>NW_026599506.1:0-634693 GCF_023634085.1 Falco cherrug | reverse complement strand
GGGGAACCGCTGAATTTTGGAGTCGGCCGGTGACAAAATGTTCCAAAGACACCCCATGCACAACTCCACCGGGGAAGGTGCCAGACAGGAGTTCTCTTAGTAGTTTTTACACTACCTTGGTAGGCATCTGAAAGGCACCACAAAAGTTGTTCTACCTGCTTTCTGGACTGAGATGGGGAACCGCTGAATTTTGGAGTCGGCTGGTGGCAAAATGTTCCAAACACACCCCCTGCACAACTCCACCGGGGAAGGTGCCAGACAAGAGTTCTCTTGATAGTTTTTACACTACCTTGGTAGGCATCTGAAAGGCACCAGAAAACTTGTTCTACCTGCTTTCTGGGCTGAGATGGGGAACCGCTGAATTTTGGAGTCGGCCGGTGACAAAATGTTCCACAGACACCCTATGCACAACTCCACCGGGGAAGGTGCCAGGAACGAATTCTGTTGGTAGTTTTTACACTACCTTGGTAGGCAGCTGCAAGGCACAAGAAAAGTTGTTCTACCTGCTTTCTGGGCTGAGATGGGGAAACGCTGAATTTTGGACTCCGCTGGTGACAAAATGTTCCAAACACACCCCATGCACAACTCCACCGGGGAAGGTGCCAGACAGGAGTTCTCCTGGTAGTTTTTACACTACCTTGGTAGGCATTTGAAAGGCACCACAAAAGTTGTTCTTCCTGCTTTCTGGGCTGAGATGAGGAACAGCTGAATTTTGGAGTCGGCTGGTGGCAAAATGTTCCAAACACACCCCATGCACAACTCCACCACGGAAGGTGCCAGACAGGAGTTCTCCTGGTAGTTTTTACATTGCTCTGGTAGGCACCTCAAAGACACCACAAAACTCGTTCTACCTGCTTTCTGGGCTGAGATGGGGAACAGCTGAATTTTGGACTCGGCCGGTGACAAAATGTTCCAAACACACCCCATGCACAACTCCACCACGGAAGGTGCCAGACAGGAGTTCTCTTGGTAGTTTTTACACTACCTTGGTAGGCAGCTGAAAGGCACCACAAAAGTTGTTCTACCTGCTTTCTGGGCTGAGATGGGGAAACGCTGAATTTTGGACTCGGCTGGTGACAAAATGTTCCAAACACACCCCCTGCACAACTCCACCGGGGAAGGTGCCAGGCAGGAGTTCTCCTGATAGTTTTTACATTGCTCCGGTAGGCACCTGAAAGACACCACAAAAGTTGTTCTACCTGCTTTCTGGGCTGAGATGGGGAACCGCTGAATTTTGGAGTCGGCTGGTGACAAAATGTTCCAAACACACCCCCTGCACAACTCCACCGGGGAAGGTGCCAGACAAGAGTTCTCTTGATAGTTTTTACACTACCTTGGTAGGCACCTGAAAAACACCACAAAAGTTGTTCTTCCTGCTTTCTGGGCTGAGATGGGGAACCGCTGAATTTTGGAGTCGGCCGGTGACAAAATGTTCCAAAGACACCCCATGCACAACTCCACCGGGGAAGGTGCCAGGAACGAATTCTGTTGGTAGTTTTTACACTACCTTGGTAGGCAGCTGCAAGGCACAAGAAAAGTTGTTGTACCTGCTTTCTGGGCTGAGATGGGGAACCGCTGAATTTTGGAGTCGGCCGGTGACAAAATGTTCCAAACACACCCCCTGCACAACTCCACCGGGGAAGGTGCCAGGCAGGAGTTCTCTTGGTAGTTTTTACACTACCTTGGTAGGCATCTGAAAGGCACCACAAAAGTTGTTCTACCTGCTTTCTGGGCTGAGATGGGGAACCGCTGAATTTTGGAGTCGGCTGGTGACAAAATGTTCCAAACACACCCCCTGCACAACTCCACCGGGGAAGGTGCCAGGCAGGAGTTCTCCTGGTAGTTTTTACATTGCTCCGGTAGGCATCTAAAAGACACCACAAAAGTTGTTGTACCTGCTTTCTGGGCTGAGATGGGGAACCGCTGAATTTTGGAGTCGGCTGGTGACAAAATGTTCCAAACACACCCCATGCACAACTCCACCACGGAAGGTGCCAGACAGGAGTTTTCTTGATAGATTTTACACTACCTTGGTAGGCATCTGAAAAACACCACAAAACTCCTTCTACCTGCTTTCTGGGCTGAGATGGGGAACAGCTGAATTTTGGACTCGGCCGGTGACAAAATGTTCCAAAGACACCCCATGCACAACTCCACCGGGGAAGGTGCCAGACAGGAGTTCTCTTAATAGTTTTTACACTACCTTGGTAGGCATCTGAAAAACACCACAAAAGTTGTTCTACCTGCTTTCTGGGCTGAGATGGGGAACAGCTGAATTTTGGACTCGGCTGGTGACAAAATGTTCCAAACACACCCCCTGCACAACTCCACCGGGGAAGGTGCCAGACAGGAGTTCTCCTGGTAGTTTTTACATTGCTCCGGTAGGCACCTGAAAGACACCACAAAAGTTGTTCTACCTGCTTTCTGGGCTGAGATGGGGAACCGCTGAATTTTGGAGTCGGCTGGTGACAAAATGTTCCAAACACACCCCCTGCACAACTCCACCGGGGAAGGTGCCAGACAAGAGTTCTCTTGATAGTTTTTACTCTACCTTGGTAGGCACCTGAAAGACACCACAAAAGTTGTTCTTCCTGCTTTCTGGGCTGAGATGGGGAACCGCTGAATTTTGGAGTCGGCCGGTGACAAAATGTTCCAAAGACACCCCATGCACAACTCCACCGGGGAAGGTGCCAGAAAGGAGAACTCTTGATAGTTTTTACACTACCTTGGTAGGCATCTAAAAGACACAACAAAAGTTGTTCTACCTGCTTTCTGGGCTGAGATGGGGAACCGCTGAATTTTGGAGTCGGCTGGTGACAAAATGTTCCAATCACACCCCCTGCACAACTCCACCGGGGAAGGTGCCAGACAGGAGTTCTCTTAGTAGTTTTTACACTACCTTGGTAGGCATCTGAAAGGCACCACAAAAGTTGTTCTACCTGCTTTGTGGGCTGAGATGGGGAACAGCTGAATTTTGGAGTCGGCCGGTGACAAAATTTTAATAAATACACCCCATGCACAACTCCACTAGCGAAGGTGCCAGGAACGAATTCTGTTGGTAGTTTTTACATTGCTCCGGTAGGCAGCTGAAAGGCACAAGAAAAGTTGTTGTACCTGCTTTCTGGGCTGAGATGGGGAACCGCTGAATTTTGGACTCGGCTGGTGACAAAATGTTCCAAAGACACCCCCTGCACAACTCCACCGGGGAAGGTGCCAGACAGGAGTTCTCTTGGTAGATTTTACACTACCTTGGTAGGCATCTGAAAGGCACCACAAAAGTTGTTCTACCTGCTTTCTGGGCTGAGATGAGGAACAGCTGAATTTTGGAGCGGCTGGTGGCAAAATGTTCCACAGACACCCCATGCACAACTCCACCGGGGAAGGTGCCAGACAGGAGTTTTCTTGATAGATTTTACATTGCTCTGGTAGGCACCTCAAAGACACCACAAAACTCCTTCTACCTGCTTTCTGGGCTGAGATGGGGAACCGCTGAATTTTGGAGTCGGCTGGTGGCAAAATGTTCCAAACACACCCCCTGCACAACTCCACCACGGAAGGTGCCAGACAGGAGTTCTCCTGGTAGTTTTTACATTGCTCCGGTAGGCATCTGAAAGATACCACAAAAGATGTTCTACCTGCTTTCTGGGCTGAGATGGGGAACCGCTGAATTTTGGACTCGGCCGGTGACAAAATGTTCCAAACACACCCCATGCACAACTCCACCGGGGAAGGTGCCAGGCAGGAGTTCTCCTGCTAGTTTTTACATTGCTCCGGTAGGCATCTGAAAGACACCACAAAAGTTGTTCTACCTGCTTTCTGGGCTGAGATGGGGAACCGCTGAATTTTGGACTCCGCTGGTGACAAAATGTTCCAAACACACCCCCTGCACAACTCCACCGGGGAAGGTGCCAGACAGGAGTTCTCTTGATAGTTTTTACACTACCTTGGTAGGCACCTGAAAGACACCACAAAAGTTGTTCTACCTGCTTTCTGGGCTGAGATGGGGAACCGCTGAATTTTGGAGTCGGCCGGTGACAAAATGTTCCACAGACACCCCATGCATAACTCCACCGGGGAAGGTGCCAGGAACGAATTCTGTTGGTAGTTTTTACACTACCTTGGTAGGCAGCTGCAAGGCACAAGAAAAGTTGTTGTACCTGCTTTGTGGGCTGAGATGGGGAACAGCTGAATTTTGGACTCAGCTGGTGACAAAATGTTCCAAACACACCCCATGCACAACTCCACCGGGGAAGGTGCCAGACAGGAGTTCTCCTGGTAGTTTTTACATTGCTCCGGTAGGCATCTGAAAGATACCACAAAAGTTGTTCTACCTGCTTTCTGGGCTGAGATGGGGAACCGCTGAATTTTGGAGTCGGCCGGTGACAAAATGTTCCAAACACACCCCATGCACAACTCCACCGGGGAAGGTGCCAGAAAGGAGTTCTGTTGCTAGTTTTTACACTACCTTGGTAGGCATCTGAAAGACACCACAAAAGTTGTTCTACCTGCTTTCTGGGCTGAGATGGGGAACCGCTGAATTTTGGAGTCGGCTGGTGACAAAATGTTCCAAACACACCCCCTGCACAACTCCACCGGGGAAGGTGCCAGACAGGAGTTCTCCTGGTAGTTTTTACATTGCTCCGGTAGGCATCTGAAAGATACCACAAAAGTTGTTCTACCTGCTTTCTGGGCTGAGATGGGGAACCGCTGAATTTTGGAGTCGGCCGGTGACAAAATGTTCCAAAGACACCCCATGCACAACTCCACCGGGGAAGGTGCCAGACAGGAGTTCTCTTAGTAGTTTTTACACTACCTTGGTAGGCATCTGAAAGGCACCACAAAAGTTGTTCTACCTGCTTTCTGGACTGAGATGGGGAACCGCTGAATTTTGGAGTCGGCTGGTGACAAAATGTTCCAAACACACCCCCTGCACAACTCCACCGGGGAAGGTGCCAGACAAGAGTTCTCTTGATAGTTTTTACACTACCTTGGTAGGCATCTGAAAGGCACCAGAAAACTTGTTCTACCTGCTTTCTGGGCTGAGATGGGGAACCGCTGAATTTTGGAGTCGGCCGGTGACAAAATGTTCCACAGACACCCTATGCACAACTCCACCGGGGAAGGTGCCAGGAACGAATTCTGTTGGTAGTTTTTACACTACCTTGGTAGGCAGCTGCAAGGCACAAGAAAAGTTGTTCTACCTGCTTTCTGGGCTGAGATGGGGAAACGCTGAATTTTGGACTCCGCTGGTGACAAAATGTTCCAAACACACCCCATGCACAACTCCACCGGGGAAGGTGCCAGACAGGAGTTCTCCTGGTAGTTTTTACACTACCTTGGTAGGCATTTGAAAGGCACCACAAAAGTTGTTCTTCCTGCTTTCTGGGCTGAGATGAGGAACAGCTGAATTTTGGAGTCGGCTGGTGGCAAAATGTTCCAAACACACCCCATGCACAACTCCACCACGGAAGGTGCCAGACAGGAGTTCTCCTGGTAGTTTTTACATTGCTCTGGTAGGCACCTCAAAGACACCACAAAACTCGTTCTACCTGCTTTCTGGGCTGAGATGGGGAACAGCTGAATTTTGGACTCGGCCGGTGACAAAATGTTCCAAACACACCCCATGCACAACTCCACCACGGAAGGTGCCAGACAGGAGTTCTCCTGGTAGTTTTTACATTGCTCCGGTAGGCATCTGAAAGATACCACAAAAGATGTTCTACCTGCTTTCTGGGCTGAGATGGGGAACAGCTGAATTTTGGACTCGGCCGGTGACAAAATGTTCCAAACACACCCCCTGCACAACTCCACCGGGGAAGGTGCCAGGCAGGAGTTCTCCTGATAGTTTTTACATTGCTCCGGTAGGCACCTGAAAGACACCACAAAAGTTGTTCTACCTGCTTTCTGGGCTGAGATGGGGAACCGCTGAATTTTGGAGTCGGCTGGTGACAAAATGTTCCAAACACACCCCCTGCACAACTCCACCGGGGAAGGTGCCAGACAAGAGTTCTCTTGATAGTTTTTACACTACCTTGGTAGGCACCTGAAAAACACCACAAAAGTTGTTCTTCCTGCTTTCTGGGCTGAGATGGGGAACCGCTGAATTTTGGAGTCGGCCGGTGACAAAATGTTCCAAAGACACCCCATGCACAACTCCACCGGGGAAGGTGCCAGGAACGAATTCTGTTGGTAGTTTTTACACTACCTTGGTAGGCAGCTGCAAGGCACAAGAAAAGTTGTTGTACCTGCTTTCTGGGCTGAGATGGGGAACCGCTGAATTTTGGAGTCGGCCGGTGACAAAATGTTCCAAACACACCCCCTGCACAACTCCACCGGGGAAGGTGCCAGGCAGGAGTTCTCTTGGTAGTTTTTACACTACCTTGGTAGGCATCTGAAAGGCACCACAAAAGTTGTTCTACCTGCTTTCTGGGCTGAGATGGGGAACCGCTGAATTTTGGAGTCGGCTGGTGACAAAATGTTCCAAACACACCCCCTGCACAACTCCACCGGGGAAGGTGCCAGGCAGGAGTTCTCCTGGTAGTTTTTACATTGCTCCGGTAGGCATCTAAAAGACACCACAAAAGTTGTTGTACCTACTTTCTGGGCTGAGATGGGGAACCGCTGAATTTTGGAGTCGGCTGGTGACAAAATGTTCCAAACACACCCCATGCACAACTCCACCACGGAAGGTGCCAGACAGGAGTTTTCTTGATAGATTTTACACTACCTTGGTAGGCATCTGAAAAACACCACAAAACTCCTTCTACCTGCTTTCTGGGCTGAGATGGGGAACAGCTGAATTTTGGACTCGGCCGGTGACAAAATGTTCCAAAGACACCCCATGCACAACTCCACCGGGGAAGGTGCCAGACAGGAGTTCTCTTAATAGTTTTTACACTACCTTGGTAGGCATCTGAAAAACACCACAAAAGTTGTTCTACCTGCTTTCTGGGCTGAGATGGGGAACAGCTGAATTTTGGACTCGGCTGGTGACAAAATGTTCCAAACACACCCCCTGCACAACTCCACCGGGGAAGGTGCCAGACAGGAGTTCTCCTGGTAGTTTTTACATTGCTCCGGTAGGCACCTGAAAGACACCACAAAAGTTGTTCTACCTGCTTTCTGGGCTGAGATGGGGAACCGCTGAATTTTGGAGTCGGCTGGTGACAAAATGTTCCAAACACACCCCCTGCACAACTCCACCGGGGAAGGTGCCAGACAAGAGTTCTCTTGATAGTTTTTACTCTACCTTGGTAGGCACCTGAAAGACACCACAAAAGTTGTTCTTCCTGCTTTCTGGGCTGAGATGGGGAACCGCTGAATTTTGGAGTCGGCCGGTGACAAAATGTTCCAAAGACACCCCATGCACAACTCCACCGGGGAAGGTGCCAGAAAGGAGAACTCTTGATAGTTTTTACACTACCTTGGTAGGCATCTAAAAGACACAACAAAAGTTGTTCTACCTGCTTTCTGGGCTGAGATGGGGAACCGCTGAATTTTGGAGTCGGCTGGTGACAAAATGTTCCAATCACACCCCCTGCACAACTCCACCGGGGAAGGTGCCAGACAGGAGTTCTCTTAGTAGTTTTTACACTACCTTGGTAGGCATCTGAAAGGCACCACAAAAGTTGTTCTACCTGCTTTGTGGGCTGAGATGGGGAACAGCTGAATTTTGGAGTCGGCCGGTGACAAAATTTTAATAAATACACCCCATGCACAACTCCACTAGCGAAGGTGCCAGGAACGAATTCTGTTGGTAGTTTTTACATTGCTCCGGTAGGCAGCTGAAAGGCACAAGAAAAGTTGTTGTACCTGCTTTCTGGGCTGAGATGGGGAACCGCTGAATTTTGGACTCGGCTGGTGACAAAATGTTCCAAAGACACCCCCTGCACAACTCCACCGGGGAAGGTGCCAGACAGGAGTTCTCTTGGTAGATTTTACACTACCTTGGTAGGCATCTGAAAGGCACCACAAAAGTTGTTCTACCTGCTTTCTGGGCTGAGATGAGGAACAGCTGAATTTTGGAGCGGCTGGTGGCAAAATGTTCCACAGACACCCCATGCACAACTCCACCGGGGAAGGTGCCAGACAGGAGTTTTCTTGATAGATTTTACATTGCTCTGGTAGGCACCTCAAAGACACCACAAAACTCCTTCTACCTGCTTTCTGGGCTGAGATGGGGAACCGCTGAATTTTGGAGTCGGCTGGTGGCAAAATGTTCCAAACACACCCCCTGCACAACTCCACCACGGAAGGTGCCAGACAGGAGTTCTCCTGGTAGTTTTTACATTGCTCCGGTAGGCATCTGAAAGATACCACAAAAGATGTTCTACCTGCTTTCTGGGCTGAGATGGGGAACCGCTGAATTTTGGACTCGGCCGGTGACAAAATGTTCCAAACACACCCCATGCACAACTCCACCGGGGAAGGTGCCAGGCAGGAGTTCTCCTGCTAGTTTTTACATTGCTCCGGTAGGCATCTGAAAGACACCACAAAAGTTGTTCTACCTGCTTTCTGGGCTGAGATGGGGAACCGCTGAATTTTGGACTCCGCTGGTGACAAAATGTTCCAAACACACCCCCTGCACAACTCCACCGGGGAAGGTGCCAGACAGGAGTTCTCTTGATAGTTTTTACACTACCTTGGTAGGCACCTGAAAGACACCACAAAAGTTGTTCTACCTGCTTTCTGGGCTGAGATGGGGAACCGCTGAATTTTGGAGTCGGCCGGTGACAAAATGTTCCACAGACACCCCATGCATAACTCCACCGGGGAAGGTGCCAGGAACGAATTCTGTTGGTAGTTTTTACACTACCTTGGTAGGCAGCTGCAAGGCACAAGAAAAGTTGTTGTACCTGCTTTGTGGGCTGAGATGGGGAACAGCTGAATTTTGGACTCGGCTGGTGACAAAATGTTCCAAACACACCCCATGCACAACTCCACCGGGGAAGGTGCCAGACAGGAGTTCTCCTGGTAGTTTTTACATTGCTCCGGTAGGCATCTGAAAGATACCACAAAAGTTGTTCTACCTGCTTTCTGGGCTGAGATGGGGAACCGCTGAATTTTGGAGTCGGCCGGTGACAAAATGTTCCAAACACACCCCATGCACAACTCCACCGGGGAAGGTGCCAGAAAGGAGTTCTGTTGCTAGTTTTTACACTACCTTGGTAGGCATCTGAAAGACACCACAAAAGTTGTTCTACCTGCTTTCTGGGCTGAGATGGGGAACCGCTGAATTTTGGAGTCGGCTGGTGACAAAATGTTCCAAACACACCCCCTGCACAACTCCACCGGGGAAGGTGCCAGACAGGAGTTCTCTTAGTAGTTTTTACACTACCTTGGTAGGAATCTGAAAGGCACCACAAAAGTTGTTGTACCTGCTTTCTGGGCTGAGATGGGGAACCGCTGAATTTTGGAGTCGGCTGGTGACAAAATGTTCCAAACACACCCCATGCACAACTCCACCGGGGAAGGTGCCAGACAGGAGTTCTCCTGGTAGTTTTTACACTACCTTGGTAGGCAGCTGAAACGCACCACAAAAGTTGTTCTACCTGCTTTCTGGGCTGAGATGGGGAATCGCTGAATTTTGGATTCGGCCGGTGACAAAATGTTCCAAACACACGCCATGCACAACTCCACCGGGGAAGGTGCCAGACAGGAGTTTTCTTGATAGATTTTACACTACCTTGGTAGGCATCTGAAAAACACCACAAAACTCCTTCTACCTGCTTTCTGGGCTGAGATGGGGAACAGCTGAATTTTGGACTCGGCCGGTGACAAAATGTTCCAAAGACACCCCATGCACAACTCCACCGGGGAAGGTGCCAGACAGGAGTTCTCTTAATAGTTTTTACACTACCTTGGTAGGCATCTGAAAAACACCACAAAAGTTGTTCTACCTGCTTTCTGGGCTGAGATGGGGAACAGCTGAATTTTGGACTCGGCTGGTGACAAAATGTTCCAAACACACCCCCTGCACAACTCCACCGGGGAAGGTGCCAGACAGGAGTTCTCCTGGTAGTTTTTACATTGCTCCGGTAGGCACCTGAAAGACACCACAAAAGTTGTTCTACCTGCTTTCTGGGCTGAGATGGGGAACCGCTGAATTTTGGAGTCGGCTGGTGACAAAATGTTCCAAACACACCCCCTGCACAACTCCACCGGGGAAGGTGCCAGACAAGAGTTCTCTTGATAGTTTTTACTCTACCTTGGTAGGCACCTGAAAGACACCACAAAAGTTGTTCTTCCTGCTTTCTGGGCTGAGATGGGGAACCGCTGAATTTTGGAGTCGGCCGGTGACAAAATGTTCCAAAGACACCCCATGCACAACTCCACCGGGGAAGGTGCCAGAAAGGAGAACTCTTGATAGTTTTTACACTACCTTGGTAGGCATCTAAAAGACACAACAAAAGTTGTTCTACCTGCTTTCTGGGCTGAGATGGGGAACCGCTGAATTTTGGAGTCGGCTGGTGACAAAATGTTCCAATCACACCCCCTGCACAACTCCACCGGGGAAGGTGCCAGACAGGAGTTCTCTTAGTAGTTTTTACACTACCTTGGTAGGCATCTGAAAGGCACCACAAAAGTTGTTCTACCTGCTTTGTGGGCTGAGATGGGGAACAGCTGAATTTTGGAGTCGGCCGGTGACAAAATTTTAATAAATACACCCCATGCACAACTCCACTAGCGAAGGTGCCAGGAACGAATTCTGTTGGTAGTTTTTACATTGCTCCGGTGGGCAGCTGAAAGGCACAAGAAAAGTTGTTGTACCTGCTTTCTGGGCTGAGATGGGGAACCGCTGAATTTTGGAGTCGGCTGGTGACAAAATGTTCCAAAGACACCCCCTGCACAACTCCACCGGGGAAGGTGCCAGACAGGAGTTCTCTTGGTAGATTTTACACTACCTTGGTAGGCATCTGAAAGGCACCACAAAAGTTGTTCTACCTGCTTTCTGGGCTGAGATGAGGAACAGCTGAATTTTGGAGCGGCTGGTGGCAAAATGTTCCACAGACACCCCATGCACAACTCCACCGGGGAAGGTGCCAGACAGGAGTTTTCTTGATAGATTTTACATTGCTCTGGTAGGCACCTCAAAGACACCACAAAACTCCTTCTACCTGCTTTCTGGGCTGAGATGGGGAACCGCTGAATTTTGGAGTCGGCTGGTGGCAAAATGTTCCAAACACACCCCCTGCACAACTCCACCACGGAAGGTGCCAGACAGGAGTTCTCCTGGTAGTTTTTACATTGCTCCGGTAGGCATCTGAAAGATACCACAAAAGATGTTCTACCTGCTTTCTGGGCTGAGATGGGGAACCGCTGAATTTTGGACTCGGCCGGTGACAAAATGTTCCAAACACACCCCATGCACAACTCCACCGGGGAAGGTGCCAGGCAGGAGTTCTCCTGCTAGTTTTTACATTGCTCCGGTAGGCATCTGAAAGACACCACAAAAGTTGTTCTACCTGCTTTCTGGGCTGAGATGGGGAACCGCTGAATTTTGGACTCCGCTGGTGACAAAATGTTCCAAACACACCCCCTGCACAACTCCACCGGGGAAGGTGCCAGACAGGAGTTCTCTTGATAGTTTTTACACTACCTTGGTAGGCACCTGAAAGACACCACAAAAGTTGTTCTACCTGCTTTCTGGGCTGAGATGGGGAACCGCTGAATTTTGGAGTCGGCCGGTGACAAAATGTTCCACAGACACCCCATGCATAACTCCACCGGGGAAGGTGCCAGGAACGAATTCTGTTGGTAGTTTTTACACTACCTTGGTAGGCAGCTGCAAGGCACAAGAAAAGTTGTTGTACCTGCTTTGTGGGCTGAGATGGGGAACAGCTGAATTTTGGACTCGGCTGGTGACAAAATGTTCCAAACACACCCCATGCACAACTCCACCGGGGAAGGTGCCAGACAGGAGTTCTCCTGGTAGTTTTTACAGTGCTCCGGTAGGCATCTGAAAGATACCACAAAAGTTGTTCTACCTGCTTTCTGGGCTGAGATGGGGAACCGCTGAATTTTGGAGTCGGCCGGTGACAAAATGTTCCAAACACACCCCATGCACAACTCCACCACGGAAGGTGCCAGAAAGGAGTTCTGTTGCTAGTTTTTACACTACCTTGGTAGGCATCTGAAAGACACCACAAAAGTTGTTCTACCTGCTTTCTGGGCTGAGATGGGGAAACGCTGAATTTTGGAGTCGGCTGGTGACAAAATGTTCCAAACACACCCTATGCACAACTCCACCGGGGAAGGTGCCAGACAAGAGTTCTCTTGATAGTTTTTACTCTACCTTGGTAGGCAGCTGAAAGGCACCAGAAAACTTGTTCTACCTGCTTTCTGGGCTGAGATGGGGAACCGCTGAATTTTGGAGTCGGCCGGTGACAAAATGTTCCACAGACACCCCATGCACAACTCCACCGGGGAAGGTGCCAGACAGGAGTTCTCCTGGTAGTTTTTACACTACCTTGGTAGGCAGCTGAAAGGCACCACAAAAGTTGTTCTACCTGCTTTCTGGGCTGAGATGAGGAACAGCTGAATTTTGGAGTCGGCTGGTGGCAAAATGTTCCAAACACACCCCATGCACAACTCCACCGGGGAAGGTGCCAGACAGGAGTTTTCTTGATAGATTTTACATTGCTCTGGTAGGCACCTCAAAGACACCACAAAACTCCTTCTACCTGCTTTCTGGGCTGAGATGGGGAACAGCTGAATTTTGGAGTCGGCCGGTGACAAAATGTTCCAAACACACCCCATGCACAACTCCACCGGGGAAGGTGCCAGACAGGAGTTCTCTTAATAGTTTTTACACTACCTTGGTAGGCATCTGAAAGACACCACAAAAGTTGTTCTTCCTGCTTTCTGGGCTGAGATGGGGAACAGCTGAATTTTGGACTCGGCTGGTGACAAAATGTTCCAAACACACCCCCTGCACAACTCCACCGGGGAAGGTGCCAGACAGGAGTTCTCCTGGTAGTTTTTACATTGCTCCGGTAGGCATCTGAAAGATACCACAAAAGTTGTTCTACCTGCTTTCTGGGCTGAGATAAGGAAACGCTGAATTTTGGACTCGGCTGGTGACAAAATGTTCCAAACACACCCCCTGCACAACTCCACCGGGGAAGGTGCCAGACAGGAGTTCTCTTGATAGTTTTTACACTACCTTGGTAGGCACCTGAAAGACACCACAAAAGTTGTTCTTCCTGCTTTCTGGGCTGAGATGGGGAACCGCTGAATTTTGGAGTCGGCCGGTGACAAAATGTTCCACAGACACCCCATGCATAACTCCACCGGGGAAGGTGCCAGGAACGAATTCTGTTGGTAGTTTTTACACTACCTTGGTAGGCAGCTGCAAGGCACAAGAAAAGTTGTTGTACCTGCTTTGTGGGCTGAGATGGGGAACAGCTGAATTTTGGACTCGGCTGGTGACAAAATGTTCCAAACACACCCCCTGCACAACTCCACCGGGGAAGGTGCCAGACAGGAGTTCTCCTGGTAGTTTTTACATTGCTCCGGTAGGCATCTGAAAGATACCACAAAAGTTGTTCTACCTGCTTTCTGGGCTGAGATGGGGAAACGCTGAATTTTGGAGTCGGCCGGTGACAAAATGTTCCAAACACACCCCATGCACAACTCCACCGGGGAAGGTGCCAGAAAGGAGTTCTGTTGCTAGTTTTTACACTACCTTGGTAGGCATCTGAAAGACACCACAAAAGTTGTTCTACCTGCTTTCTGGGCTGAGATGGGGAACCGCTGAATTTTGGAGTCGGCCGGTGACAAAATGTTCCACAGACACCCCATGCACAACTCCACCGGGGAAGGTGCCAGGAACGAATTCTGTTGGTAGTTTTTACACTACCTTGGTAGGCAGCTGCAAGGCACAAGAAAAGTTGTTGTACCTGCTTTCTGGGCTGAGATGGGGAACCGCTGAATTTTGGAGTCGGCTGGTGGCAAAATGTTCCAAACACACCCCATGCACAACTCCACCGGGGAAGGTGCCAGACAGGAGTTCTCCTGGTAGTTTTTACACTACCTTGGTAGGCATTTGAAAGGCACCACAAAAGTTGTTCTACCTGCTTTCTGGGCTGAGATGAGGAACAGCTGAATTTTGGAGTCGGCTGGTGGCAAAATGTTCCAAACACACCCCATGCACAACTCCACCGGGGAAGGTGCCAGACAGGAGTTTTCTTGATAGATTTTACATTGCTCTGGTAGGCACCTCAAAGACACCACAAAACTCCTTCTACCTGCTTTCTGGGCTGAGATGGGGAACAGCTGAATTTTGGAGTCGGCCGGTGACAAAATGTTCCAAACACACCCCATGCACAACTCCACCGGGGAAGGTGCCAGACAGGAGTTCTCTTAATAGTTTTTACACTACCTTGGTAGGCATCTGAAAGACACCACAAAAGTTGTTCTTCCTGCTTTCTGGGCTGAGATGGGGAACAGCTGAATTTTGGACTCGGCCGGTGACAAAATGTTCCAAACACACCCCCTGCACAACTCCACCACGGAAGGTGCCAGACAGGAGTTCTCCTGGTAGTTTTTACATTGCTCCGGTAGGCATCTGAAAGATACCACAAAAGTTGTTCTACCTGCTTTCTGGGCTGAGATGGGGAAACGCTGAATTTTGGACTCTGCTGGTGACAAAATGTTCCAAACACACCCCCTGCACAACTCCACCGGGGAAGGTGCCAGACAGGAGTTCTCTTGATAGTTTTTACACTACCTTGGTAGGCACCTGAAAGACACCAGAAAACTTGTTCTACCTGCTTTCTGGGCTGAGATGGGGAACCGCTGAATTTTGGAGTCGGCCGGTGACAAAATGTTCCACAGACACCCCATGCACAACTCCACCGGGGAAGGTGCCAGGAACGAATTCTGTTGGTAGTTTTTACACTACCTTGGTAGGCAGCTGCAAGGCACAAGAAAAGTTGTTCTACCTGCTTTCTGGGCTGAGATGGGGAAACGCTGAATTTTGGACTCCGCTGGTGACAAAATGTTCCAAACACACCCCATGCACAACTCCACCGGGGAAGGTGCCAGACAGGAGTTCTCCTGGTAGTTTTTACACTACCTTGGTAGGCATTTGAAAGGCACCACAAAAGTTGTTCTTCCTGCTTTCTGGGCTGAGATGAGGAACAGCTGAATTTTGGAGTCGGCTGGTGGCAAAATGTTCCAAACACACCCCATGCACAACTCCACCACGGAAGGTGCCAGACAGGAGTTCTCCTGGTAGTTTTTACATTGCTCTGGTAGGCACCTCAAAGACACCACAAAACTCGTTCTACCTGCTTTCTGGGCTGAGATGGGGAACAGCTGAATTTTGGACTCGGCCGGTGACAAAATGTTCCAAACACACCCCATGCACAACTCCACCACGGAAGGTGCCAGACAGGAGTTCTCTTGGTAGTTTTTACACTACCTTGGTAGGCAGCTGAAAGGCACCACAAAAGTTGTTCTACCTGCTTTCTGGGCTGAGATGGGGAAACGCTGAATTTTGGACTCGGCTGGTGACAAAATGTTCCAAACACACCCCCTGCACAACTCCACCGGGGAAGGTGCCAGGCAGGAGTTCTCCTGATAGTTTTTACATTGCTCCGGTAGGCATCTGAAAGACACCACAAAAGTTGTTCTACCTGCTTTCTGGGCTGAGATGGGGAACCGCTGAATTTTGGAGTCGGCTGGTGACAAAATGTTCCAAACACACCCCCTGCACAACTCCACCGGGGAAGGTGCCAGACAAGAGTTCTCTTGATAGTTTTTACACTACCTTGGTAGGCACCTGAAAAACACCACAAAAGTTGTTCTTCCTGCTTTCTGGGCTGAGATGGGGAACCGCTGAATTTTGGAGTCGGCCGGTGACAAAATGTTCCAAAGACACCCCATGCACAACTCCACCGGGGAAGGTGCCAGGAACGAATTCTGTTGGTAGTTTTTACACTACCTTGGTAGGCAGCTGCAAGGCACAAGAAAAGTTGTTGTACCTGCTTTCTGGGCTGAGATGGGGAACCGCTGAATTTTGGAGTCGGCCGGTGACAAAATGTTCCAAACACACCCCCTGCACAACTCCACCGGGGAAGGTGCCAGGCAGGAGTTCTCTTGGTAGTTTTTACACTACCTTGGTAGGCATCTGAAAGGCACCACAAAAGTTGTTCTACCTGCTTTCTGGGCTGAGATGGGGAACCGCTGAATTTTGGAGTCGGCTGGTGACAAAATGTTCCAAACACACCCCCTGCACAACTCCACCGGGGAAGGTGCCAGGCAGGAGTTCTCCTGGTAGTTTTTACATTGCTCCGGTAGGCATCTAAAAGACACCACAAAAGTTGTTGTACCTGCTTTCTGGGCTGAGATGGGGAACCGCTGAATTTTGGAGTCGGCTGGTGACAAAATGTTCCAAACACACCCCATGCACAACTCCACCACGGAAGGTGCCAGACAGGAGTTTTCTTGATAGATTTTACACTACCTTGGTAGGCATCTGAAAAACACCACAAAACTCCTTCTACCTGCTTTCTGGGCTGAGATGGGGAACAGCTGAATTTTGGACTCGGCCGGTGACAAAATGTTCCAAAGACACCCCATGCACAACTCCACCGGGGAAGGTGCCAGACAGGAGTTCTCTTAATAGTTTTTACACTACCTTGGTAGGCATCTGAAAAACACCACAAAAGTTGTTCTACCTGCTTTCTGGGCTGAGATGGGGAACAGCTGAATTTTGGACTCGGCTGGTGACAAAATGTTCCAAACACACCCCCTGCACAACTCCACCGGGGAAGGTGCCAGACAGGAGTTCTCCTGGTAGTTTTTACATTGCTCCGGTAGGCACCTGAAAGACACCACAAAAGTTGTTCTACCTGCTTTCTGGGCTGAGATGGGGAACCGCTGAATTTTGGAGTCGGCTGGTGACAAAATGTTCCAAACACACCCCCTGCACAACTCCACCGGGGAAGGTGCCAGACAAGAGTTCTCTTGATAGTTTTTACTCTACCTTGGTAGGCACCTGAAAGACACCACAAAAGTTGTTCTTCCTGCTTTCTGGGCTGAGATGGGGAACCGCTGAATTTTGGAGTCGGCCGGTGACAAAATGTTCCAAAGACACCCCATGCACAACTCCACCGGGGAAGGTGCCAGAAAGGAGAACTCTTGATAGTTTTTACACTACCTTGGTAGGCATCTAAAAGACACAACAAAAGTTGTTCTACCTGCTTTCTGGGCTGAGATGGGGAACCGCTGAATTTTGGAGTCGGCTGGTGACAAAATGTTCCAATCACACCCCCTGCACAACTCCACCGGGGAAGGTGCCAGACAGGAGTTCTCTTGGTAGTTTTTACACTACCTTGGTAGGCATCTGAAAGGCACCACAAAAGTTGTTCTACCTGCTTTGTGGGCTGAGATGGGGAACAGCTGAATTTTGGAGTCGGCCGGTGACAAAATTTTAATAAATACACCCCATGCACAACTCCACTAGCGAAGGTGCCAGGAACGAATTCTGTTGGTAGTTTTTACATTGCTCCGGTAGGCAGCTGAAAGGCACAAGAAAAGTTGTTGTACCTGCTTTCTGGGCTGAGATGGGGAACCGCTGAATTTTGGACTCGGCTGGTGACAAAATGTTCCAAAGACACCCCCTGCACAACTCCACCGGGGAAGGTGCCAGACAGGAGTTCTCTTGGTAGATTTTACACTACCTTGGTAGGCATCTGAAAGGCACCACAAAAGTTGTTCTACCTGCTTTCTGGGCTGAGATGAGGAACAGCTGAATTTTGGAGCGGCTGGTGGCAAAATGTTCCACAGACACCCCATGCACAACTCCACCGGGGAAGGTGCCAGACAGGAGTTTTCTTGATAGATTTTACATTGCTCTGGTAGGCACCTCAAAGACACCACAAAACTCCTTCTACCTGCTTTCTGGGCTGAGATGGGGAACCGCTGAATTTTGGAGTCGGCTGGTGGCAAAATGTTCCAAACACACCCCCTGCACAACTCCACCGGGGAAGGTGCCAGACAGGAGTTCTCCTGGTAGTTTTTACATTGCTCCGGTAGGCATCTGAAAGATACCACAAAAGATGTTCTACCTGCTTTCTGGGCTGAGATGGGGAACCGCTGAATTTTGGACTCGGCCGGTGACAAAATGTTCCAAACACACCCCATGCACAACTCCACCGGGGAAGGTGCCAGGCAGGAGTTCTCCTGCTAGTTTTTACATTGCTCCGGTAGGCATCTGAAAGACACCACAAAAGTTGTTCTACCTGCTTTCTGGGCTGAGATGGGGAACCGCTGAATTTTGGACTCCGCTGGTGACAAAATGTTCCAAACACACCCCCTGCACAACTCCACCGGGGAAGGTGCCAGACAGGAGTTCTCTTGATAGTTTTTACACTACCTTGGTAGGCACCTGAAAGACACCACAAAAGTTGTTCTACCTGCTTTCTGGGCTGAGATGGGGAACCGCTGAATTTTGGAGTCGGCCGGTGACAAAATGTTCCACAGACACCCCATGCATAACTCCACCGGGGAAGGTGCCAGGAACGAATTCTGTTGGTAGTTTTTACACTACCTTGGTAGGCAGCTGCAAGGCACAAGAAAAGTTGTTGTACCTGCTTTGTGGGCTGAGATGGGGAACAGCTGAATTTTGGACTCGGCTGGTGACAAAATGTTCCAAACACACCCCATGCACAACTCCACCGGGGAAGGTGCCAGACAGGAGTTCTCCTGGTAGTTTTTACATTGCTCCGGTAGGCATCTGAAAGATACCACAAAAGTTGTTCTACCTGCTTTCTGGGCTGAGATGGGGAACCGCTGAATTTTGGAGTCGGCCGGTGACAAAATGTTCCAAACACACCCCATGCACAACTCCACCGGGGAAGGTGCCAGAAAGGAGTTCTGTTGCTAGTTTTTACACTACCTTGGTAGGCATCTGAAAGACACCACAAAAGTTGTTCTACCTGCTTTCTGGGCTGAGATGGGGAACCGCTGAATTTTGGAGTCGGCTGGTGACAAAATGTTCCAAACACACCCCCTGCACAACTCCACCGGGGAAGGTGCCAGACAGGAGTTCTCCTGGTAGTTTTTACATTGCTCCGGTAGGCATCTGAAAGATACCACAAAAGTTGTTCTACCTGCTTTCTGGGCTGAGATGGGGAACCGCTGAATTTTGGAGTCGGCCGGTGACAAAATGTTCCAAAGACACCCCATGCACAACTCCACCGGGGAAGGTGCCAGACAGGAGTTCTCTTAGTAGTTTTTACACTACCTTGGTAGGCATCTGAAAGGCACCACAAAAGTTGTTCTACCTGCTTTCTGGACTGAGATGGGGAACCGCTGAATTTTGGAGTCGGCTGGTGACAAAATGTTCCAAACACACCCCCTGCACAACTCCACCGGGGAAGGTGCCAGACAAGAGTTCTCTTGATAGTTTTTACACTACCTTGGTAGGCATCTGAAAGGCACCAGAAAACTTGTTCTACCTGCTTTCTGGGCTGAGATGGGGAACCGCTGAATTTTGGAGTCGGCCGGTGACAAAATGTTCCACAGACACCCTATGCACAACTCCACCGGGGAAGGTGCCAGGAACGAATTCTGTTGGTAGTTTTTACACTACCTTGGTAGGCAGCTGCAAGGCACAAGAAAAGTTGTTCTACCTGCTTTCTGGGCTGAGATGGGGAAACGCTGAATTTTGGACTCCGCTGGTGACAAAATGTTCCAAACACACCCCATGCACAACTCCACCGGGGAAGGTGCCAGACAGGAGTTCTCCTGGTAGTTTTTACACTACCTTGGTAGGCATTTGAAAGGCACCACAAAAGTTGTTCTTCCTGCTTTCTGGGCTGAGATGAGGAACAGCTGAATTTTGGAGTCGGCTGGTGGCAAAATGTTCCAAACACACCCCATGCACAACTCCACCACGGAAGGTGCCAGACAGGAGTTCTCCTGGTAGTTTTTACATTGCTCTGGTAGGCACCTCAAAGACACCACAAAACTCGTTCTACCTGCTTTCTGGGCTGAGATGGGGAACAGCTGAATTTTGGACTCGGCCGGTGACAAAATGTTCCAAACACACCCCATGCACAACTCCACCACGGAAGGTGCCAGACAGGAGTTCTCTTGGTAGTTTTTACACTACCTTGGTAGGCAGCTGAAAGGCACCACAAAAGTTGTTCTACCTGCTTTCTGGGCTGAGATGGGGAACAGCTGAATTTTGGACTCGGCTGGTGACAAAATGTTCCAAACACACCCCCTGCACAACTCCACCGGGGAAGGTGCCAGGCAGGAGTTCTCCTGATAGTTTTTACATTGCTCCGGTAGGCACCTGAAAGACACCACAAAAGTTGTTCTACCTGCTTTCTGGGCTGAGATGGGGAACCGCTGAATTTTGGAGTCGGCTGGTGACAAAATGTTCCAAACACACCCCCTGCACAACTCCACCGGGGAAGGTGCCAGACAAGAGTTCTCTTGATAGTTTTTACACTACCTTGGTAGGCACCTGAAAAACACCACAAAAGTTGTTCTTCCTGCTTTCTGGGCTGAGATGGGGAACCGCTGAATTTTGGAGTCGGCCGGTGACAAAATGTTCCAAAGACACCCCATGCACAACTCCACCGGGGAAGGTGCCAGGAACGAATTCTGTTGGTAGTTTTTACACTACCTTGGTAGGCAGCTGCAAGGCACAAGAAAAGTTGTTGTACCTGCTTTCTGGGCTGAGATGGGGAACCGCTGAATTTTGGAGTCGGCCGGTGACAAAATGTTCCAAACACACCCCCTGCACAACTCCACCGGGGAAGGTGCCAGGCAGGAGTTCTCTTGGTAGTTTTTACACTACCTTGGTAGGCATCTGAAAGGCACCACAAAAGTTGTTCTACCTGCTTTCTGGGCTGAGATGGGGAACCGCTGAATTTTGGAGTCGGCTGGTGACAAAATGTTCCAAACACACCCCCTGCACAACTCCACCGGGGAAGGTGCCAGGCAGGAGTTCTCCTGGTAGTTTTTACATTGCTCCGGTAGGCATCTAAAAGACACCACAAAAGTTGTTGTACCTACTTTCTGGGCTGAGATGGGGAACCGCTGAATTTTGGAGTCGGCTGGTGACAAAATGTTCCAAACACACCCCATGCACAACTCCACCACGGAAGGTGCCAGACAGGAGTTTTCTTGATAGATTTTACACTACCTTGGTAGGCATCTGAAAAACACCACAAAACTCCTTCTACCTGCTTTCTGGGCTGAGATGGGGAACAGCTGAATTTTGGACTCGGCCGGTGACAAAATGTTCCAAAGACACCCCATGCACAACTCCACCGGGGAAGGTGCCAGACAGGAGTTCTCTTAATAGTTTTTACACTACCTTGGTAGGCATCTGAAAAACACCACAAAAGTTGTTCTACCTGCTTTCTGGGCTGAGATGGGGAACAGCTGAATTTTGGACTCGGCTGGTGACAAAATGTTCCAAACACACCCCCTGCACAACTCCACCGGGGAAGGTGCCAGACAGGAGTTCTCCTGGTAGTTTTTACATTGCTCCGGTAGGCACCTGAAAGACACCACAAAAGTTGTTCTACCTGCTTTCTGGGCTGAGATGGGGAACCGCTGAATTTTGGAGTCGGCTGGTGACAAAATGTTCCAAACACACCCCCTGCACAACTCCACCGGGGAAGGTGCCAGACAAGAGTTCTCTTGATAGTTTTTACTCTACCTTGGTAGGCACCTGAAAGACACCACAAAAGTTGTTCTTCCTGCTTTCTGGGCTGAGATGGGGAACCGCTGAATTTTGGAGTCGGCCGGTGACAAAATGTTCCAAAGACACCCCATGCACAACTCCACCGGGGAAGGTGCCAGAAAGGAGAACTCTTGATAGTTTTTACACTACCTTGGTAGGCATCTAAAAGACACAACAAAAGTTGTTCTACCTGCTTTCTGGGCTGAGATGGGGAACCGCTGAATTTTGGAGTCGGCTGGTGACAAAATGTTCCAATCACACCCCCTGCACAACTCCACCGGGGAAGGTGCCAGACAGGAGTTCTCTTAGTAGTTTTTACACTACCTTGGTAGGCATCTGAAAGGCACCACAAAAGTTGTTCTACCTGCTTTGTGGGCTGAGATGGGGAACAGCTGAATTTTGGAGTCGGCCGGTGACAAAATTTTAATAAATACACCCCATGCACAACTCCACTAGCGAAGGTGCCAGGAACGAATTCTGTTGGTAGTTTTTACATTGCTCCGGTAGGCAGCTGAAAGGCACAAGAAAAGTTGTTGTACCTGCTTTCTGGGCTGAGATGGGGAACCGCTGAATTTTGGACTCGGCTGGTGACAAAATGTTCCAAAGACACCCCCTGCACAACTCCACCGGGGAAGGTGCCAGACAGGAGTTCTCTTGGTAGATTTTACACTACCTTGGTAGGCATCTGAAAGGCACCACAAAAGTTGTTCTACCTGCTTTCTGGGCTGAGATGAGGAACAGCTGAATTTTGGAGCGGCTGGTGGCAAAATGTTCCACAGACACCCCATGCACAACTCCACCGGGGAAGGTGCCAGACAGGAGTTTTCTTGATAGATTTTACATTGCTCTGGTAGGCACCTCAAAGACACCACAAAACTCCTTCTACCTGCTTTCTGGGCTGAGATGGGGAACCGCTGAATTTTGGAGTCGGCTGGTGGCAAAATGTTCCAAACACACCCCCTGCACAACTCCACCACGGAAGGTGCCAGACAGGAGTTCTCCTGGTAGTTTTTACATTGCTCCGGTAGGCATCTGAAAGATACCACAAAAGATGTTCTACCTGCTTTCTGGGCTGAGATGGGGAACCGCTGAATTTTGGACTCGGCCGGTGACAAAATGTTCCAAACACACCCCATGCACAACTCCACCGGGGAAGGTGCCAGGCAGGAGTTCTCCTGCTAGTTTTTACATTGCTCCGGTAGGCATCTGAAAGACACCACAAAAGTTGTTCTACCTGCTTTCTGGGCTGAGATGGGGAACCGCTGAATTTTGGACTCCGCTGGTGACAAAATGTTCCAAACACACCCCCTGCACAACTCCACCGGGGAAGGTGCCAGACAGGAGTTCTCTTGATAGTTTTTACACTACCTTGGTAGGCACCTGAAAGACACCACAAAAGTTGTTCTACCTGCTTTCTGGGCTGAGATGGGGAACCGCTGAATTTTGGAGTCGGCCGGTGACAAAATGTTCCACAGACACCCCATGCATAACTCCACCGGGGAAGGTGCCAGGAACGAATTCTGTTGGTAGTTTTTACACTACCTTGGTAGGCAGCTGCAAGGCACAAGAAAAGTTGTTGTACCTGCTTTGTGGGCTGAGATGGGGAACAGCTGAATTTTGGACTCGGCTGGTGACAAAATGTTCCAAACACACCCCATGCACAACTCCACCGGGGAAGGTGCCAGACAGGAGTTCTCCTGGTAGTTTTTACATTGCTCCGGTAGGCATCTGAAAGATACCACAAAAGTTGTTCTACCTGCTTTCTGGGCTGAGATGGGGAACCGCTGAATTTTGGAGTCGGCCGGTGACAAAATGTTCCAAACACACCCCATGCACAACTCCACCGGGGAAGGTGCCAGAAAGGAGTTCTGTTGCTAGTTTTTACACTACCTTGGTAGGCATCTGAAAGACACCACAAAAGTTGTTCTACCTGCTTTCTGGGCTGAGATGGGGAACAGCTGAATTTTGGACTCGGCTGGTGACAAAATGTTCCAAACACACCCCCTGCACAACTCCACCGGGGAAGGTGCCAGACAGGAGTTCTCTTAGTAGTTTTTACACTACCTTGGTAGGAATCTGAAAGGCACCACAAAAGTTGTTGTACCTGCTTTCTGGGCTGAGATGGGGAACCGCTGAATTTTGGAGTCGGCTGGTGACAAAATGTTCCAAACACACCCCATGCACAACTCCACCGGGGAAGGTGCCAGACAGGAGTTCTCCTGGTAGTTTTTACACTACCTTGGTAGGCAGCTGAAACGCACCACAAAAGTTGTTCTACCTGCTTTCTGGGCTGAGATGGGGAATCGCTGAATTTTGGATTCGGCCGGTGACAAAATGTTCCAAACACACGCCATGCACAACTCCACCGGGGAAGGTGCCAGACAGGAGTTTTCTTGATAGATTTTACACTACCTTGGTAGGCATCTGAAAAACACCACAAAACTCCTTCTACCTGCTTTCTGGGCTGAGATGGGGAACAGCTGAATTTTGGACTCGGCCGGTGACAAAATGTTCCAAAGACACCCCATGCACAACTCCACCGGGGAAGGTGCCAGACAGGAGTTCTCTTAATAGTTTTTACACTACCTTGGTAGGCATCTGAAAAACACCACAAAAGTTGTTCTTCCTGCTTTCTGGGCTGAGATGGGGAACAGCTGAATTTTGGACTCGGCTGGTGACAAAATGTTCCAAACACACCCCCTGCACAACTCCACCGGGGAAGGTGCCAGACAGGAGTTCTCCTGGTAGTTTTTACATTGCTCCGGTAGGCACCTGAAAGACACCACAAAAGTTGTTCTACCTGCTTTCTGGGCTGAGATGGGGAACCGCTGAATTTTGGAGTCGGCTGGTGACAAAATGTTCCAAACACACCCCCTGCACAACTCCACCGGGGAAGGTGCCAGACAAGAGTTCTCTTGATAGTTTTTACTCTACCTTGGTAGGCACCTGAAAGACACCACAAAAGTTGTTCTTCCTGCTTTCTGGGCTGAGATGGGGAACCGCTGAATTTTGGAGTCGGCCGGTGACAAAATGTTCCAAAGACACCCCATGCACAACTCCACCGGGGAAGGTGCCAGAAAGGAGAACTCTTGATAGTTTTTACACTACCTTGGTAGGCATCTAAAAGACACAACAAAAGTTGTTCTACCTGCTTTCTGGGCTGAGATGGGGAACCGCTGAATTTTGGAGTCGGCTGGTGACAAAATGTTCCAATCACACCCCCTGCACAACTCCACCGGGGAAGGTGCCAGACAGGAGTTCTCTTAGTAGTTTTTACACTACCTTGGTAGGCATCTGAAAGGCACCACAAAAGTTGTTCTACCTGCTTTGTGGGCTGAGATGGGGAACAGCTGAATTTTGGAGTCGGCCGGTGACAAAATTTTAATAAATACACCCCATGCACAACTCCACTAGCGAAGGTGCCAGGAACGAATTCTGTTGGTAGTTTTTACATTGCTCCGGTGGGCAGCTGAAAGGCACAAGAAAAGTTGTTGTACCTGCTTTCTGGGCTGAGATGGGGAACCGCTGAATTTTGGAGTCGGCTGGTGACAAAATGTTCCAAAGACACCCCCTGCACAACTCCACCGGGGAAGGTGCCAGACAGGAGTTCTCTTGGTAGATTTTACACTACCTTGGTAGGCATCTGAAAGGCACCACAAAAGTTGTTCTACCTGCTTTCTGGGCTGAGATGAGGAACAGCTGAATTTTGGAGCGGCTGGTGGCAAAATGTTCCACAGACACCCCATGCACAACTCCACCGGGGAAGGTGCCAGACAGGAGTTTTCTTGATAGATTTTACATTGCTCCGGTAGGCATCTGAAAGATACCACAAAAGATGTTCTACCTGCTTTCTGGGCTGAGATGGGGAACCGCTGAATTTTGGACTCGGCCGGTGACAAAATGTTCCAAACACACCCCATGCACAACTCCACCGGGGAAGGTGCCAGGCAGGAGTTCTCCTGCTAGTTTTTACATTGCTCCGGTAGGCATCTGAAAGACACCACAAAAGTTGTTCTACCTGCTTTCTGGGCTGAGATGGGGAACCGCTGAATTTTGGACTCCGCTGGTGACAAAATGTTCCAAACACACCCCCTGCACAACTCCACCGGGGAAGGTGCCAGACAGGAGTTCTCTTGATAGTTTTTACACTACCTTGGTAGGCACCTGAAAGACACCACAAAAGTTGTTCTACCTGCTTTCTGGGCTGAGATGGGGAACCGCTGAATTTTGGAGTCGGCCGGTGACAAAATGTTCCACAGACACCCCATGCATAACTCCACCGGGGAAGGTGCCAGGAACGAATTCTGTTGGTAGTTTTTACACTACCTTGGTAGGCAGCTGCAAGGCACAAGAAAAGTTGTTGTACCTGCTTTGTGGGCTGAGATGGGGAACAGCTGAATTTTGGACTCGGCTGGTGACAAAATGTTCCAAACACACCCCATGCACAACTCCACCGGGGAAGGTGCCAGACAGGAGTTCTCCTGGTAGTTTTTACAGTGCTCCGGTAGGCATCTGAAAGATACCACAAAAGTTGTTCTACCTGCTTTCTGGGCTGAGATGGGGAACCGCTGAATTTTGGAGTCGGCCGGTGACAAAATGTTCCAAACACACCCCATGCACAACTCCACCACGGAAGGTGCCAGAAAGGAGTTCTGTTGCTAGTTTTTACACTACCTTGGTAGGCATCTGAAAGACACCACAAAAGTTGTTCTACCTGCTTTCTGGGCTGAGATGGGGAAACGCTGAATTTTGGAGTCGGCTGGTGACAAAATGTTCCAAACACACCCTATGCACAACTCCACCGGGGAAGGTGCCAGACAAGAGTTCTCTTGATAGTTTTTACTCTACCTTGGTAGGCAGCTGAAAGGCACCAGAAAACTTGTTCTACCTGCTTTCTGGGCTGAGATGGGGAACCGCTGAATTTTGGAGTCGGCCGGTGACAAAATGTTCCACAGACACCCCATGCACAACTCCACCGGGGAAGGTGCCAGACAGGAGTTCTCCTGGTAGTTTTTACACTACCTTGGTAGGCAGCTGAAAGGCACCACAAAAGTTGTTCTACCTGCTTTCTGGGCTGAGATGAGGAACAGCTGAATTTTGGAGTCGGCTGGTGGCAAAATGTTCCAAACACACCCCATGCACAACTCCACCGGGGAAGGTGCCAGACAGGAGTTTTCTTGATAGATTTTACATTGCTCTGGTAGGCACCTCAAAGACACCACAAAACTCCTTCTACCTGCTTTCTGGGCTGAGATGGGGAACAGCTGAATTTTGGAGTCGGCCGGTGACAAAATGTTCCAAACACACCCCATGCACAACTCCACCGGGGAAGGTGCCAGACAGGAGTTCTCTTAATAGTTTTTACACTACCTTGGTAGGCATCTGAAAGACACCACAAAAGTTGTTCTTCCTGCTTTCTGGGCTGAGATGGGGAACAGCTGAATTTTGGACTCGGCTGGTGACAAAATGTTCCAAACACACCCCCTGCACAACTCCACCGGGGAAGGTGCCAGACAGGAGTTCTCCTGGTAGTTTTTACATTGCTCCGGTAGGCATCTGAAAGATACCACAAAAGTTGTTCTACCTGCTTTCTGGGCTGAGATAAGGAAACGCTGAATTTTGGACTCGGCTGGTGACAAAATGTTCCAAACACACCCCCTGCACAACTCCACCGGGGAAGGTGCCAGACAGGAGTTCTCTTGATAGTTTTTACACTACCTTGGTAGGCACCTGAAAGACACCACAAAAGTTGTTCTTCCTGCTTTCTGGGCTGAGATGGGGAACCGCTGAATTTTGGAGTCGGCCGGTGACAAAATGTTCCACAGACACCCCATGCATAACTCCACCGGGGAAGGTGCCAGGAACGAATTCTGTTGGTAGTTTTTACACTACCTTGGTAGGCAGCTGCAAGGCACAAGAAAAGTTGTTGTACCTGCTTTGTGGGCTGAGATGGGGAACAGCTGAATTTTGGACTCGGCTGGTGACAAAATGTTCCAAACACACCCCCTGCACAACTCCACCGGGGAAGGTGCCAGACAGGAGTTCTCCTGGTAGTTTTTACATTGCTCCGGTAGGCATCTGAAAGATACCACAAAAGTTGTTCTACCTGCTTTCTGGGCTGAGATGGGGAACCGCTGAATTTTGGAGTCGGCCGGTGACAAAATGTTCCAAACACACCCCATGCACAACTCCACCGGGGAAGGTGCCAGAAAGGAGTTCTGTTGCTAGTTTTTACACTACCTTGGTAGGCATCTGAAAGACACCACAAAAGTTGTTCTACCTGCTTTCTGGGCTGAGATGGGGAACCGCTGAATTTTGGAGTCGGCCGGTGACAAAATGTTCCACAGACACCCCATGCACAACTCCACCGGGGAAGGTGCCAGGAACGAATTCTGTTGGTAGTTTTTACACTACCTTGGTAGGCAGCTGCAAGGCACAAGAAAAGTTGTTGTACCTGCTTTCTGGGCTGAGATGGGGAACCGCTGAATTTTGGAGTCGGCTGGTGGCAAAATGTTCCAAACACACCCCCTGCACAACTCCACCGGGGAAGGTGCCAGACAGGAGTTCTCCTGGTAGTTTTTACACTACCTTGGTAGGCATTTGAAAGGCACCACAAAAGTTGTTCTACCTGCTTTCTGGGCTGAGATGAGGAACAGCTGAATTTTGGAGTCGGCTGGTGGCAAAATGTTCCAAACACACCCCATGCACAACTCCACCGGGGAAGGTGCCAGACAGGAGTTTTCTTGATAGATTTTACATTGCTCTGGTAGGCACCTCAAAGACACCACAAAACTCCTTCTACCTGCTTTCTGGGCTGAGATGGGGAACAGCTGAATTTTGGAGTCGGCCGGTGACAAAATGTTCCAAACACACCCCATGCACAACTCCACCGGGGAAGGTGCCAGACAGGAGTTCTCTTAATAGTTTTTACACTACCTTGGTAGGCATCTGAAAGACACCACAAAAGTTGTTCTTCCTGCTTTCTGGGCTGAGATGGGGAACAGCTGAATTTTGGAGTCGGCCGGTGACAAAATGTTCCAAACACACCCCCTGCACAACTCCACCACGGAAGGTGCCAGACAGGAGTTCTCCTGGTAGTTTTTACATTGCTCCGGTAGGCATCTGAAAGATACCACAAAAGTTGTTCTACCTGCTTTCTGGGCTGAGATGGGGAAACGCTGAATTTTGGACTCTGCTGGTGACAAAATGTTCCAAACACACCCCCTGCACAACTCCACCGGGGAAGGTGCCAGACAGGAGTTCTCTTGATAGTTTTTACACTACCTTGGTAGGCACCTGAAAGACACCAGAAAACTTGTTCTACCTGCTTTCTGGGCTGAGATGGGGAACCGCTGAATTTTGGAGTCGGCCGGTGACAAAATGTTCCACAGACACCCCATGCACAACTCCACCGGGGAAGGTGCCAGGAACGAATTCTGTTGGTAGTTTTTACACTACCTTGGTAGGCAGCTGCAAGGCGCCACAAAAGTTGTTCTACCTGCTTTCTGGGCTGAGATGGGGAACCGCTGAATTTTGGAGTCGGCTGGTGACAAAATGTTCCAAACACACCCCCTGCACAACTCCACCGGGGAAGGTGCCAGGCAGGAGTTCTCCTGGTAGTTTTTACATTGCTCCGGTAGGCATCTAAAAGACACCACAAAAGTTGTTGTACCTGCTTTCTGGGCTGAGATGGGGAACCGCTGAATTTTGGAGTCGGCTGGTGACAAAATGTTCCAAACACACCCCATGCACAACTCCACCGGGGAAGGTGCCAGGAACGAATTCTGTTGGTAGTTTTTACACTACCTTGGTAGGCAGCTGCAAGGCACAAGAAAAGTTGTTGTACCTGCTTTGTGGGCTGAGATGGGGAACAGCTGAATTTTGGACTCGGCTGGTGACAAAATGTTCCAAACACACCCCATGCACAACTCCACCGGGGAAGGTGCCAGACAGGAGTTCTCCTGGTAGTTTTTACAGTGCTCCGGTAGGCATCTGAAAGATACCACAAAAGTTGTTCTACCTGCTTTCTGGGCTGAGATGGGGAACCGCTGAATTTTGGAGTCGGCCGGTGACAAAATGTTCCAAACACACCCCATGCACAACTCCACCACGGAAGGTGCCAGAAAGGAGTTCTGTTGCTAGTTTTTACACTACCTTGGTAGGCATCTGAAAGACACCACAAAAGTTGTTCTACCTGCTTTCTGGGCTGAGATGGGGAAACGCTGAATTTTGGAGTCGGCTGGTGACAAAATGTTCCAAACACACCCTATGCACAACTCCACCGGGGAAGGTGCCAGACAAGAGTTCTCTTGATAGTTTTTACTCTACCTTGGTAGGCAGCTGAAAGGCACCAGAAAACTTGTTCTACCTGCTTTCTGGGCTGAGATGGGGAACCGCTGAATTTTGGAGTCGGCCGGTGACAAAATGTTCCACAGACACCCCATGCACAACTCCACCGGGGAAGGTGCCAGACAGGAGTTCTCCTGGTAGTTTTTACACTACCTTGGTAGGCAGCTGAAAGGCACCACAAAAGTTGTTCTACCTGCTTTCTGGGCTGAGATGAGGAACAGCTGAATTTTGGAGTCGGCTGGTGGCAAAATGTTCCAAACACACCCCATGCACAACTCCACCGGGGAAGGTGCCAGACAGGAGTTTTCTTGATAGATTTTACATTGCTCTGGTAGGCACCTCAAAGACACCACAAAACTCCTTCTACCTGCTTTCTGGGCTGAGATGGGGAACAGCTGAATTTTGGAGTCGGCTGGTGACAAAATGTTCCAAACACACCCCCTGCACAACTCCACCGGGGAAGGTGCCAGACAGGAGTTCTCCTGGTAGTTTTTACATTGCTCCGGTAGGCATCTGAAAGGCACCACAAAAGTTGTTCTACCTGCTTTCTGGGCTGAGATAAGGAAACGCTGAATTTTGGACTCGGCTGGTGACAAAATGTTCCAAACACACCCCCTGCACAACTCCACCGGGGAAGGTGCCAGACAGGAGTTCTCTTGATAGTTTTTACACTACCTTGGTAGGCACCTGAAAGACACCACAAAAGTTGTTCTTCCTGCTTTCTGGGCTGAGATGGGGAACCGCTGAATTTTGGAGTCGGCCGGTGACAAAATGTTCCACAGACACCCCATGCATAACTCCACCGGGGAAGGTGCCAGGAACGAATTCTGTTGGTAGTTTTTACACTACCTTGGTAGGCAGCTGCAAGGCACAAGAAAAGTTGTTGTACCTGCTTTGTGGGCTGAGATGGGGAACAGCTGAATTTTGGACTCGGCTGGTGACAAAATGTTCCAAACACACCCCATGCACAACTCCACCGGGGAAGGTGCCAGACAGGAGTTCTCCTGGTAGTTTTTACATTGCTCCGGTAGGCATCTGAAAGATACCACAAAAGTTGTTCTACCTGCTTTCTGGGCTGAGATGGGGAACCGCTGAATTTTGGAGTCGGCCGGTGACAAAATGTTCCAAACACACCCCATGCACAACTCCACCGGGGAAGGTGCCAGAAAGGAGTTCTGTTGCTAGTTTTTACACTACCTTGGTAGGCATCTGAAAGACACCACAAAAGTTGTTCTACCTGCTTTCTGGGCTGAGATGGGGAACCGCTGAATTTTGGAGTCGGCCGGTGACAAAATGTTCCACAGACACCCCATGCACAACTCCACCGGGGAAGGTGCCAGGAACGAATTCTGTTGGTAGTTTTTACACTACCTTGGTAGGCAGCTGCAAGGCACAAGAAAAGCTGTTGTACCTGCTTTCTGGGCTGAGATGGGGAACCGCTGAATTTTGGAGTCGGCTGGTGGCAAAATGTTCCAAACACACCCCATGCACAACTCCACCGGGGAAGGTGCCAGACAGGAGTTCTCCTGGTAGTTTTTACACTACCTTGGTAGGCATTTGAAAGGCACCACAAAAGTTGTTCTACCTGCTTTCTGGGCTGAGATGAGGAACAGCTGAATTTTGGAGTCGGCTGGTGGCAAAATGTTCCAAACACACCCCATGCACAACTCCACCGGGGAAGGTGCCAGACAGGAGTTTTCTTGATAGATTTTACATTGCTCTGGTAGGCACCTCAAAGACACCACAAAACTCCTTCTACCTGCTTTCTGGGCTGAGATGGGGAACAGCTGAATTTTGGAGTCGGCCGGTGACAAAATGTTCCAAACACACCCCATGCACAACTCCACCGGGGAAGGTGCCAGACAGGAGTTCTCTTAATAGTTTTTACACTACCTTGGTAGGCATCTGAAAGACACCACAAAAGTTGTTCTTCCTGCTTTCTGGGCTGAGATGGGGAACAGCTGAATTTTGGACTCGGCCGGTGACAAAATGTTCCAAACACACCCCCTGCACAACTCCACCACGGAAGGTGCCAGACAGGAGTTCTCCTGGTAGTTTTTACATTGCTCCGGTAGGCATCTGAAAGATACCACAAAAGTTGTTCTACCTGCTTTCTGGGCTGAGATGGGGAAACGCTGAATTTTGGACTCTGCTGGTGACAAAATGTTCCAAACACACCCCCTGCACAACTCCACCGGGGAAGGTGCCAGACAGGAGTTCTCTTGATAGTTTTTACACTACCTTGGTAGGCACCTGAAAGACACCAGAAAACTTGTTCTACCTGCTTTCTGGGCTGAGATGGGGAACCGCTGAATTTTGGAGTCGGCCGGTGACAAAATGTTCCACAGACACCCCATGCACAACTCCACCGGGGAAGGTGCCAGGAACGAATTCTGTTGGTAGTTTTTACACTACCTTGGTAGGCAGCTGCAAGGCGCCACAAAAGTTGTTCTACCTGCTTTCTGGGCTGAGATGGGGAACCGCTGAATTTTGGAGTCGGCTGGTGACAAAATGTTCCAAACACACCCCCTGCACAACTCCACCGGGGAAGGTGCCAGGCAGGAGTTCTCCTGGTAGTTTTTACATTGCTCCGGTAGGCATCTAAAAGACACCACAAAAGTTGTTGTACCTGCTTTCTGGGCTGAGATGGGGATCCGCTGAATTTTGGAGTCGGCTGGTGACAAAATGTTCCAAACACACCCCATGCACAACTCCACCGGGGAAGGTGCCAGACAGGAGTTTTCTTGATAGATTTTACATTGCTCTGGTAGGCACCTCAAAGACACCACAAAACTCGTTCTACCTGCTTTCTGGGCTGAGATGGGGAACAGCTGAATTTTGGACTCGGCTGGTGACAAAATGTTCCAAAGACACCCCATGCACAACTCCACCGGGGAAGGTGCCAGACAGGAGTTCTCTTAATAGTTTTTACACTACCTTGGTAGGCATCTGAAAAACACCACAAAAGTTGTTCTACCTGCTTTCTGGGCTGAGATGGGGAACAGCTGAATTTTGGACTCGGCTGGTGACAAAATGTTCCAAACACACCCCCTGCACAACTCCACCGGGGAAGGTGCCAGACAGGAGTTCTCCTGGTAGTTTTTACATTGCTCCGGTAGGCACCTGAAAGACACCACAAAAGTTGTTCTACCTGCTTTCTGGGCTGAGATGGGGAACCGCTGAATTTTGGAGTCGGCCGGTGACAAAATGTTCCAAACACACCCCCTGCACAACTCCACCGGGGAAGGTGCCAGACAAGAGTTCTCTTGATAGTTTTTACTCTACCTTGGTAGGCACCTGAAAGACACCACAAAAGTTGTTCTTCCTGCTTTCTGGGCTGAGATGGGGAACCGCTGAATTTTGGAGTCGGCCGGTGACAAAATGTTCCAAAGACACCCCATGCACAACTCCACCGGGGAAGGTGCCAGAAAGGAGATCTCCTGATAGTTTTTACACTACCTTGGTAGGCATCTAAAAGACACAACAAAAGTTGTTCTACCTGCTTTCTGGGCTGAGATGGGGAAACGCTGAATTTTGGAGTCGGCTGGTGACAAAATGTTCCAAACACACCCCCTGCACAACTCCACCGGGGAAGGTGCCAGACAGGAGTTCTCTTAGTAGTTTTTACACTACCTTGGTAGGAATCTGAAAGGCACCACAAAAGTTGTTCTACCTGCTTTCTGGGCTGAGATGGGGAACCGCTGAATTTTGGAGTCGGCCGGTGACAAAATTTTAATAAATACACCCCATGCACAACTCCACTAGCGAAGGTGCCAGGAACGAATTCTGTTGGTAGTTTTTACATTGCTCCGGTAGGCAGCTGAAAGGCACAAGAAAAGTTGTTGTACCTGCTTTCTGGGCTGAGATGGGGAACCGCTGAATTTTGGACTCGGCTGGTGACAAAATGTTCCAAAGACACCCCCTGCACAACTCCACCGGGGAAGGTGCCAGACAGGAGTTCTCTTGGTAGATTTTACACTACCTTAGTAGGCATCTGAAAGGCACCACAAAAGTTGTTCTACCTGCTTTCTGGGCTGAGATGGGGAACAGCTGAATTTTGGAGTCGGCTGGTGGCAAAATGTTCCAAACACACCCCATGCACGACTCCACCGGGGAAGGTGCCAGACAGGAGTTTTCTTGATAGATTTTACATTGCTCTGGTAGGCACCTCAAAGACACCACAAAACTCGTTCTACCTGCTTTCTGGGCTGAGATGGGGAACCGCTGAATTTTGGAGTCGGCTGGTGACAAAATGTTCCAAAGACACCCCATGCACAACTCCACCGGGGAAGGTGCCAGACAGGAGTTCTCTTAATAGTTTTTACACTACCTTGGTAGGCACCTGAAAGACACCACAAAAGTTGTTCTACCTGCTTTCTGGGCTGAGATGGGGAACAGCTGAATTTTGGACTCGGCTGGTGACAAAATGTTCCAAACACACCCCCTGCACAACTCCACCGGGGAAGGTGCCAGGCAGGAGTTCTCCTGGTAGTTTTTACATTGCTCCGGTAGGCATCTGAAAGACACCACAAAAGTTGTTCTACCTGCTTTCTGGGCTGAGATGGGGAACAGCTGAATTTTGGACTCGGCTGGTGACAAAATGTTCCAAACACACCCCCTGCACAACTCCACCGGGGAAGGTGCCAGGAACGAATTCTGTTGGTAGTTTTTACACTACCTTGGTAGGCAGCTGCAAGGCACAAGAAAAGTTGTTCTACCTGCTTTCTGGGCTGAGATGGGGAACCGCTGAATTTTGGAGTCGGCCGGTGACAAAATGTTCCAAACACACCCCATGCACAACTCCACCGGGGAAGGTGCCAGGAACGAATTCTGTTGGTAGTTTTTACACTACCTTGGTAGGCAGCTGCAAGGCACAAGAAAAGTTGTTCTACCTGCTTTCTGGGCTGAGATGGGGAACCGCTGAATTTTGGAGACGGCTGGTGACAAAATGTTCCAAACACACCCCATGCACAACTCCACCGGGGAAGGTGCCAGACAGGAGTTCTCCTGGTAGTTTTTACACTACCTTGGTAGGCATTTGAAAGGCACCACAAAAGTTGTTCTACCTGCTTTCTGGGCTGAGATGAGGAACAGCTGAATTTTGGAGCGGCTGGTGGCAAAATATTCCAAACACACCCCATGCACAACTCCACCGGGGAAGGTGCCAGACAGGAGTTTTCTTGATAGATTTTACATTGCTCTGGTAGGCACCTCAAAGACACCACAAAACTCCTTCTACCTGCTTTCTGGGCTGAGATGGGGAACAGCTGAATTTTGGAGTCGGCCGGTGACAAAATGTTCCAAACACACCCCATGCACAACTCCACCGGGGAAGGTGCCAGACAGGAGTTCTCTTAATAGTTTTTACACTACCTTGGTAGGCATCTGAAAGACACCACAAAAGTTGTTCTTCCTGCTTTCTGGGCTGAGATGGGGAACAGCTGAATTTTGGAGTCGGCTGGTGACAAAATGTTCCAAACACACCCACTGCACAACTCCACCGGGGAAGGTGCCAGACAGGAGTTCTCCTGGTAGTTTTTACATTGCTCCGGTAGGCATCTGAAAGACACCACAAAAGTTTTTCTACCTGCTTTCTGGGCTGAGATGGGGAACCGCTGAATTTTGGAGTCAGCCGGTGACAAAATGTTCCAAACACACCCCCTGCACAACTCCACCGGGGAAGGTGCCAGACAGGAGTTCTCTTGATAGTTTTTACACTACCTTGGTAGGCACCTGAAAGACACCACAAAAGTTGTTCTACCTGCTTTCTGGGCTGAGATGGGGAACCGCTGAATTTTGGAGTCGGCCGGTGACAAAATGTTCCACAGACACCCCATGCATAACTCCACCGGGGAAGGTGCCAGGAACGAATTCTGTTGGTAGTTTTTACACTACCTTGGTAGGCAGCTGCAAGGCACAAGAAAAGTTGTTGTACCTGCTTTGTGGGCTGAGATGGGGAACAGCTGAATTTTGGACTCGGCTGGTGACAAAATGTTCCAAACACACCCCCTGCACAACTCCACCGGGGAAGGTGCCAGACAGGAGTTCTCCTGGTAGTTTTTACATTGCTCCGGTAGGCATCTGAAAGATACCACAAAAGTTGTTCTACCTGCTTTCTGGGCTGAGATGGGGAACCGCTGAATTTTGGACTCGGCTGGTGACAAAATGTTCCAAACACACCCCCTGCACAACTCCACCGGGGAAGGTGCCAGACAAGAGTTCTCTTGATAGTTTTTACTCTACCTTGGTAGGCACCTGAAAGACACCACAAAAGTTGTTCTTCCTGCTTTCTGGGCTGAGATGGGGAACCGCTGAATTTTGGAGTCGGCCGGTGACAAAATGTTCCAAAGACACCCCATGCACAACTCCACCGGGGAAGGTGCCAGACAGGAGTTCTCTTAATAGTTTTTACACTACCTTGGTAGGCACCTGAAAGATACCACAAAAGTTGTTCTACCTGCTTTCTGGGCTGAGATGGGGAACCGCTGAATTTTGGAGTCGGCCGGTGACAAAATGTTCCAAACACACCCCATGCACAACTCCACCGGGGAAGGTGCCAGGCAGGAGTTCTCCTGGTAGTTTTTACATTGCTCCGGTAGGCATCTGAAAGACACCACAAAAGTTGTTCTACCTGCTTTCTGGGCTGAGATGGGGAACCGCTGAATTTTGGAGTCGGCCGGTGACAAAATGTTCCACAGACACCCTATGCACAACTCCACCGGGGAAGGTGCCAGGAACGAATTCTGTTGGTAGTTTTTACACTACCTTGGTAGGCAGCTGCAAGGCACAAGAAAAGTTGTTCTACCTGCTTTCTGGGCTGAGATGGGGAACCGCTGAATTTTGGAGTCGGCCGGTGACAAAATGTTCCACAGACACCCCATGCACAACTCCACCGGGGAAGGTGCCAGACAGGAGTTCTCTTAGTAGTTTTTACACTACCTTGGTAGGCATCTGAAAGGCACCACAAAAGTTGTTCTACCTGCTTTCTGGGCTGAGATGGGGAATCGCTGAATTTTGGACTCGGCTGGTGACAAAATGTTCCAAAGACACCCCATGCACAACTCCACCGGGGAAGGTGCCAGACAGGAGTTCTGTTGGCAGATTTTACACTACCTTGGTAGGCAGCTGAAAGGCACCACAAAAGTTGTTCTACCTGCTTTCTGGGCTGAGATGGGGAAACGCTGAATTTTGGAGTCGGCTGGTGACAAAATGTTCCAAACACACCCCCTGCACAACTCCACCGGGGAAGGTGCCAGGCAGGAGTTCTCCTGGTAGTTTTTACATTGCTCCGGTAGGCACCTGAAAGACACCACAAAAGTTGTTCTACCTGCTTTCTGGGCTGAGATGGGGAACCGCTGAATTTTGGAGTCGGCTGGTGACAAAATGTTCCAAACACACCCCCTGCACAACTCCACCGGGGAAGGTGCCAGACAAGAGTTCTCTTGATAGTTTTTACTCTACCTTGGTAGGCACCTGAAAGACACCACAAAAGTTGTTCTTCCTGCTTTCTGGGCTGAGATGGGGAACCGCTGAATTTTGGAGTCGGCCGGTGACAAAATGTTCCACAGACACCCCATGCACAACTCCACCGGGGAAGGTGCCAGGAACGAATTCTGTTGGTAGTTTTTACACTACCTTGGTAGGCAGCTGCAAGGCACAAGAAAAGTTGTTGTACCTGCTTTCTGGGCTGAGATGGGGAACCGCTGAATTTTGGACTCGGCTGGTGACAAAATGTTCCAAAGACACCCCCTGCACAACTCCACCGGGGAAGGTGCCAGACAGGAGTTCTCTTGGTAGATTTTACACTACCTTGGTAGGCATCTGAAAGGCACCACAAAAGTTGTTCTACCTGCTTTCTGGGCTGAGATGAGGAACAGCTGAATTTTGGAGCGGCTGGTGGCAAAATGTTCCAAACACACCCCATGCACAACTCCACCGGGGAAGGTGCCAGACAGGAGTTTTCTTGATAGATTTTACATTGCTCTGGTAGGCACCTCAAAGACACCACAAAACTCCTTCTACCTGCTTTCTGGGCTGAGATGGGGAACCGCTGAATTTTGGAGTCGGCTGGTGGCAAAATGTTCCAAACACACCCCATGCACAACTCCACCACGGAAGGTGCCAGACAGGAGTTCTCCTGGTAGTTTTTACATTGCTCCGGTAGGCATCTGAAAGATACCACAAAAGATGTTCTACCTGCTTTCTGGGCTGAGATGGGGAACTGCTGAATTTTGGACTCGGCCGGTGACAAAATGTTCCAAACACACCCCATGCACAACTCCACCGGGGAAGGTGCCAGGCAGGAGTTCTCCTGCTAGTTTTTACATTGCTCCGGTAGGCATCTGAAAGACACCACAAAAGTTGTTCTACCTGCTTTCTGGGCTGAGATGGGGAACCGCTGAATTTTGGACTCCGCTGGTGACAAAATGTTCCAAACACACCCCCTGCACAACTCCACCGGGGAAGGTGCCAGACAGGAGTTCTCTTGATAGTTTTTACACTACCTTGGTAGGCACCTGAAAGACACCACAAAAGTTGTTCTACCTGCTTTCTGGGCTGAGATGGGGAACCGCTGAATTTTGGAGTCGGCCGGTGACAAAATGTTCCACAGACACTCCATGCATAACTCCACCGGGGAAGGTGCCAGGAACGAATTCTGTTGGTAGTTTTTACACTACCTTGGTAGGCAGCTGCAAGGCACAAGAAAAGTTGTTGTACCTGCTTTCTGGGCTGAGATGGGGAACAGCTGAATTTTGGACTCGGCTGGTGACAAAATGTTCCAAACACACCCCCTGCACAACTCCACCGGGGAAGGTGCCAGACAGGAGTTCTCCTGGTAGTTTTTACATTGCTCCGGTAGGCATCTGAAAGATACCACAAAAGTTGTTCTACCTGCTTTCTGGGCTGAGATGGGGAACCGCTGAATTTTGGAGTCGGCCGGTGACAAAATGTTCCAAACACACCCCATGCACAACTCCACCGGGGAAGGTGCCAGAAAGGAGTTCTGTTGCTAGTTTTTACACTACCTTGGTAGGCATCTGAAAGACACCACAAAAGTTGTTCTACCTGCTTTCTGGGCTGAGATGGGGAACCGCTGAATTTTGGAGTCGGCTGGTGACAAAATGTTCCAAACACACCCTATGCACAACTCCACCGGGGAAGGTGCCAGACAAGAGTTCTCTTGATAGTTTTTACACTACCTTGGTAGGCACCTGAAAGACACCACAAAAGTTGTTCTACCTGCTTTCTGGGCTGAGATGGGGAACCGCTGAATTTTGGAGTCGGCCGGTGACAAAATGTTCCACAGTCACCCTATGCACAACTCCACCGGGGAAGGTGCCAGGAACGAATTCTGTTGGTAGTTTTTACACTACCTTGGTAGGCAGCTGCAAGGCACAAGAAAAGTTGTTCTACCTGCTTTCTGGGCTGAGATGGGGAACCGCTGAATTTTGGAGTTGGCTTGTGACAAAATGTTCCAAACACACCCCATGCACAACTCCACCGGGGAAGGTGCCAGACAGGAGTTCTCCTGGTAGTTTTTACACTACCTTGGTAGGCATTTGAAAGGCACCACAAAAGTTGTTCTACCTGCTTTCTGGGCTGAGATGAGGAACAGCTGAATTTTGGAGTCGGCTGGTGGCAAAATGTTCCAAACACACCCCATGCACAACTCCACCGGGGAAGGTGCCAGACAGGAGTTTTCTTGATAGATTTTACATTGCTCTGGTAGGCACCTCAAAGACACCACAAAACTCCTTCTACCTGCTTTCTGGGCTGAGATGGGGAACAGCTGAATTTTGGAGTCGGCTGGTGACAAAATGTTCCAAAGACACCCCATGCACAACTCCACCGGGGAAGGTGCCAGACAGGAGTTCTCTTAATAGTTTTTACACTACCTTGGTAGGCATCTGAAAGACACCACAAAAGTTGTTCTTCCTGCTTTCTGGGCTGAGATGGGGAACAGCTGAATTTTGGAGTCGGCTGGTGACAAAATGTTCCAAACACACCCCCTGCACAACTCCACCACGGAAGGTGCCAGACAGGAGTTCTCCTGGTAGTTTTTACATTGCTCCGGTAGGCATCTGAAAGATACCACAAAAGTTGTTCTACCTGCTTTCTGGGCTGAGATGGGGAACCGCTGAATTTTGGAGTCGGCCGGTGACAAAATGTTCCAAACACACCCCATGCACAACTCCACCGGGGAAGGTGCCAGGCAGGAGTTCTCCTGCTAGTTTTTACATTGCTCCGGTAGGCATCTGAAAGACACCACAAAAGTTGTTCTACCTGCTTTCTGGGCTGAGATGGGGAACCGCTGAATTTTGGACTCCGCTGGTGACAAAATGTTCCAAACACACCCCCTGCACAACTCCACCGGGGAAGGTGCCAGACAGGAGTTCTCTTGATAGTTTTTACACTACCTTGGTAGGCACCTGAAAGACACCACAAAAGTTGTTCTACCTGCTTTCTGGGCTGAGATGGGGAACCGCTGAATTTTGGAGTCGGCCGGTGACAAAATGTTCCACAGACACTCCATGCATAACTCCACCGGGGAAGGTGCCAGGAACGAATTCTGTTGGTAGTTTTTACACTACCTTGGTAGGCAGCTGCAAGGCACAAGAAAAGTTGTTGTACCTGCTTTCTGGGCTGAGATGGGGAACAGCTGAATTTTGGACTCGGCTGGTGACAAAATGTTCCAAACACACCCCCTGCACAACTCCACCGGGGAAGGTGCCAGACAGGAGTTCTCCTGGTAGTTTTTACATTGCTCCGGTAGGCATCTGAAAGATACCACAAAAGTTGTTCTACCTGCTTTCTGGGCTGAGATGGGGAACCGCTGAATTTTGGAGTCGGCCGGTGACAAAATGTTCCAAACACACCCCATGCACAACTCCACCGGGGAAGGTGCCAGAAAGGAGTTCTGTTGCTAGTTTTTACACTACCTTGGTAGGCATCTGAAAGACACCACAAAAGTTGTTCTACCTGCTTTCTGGGCTGAGATGGGGAACCGCTGAATTTTGGAGTCGGCTGGTGACAAAATGTTCCAAACACACCCTATGCACAACTCCACCGGGGAAGGTGCCAGACAAGAGTTCTCTTGATAGTTTTTACACTACCTTGGTAGGCAGCTGAAAGGCACCAGAAAACTTGTTCTACCTGCTTTCTGGGCTGAGATGGGGAACCGCTGAATTTTGGAGTCGGCCGGTGACAAAATGTTCCACAGACACCCCATGCACAACTCCACCGGGGAAGGTGCCAGGAACGAATTCTGTTGGTAGTTTTTACACTACCTTGGTAGGCAGCTGCAAGGCACAAGAAAAGTTGTTCTACCTGCTTTCTGGGCTGAGATGGGGAACCGCTGAATTTTGGAGTTGGCTTGTGACAAAATGTTCCAAACACACCCCATGCACAACTCCACCGGGGAAGGTGCCAGACAGGAGTTCTCCTGGTAGTTTTTACACTACCTTGGTAGGCATTTGAAAGGCACCACAAAAGTTGTTCTACCTGCTTTCTGGGCTGAGATGAGGAACAGCTGAATTTTGGAGTCGGCTGGTGGCAAAATGTTCCAAACACACCCCATGCACAACTCCACCGGGGAAGGTGCCAGACAGGAGTTTTCTTGATAGATTTTACATTGCTCTGGTAGGCACCTCAAAGACACCACAAAACTCCTTCTACCTGCTTTCTGGGCTGAGATGGGGAACAGCTGAATTTTGGAGTCGGCTGGTGACAAAATGTTCCAAAGACACCCCATGCACAACTCCACCGGGGAAGGTGCCAGACAGGAGTTCTCTTAATAGTTTTTACACTACCTTGGTAGGCATCTGAAAGACACCACAAAAGTTGTTCTTCCTGCTTTCTGGGCTGAGATGGGGAACAGCTGAATTTTGGAGTCGGCTGGTGACAAAATGTTCCAAACACACCCCCTGCACAACTCCACCACGGAAGGTGCCAGACAGGAGTTCTCCTGGTAGTTTTTACATTGCTCCGGTAGGCATCTGAAAGATACCACAAAAGTTGTTCTACCTGCTTTCTGGGCTGAGATGGGGAAACGCTGAATTTTGGACTCCGCTGGTGACAAAATGTTCCAAACACACCCCCTGCACAACTCCACCGGGGAAGGTGCCAGACAGGAGTTCTCTTGATAGTTTTTACACTACCTTGGTAGGCACCTGAAAGACACCAGAAAACTTGTTCTACCTGCTTTCTGGGCTGAGATGGGGAACCGCTGAATTTTGGAGTCGGCCGGTGACAAAATGTTCCACAGACACCCCATGCACAACTCCACCGGGGAAGGTGCCAGGAACGAATTCTGTTGGTAGTTTTTACACTACCTTGGTAGGCAGCTGCAAGGCACCACAAAAGTTGTTGTACCTGCTTTCTGGGCTGAGATGGGGAACCGCTGAATTTTGGAGTCGGCTGGTGACAAAATGTTCCAAACACACCCCCTGCACAACTCCACCGGGGAAGGTGCCAGGCAGGAGTTCTCCTGGTAGTTTTTACATTGCTCCGGTAGGCATCTAAAAGACACCACAAAAGTTGTTGTACCTGCTTTCTGGGCTGAGATGGGGAACCGCTGAATTTTGGAGTCGGCTGGTGACAAAATGTTCCAAACACACCCCATGCACAACTCCACCGGGGAAGGTGCCAGACAGGAGTTCTCTTGGTAGATTTTACACTACCTTAGTAGGCATCTGAAAGGCACCACAAAAGTTGTTCTACCTGCTTTCTGGGCTGAGATGGGGAACAGCTGAATTTTGGAGTGGCTGGTGGCAAAATGTTCCAAACACACCCCATGCACGACTCCACCGGGGAAGGTGCCAGACAGGAGTTTTCTTGATAGATTTTACATTGCTCTGGTAGGCACCTCAAAGACACCACAAAACTCGTTCTACCTGCTTTCTGGGCTGAGATGGGGAACCGCTGAATTTTGGAGTCGGCTGGTGACAAAATGTTCCAAACACACCCCATGCACAACTCCACCGGGGAAGGTGCCAGACAGGAGTTCTCTTAATAGTTTTTACACTACCTTGGTAGGCACCTGAAAGACACCACAAAAGTTGTTCTACCTGCTTTCTGGGCTGAGATGGGGAACAGCTGAATTTTGGAGTCGGCCGGTGACAAAATGTTCCAAACACACCCCCTGCACAACTCCACCGGGGAAGGTGCCAGACAAGAGTTCTCTTGATAGTTTTTACTCTACCTTGGTAGGCACCTGAAAGACACCACAAAAGTTGTTCTTCCTGCTTTCTGGGCTGAGATGGGGAACCGCTGAATTTTGGAGTCGGCCGGTGACAAAATGTTCCAAAGACACCCCATGCACAACTCCACCGGGGAAGGTGCCAGAAAGGAGATCTCCTGATAGTTTTTACACTACCTTGGTAGGCATCTAAAAGACACAACAAAAGTTGTTCTACCTGCTTTCTGGGCTGAGATGGGGAACCGCTGAATTTTGGAGTCGGCTGGTGACAAAATGTTCCAAACACACCCCCTGCACAACTCCACCGGGGAAGGTGCCAGACAGGAGTTCTCTTAGTAGTTTTTACACTACCTTGGTAGGAATCTGAAAGGCACCACAAAAGTTGTTCTACCTGCTTTCTGGGCTGAGATGGGGAACCGCTGAATTTTGGAGTCGGCCGGTGACAAAATTTTAATAAATACACCCCATGCACAACTCCACTAGCGAAGGTGCCAGGAACGAATTCTGTTGGTAGTTTTTACACTACCTTGGTAGGCAGCTGAAAGGCACAAGAAAAGTTGTTGTACCTGCTTTCTGGGCTGAGATGGGGAACCGCTGAATTTTGGACTCGGCTGGTGACAAAATGTTCCAAAGACACCCCCTGCACAACTCCACCGGGGAAGGTGCCAGACAGGAGTTCTCTTGGTAGATTTTACACTACCTTAGTAGGCATCTGAAAGGCACCACAAAAGTTGTTCTACCTGCTTTCTGGGCTGAGATGGGGAACAGCTGAATTTTGGAGTGGCTGGTGGCAAAATGTTCCAAACACACCCCATGCACGACTCCACCGGGGAAGGTGCCAGACAGGAGTTTTCTTGATAGATTTTACATTGCTCTGGTAGGCACCTCAAAGACACCACAAAACTCGTTCTACCTGCTTTCTGGGCTGAGATGGGGAACCGCTGAATTTTGGACTCGGCTGGTGACAAAATGTTCCAAAGACACCCCATGCACAACTCCACCGGGGAAGGTGCCAGACAGGAGTTCTCTTAATAGTTTTTACACTACCTTGGTAGGCACCTGAAAGACACCACAAAAGTTGTTCTACCTGCTTTCTGGGCTGAGATGGGGAACAGCTGAATTTTGGAGTCGGCCGGTGACAAAATGTTCCAAACACACCCCATGCACAACTCCACCGGGGAAGGTGCCAGGCAGGAGTTCTCCTGGTAGTTTTTACATTGCTCCGGTAGGCATCTGAAAGACACCACAAAAGTTGTTCTACCTGCTTTCTGGGCTGAGATGGGGAACCGCTGAATTTTGGAGTCGGCCGGTGACAAAATGTTCCACAGACACCCTATGCACAACTCCACCGGGGAAGGTGCCAGGAACGAATTCTGTTGGTAGTTTTTACACTACCTTGGTAGGCAGCTGCAAGGCACAAGAAAAGTTGTTCTACCTGCTTTGTGGGCTGAGATGGGGAACCGCTGAATTTTGGAGTCGGCCGGTGACAAAATGTTCCACAGACACCCCCTGCACAACTCCACCGGGGAAGGTGCCAGACAGGAGTTCTCTTGGTAGTTTTTACACTACCTTGGTAGGCATCTGAAAGGCACCACAAAAGTTGTTCTACCTGCTTTCTGGGCTGAGATGAGGAACAGCTGAATTTTGGAGCGGCTGGTGGCAAAATGTTCCAAACACACCCCATGCACAACTCCACCGGGGAAGGTGCCAGACAGGAGTTTTCTTGATAGATTTTACATTGCTCTGGTAGGCACCTCAAAGACACCACAAAACTCCTTCTACCTGCTTTGTGGGCTGAGATGGGGAACCGCTGAATTTTGGAGTCGGCCGGTGGCAAAATGTTCCAAACACACCCCATGCACAACTCCACCACGGAAGGTGCCAGACAGGAGTTCTCCTGGTAGTTTTTACATTGCTCCGGTAGGCATCTGAAAGATACCACAAAAGATGTTCTACCTGCTTTCTGGGCTGAGATGGGGAACCGCTGAATTTTGGACTCCGCTGGTGACAAAATGTTCCAAACACACCCCCTGCACAACTCCACCGGGGAAGGTGCCAGACAGGAGTTCTCTTGATAGTTTTTACACTACCTTGGTAGGCACCTGAAAGACACCACAAAAGTTGTTCTACCTGCTTTCTGGGCTGAGATGGGGAACCGCTGAATTTTGGAGTCGGCCGGTGACAATATGTTCCAAACACACCCCATGCACAACTCCACCGGGGAAGGTGCCAGGAACGAATTCTGTTGGTAGTTTTTACACTACCTTGGTAGGCAGCTGAAAGGCACCACAAAAGTTGTTCTACCTGCTTTGTGGGCTGAGATGGGGAACAGCTGAATTTTGGACTCGGCTGGTGACAAAATGTTCCAAACACACCCCCTGCACAACTCCACCGGGGAAGGTGCCAGACAGGAGTTCTCCTGGTAGTTTTTACATTGCTCCGGTAGGCATCTGAAAGACACCACAAAAGTTGTTCTACCTGCTTTCTGGGCTGAGATGGGGAACCGCTGAATTTTGGAGTCGGCCGGTGACAAAATGTTCCAAACACACCCCCTGCACAACTCCACCGGGGAAGGTGCCAGAAAGGAGATCTCTTGATAGTTTTTACACTACCTTGGTAGGCATCTGAAAGGCACCACAAAAGTTGTTCTACCTGCTTTCTGGGCTGAGATGGGGAACCGCTGAATTTTGGAGTCGGCTGGTGACAAAATGTTCCAAAGACACCCCCTGCACAACTCCACCGGGGAAGGTGCCAGGCAGGAGTTCTCCTGGTAGTTTTTACATTGCTCCGGTAGGCATCTAAAAGACACCACAAAAGTTGTTGTACCTGCTTTCTGGGCTGAGATGGGGAACCGCTGAATTTTGGAGTCGGCTGGTGACAAAATGTTCCAAACACACCCCATGCACAACTCCACCGGGGAAGGTGCCAGACAGGAGTTTTCTTGATAGATTTTACATTGCTCTGGTAGGCACCTCAAAGACACCACAAAACTCCTTCTACCTGCTTTCTGGGCTGAGATGGGGAACCGCTGAATTTTGGACTCGGCCGGTGACAAAATGTTCCAAAGACACCCCATGCACAACTCCACCGGGGAAGGTGCCAGACAGGAGTTCTCTTAATAGTTTTTACACTACCTTGGTAGGCACCTGAAAGACACCACAAAAGTTGTTCTACCTGCTTTCTGGGCTGAGATGGGGAACAGCTGAATTTTGGACTCGGCTGGTGACAAAATGTTCCAAACACACCCCCTGCACAACTCCACCGGGGAAGGTGCCAGGCAGGAGTTCTCCTGGTAGTTTTTACATTGCTCCGGTAGGCACCTGAAAGACACCACAAAAGTTGTTCTACCTGCTTTCTGGGCTGAGATGGGGAACCGCTGAATTTTGGAGTCGGCTGGTGACAAAATGTTCCAAACACACCCCCTGCACAACTCCACCGGGGAAGGTGCCAGACAAGAGTTCTCTTGATAGTTTTTACTCTACCTTGGTAGGCACCTGAAAGACACCACAAAAGTTGTTCTTCCTGCTTTCTGGGCTGAGATGGGGAACCGCTGAATTTTGGAGTCGGCCGGTGACAAAATGTTCCAAAGACACCCCATGCACAACTCCACCGGGGAAGGTGCCAGAAAGGAGATCTCTTGATAGTTTTTACACTACCTTGGTAGGCATCTAAAAGACACAACAAAAGTTGTTCTACCTGCTTTCTGGGCTGAGATGGGGAACCGCTGAATTTTGGAGTCGGCTGGTGACAAAATGTTCCAATCACACCCCCTGCACAACTCCACCGGGGAAGGTGCCAGACAGGAGTTCTCTTGATAGATTTTACATTGCTCTGGTAGGCACCTCAAAGACACCACAAAACTCGTTCTACCTGCTTTCTGGGCTGAGATGAGGAACAGCTGAATTTTGGAGCGGCTGGTGGCAAAATGTTCCAAACACACCCCATGCACAACTCCACCGGGGAAGGTGCCAGACAGGAGTTTTCTTGATAGATTTTACATTGCTCTGGTAGGCACCTCAAAGACACCACAAAACTCCTTCTACCTGCTTTCTGGGCTGAGATGGGGAACCGCTGAATTTTGGAGTCGGCTGGTGGCAAAATGTTCCAAACACACCCCATGCACAACTCCACCACGGAAGGTGCCAGACAGGAGTTCTCCTGGTAGTTTTTACATTGCTCCGGTAGGCATCTGAAAGATACCACAAAAGTTGTTCTACCTGCTTTCTGGGCTGAGATGGGGAACCGCTGAATTTTGGAGTCGGCCGGTGACAAAATGTTCCAAAGACACCCCATGCACAACTCCACCGGGGAAGGTGCCAGGCAGGAGTTCTCCTGCTAGTTTTTACATTGCTCCGGTAGGCATCTGAAAGACACCACAAAAGTTGTTCTACCTGCTTTCTGGGCTGAGATGGGGAACCGCTGAATTTTGGAGTCGGCCGGTGACAAAATGTTCCACAGACACCCTATGCACAACTCCACCGGGGAAGGTGCCAGGAACGAATTCTGTTGGTAGTTTTTACACTACCTTGGTAGGCAGCTGCAAGGCACAAGAAAAGTTGTTCTACCTGCTTTGTGGGCTGAGATGGGGAACCGCTGAATTTTGGAGTCGGCCGGTGACAAAATGTTCCACAGACACCCCCTGCACAACTCCACCGGGGAAGGTGCCAGACAGGAGTTCTCTTGGTAGTTTTTACACTACCTTGGTAGGCATCTGAAAGGCACCACAAAAGTTGTTCTACCTGCTTTCTGGGCTGAGATGAGGAACAGCTGAATTTTGGAGCGGCTGGTGGCAAAATATTCCAAACACACCCCATGCACAACTCCACCGGGGAAGGTGCCAGACAGGAGTTTTCTTGATAGATTTTACATTGCTCTGGTAGGCACCTCAAAGACACCACAAAACTCCTTCTACCTGCTTTCTGGGCTGAGATGGGGAACCGCTGAATTTTGGAGTCGGCCGGTGGCAAAATGTTCCAAACACACCCCATGCACAACTCCACCACGGAAGGTGCCAGACAGGAGTTCTCCTGGTAGTTTTTACATTGCTCCGGTAGGCATCTGAAAGATACCACAAAAGATGTTCTACCTGCTTTCTGGGCTGAGATGGGGAACCGCTGAATTTTGGACTCCGCTGGTGACAAAATGTTCCAAACACACCCCCTGCACAACTCCACCGGGGAAGGTGCCAGACAGGAGTTCTCTTGATAGTTTTTACACTACCTTGGTAGGCACCTGAAAGACACCACAAAAGTTGTTCTACCTGCTTTCTGGGCTGAGATGGGGAACCGCTGAATTTTGGAGTCGGCCGGTGACAATATGTTCCAAACACACCCCATGCACAACTCCACCGGGGAAGGTGCCAGGAACGAATTCTGTTGGTAGTTTTTACACTACCTTGGTAGGCAGCTGCAAGGCACAAGAAAAGTTGTTGTACCTGCTTTGTGGGCTGAGATGGGGAACAGCTGAATTTTGGACTCGGCTGGTGACAAAATGTTCCAAACACACCCCCTGCACAACTCCACCGGGGAAGGTGCCAGACAGGAGTTCTCCTGGTAGTTTTTACATTGCTCCGGTAGGCATCTGAAAGACACCACAAAAGTTGTTCTACCTGCTTTCTGGGCTGAGATGGGGAACCGCTGAATTTTGGAGTCGGCCGGTGACAAAATGTTCCAAACACACCCCCTGCACAACTCCACCGGGGAAGGTGCCAGAAAGGAGATCTCTTGATAGTTTTTACACTACCTTGGTAGGCATCTGAAAGGCACCACAAAAGTTGTTCTACCTGCTTTCTGGGCTGAGATGGGGAACCGCTGAATTTTGGAGTCGGCTGGTGACAAAATGTTCCAAAGACACCCCCTGCACAACTCCACCGGGGAAGGTGCCAGGCAGGAGTTCTCCTGGTAGTTTTTACATTGCTCCGGTAGGCATCTAAAAGACACCACAAAAGTTGTTGTACCTGCTTTCTGGGCTGAGATGGGGAACCGCTGAATTTTGGAGTCGGCTGGTGACAAAATGTTCCAAACACACCCCATGCACAACTCCACCGGGGAAGGTGCCAGACAGGAGTTTTCTTGATAGATTTTACATTGCTCTGGTAGGCACCTCAAAGACACCACAAAACTCCTTCTACCTGCTTTCTGGGCTGAGATGGGGAACCGCTGAATTTTGGACTCGGCCGGTGACAAAATGTTCCAAAGACACCCCATGCACAACTCCACCGGGGAAGGTGCCAGACAGGAGTTCTCTTAATAGTTTTTACACTACCTTGGTAGGCACCTGAAAGACACCACAAAAGTTGTTGTACCTGCTTTCTGGGCTGAGATGAGGAACAGCTGAATTTTGGACTCGGCTGGTGACAAAATGTTCCAAACACACCCCCTGCACAACTCCACCGGGGAAGGTGCCAGGCAGGAGTTCTCCTGGTAGTTTTTACATTGCTCCGGTAGGCACCTGAAAGACACCACAAAAGTTGTTCTACCTGCTTTCTGGGCTGAGATGGGGAACCGCTGAATTTTGGAGTCGGCTGGTGACAAAATGTTCCAAACACACCCCCTGCACAACTCCACCGGGGAAGGTGCCAGACAAGAGTTCTCTTGATAGTTTTTACTCTACCTTGGTAGGCACCTGAAAGACACCACAAAAGTTGTTCTTCCTGCTTTCTGGGCTGAGATGGGGAACCGCTGAATTTTGGAGTCGGCCGGTGACAAAATGTTCCAAAGACACCCCATGCACAACTCCACCGGGGAAGGTGCCAGAAAGGAGATCTCTTGATAGTTTTTACACTACCTTGGTAGGCATCTAAAAGACACAACAAAAGTTGTTCTACCTGCTTTCTGGGCTGAGATGGGGAACCGCTGAATTTTGGAGTCGGCTGGTGACAAAATGTTCCAATCACACCCCCTGCACAACTCCACCGGGGAAGGTGCCAGACAGGAGTTCTCTTGATAGATTTTACATTGCTCTGGTAGGCACCTCAAAGACACCACAAAACTCGTTCTACCTGCTTTCTGGGCTGAGATGAGGAACAGCTGAATTTTGGAGCGGCTGGTGGCAAAATGTTCCAAACACACCCCATGCACAACTCCACCGGGGAAGGTGCCAGACAGGAGTTTTCTTGATAGATTTTACATTGCTCTGGTAGGCACCTCAAAGACACCACAAAACTCCTTCTACCTGCTTTCTGGGCTGAGATGGGGAACCGCTGAATTTTGGAGTCGGCTGGTGGCAAAATGTTCCAAACACACCCCATGCACAACTCCACCACGGAAGGTGCCAGACAGGAGTTCTCCTGGTAGTTTTTACATTGCTCCGGTAGGCATCTGAAAGATACCACAAAAGATGTTCTACCTGCTTTCTGGGCTGAGATGGGGAACCGCTGAATTTTGGACTCGGCTGGTGACAAAATGTTCCAAAGACACCCCATGCACAACTCCACCGGGGAAGGTGCCAGGCAGGAGTTCTCCTGCTAGTTTTTACATTGCTCCGGTAGGCATCTGAAAGACACCACAAAAGTTGTTCTACCTGCTTTCTGGGCTGAGATGGGGAACCGCTGAATTTTGGAGTCGGCCGGTGACAAAATGTTCCACAGACACCCCATGCATAACTCCACCGGGGAAGGTGCCAGGAACGAATTCTGTTGGTAGTTTTTACACTACCTTGGTAGGCAGCTGCAAGGCACAAGAAAAGTTGTTGTACCTGCTTTGTGGGCTGAGATGGGGAACAGCTGAATTTTGGACTCGGCTGGTGACAAAATGTTCCAAACACACCCCCTGCACAACTCCACCGGGGAAGGTGCCAGACAGGAGTTCTCCTGGTAGTTTTTACATTGCTCCGGTAGGCATCTGAAAGATACCACAAAAGTTGTTCTACCTGCTTTCTGGGCTGAGATGGGGAACCGCTGAATTTTGGAGTCGGCCGGTGACAAAATGTTCCAAACACACCCCATGCACAACTCCACCGGGGAAGGTGCCAGAAAGGAGTTCTGTTGCTAGTTTTTACACTACCTTGGTAGGCATCTAAAAGACACCACAAAAGTTGTTCTACCTGCTTTCTGGGCTGAGATAGGGAACCGCTGAATTTTGGAGTCGGCTGGTGACAAAATGTTCCAAACACACCCTATGCACAACTCCACCGGGGAAGGTGCCAGACAAGAGTTCTCTTGATAGTTTTTACACTACCTTGGTAGGCAGCTGAAAGGCACCAGAAAACTTGTTCTACCTGCTTTCTGGGCTGAGATGGGGAACCGCTGAATTTTGGAGTCGGCCGGTGACAAAATGTTCCACAGACACCCTATGCACAACTCCACCGGGGAAGGTGCCAGGAACGAATTCTGTTGGTAGTTTTTACACTACCTTGGTAGGCAGCTGCAAGGCACAAGAAAAGTTGTTCTACCTGCTTTGTGGGCTGAGATGGGGAACCGCTGAATTTTGGAGTCGGCCGGTGACAAAATGTTCCAAACACACCCCATGCACAACTCCACCGGGGAAGGTGCCAGACAGGAGTTCTCTTGGTAGTTTTTACACTACCTTGGTAGGCATCTGAAAGGCACCACAAAAGTTGTTCTACCTGCTTTCTGGGCTGAGATGAGGAACAGCTGAATTTTGGAGCGGCTGGTGGCAAAATGTTCCAAACACACCCCATGCACAACTCCACCGGGGAAGGTGCCAGACAGGAGTTTTCTTGATAGATTTTACATTGCTCTGGTAGGCACCTCAAAGACACCACAAAACTCCTTCTACCTGCTTTCTGGGCTGAGATGGGGAACCGCTGAATTTTGGAGTCGGCCGGTGGCAAAATGTTCCAAACACACCCCATGCACAACTCCACCACGGAAGGTGCCAGACAGGAGTTCTCCTGGTAGTTTTTACATTGCTCCGGTAGGCATCTGAAAGATACCACAAAAGATGTTCTACCTGCTTTCTGGGCTGAGATGGGGAACCGCTGAATTTTGGACTCCGCTGGTGACAAAATGTTCCAAACACACCCCCTGCACAACTCCACCGGGGAAGGTGCCAGACAGGAGTTCTCTTGATAGTTTTTACACTACCTTGGTAGGCACCTGAAAGACACCACAAAAGTTGTTCTACCTGCTTTCTGGGCTGAGATGGGGAACCGCTGAATTTTGGAGTCGGCCGGTGACAAAATGTTCCACAGACACCCCATGCACAACTCCACCGGGGAAGGTGCCAGGAACGAATTCTGTTGGTAGTTTTTACACTACCTTGGTAGGCAGCTGCAAGGCACAAGAAAAGTTGTTGTACCTGCTTTGTGGGCTGAGATGGGGAACAGCTGAATTTTGGACTCGGCTGGTGACAAAATGTTCCAAACACACCCCCTGCACAACTCCACCGGGGAAGGTGCCAGACAGGAGTTCTCCTGGTAGTTTTTACATTGCTCCGGTAGGCATCTGAAAGACACCACAAAAGTTGTTCTACCTGCTTTCTGGGCTGAGATGGGGAACCGCTGAATTTTGGAGTCGGCCGGTGACAAAATGTTCCAAACACACCCCCTGCACAACTCCACCGGGGAAGGTGCCAGAAAGGAGATCTCTTGACAGTTTTTACACTACCTTGGTAGGCATCTGAAAGGCACCACAAAAGTTGTTCTACCTGCTTTCTGGGCTGAGATGGGGAACCGCTGAATTTTGGAGTCGGCTGGTGACAAAATGTTCCAAAGACACCCCCTGCACAACTCCACCGGGGAAGGTGCCAGGCAGGAGTTCTCCTGGTAGTTTTTACATTGCTCCGGTAGGCATCTAAAAGACACCACAAAAGTTGTTGTACCTGCTTTCTGGGCTGAGATGGGGAACCGCTGAATTTTGGAGTCGGCTGGTGACAAAATGTTCCAAACACACCCCATGCACAACTCCACCGGGGAAGGTGCCAGACAGGAGTTTTCTTGATAGATTTTACATTGCTCTGGTAGGCACCTCAAAGACACCACAAAACTCGTTCTACCTGCTTTCTGGGCTGAGATGGGGAACCGCTGAATTTTGGACTCGGCCGGTGACAAAATGTTCCAAAGACACCCCATGCACAACTCCACCGGGGAAGGTGCCAGACAGGAGTTCTCTTAATAGTTTTTACACTACCTTGGTAGGCACCTGAAAGACACCACAAAAGTTGTTCTACCTGCTTTCTGGGCTGAGATGGGGAACAGCTGAATTTTGGACTCGGCTGGTGACAAAATGTTCCAAACACACCCCCTGCACAACTCCACCGGGGAAGGTGCCAGGCAGGAGTTCTCCTGGTAGTTTTTACATTGCTCCGGTAGGCACCTGAAAGACACCACAAAAGTTGTTCTACCTGCTTTCTGGGCTGAGATGGGGAACCGCTGAATTTTGGAGTCGGCTGGTGACAAAATGTTCCAAACACACCCCCTGCACAACTCCACCGGGGAAGGTGCCAGACAAGAGTTCTCTTGATAGTTTTTACTCTACCTTGGTAGGCACCTGAAAGACACCACAAAAGTTGTTCTTCCTGCTTTCTGGGCTGAGATGGGGAACCGCTGAATTTTGGAGTCGGCCGGTGACAAAATGTTCCAAAGACACCCCATGCACAACTCCACCGGGGAAGGTGCCAGAAAGGAGATCTCTTGATAGTTTTTACACTACCTTGGTAGGCATCTAAAAGACACAACAAAAGTTGTTCTACCTGCTTTCTGGGCTGAGATGGGGAACCGCTGAATTTTGGACTCGGCTGGTGACAAAATGTTCCAATAACACCCCCTGCACAACTCCACCGGGGAAGGTGCCAGACAGGAGTTCTCTTGATAGATTTTACATTGCTCTGGTAGGCACCTCAAAGACACCACAAAACTCGTTCTACCTGCTTTCTGGGCTGAGATGAGGAACAGCTGAATTTTGGACTCCGCTGGTGACAAAATGTTCCAAACACACCCCATGCACAACTCCACCGGGGAAGGTGCCAGACAGGAGTTTTCTTGATAGATTTTACATTGCTCTGGTAGGCACCTCAAAGACACCACAAAACTCCTTCTACCTGCTTTCTGGGCTGAGATGGGGAACCGCTGAATTTTGGAGTCGGCTGGTGGCAAAATGTTCCAAACACACCCCATGCACAACTCCACCACGGAAGGTGCCAGACAGGAGTTCTCCTGGTAGTTTTTACATTGCTCCGGTAGGCATCTGAAAGATACCACAAAAGATGTTCTACCTGCTTTCTGGGCTGAGATGGGGAACCGCTGAATTTTGGACTCGGCCGGTGACAAAATGTTCCAAACACACCCCATGCACAACTCCACCGGGGAAGGTGCCAGGCAGGAGTTCTCCTGCTAGTTTTTACATTGCTCCGGTAGGCATCTGAAAGACACCACAAAAGTTGTTCTACCTGCTTTCTGGGCTGAGATGGGGAACCGCTGAATTTTGGACTCCGCTGGTGACAAAATGTTCCAAACACACCCCCTGCACAACTCCACCGGGGAAGGTGCCAGACAGGAGTTCTCTTGATAGTTTTTACACTACCTTGGTAGGCACCTGAAAGACACCACAAAAGTTGTTCTACCTGCTTTCTGGGCTGAGATGGGGAACCGCTGAATTTTGGAGTCGGCCGGTGACAATATGTTCCAAACACACCCCATGCACAACTCCACCGGGGAAGGTGCCAGGAACGAATTCTGTTGGTAGTTTTTACACTACCTTGGTAGGCAGCTGCAAGGCACAAGAAAAGTTGTTGTACCTGCTTTGTGGGCTGAGATGGGGAACAGCTGAATTTTGGACTCGGCTGGTGACAAAATGTTCCAAACACACCCCCTGCACAACTCCACCGGGGAAGGTGCCAGACAGGAGTTCTCCTGGTAGTTTTTACATTGCTCCGGTAGGCATCTGAAAGATACCACAAAAGTTGTTCTACCTGCTTTCTGGGCTGAGATGGGGAACCGCTGAATTTTGGAGTCGGCCGGTGACAAAATGTTCCAAACACACCCCATGCACAACTCCACCGGGGAAGGTGCCAGAAACGAGTTTTGTTGCTAGTTTTTACACTACCTTGGTAGGCATCTGAAAGACACCACAAAAGTTGTTCTACCTGCTTTCTGGGCTGAGATGGGGAACCGCTGAATTTTGGAGTCGGCTGGTGACAAAATGTTCCAAACACACCCTATGTTCAACTCCACCGGGGAAGGTGCCAGACAAGAGTTCTCTTGATAGTTTTTACACTACCTTGGTAGGCAGCTGAAAGGCACCAGAAAACTTGTTCTACCTGCTTTCTGGGCTGAGATGGGGAACCGCTGAATTTTGGAGTCGGCCGGTGACAAAATGTTCCACAGACACCCCATGCACAACTCCACCGGGGAAGGTGCCAGGAACGAATTCTGTTGGTAGTTTTTACACTACCTTGGTAGGCAGCTGCAAGGCACAAGAAAAGTTGTTCTACCTGCTTTCTGGGCTGAGATGGGGAACCGCTGAATTTTGGAGTTGGCTTGTGACAAAATGTTCCAAACACACCCCATGCACAACTCCACCGGGGAAGGTGCCAGACAGGAGTTCTCCTGGTAGTTTTTACACTACCTTGGTAGGCATTTGAAAGGCACCACAAAAGTTGTTCTACCTGCTTTCTGGGCTGAGATGAGGAACAGCTGAATTTTGGAGTCGGCTGGTGGCAAAATGTTCCAAACACACCCCATGCACAACTCCACCGGGGAAGGTGCCAGACAGGAGTTTTCTTGATAGATTTTACATTGCTCTGGTAGGCACCTCAAAGACACCACAAAACTCCTTCTACCTGCTTTCTGGGCTGAGATGGGGAACCGCTGAATTTTGGAGTCGGCTGGTGACAAAATGTTCCAAAGACACCCCATGCACAACTCCACCGGGGAAGGTGCCAGACAGGAGTTCTCTTAATAGTTTTTACACTACCTTGGTAGGCATCTGAAAGACACCACAAAAGTTGTTCTTCCTGCTTTCTGGGCTGAGATGGGGAACAGCTGAATTTTGGAGTCGGCTGGTGACAAAATGTTCCAAACACACCCCCTGCACAACTCCACCACGGAAGGTGCCAGACAGGAGTTCTCCTGGTAGTTTTTACATTGCTCCGGTAGGCATCTGAAAGATACCACAAAAGTTGTTCTACCTGCTTTCTGGGCTGAGATGGGGAAACGCTGAATTTTGGACTCCGCTGGTGACAAAATGTTCCAAACACACCCCCTGCACAACTCCACCGGGGAAGGTGCCAGACAGGAGTTCTCTTGATAGTTTTTACACTACCTTGGTAGGCACCTGAAAGACACCAGAAAACTTGTTCTACCTGCTTTCTGGGCTGAGATGGGGAACCGCTGAATTTTGGAGTCGGCCGGTGACAAAATGTTCCAAACACACCCCATGCACAACTCCACCGGGGAAGGTGCCAGGAACGAATTCTGTTGGTAGTTTTTACACTACCTTGGTAGGCAGCTGCAAGGCACAAGAAAAGTTGTTGTACCTGCTTTCTGGGCTGAGATGGGGAACCGCTGAATTTTGGAGTCGGCCGGTGACAAAATGTTCCACAGACACCCCCTGCACAACTCCACCGGGGAAGGTGCCAGACAGGAGTTCTCTTGGTAGTTTTTACACTACCTTGGTAGGCATCTGAAAGGCACCACAAAAGTTGTTCTACCTGCTTTCTGGGCTGAGATGAGGAACAGCTGAATTTTGGAGCGGCTGGTGGCAAAATGTTCCAAACACACCCCATGCACAACTCCACCGGGGAAGGTGCCAGACAGGAGTTTTCTTGATAGATTTTACATTGCTCTGGTAGGCACCTCAAAGACACCACAAAACTCCTTCTACCTGCTTTCTGGGCTGAGATGGGGAACCGCTGAATTTTGGAGTCGGCCGGTGGCAAAATGTTCCAAACACACCCCATGCACAACTCCACCACGGAAGGTGCCAGACAGGAGTTCTCCTGGTAGTTTTTACATTGCTCCGGTAGGCATCTGAAAGATACCACAAAAGATGTTCTACCTGCTTTCTGGGCTGAGATGGGGAACAGCTGAATTTTGGAGTCGGCTGGTGACAAAATGTTCCAAACACACCCCCTGCACAACTCCACCGGGGAAGGTGCCAGGCAGGAGTTCTCTTGGTAGATTTTACACTACCTTAGTAGGCATCTGAAAGGCACCACAAAAGTTGTTCTACCTGCTTTCTGGGCTGAGATGGGGAACAGCTGAATTTTGGAGCGGCTGGTGGCAAAATGTTCCAAACACACCCCATGCACGACTCCACCGGGGAAGGTGCCAGACAGGAGTTTTCTTGATAGATTTTACATTGCTCTGGTAGGCACCTCAAAGACACCACAAAACTCGTTCTACCTGCTTTCTGGGCTGAGATGGGGAACCGCTGAATTTTGGAGTCGGCTGGTGACAAAATGTTCCAAAGACACCCCATGCACAACTCCACCGGGGAAGGTGCCAGACAGGAGTTCTCTTAATAGTTTTTACACTACCTTGGTAGGCACCTGAAAGACACCACAAAAGTTGTTCTACCTGCTTTCTGGGCTGAGATGGGGAACAGCTGAATTTTGGACTCGGCTGGTGACAAAATGTTCCAAAGACACCCCATGCACAACTCCACCGGGGAAGGTGCCAGGCAGGAGTTCTCCTGGTAGTTTTTACATTGCTCCGGTAGGCATCTGAAAGACACCACAAAAGTTGTTCTACCTGCTTTCTGGGCTGAGATGGGTGGGGGAACCGCTGAATTTTGGAGTCGGCCGGTGACAAAATTTTAATAAATACACCCCCATGTACAACTCCACTAGCGAAGGTGCCAGGAACGAATTCTGTTGGTAGTTTTTACATTGCTCCGGTAGGCAGCTGAAAGGCACAAGAAAAGTTGTTGTACCTGCTTTCTGGGCTGAGATGGGGAACCGCTGAATTTTGGACTCGGCTGGTGACAAAATGTTCCAAAGACACCCCCTGCACAACTCCACCGGGGAAGGTGCCAGACAGGAGTTCTCTTGGTAGATTTTACACTACCTTAGTAGGCATCTGAAAGGCACCACAAAAGTTGTTCTACCTGCTTTCTGGGCTGAGATGGGGAACAGCTGAATTTTGGAGCGGCTGGTGGCAAAATGTTCCAAACACACCCCATGCACGACTCCACCGGGGGAAGGTGCCAGACAGGAGTTTTCTTGATAGATTTTACATTGCTCTGGTAGGCACCTCAAAGACACCACAAAAGTCGTTCTACCTGCTTTCTGGGCTGAGATGGGGAACCGCTGAATTTTGGAGTCGGCTGGTGACAAAATGTTCCAAAGACACCCCATGCACAACTCCACCGGGGAAGGTGCCAGACAGGAGTTCTCTTAATAGTTTTTACACTACCTTGGTAGGCACCTGAAAGACACCACAAAAGTTGTTCTACCTGCTTTCTGGGCTGAGATGGGGAACAGCTGAATTTTGGACTCGGCTGGTGACAAAATGTTCCAAAGACACCCCATGCACAACTCCACCGGGGAAGGTGCCAGGCAGGAGTTCTCCTGGTAGTTTTTACATTGCTCCGGTAGGCATCTGAAAGACACCACAAAAGTTGTTCTACCTGCTTTCTGGGCTGAGATGGGGAAACGCTGAATTTTGGAGTCGGCCGGTGACAAAATGTTCCAAACACACCCCCTGCACAACTCCTCCGGGGAAGGTGCCAGACAAGAGTTCTCTTGATAGTTTTTACTCTACCTTGGTAGGCACCTGAAAGACACCACAAAAGTTGTTCTTCCTGGTTTCTGGGCTGAGATGGGGAACCGCTGAATTTTGGAGTCGGCCGGTGACAAAATGTTCCAAAGACACCCCATGCACAACTCCACCGGGGAAGGTGCCAGAAAGGAGATCTCCTGATAGTTTTTACACTACCTTGGTAGGCATCTAAAAGGCACCACAAAAGTTGTTCTACCTGCTTTCTGGGCTGAGATGGGGAACCGCTGAATTTTGGAGTCGGCTGGTGACAAAATGTTCCAAACACACCCCCTGCACAACTCCACCGGGGAAGGTGCCAGACAGGAGTTCTCTTAGTAGTTTTTACACTACCTTGGTAGGAATCTGAAAGGCACCACAAAAGTTGTTCTACCTGCTTTCTGGGCTGAGATGGGGAACCGCTGAATTTTGGAGTCGGCCGGTGACAAAATTTTAATAAATACACCCCATGCACAACTCCACTAGCGAAGGTGCCAGGAACGAATTCTGTGGTAGTTTTTACATTGCTCCGGTAGGCAGCTGAAAGGCACAAGAAAAGTTGTTGTACCTGCTTTCTGGCTGAGATGGGGAACCGCTGAATTTTGGAGTCGGCTGGTGACAAAATGTTCCAAAGACACCCCCTGCACAACTCCACCGGGGAAGGTGCCAGGCAGGAGTTCTCTTGGTAGATTTTACACTACCTTAGTAGGCATCTGAAAGGCACCACAAAAGTTGTTCTACCTGCTTTCTGGGCTGAGATGGGGAACAGCTGAATTTTGGAGCGGCTGGTGGCAAAATGTTCCAAACACACCCCATGCACGACTCCACCGGGGAAGGTGCCAGACAGGAGTTTTCTTGATAGATTTTACATTGCTCTGGTAGGCACCTCAAAGACACCACAAAACTCGTTCTACCTGCTTTCTGGGCTGAGATGGGGAACCGCTGAATTTTGGAGTCGGCTGGTGACAAAATGTTCCAAAGACACCCCATGCACAACTCCACCGGGGAAGGTGCCAGACAGGAGTTCTCTTAATAGTTTTTACACTACCTTGGTAGGCACCTGAAAGACACCACAAAAGTTGTTCTACCTGCTTTCTGGGCTGAGATGGGGAACAGCTGAATTTTGGACTCGGCTGGTGACAAAATGTTCCAAACACACCCCCTGCACAACTCCACCGGGGAAGGTGCCAGGCAGGAGTTCTCCTGGTAGTTTTTACATTGCTCCGGTAGGCATCTGAAAGACACCACAAAAGTTGTTCTACCTGCTTTCTGGGCTGAGATGGGGAACCGCTGAATTTTGGAGTCGGCCGGTGACAAAATGTTCCACAGACACCCTATGCACAACTCCACCGGGGAAGGTGCCAGGAACGAATTCTGTTGGTAGTTTTTACACTACCTTGGTAGGCAGCTGCAAGGCACAAGAAAAGTTGTTCTACCTGCTTTCTGGGCTGAGATGGGGAACCGCTGAATTTTGGAGTCGGCTGGTGACAAAATGTTCCAAACACACCCCCTGCACAACTCCACCGGGGAAGGTGCCAGACAAGAGTTCTCTTGATAGTTTTTACTCTACCTTGGTAGGCAGCTGCAAGGCACAAGAAAAGTTGTTCTACCTGCTTTCTGGGCTGAGATGGGGAACCGCTGAATTTTGGAGACGGCTGGTGACAAAATGTTCCAAACACACCCCATGCACAACTCCACCGGGGAAGGTGCCAGACAGGAGTTCTCCTGGTAGTTTTTACACTACCTTGGTAGGCATTTGAAAGGCACCACAAAAGTTGTTCTACCTGCTTTCTGGGCTGAGATGAGGAACAGCTGAATTTTGGAGTCGGCTGGTGGCAAAATGTTCCAAACACACCCCATGCACAACTCCACCGGGGAAGGTGCCAGACAGGAGTTTTCTTGATAGATTTTACATTGCTCTGGTAGGCACCTCAAAGACACCACAAAACTCCTTCTACCTGCTTTCTGGGCTGAGATGGGGAACAGCTGAATTTTGGAGTCGGCCGGTGACAAAATGTTCCAAACACACCCCATGCACAACTCCACCGGGGAAGGTGCCAGACAGGAGTTCTCTTAATAGTTTTTACACTACCTTGGTAGGCATCTGAAAAACACCACAAAAGTTGTTCTTCCTGCTTTCTGGGCTGAGATGGGGAACCGCTGAATTTTGGAGTCGGCCGGTGACAAAATTTTAATAAATACACCCCATGCACAACTCCACTAGCGAAGGTGCCAGGAACGAATTCTGTTGGTAGTTTTTACATTGCTCCGGTAGGCAGCTGAAAGGCACAAGAAAAGTTGTTGTACCTGCTTTCTGGGCTGAGATGGGGGAACCGCTGAATTTTGGAGTCGGCTGGTGACAAAATGTTCCAAAGACACCCCCTGCACAACTCCACCGGGGAAGGTGCCAGGCAGGAGTTCTCTTGGTAGATTTTACACTACCTTAGTAGGCATCTGAAAGGCACCACAAAAGTTGTTCTACCTGCTTTCTGGGCTGAGATGGGGAACAGCTGAATTTTGGAGCGGCTGGTGGCAAAATGTTCCAAACACACCCCCATGCACGACTCCACCGGGGAAGGTGCCAGACAGGAGTTTTCTTGATAGATTTTACATTGCTCTGGTAGGCACCTCAAAGACACCACAAAACTCGTTCTACCTGCTTTCTGGGCTGAGATGGGGAACCGCTGAAATTTTGGAGTCGGCTGGTGACAAAATGTTCCAAAGACACCCCATGCACAACTCCACCGGGGAAGGTGCCAGACAGGAGTTCTCTTAATAGTTTTTACACTACCTTGGTAGGCACCTGAAAGACACCACAAAAGTTGTTCTACCTGCTTTCTGGGCTGAGATGGGGAACAGCTGAATTTTGGACTCGGCTGGTGACAAAATGTTCCAAACACACCCCCTGCACAACTCCACCGGGGAAGGTGCCAGGCAGGAGTTCTCCTGGTAGTTTTTACATTGCTCCGGTAGGCATCTGAAAGACACCACAAAAGTTGTTCTACCTGCTTTCTGGGCTGAGATGGGGAACCGCTGAATTTTGGAGTCGGCCGGTGACAAAATGTTCCACAGACACCCTATGCACAACTCCACCGGGGAAGGTGCCAGGAACGAATTCTGTTGGTAGTTTTTACACTACCTTGGTAGGCAGCTGCAAGGCACAAGAAAAGTTGTTCTACCTGCTTTCTGGGCTGAGATGGGGAACCGCTGAATTTTGGAGTCGGCTGGTGACAAAATGTTCCAAACACACCCCCTGCACAACTCCACCGGGGAAGGTGCCAGACAAGAGTTCTCTTGATAGTTTTTACTCTACCTTGGTAGGCAGCTGCAAGGCACAAGAAAAGTTGTTCTACCTGCTTTCTGGGCTGAGATGGGGAACCGCTGAATTTTGGAGACGGCTGGTGACAAAATGTTCCAAACACACCCCATGCACAACTCCACCGGGGAAGGTGCCAGACAGGAGTTCTCCTGGTAGTTTTTACACTACCTTGGTAGGCATTTGAAAGGCACCACAAAAGTTGTTCTACCTGCTTTCTGGGCTGAGATGAGGAACAGCTGAATTTTGGAGTCGGCTGGTGGGCAAAATGTTCCAAACACACCCCATGCACAACTCCACCGGGGAAGGTGCCAGACAGGAGTTTTCTTGATAGATTTTACATTGCTCTGGTAGGCACCTCAAAGACACCACAAAACTCCTTCTACCTGCTTTCTGGGCTGAGATGGGGAACAGCTGAATTTTGGAGTCGGCCGGTGACAAAATGTTCCAAACACACCCCATGCACAACTCCACCGGGGAAGGTGCCAGACAGGAGTTCTCTTAATAGTTTTTACACTACCTTGGTAGGCATCTGAAAAACACCACAAAAGTTGTTCTTCCTGCTTTCTGGGCTGAGATGGGGAACCGCTGAATTTTGGAGTCGGCCGGTGACAAAATTTTAATAAATACACCCCATGCACAACTCCACTAGCGAAGGTGCCAGGAACGAATTCTGTTGGTAGTTTTTACATTGCTCCGGTAGGCAGCTGAAAGGCACAAGAAAAGTTGTTGTACCTGCTTTCTGGGGCTGAGATGGGGAACCGCTGAATTTTGGAGTCGGCTGGTGACAAAATGTTCCAAAGACACCCCCTGCACAACTCCACCGGGGGAAGGTGCCAGGCAGGAGTTCTCTTGGTAGATTTTACACTACCTTAGTAGGCATCTGAAAGGCACCACAAAAGTTGTTCTACCTGCTTTCTGGGCTGAGATGGGGAACAGCTGAATTTTGGAGCGGCTGGGTGGCAAAATGTTCCAAACACACCCCATGCACGACTCCACCGGGGAAGGTGCCAGACAGGAGTTTTCTTGATAGATTTTACATTGCTCTGGTAGGCACCTCAAAGACACCACAAAACTCGTTCTACCTGCTTTCTGGGCTGAGATGGGGAACCGCTGAATTTTGGAGTCGGCTGGTGACAAAATGTTCCAAAGACACCCCATGCACAACTCCACCGGGGAAGGTGCCAGACAGGAGTTCTCTTAATAGTTTTTACACTACCTTGGTAGGCACCTGAAAGACACCACAAAAGTTGTTCTACCTGCTTTCTGGGCTGAGATGGGGAACAGCTGAATTTTGGACTCGGCTGGTGACAAAATGTTCCAAACACACCCCCTGCACAACTCCACCGGGGAAGGTGCCAGGCAGGAGTTCTCCTGGTAGTTTTTACATTGCTCCGGTAGGCATCTGAAAGAACCACAAAAGTTGTTCTACCTGCTTTCTGGGCTGAGATGGGGAACCGCTGAATTTTGGAGTCGGCCGGTGACAAAATGTTCCACAGACACCCTATGCACAACTCCACCGGGGAAGGTGCCAGGAACGAATTCTGTTGGTAGTTTTTACACTACCTTGGTAGGCAGCTGCAAGGCACAAGAAAAGTTGTTCTACCTGCTTTCTGGGCTGAGATGGGGAACCGCTGAATTTTGGAGTCGGCTGGTGACAAAATGTTCCAAACACACCCCCTGCACAACTCCACCGGGGAAGGTGCCAGACAAGAGTTCTCTTGATAGTTTTTACTCTACCTTGGTAGGCAGCTGCAAGGCACAAGAAAAGTTGTTCTACCTGCTTTCTGGGCTGAGATGGGGAACCGCTGAATTTTGGAGACGGCTGGTGACAAAATGTTCCAAACACACCCCATGCACAACTCCACCGGGGAAGGTGCCAGACAGGAGTTCTCCTGGTAGTTTTTACACTACCTTGGTAGGCATTTGAAAGGCACCACAAAAGTTGTTCTACCTGCTTTCTGGGCTGAGATGAGGAACAGCTGAATTTTGGAGTCGGCTGGTGGCAAAATGTTCCAAACACACCCCATGCACAACTCCACCGGGGAAGGTGCCAGACAGGAGTTTTCTTGATAGATTTTACATTGCTCTGGTAGGCACCTCAAAGACACCACAAAACTCCTTCTACCTGCTTTCTGGGCTGAGATGGGGAACAGCTGAATTTTGGAGTCGGCCGGTGACAAAATGTTCCAAACACACCCCATGCACAACTCCACCGGGGAAGGTGCCAGACAGGAGTTCTCTTAATAGTTTTTACACTACCTTGGTAGGCATCTGAAAAACACCACAAAAGTTGTTCTTCCTGCTTTCTGGGCTGAGATGGGGAACAGCTGAATTTTGGAGTCGGCTGGTGACAAAATGTTCCAAACACACCCCCTGCACAACTCCACCACGGAAGGTGCCAGACAGGAGTTCTCCTGGTAGTTTTTACATTGCTCCGGTAGGCATCTGAAAGACACCACAAAAGTTGTTCTACCTGCTTTCTGGGCTGAGATGGGGAAACGCTGAATTTTGGACTCCGCTGGTGACAAAATGTTCCAAACACACCCCCTGCACAACTCCACCGGGGAAGGTGCCAGACAGGAGTTCTCTTGATAGTTTTTACACTACCTTGGTAGGCACCTGAAAGACACCACAAAAGTTGTTCTACCTGCTTTCTGGGCTGAGATGGGGAACCGCTGAATTTTGGAGTCGGCCGGTGACAAAATGTTCCACAGACACCCCATGCACAACTCCACCGGGGAAGGTGCCAGGAACGAATTCTGTTGGTAGTTTTTACACTACCTTGGTAGGCAGCTGCAAGGCACAAGAAAAGTTGTTCTACCTGCTTTGTGGGCTGAGATGGGGAACCGCTGAATTTTGGACTCGGCTGGTGACAAAATGTTCCAAACACACCCCCTGCACAACTCCACCGGGGAAGGTGCCAGACAGGAGTTCTCTTAGTAGTTTTTACACTACCTTGGTAGGAATCTGAAAGGCACCACAAAAGTTGTTCTACCTGCTTTCTGGGCTGAGATGGGGAACCGCTGAATTTTGGAGTCGGCCGGTGACAAAATTTTAATAAATACACCCCATGCACAACTCCACTAGCGAAGGTGCCAGGAACGAATTCTGTTGGTAGTTTTTACATTGCTCCGGTAGGCAGCTGAAAGGCACAAGAAAAGTTGTTGTACCTGCTTTCTGGGCTGAGATGGGGAACCGCTGAATTTTGGACTCGGCTGGTGACAAAATGTTCCAAAGACACCCCCTGCACAACTCCACCGGGGAAGGTGCCAGGCAGGAGTTCTCCTGGTAGTTTTTACATTGCTCCGGTAGGCATCTAAAAGACACCACAAAAGTTGTTGTACCTGCTTTCTGGGCTGAGATGGGGAACCGCTGAATTTTGGAGTCGGCTGGTGACAAAATGTTCCAAACACACCCCATGCACAACTCCACCGGGGAAGGTGCCAGACAGGAGTTTTCTTGATAGATTTTACATTGCTCTGGTAGGCACCTCAAAGACACCACAAAACTCGTTCTACCTGCTTTCTGGGCTGAGATGGGGAACCGCTGAATTTTGGACTCGGCCGGTGACAAAATGTTCCAAAGACACCCCATGCACAACTCCACCGGGGAAGGTGCCAGACAGGAGTTCTCTTAATAGTTTTTACACTACCTTGGTAGGCATCTGAAAAACACCACAAAAGTTGTTCTACCTGCTTTCTGGGCTGAGATGGGGAACAGCTGAATTTTGGACTCGGCTGGTGACAAAATGTTCCAAACACACCCCCTGCACAACTCCACCGGGGAAGGTGCCAGACAGGAGTTCTCCTGGTAGTTTTTACATTGCTCCGGTAGGCACCTGAAAGACACCACAAAAGTTGTTCTACCTGCTTTCTGGGCTGAGATGGGGAACCGCTGAATTTTGGAGTCGGCTGGTGACAAAATGTTCCAAACACACCCCCTGCACAACTCCACCGGGGAAGGTGCCAGGCAGGAGTTCTCTTGATAGTTTTTACTCTACCTTGGTAGGCACCTGAAAGACACCACAAAAGTTGTTCTTCCTGCTTTCTGGGCTGAGATGGGGAACCGCTGAATTTTGGAGTCGGCCGGTGACAAAATGTTCCAAAGACACCCCATGCACAACTCCACCGGGGAAGGTGCCAGAAAGGAGATCTCTTGATAGTTTTTACACTACCTTGGTAGGCATCTAAAAGACACAACAAAAGTTGTTCTACCTGCTTTCTGGGCTGAGATGGGGAACCGCTGAATTTTGGAGTCGGCTGGTGACAAAATGTTCCAATCACACCCCCTGCACAACTCCACCGGGGAAGGTGCCAGACAGGAGTTCTCTTGGTAGATTTTACACTACCTTGGTAGGCATCTGAAAGGCACCACAAAAGTTGTTCTACCTGCTTTCTGGGCTGAGATGAGGAACAGCTGAATTTTGGAGCGGCTGGTGGCAAAATGTTCCAAAGACACCCCATGCACAACTCCACCGGGGAAGGTGCCAGGAACGAATTCTGTTGGTAGTTTTTACACTACCTTTGTAGGAAGCTGCAAGGCACAAGAAAAGTTGTTGTACCTGCTTTCTGGGCTGAGATGGGGAACCGCTGAATTTTGGAGTCGGCTGGTGACAAAATGTTCCAAACACACCCCCTGCACAACTCCACCGGGGAAGGTGCCAGACAGGAGTTCTCTTAGTAGTTTTTACACTACCTTGGTAGGAATCTGAAAGGCACCACAAAAGTTGTTCTACCTGCTTTCTGGGCTGAGATGGGGAACCGCTGAATTTTGGAGTCGGCCGGTGACAAAATTTTAATAAATACACCCCATGCACAACTCCACTAGCGAAGGTGCCAGGAACGAATTCTGTTGGTAGTTTTTACATTGCTCCGGTAGGCAGCTGAAAGGCACAAGAAAAGTTGTTGTACCTGCTTTCTGGGCTGAGATGGGGAACCGCTGAATTTTGGACTCGGCTGGTGACAAAATGTTCCAAAGACACCCCCTGCACAACTCCACCGGGGAAGGTGCCAGGCAGGAGTTCTCCTGGTAGTTTTTACATTGCTCCGGTAGGCATCTAAAAGACACCACAAAAGTTGTTGTACCTGCTTTCTGGGCTGAGATGGGGAACCGCTGAATTTTGGAGTCGGCTGGTGACAAAATGTTCCAAACACACCCCATGCACAACTCCACCGGGGAAGGTGCCAGACAGGAGTTTTCTTGATAGATTTTACATTGCTCTGGTAGGCACCTCAAAGACACCACAAAACTCGTTCTACCTGCTTTCTGGGCTGAGATGGGGAACCGCTGAATTTTGGACTCGGCCGGTGACAAAATGTTCCAAAGACACCCCATGCACAACTCCACCGGGGAAGGTGCCAGACAGGAGTTCTCTTAATAGTTTTTACACTACCTTGGTAGGCATCTGAAAAACACCACAAAAGTTGTTCTACCTGCTTTCTGGGCTGAGATGGGGAACAGCTGAATTTTGGACTCGGCTGGTGACAAAATGTTCCAAACACACCCCCTGCACAACTCCACCGGGGAAGGTGCCAGACAGGAGTTCTCCTGGTAGTTTTTACATTGCTCCGGTAGGCACCTGAAAGACACCACAAAAGTTGTTCTACCTGCTTTCTGGGCTGAGATGGGGAACCGCTGAATTTTGGAGTCGGCTGGTGACAAAATGTTCCAAACACACCCCCTGCACAACTCCACCGGGGAAGGTGCCAGGCAGGAGTTCTCTTGATAGTTTTTACTCTACCTTGGTAGGCACCTGAAAGACACCACAAAAGTTGTTCTTCCTGCTTTCTGGGCTGAGATGGGGAACCGCTGAATTTTGGAGTCGGCCGGTGACAAAATGTTCCAAAGACACCCCATGCACAACTCCACCGGGGAAGGTGCCAGAAAGGAGATCTCTTGATAGTTTTTACACTACCTTGGTAGGCATCTAAAAGACACAACAAAAGTTGTTCTACCTGCTTTCTGGGCTGAGATGGGGAACCGCTGAATTTTGGAGTCGGCTGGTGACAAAATGTTCCAATCACACCCCCTGCACAACTCCACCGGGGAAGGTGCCAGACAGGAGTTCTCTTGGTAGATTTTACACTACCTTGGTAGGCATCTGAAAGGCACCACAAAAGTTGTTCTACCTGCTTTCTGGGCTGAGATGAGGAACAGCTGAATTTTGGAGCGGCTGGTGGCAAAATGTTCCAAACACACCCCATGCACAACTCCACCGGGGAAGGTGCCAGACAGGAGTTTTCTTGATAGATTTTACATTGCTCTGGTAGGCACCTCAAAGACACCACAAAACTCCTTCTACCTGCTTTCTGGGCTGAGATGGGGAACCGCTGAATTTTGGAGTCGGCTGGTGGCAAAATGTTCCAAACACACCCCCTGCACAACTCCACCGGGGAAGGTGCCAGACAGGAGTTCTCTTAGTAGTTTTTACACTACCTTGGTAGGCACCTGAAAGACACCACAAAAGTTGTTCTACCTGCTTTCTGGGCTGAGATGGGGAACCGCTGAATTTTGGACTCGGCTGGTGACAAAATGTTCCAAACACACCCCCTGCACAACTCCACCGGGGAAGGTGCCAGACAGGAGTTCTCTTAGTAGTTTTTACACTACCTTGGTAGGAATCTGAAAGGCACCACAAAAGTTGTTCTACCTGCTTTCTGGGCTGAGATGGGGAACCGCTGAATTTTGGAGTCGGCCGGTGACAAAATTTTAATAAATACACCCCATGCACAACTCCACTAGCGAAGGTGCCAGGAACGAATTCTGTTGGTAGTTTTTACATTGCTCCGGTAGGCAGCTGAAAGGCACAAGAAAAGTTGTTGTACCTGCTTTCTGGGCTGAGATGGGGAACCGCTGAATTTTGGACTCGGCTGGTGACAAAATGTTCCAAAGACACCCCCTGCACAACTCCACCGGGGAAGGTGCCAGGCAGGAGTTCTCCTGGTAGTTTTTACATTGCTCCGGTAGGCATCTAAAAGACACCACAAAAGTTGTTGTACCTGCTTTCTGGGCTGAGATGGGGAACCGCTGAATTTTGGAGTCGGCTGGTGACAAAATGTTCCAAACACACCCCATGCACAACTCCACCGGGGAAGGTGCCAGACAGGAGTTTTCTTGATAGATTTTACATTGCTCTGGTAGGCACCTCAAAGACACCACAAAACTCGTTCTACCTGCTTTCTGGGCTGAGATGGGGAACCGCTGAATTTTGGACTCGGCCGGTGACAAAATGTTCCAAAGACACCCCATGCACAACTCCACCGGGGAAGGTGCCAGACAGGAGTTCTCTTAATAGTTTTTACACTACCTTGGTAGGCATCTGAAAAACACCACAAAAGTTGTTCTACCTGCTTTCTGGGCTGAGATGGGGAACAGCTGAATTTTGGACTCGGCTGGTGACAAAATGTTCCAAACACACCCCCTGCACAACTCCACCGGGGAAGGTGCCAGACAGGAGTTCTCCTGGTAGTTTTTACATTGCTCCGGTAGGCACCTGAAAGACACCACAAAAGTTGTTCTACCTGCTTTCTGGGCTGAGATGGGGAACCGCTGAATTTTGGAGTCGGCTGGTGACAAAATGTTCCAAACACACCCCCTGCACAACTCCACCGGGGAAGGTGCCAGGCAGGAGTTCTCTTGATAGTTTTTACTCTACCTTGGTAGGCACCTGAAAGACACCACAAAAGTTGTTCTTCCTGCTTTCTGGGCTGAGATGGGGAACCGCTGAATTTTGGAGTCGGCCGGTGACAAAATGTTCCAAAGACACCCCATGCACAACTCCACCGGGGAAGGTGCCAGAAAGGAGATCTCTTGATAGTTTTTACACTACCTTGGTAGGCATCTAAAAGACACAACAAAAGTTGTTCTACCTGCTTTCTGGGCTGAGATGGGGAACCGCTGAATTTTGGAGTCGGCTGGTGACAAAATGTTCCAATCACACCCCCTGCACAACTCCACCGGGGAAGGTGCCAGACAGGAGTTCTCTTGGTAGATTTTACACTACCTTGGTAGGCATCTGAAAGGCACCACAAAAGTTGTTCTACCTGCTTTCTGGGCTGAGATGAGGAACAGCTGAATTTTGGAGCGGCTGGTGGCAAAATGTTCCAAAGACACCCCATGCACAACTCCACCGGGGAAGGTGCCAGGAACGAATTCTGTTGGTAGTTTTTACACTACCTTTGTAGGAAGCTGCAAGGCACAAGAAAAGTTGTTGTACCTGCTTTCTGGGCTGAGATGGGGAACCGCTGAATTTTGGAGTCGGCTGGTGACAAAATGTTCCAAACACACCCCCTGCACAACTCCACCGGGGAAGGTGCCAGACAGGAGTTCTCTTAGTAGTTTTTACACTACCTTGGTAGGAATCTGAAAGGCACCACAAAAGTTGTTCTACCTGCTTTCTGGGCTGAGATGGGGAACCGCTGAATTTTGGAGTCGGCCGGTGACAAAATTTTAATAAATACACCCCATGCACAACTCCACTAGCGAAGGTGCCAGGAACGAATTCTGTTGGTAGTTTTTACATTGCTCCGGTAGGCAGCTGAAAGGCACAAGAAAAGTTGTTGTACCTGCTTTCTGGGCTGAGATGGGGAACCGCTGAATTTTGGACTCGGCTGGTGACAAAATGTTCCAAAGACACCCCCTGCACAACTCCACCGGGGAAGGTGCCAGGCAGGAGTTCTCCTGGTAGTTTTTACATTGCTCCGGTAGGCATCTAAAAGACACCACAAAAGTTGTTGTACCTGCTTTCTGGGCTGAGATGGGGAACCGCTGAATTTTGGAGTCGGCTGGTGACAAAATGTTCCAAACACACCCCATGCACAACTCCACCGGGGAAGGTGCCAGACAGGAGTTTTCTTGATAGATTTTACATTGCTCTGGTAGGCACCTCAAAGACACCACAAAACTCGTTCTACCTGCTTTCTGGGCTGAGATGGGGAACCGCTGAATTTTGGACTCGGCCGGTGACAAAATGTTCCAAAGACACCCCATGCACAACTCCACCGGGGAAGGTGCCAGACAGGAGTTCTCTTAATAGTTTTTACACTACCTTGGTAGGCATCTGAAAAACACCACAAAAGTTGTTCTACCTGCTTTCTGGGCTGAGATGGGGAACAGCTGAATTTTGGACTCGGCTGGTGACAAAATGTTCCAAACACACCCCCTGCACAACTCCACCGGGGAAGGTGCCAGACAGGAGTTCTCCTGGTAGTTTTTACATTGCTCCGGTAGGCACCTGAAAGACACCACAAAAGTTGTTCTACCTGCTTTCTGGGCTGAGATGGGGAACCGCTGAATTTTGGAGTCGGCTGGTGACAAAATGTTCCAAACACACCCCCTGCACAACTCCACCGGGGAAGGTGCCAGGCAGGAGTTCTCTTGATAGTTTTTACTCTACCTTGGTAGGCACCTGAAAGACACCACAAAAGTTGTTCTTCCTGCTTTCTGGGCTGAGATGGGGAACCGCTGAATTTTGGAGTCGGCCGGTGACAAAATGTTCCAAAGACACCCCATGCACAACTCCACCGGGGAAGGTGCCAGAAAGGAGATCTCTTGATAGTTTTTACACTACCTTGGTAGGCATCTAAAAGACACAACAAAAGTTGTTCTACCTGCTTTCTGGGCTGAGATGGGGAACCGCTGAATTTTGGAGTCGGCTGGTGACAAAATGTTCCAATCACACCCCCTGCACAACTCCACCGGGGAAGGTGCCAGACAGGAGTTCTCTTGGTAGATTTTACACTACCTTGGTAGGCATCTGAAAGGCACCACAAAAGTTGTTCTACCTGCTTTCTGGGCTGAGATGAGGAACAGCTGAATTTTGGAGCGGCTGGTGGCAAAATGTTCCAAACACACCCCATGCACAACTCCACCGGGGAAGGTGCCAGACAGGAGTTTTCTTGATAGATTTTACATTGCTCTGGTAGGCACCTCAAAGACACCACAAAACTCCTTCTACCTGCTTTCTGGGCTGAGATGGGGAACCGCTGAATTTTGGAGTCGGCTGGTGGCAAAATGTTCCAAACACACCCCCTGCACAACTCCACCGGGGAAGGTGCCAGACAGGAGTTCTCTTAGTAGTTTTTACACTACCTTGGTAGGCACCTGAAAGACACCACAAAAGTTGTTCTACCTGCTTTCTGGGCTGAGATGGGGAACCGCTGAATTTTGGACTCGGCTGGTGACAAAATGTTCCAAACACACCCCCTGCACAACTCCACCGGGGAAGGTGCCAGACAAGAGTTCTCTTGATAGTTTTTACTCTACCTTGGTAGGCACCTGAAAGACACCACAAAAGTTGTTCTTCCTGCTTTCTGGGCTGAGATGGGGAACCGCTGAATTTTGGAGTCGGCCGGTGACAAAATGTTCCAAAGACACCCCATGCACAACTCCACCGGGGAAGGTGCCAGAAAGGAGATCTCCTGATAGTTTTTACACTACCTTGGTAGGCATCTAAAAGACACAACAAAAGTTGTTCTACCTGCTTTCTGGGCTGAGATGGGGAACCGCTGAATTTTGGAGTCGGCCGGTGACAAAATTTTAATAAATACACCCCATGCACAACTCCACTAGCGAAGGTGCCAGGAACGAATTCTGTTGGTAGTTTTTACATTGCTCCGGTAGGCAGCTGAAAGGCACAAGAAAAGTTGTTGTACCTGCTTTCTGGGCTGAGATGGGGAACCGCTGAATTTTGGAGTCGGCTGGTGACAAAATGTTCCAAAGACACCCCCTGCACAACTCCACCGGGGAAGGTGCCAGGCAGGAGTTCTCCTGGTAGTTTTTACATTGCTCCGGTAGGCATCTAAAAGACACCACAAAAGTTGTTGTACCTGCTTTCTGGGCTGAGATGGGGAACCGCTGAATTTTGGAGTCGGCTGGTGACAAAATGTTCCAAACACACCCCATGCACAACTCCACCGGGGAAGGTGCCAGACAGGAGTTTTCTTGATAGATTTTACATTGCTCTGGTAGGCACCTCAAAGACACCACAAAACTCGTTCTACCTGCTTTCTGGGCTGAGATGGGGAACCGCTGAATTTTGGACTCGGCCGGTGACAAAATGTTCCAAAGACACCCCATGCACAACTCCACCGGGGAAGGTGCCAGACAGGAGTTCTCTTAATAGTTTTTACACTACCTTGGTAGGCATCTGAAAAACACCACAAAAGTTGTTCTACCTGCTTTCTGGGCTGAGATGGGGAACAGCTGAATTTTGGACTCGGCTGGTGACAAAATGTTCCAAACACACCCCCTGCACAACTCCACCGGGGAAGGTGCCAGACAGGAGTTCTCCTGGTAGTTTTTACATTGCTCCGGTAGGCACCTGAAAGACACCACAAAAGTTGTTCTTCCTGCTTTCTGGGCTGAGATGGGGAACCGCTGAATTTTGGAGTCGGCCGGTGACAAAATGTTCCAAACACACCCCCTGCACAACTCCACCGGGGAAGGTGCCAGACAGGAGTTCTCCTGGTAGTTTTTACACTACCTTGGTAGGCAGCTGAAAGGCACCACAAAAGTTGTTCTACCTGCTTTCTGGGCTGAGATGGGGAACCGCTGAATTTTGGAGTCGGCTGGTGACAAAATGTTCCAATCACACCCCCTGCACAACTCCACCGGGGAAGGTGCCAGACAGGAGTTCTCTTGGTAGATTTTACACTACCTTGGTAGGCATCTGAAAGGCACCACAAAAGTTGTTCTACCTGCTTTCTGGGCTGAGATGAGGAACAGCTGAATTTTGGAGCGGCTGGTGGCAAAATGTTCCAAACACATCCCATGCACAACTCCACCGGGGAAGGTGCCAGACAGGAGTTTTCTTGATAGATTTTACATTGCTCTGGTAGGCACCTCAAAGACACCACAAAACTCCTTCTACCTGCTTTCTGGGCTGAGATGGGGAACAGCTGAATTTTGGAGTCGGCTGGTGGCAAAATGTTCCAAACACACCCCATGCACAACTCCACCACGGAAGGTGCCAGACAGGAGTTCTCCTGGTAGTTTTTACATTGCTCCGGTAGGCATCTGAAAGATACCACAAAAGATGTTCTACCTGCTTTCTGGGCTGAGATGGGGAACCGCTGAATTTTGGACTCGGCCGGTGACAAAATGTTCCAAACACACCCCATGCACAACTCCACCGGGGAAGGTGCCAGGCAGGAGTTCTCCTGCTAGTTTTTACATTGCTCCGGTAGGCATCTGAAAGACACCACAAAAGTTGTTCTACCTGCTTTCTGGGCTGAGATGGGGAACCGCTGAATTTTGGACTCCGCTGGTGACAAAATGTTCCAAACACACCCCCTGCACAACTCCACCGGGGAAGGTGCCAGACAGGAGTTCTCTTGATAGTTTTTACACTACCTTGGTAGGCACCTGAAAGACACCACAAAAGTTGTTCTACCTGCTTTCTGGGCTGAGATGGGGAACCGCTGAATTTTGGAGTCGGCCGGTGACAAAATGTTCCACAGACACCCCATGCATAACTCCACCGGGGAAGGTGCCAGGAACGAATTCTGTTGGTAGTTTTTACACTACCTTGGTAGGCAGCTGCAAGGCACAAGAAAAGTTGTTGTACCTGCTTTCTGGGCTGAGATGGGGAACAGCTGAATTTTGGACTCGGCTGGTGACAAAATGTTCCAAACACACCCCCTGCACAACTCCACCGGGGAAGGTGCCAGACAGGAGTTCTCCTGGTAGTTTTTACATTGCTCTGGTAGGCATCTGAAAGACACCACAAAAGTTGTTCTACCTGCTTTCTGGGCTGAGATGGGGAACCGCTGAATTTTGGAGTCGGCCGGTGACAAAATGTTCCAAACACACCCCATGCACAACTCCACCGGGGAAGGTGCCAGAAAGGAGTTCTGTTGCTAGTTTTTACACTACCTTGGTAGGCATCTGAAAGACACCACAAAAGTTGTTCTACCTGCTTTCTGGGCTGAGATGGGGAACCGCTGAATTTTGGAGTCGGCTGGTGACAAAATGTTCCAAACACACCCTATGCACAACTCCACCGGGGAAGGTGCCAGACAAGAGTTCTCTTGATAGTTTTTACACTACCTTGGTAGGCAGCTGAAAGGCACCAGAAAACTTGTTCTACCTGCTTTCTGGGCTGAGATGGGGAACCGCTGAATTTTGGAGTCGGCCGGTGACAAAATGTTCCACAGACACCCCATGCACAACTCCACCGGGGAAGGTGCCAGGAACGAATTCTGTTGGTAGTTTTTACACTACCTTGGTAGGCAGCTGCAAGGCACAAGAAAAGTTGTTCTACCTGCTTTCTGGGCTGAGATGGGGAACCGCTGAATTTTGGAGTTGGCTTGTGACAAAATGTTCCAAACACACCCCATGCACAACTCCACCGGGGAAGGTGCCAGACAGGAGTTCTCCTGGTAGTTTTTACACTACCTTGGTAGGCATTTGAAAGGCACCACAAAAGTTGTTCTACCTGCTTTCTGGGCTGAGATGAGGAACAGCTGAATTTTGGAGTCGGCTGGTGGCAAAATGTTCCAAACACACCCCATGCACAACTCCACCGGGGAAGGTGCCAGACAGGAGTTTTCTTGATAGATTTTACATTGCTCTGGTAGGCACCTCAAAGACACCACAAAACTCCTTCTACCTGCTTTCTGGGCTGAGATGGGGAACAGCTGAATTTTGGAGTCGGCTGGTGACAAAATGTTCCAAAGACACCCCATGCACAACTCCACCGGGGAAGGTGCCAGACAGGAGTTCTCTTAATAGTTTTTACACTACCTTGGTAGGCATCTGAAAGACACCAAAAAAGTTGTTCTTCCTGCTTTCTGGGCTGAGATGGGGAACAGCTGAATTTTGGAGTCGGCTGGTGACAAAATGTTCCAAACACACCCCCTGCACAACTCCACCACGGAAGGTGCCAGACAGGAGTTCTCCTGGTAGTTTTTACATTGCTCCGGTAGGCATCTGAAAGATACCACAAAAGTTGTTCTACCTGCTTTCTGGGCTGAGATGGGGAAACGCTGAATTTTGGACTCCGCTGGTGACAAAATGTTCCAAACACACCCCCTGCACAACTCCACCGGGGAAGGTGCCAGACAGGAGTTCTCTTGATAGTTTTTACACTACCTTGGTAGGCACCTGAAAGACACCAGAAAACTTGTTCTACCTGCTTTCTGGGCTGAGATGGGGAACCGCTGAATTTTGGAGTCGGCCGGTGACAAAATGTTCCACAGACACCCCATGCACAACTCCACCGGGGAAGGTGCCAGGAACGAATTCTGTTGGTAGTTTTTACACTACCTTGGTAGGCAGCTGCAAGGCACCACAAAAGTTGTTCTACCTGCTTTCTGGGCTGAGATGGGGAACCGCTGAATTTTGGAGTCGGCTGGTGACAAAATGTTCCAAACACACCCCCTGCACAACTCCACCGGGGAAGGTGCCAGGCAGGAGTTCTCCTGGTAGTTTTTACATTGCTCCGGTAGGCATCTAAAAGACACCACAAAAGTTGTTGTACCTGCTTTCTGGGCTGAGATGGGGAACCGCTGAATTTTGGAGTCGGCTGGTGACAAAATGTTCCAAACACACCCCATGCACAACTCCACCGGGGAAGGTGCCAGACAGGAGTTTTCTTGATAGATTTTACATTGCTCTGGTAGGCACCTCAAAGACACCACAAAACTCGTTCTACCTGCTTTGTGGGCTGAGATGGGGAACCGCTGAATTTTGGAGTCGGCTGGTGACAAAATGTTCCAAAGACACCCCATGCACAACTCCACCGGGGAAGGTGCCAGAAAGGAGATCTCCTGATAGTTTTTACACTACCTTGGTAGGCATCTAAAAGACACAACAAAAGTTGTTCTACCTGCTTTCTGGGCTGAGATGGGGAACCGCTGAATTTTGGAGTCGGCTGGTGACAAAATGTTCCAATCACACCCCCTGCACAACTCCACCGGGGAAGGTGCCAGACAGGAGTTCTCTTGGTAGATTTTACACTACCTTGGTAGGCATCTGAAAGGCACCACAAAAGTTGTTCTACCTGCTTTCTGGGCTGAGATGAGGAACAGCTGAATTTTGGAGCGGCTGGTGGCAAAATGTTCCAAACACACCCCATGCACAACTCCACCGGGGAAGGTGCCAGACAGGAGTTTTCTTGATAGATTTTACATTGCTCTGGTAGGCACCTCAAAGACACCACAAAACTCCTTCTACCTGCTTTCTGGGCTGAGATGGGGAACCGCTGAATTTTGGAGTCGGCTGGTGGCAAAATGTTCCAAACACACCCCATGCACAACTCCACCACGGAAGGTGCCAGACAGGAGTTCTCCTGGTAGTTTTTACATTGCTCCGGTAGGCATCTGAAAGATACCACAAAAGATGTTCTACCTGCTTTCTGGGCTGAGATGGGGAACCGCTGAATTTTGGACTCGGCCGGTGACAAAATGTTCCAAACACACCCCATGCACAACTCCACCGGGGAAGGTGCCAGGCAGGAGTTCTCCTGCTAGTTTTTACATTGCTCCGGTAGGCATCTGAAAGACACCACAAAAGTTGTTCTACCTGCTTTCTGGGCTGAGATGGGGAACCGCTGAATTTTGGACTCCGCTGGTGACAAAATGTTCCAAACACACCCCCTGCACAACTCCACCGGGGAAGGTGCCAGACAGGAGTTCTCTTGATAGTTTTTACACTACCTTGGTAGGCACCTGAAAGACACCACAAAAGTTGTTCTACCTGCTTTCTGGGCTGAGATGGGGAACCGCTGAATTTTGGAGTCGGCCGGTGACAAAATGTTCCACAGACACCCCATGCATAACTCCACCGGGGAAGGTGCCAGGAACGAATTCTGTTGGTAGTTTTTACACTACCTTGGTAGGCAGCTGCAAGGCACAAGAAAAGTTGTTGTACCTGCTTTGTGGGCTGAGATGGGGAACAGCTGAATTTTGGACTCGGCTGGTGACAAAATGTTCCAAACACACCCCCTGCACAACTCCACCGGGGAAGGTGCCAGACAGGAGTTCTCCTGGTAGTTTTTACATTGCTCCGGTAGGCATCTGAAAGATACCACAAAAGTTGTTCTACCTGCTTTCTGGGCTGAGATGGGGAACCGCTGAATTTTGGAGTCGGCCGGTGACAAAATGTTCCAAACACACCCCATGCACAACTCCACCGGGGAAGGTGCCAGAAAGGAGTTCTGTTGCTAGTTTTTACACTACCTTGGTAGGCATCTGAAAGACACCACAAAAGTTGTTCTACCTGCTTTCTGGGCTGAGATGGGGAACCGCTGAATTTTGGAGTCGGCTGGTGACAAAATGTTCCAAACACACCCTATGCACAACTCCACCGGGGAAGGTGCCAGACAAGAGTTCTCTTGATAGTTTTTACACTACCTTGGTAGGCAGCTGAAAGGCACCAGAAAACTTGTTCTACCTGCTTTCTGGGCTGAGATGGGGAACCGCTGAATTTTGGAGTCGGCCGGTGACAAAATGTTCCAAAGACACCCCATGCACAACTCCACCGGGGAAGGTGCCAGGAACGAATTCTGTTGGTAGTTTTTACACTACCTTGGTAGGCAGCTGCAAGGCACCACAAAAGTTGTTCTACCTGCTTTCTGGGCTGAGATGGGGAACCGCTGAATTTTGGAGTTGGCTTGTGACAAAATGTTCCAAACACACCCCATGCACAACTCCACCGGGGAAGGTGCCAGACAGGAGTTCTCCTGGTAGTTTTTACACTACCTTGGTAGGCATTTGAAAGGCACCACAAAAGTTGTTCTACCTGCTTTCTGGGCTGAGATGAGGAACAGCTGAATTTTGGAGTCGGCTGGTGGCAAAATGTTCCAAACACACCCCATGCACAACTCCACCGGGGAAGGTGCCAGACAGGAGTTTTCTTGATAGATTTTACATTGCTCTGGTAGGCACCTCAAAGACACCACAAAACTCCTTCTACCTGCTTTCTGGGCTGAGATGGGGAACAGCTGAATTTTGGAGTCGGCTGGTGACAAAATGTTCCAAAGACACCCCCTGCACAACTCCACCGGGGAAGGTGCCAGACAGGAGTTCTCTTAATAGTTTTTACACTACCTTGGTAGGCATCTGAAAGACACCACAAAAGTTGTTCTTCCTGCTTTCTGGGCTGAGATGGGGAACAGCTGAATTTTGGAGTCGGCTGGTGACAAAATGTTCCAAACACACCCCCTGCACAACTCCACCACGGAAGGTGCCAGACAGGAGTTCTCCTGGTAGTTTTTACATTGCTCCGGTAGGCATCTGAAAGATACCACAAAAGTTGTTCTACCTGCTTTCTGGGCTGAGATGGGGAAACGCTGAATTTTGGACTCCGCTGGTGACAAAATGTTCCAAACACACCCCCTGCACAACTCCACCGGGGAAGGTGCCAGACAGGAGTTCTCTTGAAAGTTTTTACACTACCTTGGTAGGCACCTGAAAGACACCAGAAAACTTGTTCTACCTGCTTTCTGGGCTGAGATGGGGAACCGCTGAATTTTGGAGTCGGCCGGTGACAAAATGTTCCACAGACACCCCATGCACAACTCCACCGGGGAAGGTGCCAGGAACGAATTCTGTTGGTAGTTTTTACACTACCTTGGTAGGCAGCTGCAAGGCACCACAAAAGTTGTTCTACCTGCTTTCTGGGCTGAGATGGGGAACCGCTGAATTTTGGAGTCGGCTGGTGACAAAATGTTCCAAACACACCCCCTGCACAACTCCACCGGGGAAGGTGCCAGGCAGGAGTTCTCCTGGTAGTTTTTACATTGCTCCGGTAGGCATCTAAAAGACACCACAAAAGTTGTTGTACCTGCTTTCTGGGCTGAGATGGGGAACCGCTGAATTTTGGAGTCGGCTGGTGACAAAATGTTCCAAACACACCCCATGCACAACTCCACCGGGGAAGGTGCCAGACAGGAGTTTTCTTGATAGATTTTACATTGCTCTGGTAGGCACCTCAAAGACACCACAAAACTCGTTCTACCTGCTTTGTGGGCTGAGATGGGGAACCGCTGAATTTTGGAGTCGGCTGGTGACAAAATGTTCCAAAGACACCCCATGCACAACTCCACCGGGGAAGGTGCCAGACAGGAGTTCTCTTAATAGTTTTTACACTACCTTGGTAGGCATCTGAAAAACACCACAAAAGTTGTTCTACCTGCTTTCTGGGCTGAGATGGGGAACAGCTGAATTTTGGAGTCGGCTGGTGACAAAATGTTCCAAACACACCCCCTGCACAACTCCACCGGGGAAGGTGCCAGACAGGAGTTCTCCTGGTAGTTTTTACATTGCTCCGGTAGGCACCTGAAAGACACCACAAAAGTTGTTCTACCTGCTTTCTGGGCTGAGATGGGGAACCGCTGAATTTTGGAGTCGGCCGGTGACAAAATGTTCCAAACACACCCCCTGCACAACTCCACCGGGGAAGGTGCCAGACAAGAGTTCTCTTGATAGTTTTTACTCTACCTTGGTAGGCACCTGAAAGACACCACAAAAGTTGTTCTTCCTGCTTTCTGGGCTGAGATGGGGAACCGCTGAATTTTGGAGTCGGCCGGTGACAAAATGTTCCAAAGACACCCCATGCACAACTCCACCGGGGAAGGTGCCAGAAAGGAGATCTGCTGATAGTTTTTACACTACCTTGGTAGGCATCTAAAAGACACAACAAAAGTTGTTCTACCTGCTTTCTGGGCTGAGATGGGGAACCGCTGAATTTTGGAGTCGGCTGGTGACAAAATGTTCCAAACACACCCCCTGCACAACTCCACCGGGGAAGGTGCCAGACAGGAGTTCTCTTAGTAGTTTTTACACTACCTTGGTAGGAATCTGAAAGGCACCACAAAAGTTGTTCTACCTGCTTTCTGGGCTGAGATGGGGAACCGCTGAATTTTGGAGTCGGCCGGTGACAAAATTTTAATAAATACACCCCATGTACAACTCCACTAGCGAAGGTGCCAGGAACGAATTCTGTTGGTAGTTTTTACATTGCTCCGGTAGGCAGCTGAAAGGCACAAGAAAAGTTGTTGTACCTGCTTTCTGGGCTGAGATGGGGAACCGCTGAATTTTGGACTCGGCTGGTGACAAAATGTTCCAAAGACACCCCCTGCACAACTCCACCGGGGAAGGTGCCAGACAGGAGTTCTCTTGGTAGATTTTACACTACCTTAGTAGGCATCTGAAAGGCACCACAAAAGTTGTTCTACCTGCTTTCTGGGCTGAGATGGGGAACAGCTGAATTTTGGAGCGGCTGGTGGCAAAATGTTCCAAACACACCCCATGCACGACTCCACCGGGGAAGGTGCCAGACAGGAGTTTTCTTGATAGATTTTACATTGCTCTGGTAGGCACCTCAAAGACACCACAAAACTCGTTCTACCTGCTTTCTGGGCTGAGATGGGGAACCGCTGAATTTTGGACTCGGCTGGTGACAAAATGTTCCAAAGACACCCCATGCACAACTCCACCGGGGAAGGTGCCAGACAGGAGTTCTCTTAATAGTTTTTACACTACCTTGGTAGGCACCTGAAAGACACCACAAAAGTTGTTCTACCTGCTTTCTGGGCTGAGATGGGGAACAGCTGAATTTTGGACTCGGCTGGTGACAAAATGTTCCAAACACACCCCCTGCACAACTCCACCGGGGAAGGTGCCAGGCAGGAGTTCTCCTGGTAGTTTTTACATTGCTCCGGTAGGCATCTGAAAGACACCACAAAAGTTGTTCTACCTGCTTTCTGGGCTGAGATGGGGAAACGCTGAATTTTGGAGTCGGCCGGTGACAAAATGTTCCAAACACACCCCCTGCACAACTCCTCCGGGGAAGGTGCCAGACAAGAGTTCTCTTGATAGTTTTTACTCTACCTTGGTAGGCACCTGAAAGACACCACAAAAGTTGTTCTTCCTGCTTTCTGGGCTGAGATGGGGAACCGCTGAATTTTGGAGTCGGCCGGTGACAAAATGTTCCAAAGACACCCCATGCACAACTCCACCGGGGAAGGTGCCAGAAAGGAGATCTCCTGATAGTTTTTACACTACCTTGGTAGGCATCTAAAAGACACAACAAAAGTTGTTCTACCTGCTTTCTGGGCTGAGATGGGGAACCGCTGAATTTTGGAGTCGGCTGGTGACAAAATGTTCCAAACACACCCCCTGCACAACTCCACCGGGGAAGGTGCCAGACAGGAGTTCTCTTAGTAGTTTTTACACTACCTTGGTAGGAATCTGAAAGGCACCACAAAAGTTGTTCTACCTGCTTTCTGGGCTGAGATGGGGAACCGCTGAATTTTGGAGTCGGCCGGTGACAAAATTTTAATAAATACACCCCATGCACAACTCCACTAGCGAAGGTGCCAGGAACGAATTCTGTTGGTAGTTTTTACATTGCTCCGGTAGGCAGCTGAAAGGCACAAGAAAAGTTGTTGTACCTGCTTTCTGGGCTGAGATGGGGAACCGCTGAATTTTGGAGTCGGCCGGTGACAAAATGTTCCACAGACACCCCATGCACAACTCCACCGGGGAAGGTGCCAGGAACGAATTCTGTTGGTAGTTTTTACACTACCTTGGTAGGCAGCTGCAAGGCACAAGAAAAGTTGTTGTACCTGCTTTCTGGGCTGAGATGGGGAACCGCTGAATTTTGGAGACGGCTGGTGACAAAATGTTCCAAACACACCCCATGCACAACTCCACCGGGGAAGGTGCCAGACAGGAGTTCTCCTGGTAGTTTTTACACTACCTTGGTAGGCATTTGAAAGGCACCACAAAAGTTGTTCTACCTGCTTTCTGGGCTGAGATGAGGAACAGCTGAATTTTGGAGTCGGCTGGTGGCAAAATGTTCCAAACACACCCCATGCACAACTCCACCGGGGAAGGTGCCAGACAGGAGTTTTCTTGATAGATTTTACATTGCTCTGGTAGGCACCTCAAAGACACCACAAAACTCCTTCTACCTGCTTTCTGGGCTGAGATGGGGAACAGCTGAATTTTGGAGTCGGCCGGTGACAAAATGTTCCAAACACACCCCATGCACAACTCCACCGGGGAAGGTGCCAGACAGGAGTTCTCTTAATAGTTTTTACACTACCTTGGTAGGCATCTGAAAGACACCACAAAAGTTGTTCTTCCTGCTTTCTGGGCTGAGATGGGGAACAGCTGAATTTTGGACTCGGCTGGTGACAAAATGTTCCAAACACACCCCCTGCACAACTCCACCACGGAAGGTGCCAGACAGGAGTTCTCCTGGTAGTTTTTACATTGCTCCGGTAGGCATCTGAAAGACACCACAAAAGTTGTTCTACCTGCTTTCTGGGCTGAGATGGGGAAACGCTGAATTTTGGAGTCGGCTGGTGACAAAATGTTCCAAACACACCCCCTGCACAACTCCACCGGGGAAGGTGCCAGACAGGAGTTCTCTTGATAGTTTTTACACTACCTTGGTAGGCACCTGAAAGACACCACAAAAGTTGTTCTACCTGCTTTCTGGGCTGAGATGGGGAACCGCTGAATTTTGGAGTCGGCCGGTGACAAAATGTTCCACAGACACCCCATGCACAACTCCACCGGGGAAGGTGCCAGGAACGAATTCTGTTGGTAGTTTTTACACTACCTTGGTAGGCAGCTGCAAGGCACAAGAAAAGTTGTTCTACCTGCTTTGTGGGCTGAGATGGGGAACCGCTGAATTTTGGAGTCGGCCGGTGACAAATTGTTCCACAGACACCCCATGCATAACTCCACCGGGGAAGGTGCCAGGAACGAATTCTGTTGGTAGTTTTTACACTACCTTGGTAGGCAGCTGCAAGGCACAAGAAAAGTTGTTGTACCTGCTTTGTGGGCTGAGATGGGGAACAGCTGAATTTTGGACTCGGCTGGTGACAAAATGTTCCAAACACACCCCCTGCACAACTCCACCGGGGAAGGTGCCAGACAAGAGTTCTCTTGATAGTTTTTACTCTACCTTGGTAGGCACCTGAAAGACACCACAAAAGTTGTTCTTCCTGCTTTCTGGGCTGAGATGGGGAACCGCTGAATTTTGGAGTCGGCCGGTGACAAAATGTTCCAAAGACACCCCATGCACAACTCCACCGGGGAAGGTGCCAGAAAGGAGATCTCCTGGTAGTTTTTACACTACCTTGGTAGGCATCTAAAAGACACAACAAAAGTTGTTCTACCTGCTTTCTGGGCTGAGATGGGGAACCGCTGAATTTTGGAGTCGGCTGGTGACAAAATGTTCCAAACACACCCCCTGCACAACTCCACCGGGGAAGGTGCCAGACAGGAGTTCTCTTAGTAGTTTTTACACTACCTTGGTAGGAATCTGAAAGGCACCACAAAAGTTGTTCTACCTGCTTTCTGGGCTGAGATGGGGAACCGCTGAATTTTGGAGTCGGCCGGTGACAAAATTTTAATAAATACACCCCATGCACAACTCCACTAGCGAAGGTGCCAGGAACGAATTCTGTTGGTAGTTTTTACATTGCTCCGGTAGGCAGCTGAAAGGCACAAGAAAAGTTGTTGTACCTGCTTTCTGGGCTGAGATGGGGAACCGCTGAATTTTGGACTCGGCTGGTGACAAAATGTTCCAAAGACACCCCCTGCACAACTCCACCGGGGAAGGTGCCAGACAGGAGTTTTCTTGATAGATTTTACTCTACCTTGGTAGGCACCTCAAAGACACCACAAAACTCGTTCTACCTGCTTTCTGGGCTGAGATGGGGAAACGCTGAATTTTGGAGTCGGCTGGTGACAAAATGTTCCAAAGACACCCCATGCACAACTCCACCGGGGAAGGTGCCAGACAGGAGTTCTCTTAATAGTTTTTACACTACCTTGGTAGGCACCTGAAAGACACCACAAAAGTTGTTCTACCTGCTTTCTGGGCTGAGATGGGGAACAGCTGAATTTTGGAGTCGGCTGGTGACAAAATGTTCCAAACACACCCCCTGCACAACTCCACCGGGGAAGGTGCCAGGCAGGAGTTCTCCTGGTAGTTTTTACATTGCTCCGGTAGGCATCTGAAAGACACCACAAAAGTTGTTCTACCTGCTTTCTGGGCTGAGATGGGGAACCGCTGAATTTTGGAGTCGGCCGGTGACAAAATGTTCCACAGACACCCTATGCACAACTCCACCGGGGAAGGTGCCAGGAACGAATTCTGTTGGTAGTTTTTACACTACCTTGGTAGGCAGCTGCAAGGCACAAGAAAAGTTGTTCTACCTGCTTTCTGGGCTGAGATGGGGGACCGCTGAATTTTGGAGTCGGCCGGTGACAAAATGTTCCACAGACACCCCATGCACAACTCCACCGGGGAAGGTGCCAGACAGGAGTTCTCCTGGTAGTTTTTACACTACCTTGGTAGGCATTTGAAAGGCACCACAAAAGTTGTTCTACCTGCTTTCTGGGCTGAGATGAGGAACAGCTGAATTTTGGAGTCGGCTGGTGGCAAAATGTTCCAAACACACCCCATGCACAACTCCACCGGGGAAGGTGCCAGACAGGAGTTTTCTTGATAGATTTTACATTGCTCTGGTAGGCACCTCAAAGACACCACAAAACTCGTTCTACCTGCTTTCTGGGCTGAGATGGGGAACAGCTGAATTTTGGACTCGGCCGGTGACAAAATGTTCCAAACACACCCCATGCACAACTCCACCGGGGAAGGTGCCAGACAGGAGTTCTCTTAATAGTTTTTACACTACCTTGGTAGGCATCTGAAAGACACCACAAAAGTTGTTCTTCCTGCTTTCTGGGCTGAGATGGGGAACAGCTGAATTTTGGACTCGGCTGGTGACAAAATGTTCCAAACACACCCCCTGCACAACTCCACCACGGAAGGTGCCAGACAGGAGTTCTCCTGGTAGTTTTTACATTGCTCCGGTAGGCATCTGAAAGACACCACAAAAGTTGTTCTACCTGCTTTCTGGGCTGAGATGGGGAAACGCTGAATTTTGGACTCCGCTGGTGACAAAATGTTCCAAACACACCCCCTGCACAACTCCACCGGGGAAGGTGCCAGACAGGAGTTCTCTTGATAGTTTTTACACTACCTTGGTAGGCACCTGAAAGACACCACAAAAGTTGTTCTACCTGCTTTCTGGGCTGAGATGGGGAACCGCTGAATTTTGGAGTCGGCCGGTGACAAAATGTTCCACAGACACCCCATGCACAACTCCACCGGGGAAGGTGCCAGGAACGAATTCTGTTGGTAGTTTTTACACTACCTTGGTAGGCAGCTGCAAGGCACAAGAAAAGTTGTTCTACCTGCTTTGTGGGCTGAGATGGGGAACCGCTGAATTTTGGACTCGGCTGGTGACAAAATGTTCCAAACACACCCCCTGCACAACTCCACCGGGGAAGGTGCCAGACAGGAGTTCTCCTGGTAGTTTTTACACTACCTTGGTAGGCACCTGAAAGACACCACAAAAGTTGTTCTACCTGCTTTCTGGGCTGAGATGGGGAACCGCTGAATTTTGGACTCGGCTGGTGACAAAATGTTCCAAACACACCCCCTGCACAACTCCACCGGGGAAGGTGCCAGACAAGAGTTCTCTTGATAGTTTTTACACTACCTTGGTAGGCACCTGAAAGACACCACAAAAGTTGTTCTTCCTGCTTTCTGGGCTGAGATGGGGAACCGCTGAATTTTGGAGTCGGCCGGTGACAAAATGTTCCAAAGACACCCCATGCACAACTCCACCGGGGAAGGTGCCAGGAACGAATTCTGTTGGTAGTTTTTACACTACCTTTGTAGGAAGCTGCAAGGCACAAGAAAAGTTGTTGTACCTGCTTTCTGGGCTGAGATGGGGAACCGCTGAATTTTGGAGTCGGCTGGTAACAAAATGTTCCAAACACACCCCCTGCACAACTCCACCGGGGAAGGTGCCAGACAGGAGTTCTCCTGGTAGTTTTTACATTGCTCCGGTAGGCATCTGAAAGATACCACAAAAGTTGTTCTACCTGCTTTCTGGGCTGAGATGGGGAACCGCTGAATTTTGGAGTCGGCTGGTGACAAAATGTTCCAAACACACCCCCTGCACAACTCCACCGGGGAAGGTGCCAGACAGGAGTTCTCTTAGTAGTTTTTACACTACCTTGGTAGGAATCTGAAAGGCACCACAAAAGTTGTTCTACCTGCTTTCTGGGCTGAGATGGGGAACCGCTGAATTTTGGAGTCGGCCGGTGACAAAATTTTAATAAATACACCCCCTGCACAACTCCACCGGGGAAGGTGCCAGACAGGAGTTCTCTTGGTAGATTTTACACTACCTTAGTAGGCATCTGAAAGGCACCACAAAAGTTGTTCTACCTGCTTTCTGGGCTGAGATGGGGAACAGCTGAATTTTGGAGCGGCTGGTGGCAAAATGTTCCAAACACACCCCATGCACGACTCCACCGGGGAAGGTGCCAGACAGGAGTTTTCTTGATAGATTTTACATTGCTCTGGTAGGCACCTCAAAGACACCACAAAACTCGTTCTACCTGCTTTCTGGGCTGAGATGGGGAACCGCTGAATTTTGGACTCGGCTGGTGACAAAATGTTCCAAACACACCCCCTGCACAACTCCACCGGGGAAGGTGCCAGACAGGAGTTCTCTTAATAGTTTTTACACTACCTTGGTAGGCACCTGAAAGACACCACAAAAGTTGTTCTACCTGCTTTCTGGGCTGAGATGGGGAACAGCTGAATTTTGGAGTCGGCTGGTGACAAAATGTTCCAAACACACCCCCTGCACAACTCCACCGGGGAAGGTGCCAGGCAGGAGTTCTCCTGGTAGTTTTTACATTGCTCCGGTAGACATCTGAACGACACCACAAAAGTTGTTCTACCTGCTTTCTGGGCTGAGATGGGGAACCGCTGAATTTTGGAGTCGGCTGGTGACAAAATGTTCCAAAGACACCCCATGCACAACTCCACCGGGGAAGGTGCCAGGAACGAATTCTGTTGGTAGTTTTTACACTACCTTGGTAGGCAGCTGCAAGGCACAAGAAAAGTTGTTCTACCTGCTTTCTGGGCTGAGATGGGGAACCGCTGAATTTTGGAGTCGGCTGGTGACAAAATGTTCCAAACACACCCCATGCACAACTCCACCGGGGAAGGTGCCAGACAGGAGTTCTCCTGGTAGTTTTTACATTGCTCCGGTAGGCATCTGAAAGATACCACAAAAGTTGTTCTACCTGCTTTCTGGGCTGAGATGGGGAACCGCTGAATTTTGGAGTCGGCCGGTGACAAAATGTTCCAAAGACACCCCATGCACAACTCCACCGGGGAAGGTGCCAGAAAGGAGATCTCCTGATAGTTTTTACACTACCTTGGTAGGCATCTAAAAGACACAACAAAAGTTGTTCTACCTGCTTTCTGGGCTGAGATGGGGAACCGCTGAATTTTGGAGTCGGCTGGTGACAAAATGTTCCAAACACACCCCCTGCACAACTCCACCGGGGAAGGTGCCAGACAGGAGTTCTCTTGATAGTTTTTACACTACCTTGGTAGGCACCTGAAAGACACCACAAAAGTTGTTCTACCTGCTTTCTGGGCTGAGATGGGGAACCGCTGAATTTTGGAGTCGGCCGGTGACAAAATGTTCCACAGACACCCCATGCACAACTCCACCGGGGAAGGTGCCAGGAACGAATTCTGTTGGTAGTTTTTACACTACCTTGGTAGGCAGCTGCAAGGCACAAGAAAAGTTGTTCTACCTGCTTTGTGGGCTGAGATGGGGAACCGCTGAATTTTGGAGTCGGCCGGTGACAAATTGTTCCACAGACACCCCATGCATAACTCCACCGGGGAAGGTGCCAGGAACGAATTCTGTTGGTAGTTTTTACACTACCTTGGTAGGCAGCTGCAAGGCACAAGAAAAGTTGTTGTACCTGCTTTGTGGGCTGAGATGGGGAACAGCTGAATTTTGGACTCGGCTGGTGACAAAGTGTTCCAAACACACCCCCTGCACAACTCCACCACGGAAGGTGCCAGACAAGAGTTCTCTTGATAGTTTTTACTCTACCTTGGTAGGCACCTGAAAGACACCACAAAAGTTGTTCTTCCTGCTTTCTGGGCTGAGATGGGGAACCGCTGAATTTTGGAGTCGGCCGGTGACAAAATGTTCCAAAGACACCCCATGCACAACTCCACCGGGGAAGGTGCCAGAAAGGAGATCTCCTGATAGTTTTTACACTACCTTGGTAGGCATCTAAAAGACACAACAAAAGTTGTTCTACCTGCTTTCTGGGCTGAGATGGGGAACCGCTGAATTTTGGACTCGGCTGGTGACAAAATGTTCCAAACACACCCCCTGCACAACTCCACCGGGGAAGGTGCCAGACAGGAGTTCTCTTAGTAGTTTTTACACTACCTTGGTAGGAATCTGAAAGGCACCACAAAAGTTGTTCTACCTGCTTTCTGGGCTGAGATGGGGAACCGCTGAATTTTGGAGTCGGCCGGTGACAAAATTTTAATAAATACACCCCATGCACAACTCCACTAGCGAAGGTGCCAGGAACGAATTCTGTTGGTAGTTTTTACATTGCTCCGGTAGGCAGCTGAAAGGCACAAGAAAAGTTGTTGTACCTGCTTTCTGGGCTGAGATGGGGAACCGCTGAATTTTGGACTCGGCTGGTGACAAAATGTTCCAAAGACACCCCCTGCACAACTCCACCGGGGAAGGTGCCAGACAGGAGTTCTCTTAATAGTTTTTACACTACCTTGGTAGGCACCTGAAAGACACCACAAAAGTTGTTCTACCTGCTTTCTGGGCTGAGATGGGGAACAGCTGAATTTTGGAGTCGGCTGGTGACAAAATGTTCCAAAGACACCCCATGCACAACTCCACCGGGGAAGGTGCCAGGCAGGAGTTCTCCTGGTAGTTTTTACATTGCTCCGGTAGGCATCTGAAAGACACCACAAAAGTTGTTCTACCTGCTTTCTGGGCTGAGATGGGGAACCGCTGAATTTTGGAGTCGGCCGGTGACAAAATGTTCCACAGACACCCTATGCACAACTCCACCGGGGAAGGTGCCAGGAACGAATTCTGTTGGTAGTTTTTACACTACCTTGGTAGGCAGCTGCAAGGCACAAGAAAAGTTGTTCTACCTGCTTTCTGGGCTGAGATGGGGGACCGCTGAATTTTGGAGTCGGCCGGTGACAAAATGTTCCACAGACACCCCATGCACAACTCCACCGGGGAAGGTGCCAGACAGGAGTTCTCCTGGTAGTTTTTACACTACCTTGGTAGGCATTTGAAAGGCACCACAAAAGTTGTTCTACCTGCTTTCTGGGCTGAGATGAGGAACAGCTGAATTTTGGAGTCGGCTGGTGGCAAAATGTTCCAAACACACCCCATGCACAACTCCACCGGGGAAGGTGCCAGACAGGAGTTTTCTTGATAGATTTTACATTGCTCTGGTAGGCACCTCAAAGACACCACAAAACTCGTTCTACCTGCTTTCTGGGCTGAGATGGGGAACAGCTGAATTTTGGACTCGGCCGGTGACAAAATGTTCCAAACACACCCCATGCACAACTCCACCGGGGAAGGTGCCAGACAGGAGTTCTCTTAATAGTTTTTACACTACCTTGGTAGGCATCTGAAAGACACCACAAAAGTTGTTCTACCTGCTTTCTGGGCTGAGATGGGGAACAGCTGAATTTTGGACTCGGCTGGTGACAAAATGTTCCAAACACACCCCCTGCACAACTCCACCACGGAAGGTGCCAGACAGGAGTTCTCCTGGTAGTTTTTACATTGCTCCGGTAGGCATCTGAAAGACACCACAAAAGTTGTTCTACCTGCTTTCTGGGCTGAGATGGGGAACCGCTGAATTTTGGACTCCGCTGGTGACAAAATGTTCCAAACACACCCCCTGCACAACTCCACCGGGGAAGGTGCCAGACAGGAGTTCTCTTGATAGTTTTTACACTACCTTGGTAGGCACCTGAAAGACACCACAAAAGTTGTTCTACCTGCTTTCTGGGCTGAGATGGGGAACCGCTGAATTTTGGAGTCGGCCGGTGACAAAATGTTCCACAGACACCCCATGCACAACTCCACCGGGGAAGGTGCCAGGAACGAATTCTGTTGGTAGTTTTTACACTACCTTGGTAGGCAGCTGCAAGGCACAAGAAAAGTTGTTCTACCTGCTTTGTGGGCTGAGATGGGGAACAGCTGAATTTTGGACTCGGCTGGTGACAAAATGTTCCAAACACACCCCATGCACAACTCCACCGGGGAAGGTGCCAGACAGGAGTTCTCCTGGTAGTTTTTACACTACCTTGGTAGGCACCTGAAAGACACCACAAAAGTTGTTCTACCTGCTTTCTGGGCTGAGATGGGGAACCGCTGAATTTTGGACTCGGCTGGTGACAAAATGTTCCAAACACACCCCCTGCACAACTCCACCGGGGAAGGTGCCAGACAAGAGTTCTCTTGATAGTTTTTACACTACCTTGGTAGGCACCTGAAAGACACCACAAAAGTTGTTCTTCCTGCTTTCTGGGCTGAGATGGGGATCCGCTGAATTTTGGAGTCGGCCGGTGACAAAATGTTCCAAAGACACCCCATGCACAACTCCACCGGGGAAGGTGCCAGGAACGAATTCTGTTGGTAGTTTTTACACTACCTTTGTAGGAAGCTGCAAGGCACAAGAAAAGTTGTTGTACCTGCTTTCTGGGCTGAGATGGGGAACCGCTGAATTTTGGAGTCGGCTGGTGACAAAATGTTCCAAACACACCCCCTGCACAACTCCACCGGGGAAGGTGCCAGACAGGAGTTCTCTTAGTAGTTTTTACACTACCTTGGTAGGAATCTGAAAGGCACCACAAAAGTTGTTCTACCTGCTTTCTGGGCTGAGATGGGGAACCGCTGAATTTTGGAGTCGGCCGGTGACAAAATTTTAATAAATACACCCCATGCACAACTCCACTAGCGAAGGTGCCAGGAACGAATTCTGTTGGTAGTTTTTACATTGCTCCGGTAGGCAGCTGAAAGGCACAAGAAAAGTTGTTGTACCTGCTTTCTGGGCTGAGATGGGGAACCGCTGAATTTTGGACTCGGCTGGTGACAAAATGTTCCAAAGACACCCCCTGCACAACTCCACCGGGGAAGGTGCCAGACAGGAGTTTTCTTGATAGATTTTACTCTACCTTGGTAGGCACCTCAAAGACACCACAAAACTCGTTCTACCTGCTTTCTGGGCTGAGATGGGGAAACGCTGAATTTTGGAGTCGGCTGGTGACAAAATGTTCCAAAGACACCCCATGCACAACTCCACCGGGGAAGGTGCCAGACAGGAGTTCTCTTAATAGTTTTTACACTACCTTGGTAGGCACCTGAAAGACACCACAAAAGTTGTTCTACCTGCTTTCTGGGCTGAGATGGGGAACAGCTGAATTTTGGAGTCGGCTGGTGACAAAATGTTCCAAACACACCCCCTGCACAACTCCACCGGGGAAGGTGCCAGGCAGGAGTTCTCCTGGTAGTTTTTACATTGCTCCGGTAGGCATCTGAAAGACACCACAAAAGTTGTTCTACCTGCTTTCTGGGCTGAGATGGGGAACCGCTGAATTTTGGAGTCGGCCGGTGACAAAATGTTCCACAGACACCCTATGCACAACTCCACCGGGGAAGGTGCCAGGAACGAATTCTGTTGGTAGTTTTTACACTACCTTGGTAGGCAGCTGCAAGGCACAAGAAAAGTTGTTCTACCTGCTTTCTGGGCTGAGATGGGGGACCGCTGAATTTTGGAGTCGGCCGGTGACAAAATGTTCCACAGACACCCCATGCACAACTCCACCGGGGAAGGTGCCAGACAGGAGTTCTCCTGGTAGTTTTTACACTACCTTGGTAGGCATTTGAAAGGCACCACAAAAGTTGTTCTACCTGCTTTCTGGGCTGAGATGAGGAACAGCTGAATTTTGGAGTCGGCTGGTGGCAAAATGTTCCAAACACACCCCATGCACAACTCCACCGGGGAAGGTGCCAGACAGGAGTTTTCTTGATAGATTTTACATTGCTCTGGTAGGCACCTCAAAGACACCACAAAACTCCTTCTACCTGCTTTCTGGGCTGAGATGGGGAACAGCTGAATTTTGGACTCGGCCGGTGACAAAATGTTCCAAACACACCCCATGCACAACTCCACCGGGGAAGGTGCCAGACAGGAGTTCTCTTGGTAGTTTTTACACTACCTTGGTAGGCATCTGAAAGACACCACAAAAGTTGTTCTTCCTGCTTTCTGGGCTGAGATGGGGAACAGCTGAATTTTGGACTCGGCTGGTGACAAAATGTTCCAAACACACCCCCTGCACAACTCCACCACGGAAGGTGCCAGACAGGAGTTCTCCTGGTAGTTTTTACATTGCTCCGGTAGGCATCTGAAAGACACCACAAAAGTTGTTCTACCTGCTTTCTGGGCTGAGATGGGGAAACGCTGAATTTTGGACTCCGCTGGTGACAAAATGTTCCAAACACACCCCCTGCACAACTCCACCGGGGAAGGTGCCAGACAGGAGTTCTCTTGATAGTTTTTACACTACCTTGGTAGGCACCTGAAAGACACCACAAAAGTTGTTCTACCTGCTTTCTGGGCTGAGATGGGGAACCGCTGAATTTTGGAGTCGGCCGGTGACAAAATGTTCCACAGACACCCCATGCACAACTCCACCGGGGAAGGTGCCAGGAACGAATTCTGTTGGTAGTTTTTACACTACCTTGGTAGGCAGCTGCAAGGCACAAGAAAAGTTGTTCTACCTGCTTTGTGGGCTGAGATGGGGAACCGCTGAATTTTGGACTCGGCTGGTGACAAAATGTTCCAAACACACCCCATGCACAACTCCACCGGGGAAGGTGCCAGACAGGAGTTCTCCTGGTAGTTTTTACACTACCTTGGTAGGCACCTGAAAGACACCACAAAAGTTGTTCTACCTGCTTTCTGGGCTGAGATGGGGAACCGCTGAATTTTGGACTCGGCTGGTGACAAAATGTTCCAAACACACCCCCTGCACAACTCCACCGGGGAAGGTGCCAGACAAGAGTTCTCTTGATAGTTTTTACACTACCTTGGTAGGCACCTGAAAGACACCACAAAAGTTGTTCTTCCTGCTTTCTGGGCTGAGATGGGGAACCGCTGAATTTTGGAGTCGGCCGGTGACAAAATGTTCCAAAGACACCCCATGCACAACTCCACCGGGGAAGGTGCCAGGAACGAATTCTGTTGGTAGTTTTTACACTACCTTTGTAGGAAGCTGCAAGGCACAAGAAAAGTTGTTGTACCTGCTTTCTGGGCTGAGATGGGGAACCGCTGAATTTTGGAGTCGGCTGGTGACAAAATGTTCCAAACACACCCCCTGCACAACTCCACCGGGGAAGGTGCCAGACAGGAGTTCTCTTAGTAGTTTTTACACTACCTTGGTAGGAATCTGAAAGGCACCACAAAAGTTGTTCTACCTGCTTTCTGGGCTGAGATGGGGAACCGCTGAATTTTGGAGTCGGCCGGTGACAAAATTTTAATAAATACACCCCATGCACAACTCCACTAGCGAAGGTGCCAGGAACGAATTCTGTTGGTAGTTTTTACATTGCTCCGGTAGGCAGCTGAAAGGCACAAGAAAAGTTGTTGTACCTGCTTTCTGGGCTGAGATGGGGAACCGCTGAATTTTGGACTCGGCTGGTGACAAAATGTTCCAAAGACACCCCCTGCACAACTCCACCGGGGAAGGTGCCAGACAGGAGTTTTCTTGATAGATTTTACTCTACCTTGGTAGGCACCTCAAAGACACCACAAAACTCGTTCTACCTGCTTTCTGGGCTGAGATGAGGAACAGCTGAATTTTGGAGTCGGCTGGTGGCAAAATGTTCCAAACACACCCCATGCACAACTCCACCGGGGAAGGTGCCAGACAGGAGTTTTCTTGATAGATTTTACATTGCTCTGGTAGGCACCTCAAAGACACCACAAAACTCGTTCTACCTGCTTTCTGGGCTGAGATGGGGAACAGCTGAATTTTGGACTCGGCCGGTGACAAAATGTTCCAAACACACCCCCTGCACAACTCCACCGGGGAAGGTGCCAGGCAGGAGTTCTCCTGGTAGTTTTTACATTGCTCCGGTAGGCATCTGAAAGACACCACAAAAGTTGTTCTACCTGCTTTCTGGGCTGAGATGGGGAACCGCTGAATTTTGGAGTCGGCCGGTGACAAAATGTTCCACAGACACCCTATGCACAACTCCACCGGGGAAGGTGCCAGGAACGAATTCTGTTGGTAGTTTTTACACTACCTTGGTAGGCAGCTGCAAGGCACAAGAAAAGTTGTTCTACCTGCTTTCTGGGCTGAGATGGGGGACCGCTGAATTTTGGAGTCGGCCGGTGACAAAATGTTCCACAGACACCCCATGCACAACTCCACCGGGGAAGGTGCCAGACAGGAGTTCTCCTGGTAGTTTTTACACTACCTTGGTAGGCATTTGAAAGGCACCACAAAAGTTGTTCTACCTGCTTTCTGGGCTGAGATGAGGAACAGCTGAATTTTGGAGTCGGCTGGTGGCAAAATGTTCCAAACACACCCCATGCACAACTCCACCGGGGAAGGTGCCAGACAGGAGTTTTCTTGATAGATTTTACATTGCTCTGGTAGGCACCTCAAAGACACCACAAAACTCCTTCTACCTGCTTTCTGGGCTGAGATGGGGAACAGCTGAATTTTGGACTCGGCCGGTGACAAAATGTTCCAAACACACCCCATGCACAACTCCACCGGGGAAGGTGCCAGACAGGAGTTCTCTTGGTAGTTTTTACACTACCTTGGTAGGCATCTGAAAGACACCACAAAAGTTGTTCTTCCTGCTTTCTGGGCTGAGATGGGGAACAGCTGAATTTTGGACTCGGCTGGTGACAAAATGTTCCAAACACACCCCCTGCACAACTCCATCGGGGAAGGTGCCAGACAGGAGTTCTCCTGGTAGTTTTTACATTGCTCCGGTAGGCATCTGAAAGACACCACAAAAGTTGTTCTACCTGCTTTCTGGGCTGAGATGGGGAAACGCTGAATTTTGGACTCCGCTGGTGACAAAATGTTCCAAACACACCCCCTGCACAACTCCACCGGGGAAGGTGCCAGACAGGAGTTCTCTTGATAGTTTTTACACTACCTTGGTAGGCACCTGAAAGACACCACAAAAGTTGTTCTACCTGCTTTCTGGGCTGAGATGGGGAACCGCTGAATTTTGGAGTCGGCCGGTGACAAAATGTTCCACAGACACCCCATGCACAACTCCACCGGGGAAGGTGCCAGGAACGAATTCTGTTGGTAGTTTTTACACTACCTTGGTAGGCAGCTGCAAGGCACAAGAAAAGTTGTTCTACCTGCTTTGTGGGCTGAGATGGGGAACCGCTGAATTTTGGACTCGGCTGGTGACAAAATGTTCCAAACACACCCCATGCACAACTCCACCGGGGAAGGTGCCAGACAGGAGTTCTCCTGGTAGTTTTTACACTACCTTGGTAGGCACCTGAAAGACACCACAAAAGTTGTTCTACCTGCTTTCTGGGCTGAGATGGGGAACCGCTGAATTTTGGACTCGGCTGGTGACAAAATGTTCCAAACACACCCCCTGCACAACTCCACCGGGGAAGGTGCCAGACAAGAGTTCTCTTGATAGTTTTTACACTACCTTGGTAGGCACCTGAAAGACACCACAAAAGTTGTTCTTCCTGCTTTCTGGGCTGAGATGGGGAACCGCTGAATTTTGGAGTCGGCCGGTGACAAAATGTTCCAAAGACACCCCATGCACAACTCCACCGGGGAAGGTGCCAGGAACGAATTCTGTTGGTAGTTTTTACACTACCTTTGTAGGAAGCTGCAAGGCACAAGAAAAGTTGTTGTACCTGCTTTCTGGGCTGAGATGGGGAACCGCTGAATTTTGGAGTCGGCTGGTGACAAAATGTTCCAAACACACCCCCTGCACAACTCCACCGGGGAAGGTGCCAGACAGGAGTTCTCTTAGTAGTTTTTACACTACCTTGGTAGGAATCTGAAAGGCACCACAAAAGTTGTTCTACCTGCTTTCTGGGCTGAGATGGGGAACCGCTGAATTTTGGAGTCGGCCGGTGACAAAATTTTAATAAATACACCCCATGCACAACTCCACTAGCGAAGGTGCCAGGAACGAATTCTGTTGGTAGTTTTTACATTGCTCCGGTAGGCAGCTGAAAGGCACAAGAAAAGTTGTTGTACCTGCTTTCTGGGCTGAGATGGGGAACCGCTGAATTTTGGACTCGGCTGGTGACAAAATGTTCCAAAGACACCCCCTGCACAACTCCACCGGGGAAGGTGCCAGACAGGAGTTTTCTTGATAGATTTTACTCTACCTTGGTAGGCACCTCAAAGACACCACAAAACTCGTTCTACCTGCTTTCTGGGCTGAGATGGGGAAACGCTGAATTTTGGAGTCGGCTGGTGACAAAATGTTCCAAAGACACCCCATGCACAACTCCACCGGGGAAGGTGCCAGACAGGAGTTCTCTTAATAGTTTTTACACTACCTTGGTAGGCACCTGAAAGACACCACAAAAGTTGTTCTACCTGCTTTCTGGGCTGAGATGGGGAACAGCTGAATTTTGGAGTCGGCTGGTGACAAAATGTTCCAAACACACCCCCTGCACAACTCCACCGGGGAAGGTGCCAGGCAGGAGTTCTCCTGGTAGTTTTTACATTGCTCCGGTAGGCATCTGAAAGACACCACAAAAGTTGTTCTACCTGCTTTCTGGGCTGAGATGGGGAACCGCTGAATTTTGGAGTCGGCCGGTGACAAAATGTTCCACAGACACCCTATGCACAACTCCACCGGGGAAGGTGCCAGGAACGAATTCTGTTGGTAGTTTTTACACTACCTTGGTAGGCAGCTGCAAGGCACAAGAAAAGTTGTTCTACCTGCTTTCTGGGCTGAGATGGGGGACCGCTGAATTTTGGAGTCGGCCGGTGACAAAATGTTCCACAGACACCCCATGCACAACTCCACCGGGGAAGGTGCCAGACAGGAGTTCTCCTGGTAGTTTTTACACTACCTTGGTAGGCATTTGAAAGGCACCACAAAAGTTGTTCTACCTGCTTTCTGGGCTGAGATGAGGAACAGCTGAATTTTGGAGTCGGCTGGTGGCAAAATGTTCCAAACACACCCCATGCACAACTCCACCGGGGAAGGTGCCAGACAGGAGTTTTCTTGATAGATTTTACATTGCTCTGGTAGGCACCTCAAAGACACCACAAAACTCGTTCTACCTGCTTTCTGGGCTGAGATGGGGAACAGCTGAATTTTGGACTCGGCCGGTGACAAAATGTTCCAAACACACCCCATGCACAACTCCACCGGGGAAGGTGCAAGATAGGAGTTCTCTTAATAGTTTTTACACTACCTTGGTAGGCATCTGAAAGACACCACAAAAGTTGTTCTTCCTGCTTTCTGGGCTGAGATGGGGAACAGCTGAATTTTGGACTCGGCTGGTGACAAAATGTTCCAAACACACCCCCTGCACAACTCCACCACGGAAGGTGCCAGACAGGAGTTCTCCTGGTAGTTTTTACATTGCTCCGGTAGGCATCTGAAAGACACCACAAAAGTTGTTCTACCTGCTTTCTGGGCTGAGATGGGGAAACGCTGAATTTTGGACTCCGCTGGTGACAAAATGTTCCAAACACACCCCCTGCACAACTCCACCGGGGAAGGTGCCAGACAGGAGTTCTCTTGATAGTTTTTACACTACCTTGGTAGGCACCTGAAAGACACCACAAAAGTTGTTCTACCTGCTTTCTGGGCTGAGATGGGGAACCGCTGAATTTTGGAGTCGGCCGGTGACAAAATGTTCCACAGACACCCCATGCACAACTCCACCGGGGAAGGTGCCAGGAACGAATTCTGTTGGTAGTTTTTACACTACCTTGGTAGGCAGCTGCAAGGCACAACAAAAGTTGTTCTACCTGCTTTCTGGGCTGAGATGGGGAACCGCTGAATTTTGGACTCGGCTGGTGACAAAATGTTCCAAACACACCCCATGCACAACTCCACCGGGGAAGGTGCCAGACAGGAGTTCTCCTGGTAGTTTTTACACTACCTTGGTAGGCACCTGAAAGACACCACAAAAGTTGTTCTACCTGCTTTCTGGGCTGAGATGGGGAACCGCTGAATTTTGGACTCGGCTGGTGACAAAATGTTCCAAACACACCCCCTGCACAACTCCACCGGGGAAGGTGCCAGACAAGAGTTCTCTTGATAGTTTTTACACTACCTTGGTAGGCACCTGAAAGACACCACAAAAGTTGTTCTTCCTGCTTTCTGGGCTGAGATGGGGAACCGCTGAATTTTGGAGTCGGCCGGTGACAAAATGTTCCAAAGACACCCCATGCACAACTCCACCGGGGAAGGTGCCAGGAACGAATTCTGTTGGTAGTTTTTACACTACCTTTGTAGGAAGCTGCAAGGCACAAGAAAAGTTGTTGTACCTGCTTTCTGGGCTGAGATGGGGAACCGCTGAATTTTGGAGTCGGCTGGTAACAAAATGTTCCAAACACACCCCCTGCACAACTCCACCGGGGAAGGTGCCAGACAGGAGTTCTCCTGGTAGTTTTTACATTGCTCCGGTAGGCATCTGAAAGATACCACAAAAGTTGTTCTACCTGCTTTCTGGGCTGAGATGGGGAACCGCTGAATTTTGGAGTCGGCTGGTGACAAAATGTTCCAAACACACCCCCTGCACAACTCCACCGGGGAAGGTGCCAGACAGGAGTTCTCTTAGTAGTTTTTACACTACCTTGGTAGGAATCTGAAAGGCACCACAAAAGTTGTTCTACCTGCTTTCTGGGCTGAGATGGGGAACCGCTGAATTTTGGAGTCGGCCGGTGACAAAATTTTAATAAATACACCCCCTGCACAACTCCACCGGGGAAGGTGCCAGACAGGAGTTCTCTTGGTAGATTTTACACTACCTTAGTAGGCATCTGAAAGGCACCACAAAAGTTGTTCTACCTGCTTTCTGGGCTGAGATGGGGAACAGCTGAATTTTGGAGCGGCTGGTGGCAAAATGTTCCAAACACACCCCATGCACGACTCCACCGGGGAAGGTGCCAGACAGGAGTTTTCTTGATAGATTTTACATTGCTCTGGTAGGCACCTCAAAGACACCACAAAACTCGTTCTACCTGCTTTCTGGGCTGAGATGGGGAACAGCTGAATTTTGGACTCGGCCGGTGACAAAATGTTCCAAACACACCCCATGCACAACTCCACCGGGGAAGGTGCAAGATAGGAGTTCTCTTAATAGTTTTTACACTACCTTGGTAGGCATCTGAAAGACACCACAAAAGTTGTTCTTCCTGCTTTCTGGGCTGAGATGGGGAACAGCTGAATTTTGGACTCGGCTGGTGACAAAATGTTCCAAACACACCCCCTGCACAACTCCACCACGGAAGGTGCCAGACAGGAGTTCTCCTGGTAGTTTTTACATTGCTCCGGTAGGCATCTGAAAGACACCACAAAAGTTGTTCTACCTGCTTTCTGGGCTGAGATGGGGAAACGCTGAATTTTGGACTCCGCTGGTGACAAAATGTTCCAAACACACCCCCTGCACAACTCCACCGGGGAAGGTGCCAGACAGGAGTTCTCTTGATAGTTTTTACACTACCTTGGTAGGCACCTGAAAGACACCACAAAAGTTGTTCTACCTGCTTTCTGGGCTGAGATGGGGAACCGCTGAATTTTGGAGTCGGCCGGTGACAAAATGTTCCACAGACACCCCATGCACAACTCCACCGGGGAAGGTGCCAGGAACGAATTCTGTTGGTAGTTTTTACACTACCTTGGTAGGCAGCTGCAAGGCACAAGAAAAGTTGTTCTACCTGCTTTGTGGGCTGAGATGGGGAACCGCTGAATTTTGGACTCGGCTGGTGACAAAATGTTCCAAACACACCCCATGCACAACTCCACCGGGGAAGGTGCCAGACAGGAGTTCTCCTGGTAGTTTTTACACTACCTTGGTAGGCACCTGAAAGACACCACAAAAGTTGTTCTACCTGCTTTCTGGGCTGAGATGGGGAACCGCTGAATTTTGGACTCGGCTGGTGACAAAATGTTCCAAACACACCCCCTGCACAACTCCACCGGGGAAGGTGCCAGACAAGAGTTCTCTTGATAGTTTTTACACTACCTTGGTAGGCACCTGAAAGACACCACAAAAGTTGTTCTTCCTGCTTTCTGGGCTGAGATGGGGAACCGCTGAATTTTGGAGTCGGCCGGTGACAAAATGTTCCAAAGACACCCCATGCACAACTCCACCGGGGAAGGTGCCAGGAACGAATTCTGTTGGTAGTTTTTACACTACCTTTGTAGGAAGCTGCAAGGCACAAGAAAAGTTGTTGTACCTGCTTTCTGGGCTGAGATGGGGAACCGCTGAATTTTGGAGTCGGCTGGTAACAAAATGTTCCAAACACACCCCCTGCACAACTCCACCGGGGAAGGTGCCAGACAGGAGTTCTCCTGGTAGTTTTTACATTGCTCCGGTAGGCATCTGAAAGATACCACAAAAGTTGTTCTACCTGCTTTCTGGGCTGAGATGGGGAACCGCTGAATTTTGGAGTCGGCTGGTGACAAAATGTTCCAAACACACCCCCTGCACAACTCCACCGGGGAAGGTGCCAGACAGGAGTTCTCTTAGTAGTTTTTACACTACCTTGGTAGGAATCTGAAAGGCACCACAAAAGTTGTTCTACCTGCTTTCTGGGCTGAGATGGGGAACCGCTGAATTTTGGAGTCGGCCGGTGACAAAATTTTAATAAATACACCCCCTGCACAACTCCACCGGGGAAGGTGCCAGACAGGAGTTCTCTTGGTAGATTTTACACTACCTTAGTAGGCATCTGAAAGGCACCACAAAAGTTGTTCTACCTGCTTTCTGGGCTGAGATGGGGAACAGCTGAATTTTGGAGCGGCTGGTGGCAAAATGTTCCAAACACACCCCATGCACGACTCCACCGGGGAAGGTGCCAGACAGGAGTTTTCTTGATAGATTTTACATTGCTCTGGTAGGCACCTCAAAGACACCACAAAACTCGTTCTACCTGCTTTCTGGGCTGAGATGGGGAACCGCTGAATTTTGGACTCGGCTGGTGACAAAATGTTCCAAACACACCCCCTGCACAACTCCACCGGGGAAGGTGCCAGACAGGAGTTCTCTTAATAGTTTTTACACTACCTTGGTAGGCACCTGAAAGACACCACAAAAGTTGTTCTACCTGCTTTCTGGGCTGAGATGGGGAACAGCTGAATTTTGGACTCGGCTGGTGACAAAATGTTCCAAACACACCCCCTGCACAACTCCACCGGGGAAGGTGCCAGGAACGAATTCTGTTGGTAGTTTTTACACTACCTTGGTAGGCAGCTGCAAGGCACAAGAAAAGTTGTTCTACCTGCTTTCTGGGCTGAGATGGGGAACCGCTGAATTTTGGAGTCGGCTGGTGACAAAATGTTCCAAACACACCCCATGCACAACTCCACCGGGGAAGGTGCCAGACAGGAGTTCTCCTGGTAGTTTTTACATTGCTCCGGTAGACATCTGAACGACACCACAAAAGTTGTTCTACCTGCTTTCTGGGCTGAGATGGGGAAACGCTGAATTTTGGACTCGGCTGGTGACAAAATGTTCCAAACACACCCCATGCACAACTCCACCGGGGAAGGTGCCAGGAACGAATTCTGTTGGTAGTTTTTACACTACCTTGGTAGGCAGCTGCAAGGCACAAGAAAAGTTGTTCTACCTGCTTTCTGGGCTGAGATGGGGAACCGCTGAATTTTGGAGTCGGCTGGTGACAAAATGTTCCAAACACACCCCATGCACAACTCCACCGGGGAAGGTGCCAGGCAGGAGTTCTCCTGGTAGTTTTTACATTGCTCCGGTAGGCATCTGAAAGATACCACAAAAGTTGTTCTACCTGCTTTCTGGGCTGAGATGGGGAACCGCTGAATTTTGGAGTCGGCCGGTGACAAAATGTTCCAAAGACACCCCATGCACAACTCCACCGGGGAAGGTGCCAGAAAGGAGATCTCCTGATAGTTTTTACACTACCTTGGTAGGCATCTAAAAGACACAACAAAAGTTGTTCTACCTGCTTTCTGGGCTGAGATGGGGAACCGCTGAATTTTGGAGTCGGCTGGTGACAAAATGTTCCAAACACACCCCCTGCACAACTCCACCGGGGAAGGTGCCAGACAGGAGTTCTCCTGGTAGTTTTTACACTACCTTGGTAGGCATCTGAAAGACACCACAAAAGTTGTTCTACCTGCTTTCTGGGCTGAGATGGGGAATCGCTGAATTTTGGAGTCGGCCGGTGACAAAATGTTCCAAACACACCCCATGCACAACTCCATCGGGGAAGGTGCCAGACAGGAGTTCTCTTGGTAGTTTTTACACTACCTTGGTAGGCATCTGAAAGACACCACAAAAGTTGTTCTACCTGCTTTCTGGGCTGAGATGGGGAATCGCTGAATTTTGGACTCGGCCGGTGACAAAATGTTCCAAACACACCCCATGCACAACTCCACCGGGGAAGGTGCCAGACAGGAGTTCTCCTAGTAGTTTTTACACTACCTTGGTAGGCATCTGAAAGACACCACAAAAGTTGTTTTACCTGCTTTCTGGGCTGAGATGGGGAACCGCTGAATTTTGGACTCGGCTGGTGACAAAATGTTCCAAACACACCCCCTGCACAACTCCACCACGGAAGGTGCCAGACAGGAGTTCTCCTGGTAGTTTTTACATTGCTCCGGTAGGCATCTGAAAGACACCACAAAAGTTGTTCTACCTGCTTTCTGGGCTGAGATGGGGAACCGCTGAATTTTGGAGTCGGCTGGTGACAAAATGTTCCAAACACACCCCCTGCACAACTCCACCGGGGAAGGTGCCAGACAGGAGTTCTCCTGGTAGTTTTTACATTGCTCCGGTAGGCATCTGAAAGACACCACAAAAGTTGTTCTACCTGCTTTCTGGGCTGAGATGGGGAATCGCTGAATTTTGGAGTCGGACGGTGACAAAATGTTCCACAGACACCCCATGCACAACTCCACCGGGGAAGGTGCCAGGAACGAATTCTGTTGGTAGTTTTTACACTACCTTGGTAGGCAGCTGAAAGGCACAAGAAAAGTTGTTGTACCTGCTTTGTGGGCTGAGATGGGGAACCGCTGAATTTTGGAGTCGGCCGTTGACAAAATGTTCCAAACACACCCCATGCACAACTCCACCGGGGAAGGTGCCAGACAGGAGTTCTCTTGGTAGTTTTTACACTACCTTGGTAGGCATTTGAAAGGCACAAGAAAAGTTGTTCTACCTGCTTTCTGGGCTGAGATGGGGAACCGCTGAATTTTGGACTCGGCTGGTGACAAAATGTTCCAAACAGACCCCATGCACAACTCCACCACGGAAGGTGCCAGACAGGAGTTCTCCTGGTAGTTTTTACACTACCTTGGTAGGCATCTGAAAGACACCACAAAAGTTGTTCTACCTGCTTTCTGGGCTGAGATGGGGAACCGCTGAATTTTGGAGTCTGCTGGTGGCAAAATGTTCCAAACACACCCCCTGCACAACTCCACCGGGGAAGGTGCCAGACAGGAGTTCTCCTGGTAGTTTTTACACTACCTTGGTAGGCAGCTGAAAGGCACCACAAAAGTTGTTCTACCTGCTTTCTGGGCTGAGATGGGGAAACGCTGAATTTTGGACTCGGCCGGTGACAAAATGTTCCAAACACACCCCATGCACAACTCCACCACGGAAGGTGCCAGACAGGAGTTCTCTTAGTAGTTTTTACACTACCTTGGTAGGCATCTGAAAGACACCACAAAAGTTGTTCTACCTGCTTTCTGGGCTGAGATGGGGAACAGATGAATTTTGGAGTCGGCTGGTGACAAAATGTTCCAAACACACCCCATGCACAACTCCACCGGGGAAGGTGCCAGACAGGAGTTCTCCTGGTAGTTTTTACACTACCTTGGTAGGCAGCTGAAAGGCTCAAGAAAAGAAGTTTTACCTGCTTTCTGGGCTGAGATGGGGAAACGCTGAATTTTGGACTCGGCTGGTGACAAAATGTTCCAAACACACCCCATGCACAACTCCACCGGGGAAGGTGCCAGACAGGAGTTCTCCTGGTAGTTTTTACATTGCTCCGGTAGGCATCTGAAAGACACCACAAAAGTTGTTCTACCTGCTTTCTGGGCTGAGATGGGGAATCGCTGAATTTTGGACTCGGCCGGTGGCAAAATGTTCCACAGACACCCCATGCACAACTCCACCGGGGAAGGTGCCAGGAACGAATTCTTTTGGTAGTTTTTACACTACCTTGGTAGGCAGCTGAAAGGCACAAGAAAAGTTGTTGTACCTGCTTTCTGGGCTGAGATGGGGAACCGCTGAATTTTGGAGTCGGCTGGTGACAAAATGTTCCAAACACACCCCATGCACAACTCCACCACGGAAGGTGCCAGACAGGAGTTCTCCTGGTAGTTTTTACACTACCTTGGTAGGCATCTGAAAGACACCACAAAAGTTGTTCTACCTGCTTTGTGGGCTGAGATGGGGAATCGCTGAATTTTGGAGTCGGCCGGTGACAAAATGTTCCAAACACACCCCCTGCACAACTCCACCACGGAAGGTGCCAGACAGGAGTTCTCTTGGTAGTTTTTACACTACCTTGGTAGGCATCTGAAAGACACCACAAAAGTTGTTCTACCTGCTTTCTGGGCTGAGATGGGGAATCGCTGAATTTTGGACTCGGCTGGTGACAAAATGTTCCAAACACACCCCATGCACAACTCCACCGGGGAAGGTGCCAGACAGGAGTTCTCCTGGTAGTTTTTACATTGCTCCGGTAGGCATCTGAAAGACACCACAAAAGTTGTTCTACCTGCTTTCTGGGCTGAGATGGGGAATCGCTGAATTTTGGACTCGGCCGGTGACAAAATGTTCCAAACACACCCCATGCACAACTCCACCGGGGAAGGTGCCAGGAACGAATTCTGTTGGTAGTTTTTACACTACCTTGGTAGGCAGCTGAAAGGCACAAGAAAAGTTGTTGTACCTGCTTTGTGGGCTGAGATGGGGAACCGCTGAATTTTGGAGTCGGCCGTTGACAAAATGTTCCAAACACACCCCATGCACAACTCCACCGGGGAAGGTGCCAGACAGGAGTTTTCTTGATAGATTTTACACTACCTTGGTAGGCATCTGAAAAACACCACAAAACTCCTTCTACCTGCTTTCTGGGCTGAGATGGGGAACAGCTGAATTTTGGACTCGGCCGGTGACAAAATGTTCCAAACACACCCCCTGCACAACTCCACCGGGGAAGGTGCCAGACAGGAGTTCTCTTGGTAGTTTTTACACTACCTTGGTAGGCATTTGAAAGGCACCACAAAAGTTGTTCTACCTGCTTTCTGGGCTGAGATGGGGAAACGCTGAATTTTGGAGTCGGCCGGTGACAAAATGTTCCAAACACACCCCATGCACAACTCCACCGGGGAAGGTGCCAGACAGGAGTTCTCTTGGTAGTTTTTACACTACCTTGGTAGGCATTTGAAAGGCACCACAAAAGTTGTTCTACCTGCTTTCTGGGCTGAGATGGGGAATCGCTGAATTTTGGAGTCGGCCGGTGGCAAAATGTTCCACAGACACCCCATGCACAACTCCACCGGGGAAGGTGCCAGACAGGAGTTCTCTTGGTAGTTTTTACACTACCTTGGTAGGCAGCTGAAAGGCTCAAGAAAAGAAGTTTTACCTGCTTTGTGGGCTGAGATGGGGAACCGCTGAATTTTGGACTCGGCTGGTGACAAAATGTTCCTAACACACCCCATGCACAACTCCACCGGGGAAGGTGCCAGACAGGAGTTCTCCTGGTAGTTTTTACACTACCTTGGTAGGCAGCTGAAAGGCTCAAGAAAAGAAGTTTTACCTGCTTTCTGGGCTGAGATGGGGAAACGCTGAATTTTGGAGTCGGCTGGTGACAAAATGTTCCAAACACACCCCCTGCACAACTCCACCGGGGAAGGTGCCAGACAGGAGTTCTCCTGGTAGTTTTTACATTGCTCCGGTAGGCATCTGAAAGGCACCACAAAAGTTGTTCTACCTGCTTTCTGGGCTGAGATGGGGAACCGCTGAATTTTGGAGTCGGCCGGTGACAAAATGTTCCACAGACACCCCATGCACAACTCCACCGGGGAAGGTGCCAGGAACGAATTCTGTTGGTAGTTTTTACACTACCTTGGTAGGAAGCTGAAAGGCACCACAAAAGTTGTTCTACCTGCTTTCTGGGCTGAGATGGGGAACCGCTGAATTTTGGAGTCGGCTGGTGGCAAAATGTTCCAAACACACCCCCTGCACAACTCCACCACGGAAGGTGCCAGACAGGAGTTCTCCTGGTAGTTTTTACATTGCTCCGGTAGGCATCTGAAAGATACCACAAAAGATGTTCTACCTGCTTTCTGGGCTGAGATGGGGAAACGCTGAATTTTGGACTCGGCTGGTGACAAAATGTTCCAAACACACCCCATGCACAACTCCACCGGGGAAGGTGCCAGACAGGAGTTCTCCTGGTAATTTTTACACTACCTTGGTAGGCATCTGAAAGACACCACAAAAGTTGTTCTACCTGCTTTCTGGGCTGAGATGGGGAAACGCTGAATTTTGGAGTCGGCTGGTGACAAAATGTTCCAAACACACCCCATGCACAACTCCACCGGGGAAGGTGCCAGACAGGAGTTCTCCTGGTAGTTTTTACACTACCTTGGTAGGCATCTGAAAGACACCACAAAAGTTGTTCTACCTGCTTTCTGGGCTGAGATGGGGAATCGCTGAATTTTGGAGTCGGCCGGTGACAAAATGTTCCAAACACACCCCCTGCACAACTCCACCGGGGAAGGTGCCAGACAGGAGTTCTCTTGGTAGTTTTTACACTACCTTGGTAGGCATCTGAAAGACACCACAAAAGTTGTTCTACCTGCTTTCTGGGCTGAGATGGGGAAACGCTGAATTTTGGACTCGGCCGGTGACAAAATGTTCCAAACACACCCCATGCACAACTCCACCGGGGAAGGTGCCAGACAGGAGTTCTCCTAGTAGTTTTTACACTACCTTGGTAGGCATCTGAAAGGCACCACAAAAGTTGTTCTACCTGCTTTCTGGGCTGAGATGGGGAACCGCTGAATTTTGGAGTCGGCTGGTGACAAAATGTTCCAAACACACCCCCTGCACAACTCCACCACGGAAGGTGCCAGACAGGAGTTCTCCTGGTAGTTTTTACATTGCTCCGGTAGGCATCTGAAAGACACCACAAAAGTTGTTCTACCTGCTTTCTGGGCTGAGATGGGGAACCGCTGAATTTTGGAGTCGGCTGGTGACAAAATGTTCCAAACACACCCCCTGCACAACTCCACCGGGGAAGGTGCCAGACAGGAGTTCTCCTGGTAGTTTTTACATTGCTCCGGTAGGCATCTGAAAGACACCACAAAAGTTGTTCTACCTGCTTTCTGGGCTGAGATGGGGAATCGCTGAATTTTGGAGTCGGCCGGTGGCAAAATGTTCCACAGACACCCCATGCACAACTCCACCGGGGAAGGTGCCAGACAGGAGTTCTCCTGGTAGTTTTTACATTGCTCCGGTAGGCATCTGAAAGACACCACAAAAGTTGTTCTACCTGCTTTCTGGGCTGAGATGGGGAATCGCTGAATTTTGGACTCGGCCGGTGGCAAAATGTTCCACAGACACCCCATGCACAACTCCACCGGGGAAGGTGCCAGGAACGAATTCTTTTGGTAGTTTTTACACTACCTTGGTAGGCAGCTGAAAGGCACAAGAAAAGTTGTTGTACCTGCTTTCTGGGCTGAGATGGGGAACCGCTGAATTTTGGAGTCGGCTGGTGACAAAATGTTCCAAACACACCCCATGCACAACTCCACCACGGAAGGTGCCAGACAGGAGTTCTCCTGGTAGTTTTTACACTACCTTGGTAGGCATCTGAAAGACACCACAAAAGTTGTTCTACCTGCTTTGTGGGCTGAGATGGGGAATCGCTGAATTTTGGAGTCGGCCGGTGACAAAATGTTCCAAACACACCCCATGCACAACTCCACCGGGGAAGGTGCCAGACAGGAGTTCTCTTGGTAGTTTTTACACTACCTTGGTAGGCATCTGAAAGACACCACAAAAGTTGTTCTACCTGCTTTCTGGGCTGAGATGGGGAATCGCTGAATTTTGGACTCGGCTGGTGACAAAATGTTCCAAACACACCCCCTGCACAACTCCACCGGGGAAGGTGCCAGACAGGAGTTCTCCTGGTAGTTTTTACACTACCTTGGTAGGCATCTGAAAGACACCATAAAAGTTGTTCTACCTGCTTTCGGGGCTGAGATGGGGAATCGCTGAATTTTGGACTCGGCCGGTGACAAAATGTTCCAAACACACCCCATGCACAACTCCACCGGGGAAGGTGCCAGACAGGAGTTCTCTTGGTAGTTTTTACACTACCTTGGTAGGCAGCTGAAAGGCACCACAAAAGTTGTTCTACCTGCTTTCTGGGCTGAGATGGGGAAACGCTGAATTTTGGACTCGGCTGGTGACAAAATGTTCCAAACACACCCCCTGCACAACTCCACCGGGGAAGGTGCCAGACAGGAGTTCTCTTAGTAGTTTTTACACTACCTTGGTAGGCATCTGAAAGACACCACAAAAGATGTTCTACCGGCTTTCTGGGCTGAGATGGGGAACAGCTGAATTTTGGACTCGGCTGGTGACAAAATGTTCCAAACACACCCCATGCACAACTCCACCGGGGAAGGTGCCAGACAGGAGTTCTCCTGGTAGTTTTTACACTACCTTGGTAGGCATCTGAAAGACACCACAAAAGTTGTTCTTCCTGCTTTCTGGGCTGAGATGGGGAACCGCTGAATTTTGGAGTCGGCTGGTGACAAAATGTTCCAAACACACCCCCTGCACAACTCCACCGGGGAAGGTGCCAGACAGGAGTTCTCCTGGTAGTTTTTACATTGCTACGGTAGGCATCTGAAAGACACCACAAAAGTTGTTTTACCTGCTTTCTGGGCTGAGATGGGGAACCGCTGAATTTTGGAGTCGGCTGGTGACAAAATGTTCCAAACACACCCCCTGCACAACTCCACCACGGAAGGTGCCAGACAGGAGTTCTCCTGGTAGTTTTTACACTACCTTGGTAGGCATCTGAAAGACACCACAAAAGTTGTTCTACCTGCTTTCTGGGCTGAGATGGGGAACCGCTGAATTTTGGAGTCGGCTGGTGACAAAATGTTCCAAACACACCCCATGCACAACTCCACCGGGGAAGGTGCCAGACAGGAGTTCTCCTGGTAGTTTTTACATTGCTCCGGTAGGCATCTGAAAGACACCACAAAAGTTGTTCTACCTGCTTTCTGGGCTGAGATGGGGAATCGCTGAATTTTGGAGTCGGCTGGTGACAAAATGTTCCACAGACACCCCATGCACAACTCCACCGGGGAAGGTGCCAGGAACGAATTCTGTTGGTAGTTTTTACACTACCTTGGTAGGCAGCTGAAAGGCACAAGAAAAGTTGTTGTACCTGCTTTGTGGGCTGAGATGGGGAACCGCTGAATTTTGGAGTCGGCCGTTGACAAAATGTTCCAAACACACCCCATGCACAACTCCACCGGGGAAGGTGCCAGACAGGAGTTCTCCTGGTAGTTTTTACACTACCTTGGTAGGCATTTGAAAGGCACCACAAAAGTTGTTCTACCTGCTTTCTGGGCTGAGATGGGGAATCGCTGAATTTTGGAGTCGGCTGGTGACAAAATGTTCCAAACACACCCCATGCACAACTCCACCACGGAAGGTGCCAGACAGGAGTTCTCCTGGTAGTTTTTACACTACCTTGGTAGGCATCTGAAAGACACCACAAAAGTTGTTCTACCTGCTTTCTGGGCTGAGATGGGGAACCGCTGAATTTTGGAGTCGGCTGGTGACAAAATGTTCCAAACACACCCCATGCACAACTCCACCGGGGAAGGTGCCAGACAGGAGTTCTCCTGGTAGTTTTTACATTGCTCCGGTAGGCATCTGAAAGACACCACAAAAGTTGTTCTACCTGCTTTCTGGGCTGAGATGGGGAATCGCTGAATTTTGGACTCGGCCGGTGACAAAATGTTCCACAGACACCCCATGCACAACTCCACCGGGGAAGGTGCCAGGAACGAATTCTGTTGGTAGTTTTTACACTACCTTGGTAGGCAGCTGAAAGGCACAAGAAAAGTTGTTGTACCTGCTTTGTGGGCTGAGATGGGGAACCGCTGAATTTTGGAGTCGGCCGGTGACAAAATGTTCCAAACACACCCCATGCACAACTCCACCGGGGAAGGTGCCAGACAGGAGTTCTCTTGGTAGTTTTTACACTACCTTGGTAGGCATTTGAAAGGCACCACAAAAGTTGTTCTACCTGCTTTCTGGGCTGAGATGGGGAACCGCTGAATTTTGGAGTCGGCTGGTGACAAAATGTTCCAAACACACCCCATGCACAACTTTACCGGGGAAGGTGCCAGACAGGAGTTCTCCTGGTAGTTTTTACACTACCTTGGTAGGCATTTGAAAGGCACCACAAAAGTTGTTCTACCTGCTTTCTGGGCTGAGATGGGGAACCGCTGAATTTTGGAGTCGGCTGGTGGCAAAATGTTCCAAACACACCCCCTGCACAACTCCACCGGGGAAGGTGCCAGACAGGAGTTCTCCTGGTAGTTTTTACATTGCTCCGGTAGGCATCTGAAAGACACCACAAAAGTTGTTCTACCTGCTTTGTGGGCTGAGATGGGGAACCGCTGAATTTTGGAGTCGGCTGGTGGCAAAATGTTCCAAACACACCCCCTGCACAACTCCACCGGGGAAGGTGCCAGACAGGAGTTCTCCTGGTAGTTTTTACATTGCTCCGGTAGGCATCTGAAAGACACCACAAAAGTTGTTCTACCTGCTTTCTGGGCTGAGATGGGGAACCACTGAATTTTGGAGTCGGCCGGTGACAAAATGTTCCAAACACACCCCATGCACAACTCCACCGGGGAAGGTGCCAGACAGGAGTTCTCCTGGTAGTTTTTACACTACCTTGGTAGGCATCTGAAAGACACCACAAAAGATGTTCTACCGGCTTTCTGGGCTGAGATGGGGAACAGCTGAATTTTGGACTCGGCTGGTGACAAAATGTTCCAAACACACCCCATGCACAACTCCACCGGGGAAGGTGCCAGACAGGAGTTCTCCTGGTAGTTTTTACACTACCTTGGTAGGCATCTGAAAGACACCACAAAAGTTGTTCTTCCTGCTTTCTGGGCTGAGATGGGGAACCGCTGAATTTTGGAGTCGGCTGGTGACAAAATGTTCCAAACACACCCCCTGCACAACTCCACCGGGGAAGGTGCCAGACAGGAGTTCTCCTGGTAGTTTTTACATTGCTCCGGTAGGCATCTGAAAGACACCACAAAAGTTGTTTTACCTGCTTTCTGGGCTGAGATGGGGAACCGCTGAATTTTGGAGTCGGCTGGTGACAAAATGTTCCAAACACACCCCCTGCACAACTCCACCACGGAAGGTGCCAGACAGGAGTTCTCCTGGTAGTTTTTACACTACCTTGGTAGGCATCTGAAAGACACCACAAAAGTTGTTCTACCTGCTTTCTGGGCTGAGATGGGGAAACGCTGAATTTTGGAGTCGGCTGGTGACAAAATGTTCCAAACACACCCCATGCACAACTCCACCGGGGAAGGTGCCAGACAGGAGTTCTCCTGGTAGTTTTTACATTGCTCCGGTAGGCATCTGAAAGACACCACAAAAGTTGTTCTACCTGCTTTCTGGGCTGAGATGGGGAATCGCTGAATTTTGGAGTCGGCTGGTGACAAAATGTTCCAAAGACACCCCCTGCACAACTCCACCGGGGAAGGTGCCAGGAACGAATTCTGTTGGTAGTTTTTACACTACCTTGGTAGGCAGCTGAAAGGCACAAGAAAAGTTGTTGTACCTGCTTTGTGGGCTGAGATGGGGAACCGCTGAATTTTGGAGTCGGCCGTTGACAAAATGTTCCAAACACACCCCATGCACAACTCCACCGGGGAAGGTGCCAGACAGGAGTTCTCCTGGTAGTTTTTACACTACCTTGGTAGGCATTTGAAAGGCACCACAAAAGTTGTTCTACCTGCTTTCTGGGCTGAGATGGGGAATCGCTGAATTTTGGACTCGGCTGGTGACAAAATGTTCCAAACACACCCCATGCACAACTCCACCACGGAAGGTGCCAGACAGGAGTTCTCCTGGTAGTTTTTACACTACCTTGGTAGGCATCTGAAAGACACCACAAAAGTTGTTCTACCTGCTTTCTGGGCTGAGATGGGGAACCGCTGAATTTTGGAGTCGGCTGGTGACAAAATGTTCCAAACACACCCCATGCACAACTCCACCGGGGAAGGTGCCAGACAGGAGTTCTCCTGGTAGTTTTTACATTGCTCCGGTAGGCATCTGAAAGACACCACAAAAGTTGTTCTACCTGCTTTCTGGGCTGAGATGGGGAATCGCTGAATTTTGGAGTCGGCCGGTGACAAAATGTTCCACAGACACCCCATGCACAACTCCACCGGGGAAGGTGCCAGGAACGAATTCTGTTGGTAGTTTTTACACTACCTTGGTAGGCAGCTGAAAGGCACAAGAAAAGTTGTTCTACCTGCTTTCTGGGCTGAGATGGGGAACCGCTGAATTTTGGAGTCGGCTGGTGACAAAATGTTCCAAACACACCCCATGCACAACTTTACCGGGGAAGGTGCCAGACAGGAGTTCTCCTGGTAGTTTTTACACTACCTTGGTAGGCATTTGAAAGGCACCACAAAAGTTGTTCTACCTGCTTTCTGGGCTGAGATGGGGAACCGCTGAATTTTGGAGTCGGCTGGTGGCAAAATGTTCCAAACACACCCCCTGCACAACTCCACCGGGGAAGGTGCCAGACAGGAGTTCTCCTGGTAGTTTTTACATTGCTCCGGTAGGCATCTGAAAGACACCACAAAAGTTGTTCTACCTGCTTTCTGGGCTGAGATGGGGAAACGCTGAATTTTGGAGTCGGCTGGTGGCAAAATGTTCCAAACACACCCCCTGCACAACTCCACCGGGGAAGGTGCCAGACAGGAGTTCTCCTGGTAGTTTTTACATTGCTCCGGTAGGCATCTGAAAGACACCACAAAAGTTGTTCTACCTGCTTTCTGGGCTGAGATGGGGAACCGCTGAATTTTGGAGTCGGCCGGTGACAAAATGTTCCAAACACACCCCATGCACAACTCCACCGGGGAAGGTGCCAGACAGGAGTTCTCCTGGTAGTTTTTACACTACCTTGGTAGGCATCTGAAAGGCACCACAAAAGTTGTTCTACCTGCTTTCTGGGCTGAGATGGGGAATCGCTGAATTTTGGAGTCGGCTGGTGACAAAATGTTCCAAACACACCCCATGCACAACTCCACCGGGGAAGGTGCCAGACAGGAGTTCTCCTGGTAGTTTTTACACTACCTTGGTAGGCATCTGAAAGGCACCACAAAAGTTGTTCTACCTGCTTTCTGGGCTGAGATGGGGAATCGCTGAATTTTGAACTCGGCGGGTGACAAAATGTTCCAAACACACCCCATGCACAACTCCACCGGGGAAGGTGCCAGACAGGAGTTCTCCTGGTAGTTTTTACACTACCTTGGTAGGCATTTGAAAGGCACCACAAAAGTTGTTCTTCCTGCTTTCTGGGCTGAGATGGGGAACCGCTGAATTTTGGAGTCGGCCGTTGACAAAATGTTCCAAACACACCCCATGCACAACTCCACCGGGGAAGGTGCCAGACAGGAGTTCTCTTGGTAGTTTTTACACTACCTTGGTAGGCAGCTGAAAGGCACCACAAAAGTTGTTCTACCTGCTTTCTGGGCTGAGATGGGGAAACGCTGAATTTTGGACTCGGCCGGTGACAAAATGTTCCAAACACACCCCATGCACAACTCCACCGGGGAAGGTGCCAGACAGGAGTTCTCCTGGTAGTTTTTACACTACCTTGGTAGGCAGCTGAAAGGCACCACAAAAGTTGTTCTACCTGCTTTCTGGGCTGAGATGGGGAAACGCTGAATTTTGGAGTCGGCTGGTAACAAAATGTTCCAAACACACCCCATGCACAACTCCACCGGGGAAGGTGCCAGACAGGAGTTCTCCTGGTAGTTTTTACACTACCTTGGTAGGCATCTGAAAGACACCACAAAAGTTGTTCTACCTGCTTTCTGGGCTGAGATGGGGAACCGCTGAATTTTGGAGTCGGCTGGTGACAAAATGTTCCAAACACACCCCATGCACAACTCCACCGGGGAAGGTGCCAGACAGGAGTTCTCCTGGTAGTTTTTACACTACCTTGGTAGGCATCTGAAAGGCACCACAAAAGTTGTTCTACCTGCTTTCTGGGCTGAGATGGGGAAACGCTGAATTTTGGAGTCGGCTGGTGACAAAATGTTCCAAACACACCCCATGCACAACTCCACCGGGGAAGGTGCCAGACAGGAGTTCTCCTGGTAGTTTTTACACTACCTTGGTAGGCATCTGAAAGACACCACAAAAGTTGTTCTACCTGCTTTCTGGGCTGAGATGGGGAACCGCTGAATTTTGGAGTTGGCTGGTGACAAAATGTTCCAAACACACCCCATGCACAACTCCACCGGGGAAGGTGCCAGACAGGAGTTCTCCTGGTAGTTTTTACACTACCTTGGTAGGCAGCTGAAAGGCACCACAAAAGTTGTTCTACCTGCTTTCTGGGCTGAGATGGGGAACAGCTGAATTTTGGACTCGGCCGGTGACAAAATGTTCCAAACACACCCCATGCAAAACTCCACCGGGGAAGGTGCCAGACAGGAGTTCTCCTGGTAGTTTTTACACTACCTTGGTAGGCATCTGAAAGACACCACAAAAGTTGTTCTACCTGCTTTCTGGGCTGAGATGGGGAATCTCTGAATTTTGGAGTCGGCCATTGACAAAATGTTCCAAACACACCCCATGCACAACACCACCGGGGAAGGTGCCAGACAGGAGTTCTCCTGGTAGTTTTTACACTACCTTGGTAGGCATCTGAAAGACACCACAAAAGTTGTTCTACCTGCTTTCTGGGCTGAGATGGGGAATCGCTGAATTTTGAACTCGGCCGGTGACAAAATGTTCCAAACACACCCCATGCACAACTCCACCGGGGAAGGTGCCAGACAGGAGTTCTCCTGGTAGTTTTTACACTACCTTGGTAGGCATTTGAAAGGCACCACAAAAGTTGTTCTTCCTGCTTTCTGGGCTGAGATGGGGAACCGCTGAATTTTGGAGTCGGCCGGTGACAAAATGTTCCAAACACACCCCATGCACAACTCCACCACGGAAGGTGCCAGACAGGAGTTCTCTTGGTAGTTTTTACACTACCTTGGTAGGCAGCTGAAAGGCACCACAAAAGTTGTTCTACCTGCTTTCTGGGCTGAGATGGGGAAACGCTGAGTTTTGGACTCGGCCGGTGACAAAATGTTCCAAACACACCCCACGCACAACTCCACCGGGGAAGGTGCCAGACAGGAGTTCTCCTGGTAGTTTTTACACTACCTTGGTAGGCATTTGAAAGGCACCACAAAAGTTGTTCTTCCTGCTTTCTGGGCTGAGATGGGGAACCGCTGAATTTTGGAGTCGGCCGGTGACAAAATGTTCCAAACACACCCCATGCACAACTCCACCGGGGAAGGTGCCAGACAGGAGTTCTCTTGGTAGTTTTTACACTACCTTGGTAGGCAGCTGAAAGGCACCACAAAAGTTGTTCTACCTGCTTTCTGGGCTGAGATGGGGAACCGCTGAATTTTGGAGTCGGCCGGTGACAAAATGTTCCAAACACACCCCATGCACAACTCCACCGGGGAAGGTGCCAGACAGGAGTTCTCCTGGTAGTTTTTACACTACCTTGGTAGGCATTTGAAAGGCACCACAAAAGTTGTTCTACCTGCTTTCCGGGCTGAGATGGGGAATCGCTGAATTTTGGACTCGGCCGGTGACAAAATGTTCCAAACACACCCCCTGCACAACTCCATCGGGGAAGGTGCCAGACAGGAGTTCTCCTGGTAGTTTTTACACTACCTTGGTAGGCATCTGAAAGACACCACAAAAGTTGTTCTACCTGCTTTCTGGGCTGAGATGGGGAACAGCTGAATTTTGGACTCGGCTGGTGACAAAATGTTCCAAACACACCCCATGCACAACTCCACCGGGGAAGGTGCCAGACAGGAGTTCTCTTGGTAGTTTTTACACTACCTTGGTAGGCATTTGAAAGACACCACAAAAGTTGTTCTACCTGCTTTCTGGGCTGAGATGGGGAAACGCTGAATTTTGGAGTCGGCTGGTGACAAAATGTTCCAAACACACCCCATGCACAACTCCACCGGGGAAGGTGCCAGACAGGAGTTCTCCTGGTAGTTTTTACACTACCTTGGTAGGCATCTGAAAGGCACCACAAAACTTGTTCTACCTGCTTTCTGGGCTGAGATGGGGAATCGCTGAATTTTGGACTCGGCCGGTGACAAAATGTTCCAAACACACCCCATGCACAACTCCACCGGGGAAGGTGCCAGACAGGAGTTCTCTTAGTAGTTTTTACACTACCTTGGTGGGCATCTGAAAGACACCACAAAAGATGTTCTACCGGCTTTCTGGGCTGAGATGGGGAACAGCTGAATTTTGGACTCGGCCGGTGACAAAATGTTCCAAACACACCCCATGCACAACTCCACCGGGGAAGGTGCCAGACAGGAGTTCTCCTGGTAGTTTTTACACTACCTTGGTAGGCATCTGAAAGACACCACAAAAGTTGTTCTACCTGCTTTCTGGGCTGAGATGGGGAATCGCTGAATTTTGGACTCGGCCGGTGACAAAATGTTCCAAACACACCCCATGCACAACTCCACCGGGGAAGGTGCCAGACAGGAGTTCTCTTGGTAGTTTTTACACTACCTTGGTAGGCATCTGAAAGACACCACAAAAGTTGTTTTACCTGCTTTCTGGGCTGAGATGGGGAACCGCTGAATTTTGGAGTCGGCTGGTGGCAAAATGTTCCAAACACACCCCCTGCACAACTCCACCGGGGAAGGTGCCAGACAGGAGTTCTCCTGGTAGTTTTTACATTGCTCCGGTAGGCATCTGAAAGACACCACAAAAGTTGTTCTACCTGCTTTCTGGGCTGAGATGGGGAACCGCTGAATTTTGGAGTCAGCTGGTGACAAAATGTTCCAAACACACCCCATGCACAACTCCACCGGGGAAGGTGCCAGACAGGAGTTCTCCTGGTAGTTTTTACATTGCTCCGGTAGGCATCTGAAAGACACCACAAAAGTTGTTCTACCTGCTTTCTGGGCTGAGATGGGGAATCGCTGAATTTTGGAGTCGGCCGGTGACAAAATGTTCCACAGACACCCCATGCACAACTCCACCGGGGAAGGTGCCAGGAACGAATTCTGTTGGTAGTTTTTACACTACCTTGGTAGGCAGCTGAAAGGCACAAGAAAAGTTGTTGTACCTGCTTTGTGGGCTGAGATGGGGAACCGCTGAATTTTGGAGTCGGCCGTTGACAAAATGTTCCAAACACACCCCATGCACAACTCCACCGGGGAAGGTGCCAGACAGGAGTTCTCTTGGTAGTTTTTACACTACCTTGGTAGGCATTTGAAAGGCACCACAAAAGTTTTTCTACCTGCTTTGTGGGCTGAGATGGGGAACCGCTGAATTTTGGACTCGGCTGGTGACAAAATGTTCCAAACACACCCCATGCACAACTCCACCGGGGAAGGTGCCAGACAGGAGTTCTCCTGGTAGTTTTTACACTACCTTGGTAGGCATTTGAAAGGCACCACAAAAGTTGTTGTACCTGCTTTCTGGGCTGAGATGGGGAACCGCTGAATTTTGGAGTCGGCCGGTGACAAAATGTTCCAAACACACCCCATGCACAACTCCACCACGGAAGGTGCCAGACAGGAGTTCTCCTGGCAGTTTTTACACTACCTTGGTAGGCATTTGAAAGCACCACAAAAGTTGTTCTACCTGCTTTCTGGGCTGAGATGGGGAAACGCTGAATTTTGGACTCGGCTGGTGACAAAATGTTCCAAACACACCCCATGCACAACTCCACCGGGGAAGGTGCCAGACAGGAGTTCTCTTAGTAGTTTTTACACTACCTTGGTAGGCATTTGAAAGGCACCACAAAAGTTGTTCTACCTGCTTTCTGGGCTGAGATGGGGAATCGCTGAATTTTGGACTCGGCCGGTGACAAAATGTTCCAAACACACCCCATGCACAACTCCACCGGGGAAGGTGCCAGGAACGAATTCTGTTGGTAGTTTTACACTACCTTGGTAGGAAGCTGAAAGGCACAAGAAAAGAAGTTGTACCTGCTTTGTGGGCTGAGATGGGGAACCTCTGAATTTTGGAGTCGGCTGGTGGCAAAATGTTCCAAACACACCCCATGCACAACTCCACCGGGGAAGGTGCCAGACAGGAGTTCTCCTGGTAGTTTTTACATTGCTCCGGTAGGCAGCTGAAAGGCACCACAAAAGTTTTTCTACCTGCTTTCTGGGCTGAGATGGGGAACCGCTGAATTTTGGAGTCGGCCGGTGACAAAATGTTCCAAACACACCCCATGCACAACTCCACCGGGGAAGGTGCCAGACAGGAGTTCTCTTGGTAGTTTTTACACTACCTTGGTAGGCAGCTGAAAGGCACCACAAAAGTTGTTCTACCTGCTTTGTGGGCTGAGATGGGGAAACGCTGAATTTTGGACTCGGCCGTTGACAAAATGTTCCAAACACACCCCATGCACAACTCCACCGGGGAAGGTGCCAGACAGGAGTTCTCCTGGTAGTTTTTACACTACCTTGGTAGGCATCTGAAAGACACCACAAAAGTTGTTCTACCTGCTTTCTGGGCTGAGATGGGGGAAACGCTGAATTTTGGAGTCGGCTGGTGACAAAATGTTCCAAACACACGCCATGCACAACTCCACCGGGGAAGGTGCCAGACAGGAGTTCTCCTGGTAGTTTTTACACTACCTTGGTAGGCATCTGAAAGGCACCACAAAAGTTGTTCTACCTGCTTTCTGGGCTGAGATGGGGAAACGCTGAATTTTGGAGTCGGCTGGTGACAAAATGTTCCAAACACACCCCATGCACAACTCCACCGGGGAAGGTGCCAGACAGGAGTTCTCCTGGTAGTTTTTACACTACCTTGGTAGGCATCTGAAAGGCACCACAAAAGTTGTTCTACCTGCTTTCTGGGCTGAGATGGGGAAACGCTGAATTTTGGACTCGGCCGGTGACAAAATGTTCCAAACACACCCCATGCAAAACTCCACCGGGGAAGGTGCCAGACAGGAGTTCTCCTGGTAGTTTTTACACGACCTTGGTAGGCACCTGAAAGGCACCACAAAAGTTGTTCTACCTGCTTTCTGGGCTGAGATGGGGTATCGCTGAATTTTGGACTCGGCCGGTGACAAAATGTTCCAAACACACCCCATGCACAACTCCACCGGGGAAGGTGCCAGACAGGAGTTCTCTTGGTAGTTTTTACACTACCTTGGTAGGCATCTGAAAGACACCACAAAAGTTGTTCTACCTGCTTTCGGGGCTGAGATGGGGAATCGCTGAATTTTGGAGTCGGCCGGTGACAAAATGTTCCAAACACACCCCATGCACAACTCCACCACGGAAGGTGCCAGACAGGAGTTCTCTTGGTAGTTTTTACACTACCTTGGTAGGCATTTGAAAGGCACCACAAAAGTTGTTCTACCTGCTTTCTGGGCTGAGATGGGGAATAGCTGAATTTTGGAGTCGGCCGGTGACAAAATGTTCCAAACACACCCCATGCACAACTCCACCGGGGAAGGTGCCAGACAGGAGTTCTCTTGGTAGTTTTTACACTACCTTGGTAGGCATCTGAAAGGCACCACAAAAGTTGTTCTACCTGCTTTCTGGGCTGAGATGGGGAAACGCTGAATTTTGGAGTCGGCTGGTGACAAAATGTTCCAAACACACCCCATGCACAACTCCACCGGGGAAGGTGCCAGACAGGAGTTCTCCTGGTAGTTTTTACATTGCTCCGGTAGGCAGCTGAAAGGCACCACAAAAGTTTTTCTACCTGCTTTCTGGGCTGAGATGGGGAACAGCTGAATTTTGGAGTCGGCCGGTGACAAAATGTTCCAAACACACCCCATGCACAACTCCACCGGGGAACGTGCCAGACAGGAGTTCTCCTGGTAGTTTTTACACTACCTTGGTAGGCATCTGAAAGACACCACAAAAGTTGTTCTACCTGCTTTCTGGGCTGAGATGGGGAATCGCTGAATTTTGGACTCGGCCGGTGACAAAATGTTCCAAACACACCCCATGCACAACTCCACCGGGGAAGGTGCCAGACAGGAGTTCTCTTGGTAGTTTTTACACTACCTTGGTAGGCATTTGAAAGGCACCACAAAAGTTGTTCTACCTGCTTTCTGGGCTGAGATGGGGAATCGCTGAATTTTGGACTCGGCTGGTGACAAAATGTTCCAAACACACCCCATGCACAACTCCACCGGGGAAGGTGCCAGACAGGAGTTCTCCTGGTAGTTTTTACACTACCTTGGTAGGCATTTGAAAGACACCACAAAAGTTGTTCTACCTGCTTTCTGGGCTGAGATGGGGAAACGCTGAATTTTGGAGTCGGCTGGTGACAAAATGTTCCAAACACACCCCATGCACAACTCCACCGGGGAAGGTGCCAGACAGGAGTTCTCCTGATAGTTTTTACACTACCTTGGTAGGCATTTGAAAGGCACCACAAAACTTGTTCTACCTGCTTTCTGGGCTGAGATGGGGAAACGCTGAATTTTGGACTCGGCCGGTGACAAAATGTTCCAAACACACCCCATGCACAACTCCACCGGGGAAGGTGCCAGACAGGAGTTCTCCTGGTAGTTTTTACACTACCTTGGTGGGCATCTGAAAGACACCACAAAAGATGTTCTACCGGCTTTCTGGGCTGAGATGGGGAACAGCTGAATTTTGGACTCGGCTGGTGACAAAATGTTCCAAACACACCCCATGCACAACTCCACCGGGGAAGGTGCCAGACAGGAGTTCTCCTGGTAGTTTTTACACTACCTTGGTAGGCATCTGAAAGACACCACAAAAGTTGTTCTACCTGCTTTCTGGGCTGAGATGGGGAATCGCTGAATTTTGGACTCGGCCGGTGACAAAATGTTCCAAACACACCCCATGCACAACTCCACCGGGGAAGGTGCCAGACAGGAGTTCTCTTGGTAGTTTTTACACTACCTTGGTAGGCATCTGAAAGACACCACAAAAGTTGTTTTACCTGCTTTCTGGGCTGAGATGGGGAACCGCTGAATTTTGGAGTCGGCTGGTGGCAAAATGTTCCAAACACACCCCCTGCACAACTCCACCGGGGAAGGTGCCAGACAGGAGTTCTCCTGGTAGTTTTTACATTGCTCCGGTAGGCATCTGAAAGACACCACAAAAGTTGTTCTACCTGCTTTCTGGGCTGAGATGGGGAACCGCTGAATTTTGGAGTCGGCTGGTGACAAAATGTTCCAAACACACCCCATGCACAACTCCACCGGGGAAGGTGCCAGACAGGAGTTCTCCTGGTAGTTTTTACATTGCTCCGGTAGGCATCTGAAAGACACCACAAAAGTTGTTCTACCTGCTTTCTGGGCTGAGATGGGGAATCGCTGAATTTTGGAGTCGGCCGGTGACAAAATGTTCCACAGACACCCCATGCACAACTCCACCGGGGAAGGTGCCAGGAACGAATTCTGTTGGTAGTTTTTACACTACCTTGGTAGGCAGCTGAAAGGCACAAGAAAAGTTGTTGTACCTGCTTTGTGGGCTGAGATGGGGAACCAATGAATTTTGGAGTCGGCCGTTGACAAAATGTTCCAAACACACCCCATGCACAACTCCACCGGGGAAGGTGCCAGACAGGAGTTCTCTTGGTAGTTTTTACACTACCTTGGTAGGCAGCTGAAAGGCACCACAAAAGTTGTTCTACCTGCTTTGTGGGCTGAGATGGGGAACCGCTGAATTTTGGACTCGGCTGGTGACAAAATGTTCCAAACACACCCCATGCACAACTCCACCGGGGAAGGTGCCAGACAGGAGTTCTCCTGGTAGTTTTTACACTACCTTGGTAGGCATTTGAAAGGCACCACAAAAGTTGTTGTACCTGCTTTCTGGGCTGAGATGGGGAACCGCTGAATTTTGGAGTCGGCCGGTGACAAAATGTTCCAAACACACCCCATGCACAACTCCACCACGGAAGGTGCCAGACAGGAGTTCTCCTGGTAGTTTTTACACTACCTTGGTAGGCATCTGAAAGACACCACAAAAGTTGTTCTACCTGCTTTCGGGGCTGAGATGGGGAATCGCTGAATTTTGGACTCGGCCGGTGACAAAATGTTCCAAACACACCCCATGCACAACTCCACTGGGGAAGGTGCCAGACAGGAGTTCTCCTGGTAGTTTTTACACTACCTTGGTAGGCATTTGAAAGGCACCACAAAAGTTGTTCTACCTGCTTTCTGGGCTGAGATGGGGAATCGCTGAATTTTGGACTCGGCCGGTGACAAAATGTTCCAAACACACCCCATGCACAACTCCACCGGGGAAGGTGCCAGGAACGAATTCTGTTGGTAGTTTTTACACTACCTTGGTAGGAAGCTGAAAGGCACAAGAAAAGAAGTTGTACCTGCTTTGTGGGCTGAGATGGGGAACCGCTGAATTTTGGAGTCGGCTGGTGGCAAAATGTTCCAAACACACCCCATGCACAACTCCACCGGGGAAGGTGCCAGACAGGAGTTCTCCTGGTAGTTTTTACATTGCTCCGGTAGGCATCTGAAAGGCACCACAAAAGTTTTTCTACCTGCTTTCTGGGCTGAGATGAGGAACCGCTGAATTTTGGAGTCGGCCGGTGACAAAATGTTCCAAACACACCCCATGCACAACTCCACCGGGGAAGGTGCCAGACAGGAGTTCTCTTGGTAGTTTTTACACTACCTTGGTAGGCAGCTGAAAGGCACCACAAAAGTTGTTCTACCTGCTTTGTGGGCTGAGATGGGGAAACGCTGAATTTTGGACTCGGCCGTTGAAAAAATGTTCCAAACACACCCCATGCACAACTCCACCGGGGAAGGTGCCAGACAGGAGTTCTCCTGGTAGTTTTTACACTACCTTGGTAGGCATCTGAAAGACACCACAAAAGTTGTTCTACCTGCTTTCTGGGCTGAGATGGGGAAACACTGAATTTTGGAGTCGGCTGGTGACAAAATGTTCCAAACACACCCCATGCACAACTCCACCGGGGAAGGTGCCAGACAGGAGTTCTCCTGGTAGTTTTTACACTACCTTGGTAGGCATCTGAAAGGCACCACAAAAGTTGTTCTACCTGCTTTCTGGGCTGAGATGGGGAATCGCTGAATTTTGGAGTCGGCCGGTGACAAAATGTTCCAAACACACCCCATGCACAACTCCACCACGGAAGGTGCCAGACAGGAGTTCTCTTGGTAGTTTTTACACTACCTTGGTAGGCATTTGAAAGGCACCACAAAAGTTGTTCTACCTGCTTTCTGGGCTGAGATGGGGAATAGCTGAATTTTGGAGTCGGCCGGTGACAAAATGTTCCAAACACACCCCATGCACAACTCCACCGGGGAAGGTGCCAGACAGGAGTTCTCTTACTAGTTTTTACACTACCTTGGTAGGCAGCTGAAAGACACCACAAAAGTTGTTCTACCTGCTTTCTGGGCTGAGATGGGGAACAGCTGAATTTTGGACTCGGCTGGTGACAAAATGTTCCAAACACACCCCATGCACAACTCCACCGGGGAAGGTGCCAGACAGGAGTTCTCCTGGTAGTTTTTACACTACCTTGGTAGGCATCTGAAAGGCACCACAAAAGTTGTTCTTCCTGCTTTCTGGGCTGAGATGGGGAAACGCTGAATTTTGGACTCGGCTGGTGACAAAATGTTCCAAACACACCCCATGCACAACTCCACCGGGGAAGGTGCCAGACAGGAGTTCTCCTGGTAGTTTTTACATTGCTCCGGTAGGCATCTGAAAGACACCACAAAAGTTGTTCTACCTGCTTTCTGGGCTGAGATGGGGAACCGCTGAATTTTGGAGTCGGCCGGTGACAAAATGTTCCAAACACACCCCATGCACAACTCCACCGGGGAAGGTGCCAGGCAGGAGTTCTCTTTGTAGTTTTTACACTACCTTGGTAGGAAGCTGAAAGGCACAAGAAAAGAAGTTGTACCTGCTTTGTGGGCTGAGATGGGGAACCGCTGAATTTTGGAGTCGGCTGGTGGCAAAATGTTCCAAACACACCCCATGCACAACTCCACCGGGGAAGGTGCCAGACAGGAGTTCTCCTGGTAGTTTTTACATTGCTCCGGTAGGCAGCTGAAAGGCACCACAAAAGTTTTTCTACCTGCTTTCTGGGCTGAGATGGGGAACCGCTGAATTTTGGAGTCGGCCGGTGACAAAATGTTCCAAACACACCCCATGCACAACTCCACCGGGGAAGGTGCCAGACAGGAGTTCTCCTGGTAGTTTTTACACTACCTTGGTAGGCATCTGAAAGACAAGACAAAAGTTGTTCTACCTGCTTTCTGGTCTGAGATGGGGAACCGCTGAATTTTGGACTCGGCCGGTGACAAAATGTTCCAAACACACCCCATGCACAACTCCACCGGGGAAGGTGCCAGACAGGAGTTCTCCTGGTAGTTTTTACACTACCTTGGTAGGCATCTGAAAGACACCACAAAAGTTGTTCTACCTGCTTTCTGGGCTGAGATGGGGAAACGCTGAATTTTGGAGTCGGCTGGTGACAAAATGTTCCAAACACACCCCATGCACAACTCCACCGGGGAAGGTGCCAGACAGGAGTTCTCCTGGTAGTTTTTACATTGCTCCGGTAGGCAGCTGAAAGGCACCACAAAAGTTTTTCTACCTGCTTTCTGGGCTGAGATGGGGAACCGCTGAATTTTGGACTCGGCCGGTGACAAAATGTTCCAAACACACCCCATGCACAACTCCACCGGGGAAGGTGCCAGACAGGAGTTCTCCTGGTAGTTTTTACACTACCTTGGTAGGCATCTGAAAGACACCACAAAAGTTGTTCTACCTGCTTTCTGGGCTGAGATGGGGAATCGCTGAATTTTGGACTCGGCCGGTGACAAAATGTTCCAAACACACCCCATGCACAACTCCACCGGGGAAGGTGCCAGACAGGAGTTCTCTTGGTAGTTTTTACACTACCTTGGTAGGCATTTGAAAGGCACCACAAAAGTTGTTCTACCTGCTTTCTGGGCTGAGATGGGGAAACGCTGAATTTTGGAGTCGGCTGGTGACAAAATGTTCCAAACACACCCCATGCACAACTCCACCGGGGAAGGTGCCAGACAGGAGTTCTCTTAGTAGTTTTTACACTACCTTGGTAGGCATTTGAAAGGCACCACAAAAGTTGTTCTTCCTGCTTTCTGGTCTGAGATGGGGAACCGCTGAATTTTGGAGTCGGCCGGTGACAAAATGTTCCAAACACACCCCCTGCACAACTCCACCACGGAAGGTGCCAGACAGGAGTTCTCCTGGTAGTTTTTACACTACCTTGGTAGGCAGCTGAAAGGCACCACAAAAGTTGTTCTACCTGCTTTCTGGGCTGAGATGGGGAATCGCTGAATTTTGGACTCGGCCGGTGACAAAATGTTCCAAACACACCCCATGCACAACTCCACCGGGGAAGGTGCCAGACAGGAGTTCTCCTGGTAGTTTTTACACTACCTTGGTAGGCATCTGAAAGACACCACAAAAGTTGTTCTACCTGCTTTCTGGGCTGAGATGGGGAACCGCTGAATTTTGGAGTCGGCCGGTGACAAAATGTTCCAAACACACCCCATGCACAACTCCACCGGGGAAGGTGCCAGGAACGAATTCTGTTGGTAGTTTTTACACTACCTTGGTAGGCAGCTGAAAGGCACAAGAAAAGTTGTTCTACCTGCTTTGTGGGCTGAGATGGGGAACCGCTGAATTTTGGAGTCGGCCGTTGACAAAATGTTCCGAACACACCCCATGCACAACTCCACCGGGGAAGGTGCCAGGAACGAATTCTGTTGGTAGTTTTTACACTACCTTGGTAGGCAGCTGAAAGGCACAAGAAAAGTTGTTGTACCTGCTTTCTGGGCTGAGATGGGGAACCGCTGAATTTTGGAGTCGGCTGGTGGCAAAATGTTCCAAACACACCCCCTGCACAACTCCACCGGGGAAGGTGCCAGGAACGAATTCTGTTGGTAGTTTTTACACTACCTTGGTAGGAAGCTGAAAGGCACAAGAAAAGAAGTTGTACCTGCTTTGTGGGCTGAGATGGGGAACCGCTGAATTTTGGAGTCGGCTGGTGACAAAATGTTCCAAACACACCCCATGCACAACTCCACCGGGGAAGGTGCCAGACAGGAGTTCTCCTGGTAGTTTTTACACTACCTTGGTAGGCATCTGAAAGACACCACAAAAGTTGTTCTACCTGCTTTCGGGGCTGAGATGGGGAATCGCTGAATTTTGGAGTCGGCCGGTGACAAAATGTTCCAAAAACACCCCATGCACAACTCCACCACGGAAGGTGCCAGACAGGAGTTCTCTTGGTAGTTTTTACACTACCTTGGTAGGCATTTGAAAGGCACCACAAAAGTTGTTCTACCTGCTTTCTGGGCTGAGATGGGGAATAGCTGAATTTTGGAGTCGGCCGGTGACAAAATGTTCCAAACACACCCCATGCACAACTCCACCGGGGAAGGTGCCAGACAGGAGTTCTCTTACTAGTTTTTACACTACCTTGGTAGGCAGCTGAAAGACACCACAAAAGTTGTTCTACCTGCTTTCTGGGCTGAGATGGGGAACAGCTGAATTTTGGACTCGGCTGGTGACAAAATGTTCCAAACACACCCCATGCACAACTCCACCGGGGAAGGTGCCAGACAGGAGTTCTCCTGGTAGTTTTTACACTACCTTGGTAGGCATCTGAAAGGCACCACAAAAGTTGTTCTTCCTGCTTTCTGGGCTGAGATGGGGAAACGCTGAATTTTGGACTCGGCTGGTGACAAAATGTTCCAAACACACCCCATGCACAACTCCACCGGGGAAGGTGCCAGACAGGAGTTCTCCTGGTAGTTTTTACATTGCTCCGGTAGGCATCTGAAAGACACCACAAAAGTTGTTCTACCTGCTTTCTGGGCTGAGATGGGGAACCGCTGAATTTTGGAGTCGGCCGGTGACAAAATGTTCCAAACACACCGCATGCACAACTCCACCGGGGAAGGTGCCAGGCAGGAGTTCTCTTTGTAGTTTTTACACTACCTTGGTAGGAAGCTGAAAGGCACAAGAAAAGAAGTTGTACCTGCTTTGTGGGCTGAGATGGGGAACCGCTGAATTTTGGAGTCGGCTGGTGGCAAAATGTTCCAAACACACCCCATGCACAACTCCACCGGGGAAGGTGCCAGACAGGAGTTCTCCTGGTAGTTTTTACATTGCTCCGGTAGGCAGCTGAAAGGCACAAGAAAAGTTGTTCTACCTGCTTTGTGGGCTGAGATGGGGAACCGCTGAATTTTGGAGTCGGCCGGTGACAAAATGTTCCAAACACACCCCATGCACAACTCCACCGGGGAAGGTGCCAGACAGGAGTTCTCCTGATAGTTTTTACACTACCTTGGTGGGCATTTGAAAGGCACCACAAAAGTTGTTCTACCTGCTTTCTGGGCTGAGATGGGGAAACGCTGAATTTTGGAGTCGGCCGGTGACAAAATGTTCCAAACACACCCCCTGCACAACTCCACCGGGGAAGGTGCCAGACAGGAGTTCTCCTGGTAGTTTTTACACTACCTTGGTAGGCATTTGAAAGGCACCACAAAAGTTGTTCTTCCTGCTTTCTGGTCTGAGATGGGGAACCGCTGAATTTTGGAGTCGGCCGGTGACAAAATGTTCCAAACACACCCCATGCACAACTCCACCGGGGAAGGTGCCAGACAGGAGTTCTCCTGGTAGTTTTTACACTACCTTGGTAGGCAGCTGAAAGGCACCACAAAAGTTGTTCTACCTGCTTTCTGGGCTGAGATGGGGAAACGCTGAATTTTGGACTCGGCCGGTGACAAAATGTTCCAAACACACCCCATGCACAACTCCACCGGGGAAGGTGCCAGACAGGAGTTCTCCTGGTAGTTTTTACACTACCTTGGTAGGCATCTGAAAGACACCACAAAAGTTGTTCTACCTGCTTTCTGGGCTGAGATGGGGAACCGCTGAATTTTGGAGTCGGCCGGTGACAAAATGTTCCAAACACACCCCATGCACAACTCCACCGGGGAAGGTGCCAGGAACAAATTCTGTTGGTAGTTTTTACACTACCTTGGTAGGCAGCTGAAAGGCACAAGAAAAGTTGTTGTACCTGCTTTGTGGGCTGAGATGGGGAACCGCTGAATTTTGGAGTCGGCCGGTGACAAAATGTTCCAAACACACCCCATGCACAACTCCACCGGGGAAGGTGCCAGGAACGAATTCTGTTGGTAGTTTTTACACTACCTTGGTAGGCAGCTGAAAGGCACAAGAAAAGTTGTTGTACCTGCTTTCTGGGCTGAGATGGGGAACCGCTGAATTTTGGAGTCGGCTGGTGGCAAAATGTTCCAAACACACCCCCTGCACAACTCCACCGGGGAAGGTGCCAGGAACGAATTCTGTTGGTAGTTTTTACACTACCTTGGTAGGAAGCTGAAAGGCACAAGAAAAGAAGTTGTACCTGCTTTGTGGGCTGAGATGGGGAACCGCTGAATTTTGGAGTCGGCTGGTGACAAAATGTTCCAAACACACCCCATGCACAACTCCACCGGGGAAGGTGCCAGACAGGAGTTCTCCTGGTAGTTTTTACACTACCTTGGTAGGCATCTGAAAGACACCACAAAAGTTGTTCTACCTGCTTTCGGGGCTGAGATGGGGAATCGCTGAATTTTGGAGTCGGCCGGTGACAAAATGTTCCAAAAACACCCCATGCACAACTCCACCACGGAAGGTGCCAGACAGGAGTTCTCTTGGTAGTTTTTACACTACCTTGGTAGGCATTTGAAAGGCACCACAAAAGTTGTTCTACCTGCTTTCTGGGCTGAGATGGGGAATAGCTGAATTTTGGAGTCGGCCGGTGACAAAATGTTCCAAACACACCCCATGCACAACTCCACCGGGGAAGGTGCCAGACAGGAGTTCTCTTACTAGTTTTTACACTACCTTGGTAGGCAGCTGAAAGACACCACAAAAGTTGTTCTACCTGCTTTCTGGGCTGAGATGGGGAACAGCTGAATTTTGGAGTCGGCTGGTGACAAAATGTTCCAAACACACCCCATGCACAACTCCACCGGGGAAGGTGCCAGACAGGAGTTCTCCTGGTAGTTTTTACACTACCTTGGTAGGCATCTGAAAGGCACCACAAAAGTTGTTCTTCCTGCTTTCTGGGCTGAGATGGGGAAACGCTGAATTTTGGACTCGGCTGGTGACAAAATGTTCCAAACACACCCCATGCACAACTCCACCGGGGAAGGTGCCAGACAGGAGTTCTCCTGGTAGTTTTTACATTGCTCCGGTAGGCATCTGAAAGACACCACAAAAGTTGTTCTACCTGCTTTCTGGGCTGAGATGGGGAACCGCTGAATTTTGGAGTCGGCCGGTGACAAAATGTTCCAAACACACCCCATGCACAACTCCACCGGGGAAGGTGCCAGGCAGGAGTTCTCTTTGTAGTTTTTACACTACCTTGGTAGGAAGCTGAAAGGCACAAGAAAAGAAGTTGTACCTGCTTTGTGGGCTGAGATGGGGAACCGCTGAATTTTGGAGTCGGCTGGTGGCAAAATGTTCCAAACACACCCCATGCACAACTCCACCGGGGAAGGTGCCAGACAGGAGTTCTCCTGGTAGTTTTTACATTGCTCCGGTAGGCATCTGAAAGGCACCACAAAAGTTTTTCTACCTGCTTTCTGGGCTGAGATGGGGAACCGCTGAATTTTGGACTCGGCTGGTGACAAAATGTTCCAAACACACCCCATGCACAACTCCACCGGGGAAGGTGCCAGACAGGAGTTCTCTTAATAGTTTTTACACTACCTTGGTAGGCAGCTGAAAGACACCACAAAAGTTGTTCTACCTGCTTTCTGGGCTGAGATGGGGAAACGCTGAATTTTGGACTCGGCTGGTGACAAAATGTTCCAAACACACCCCATGCACAACTCCACCGGGGAAGGTGCCAGACAGGAGTTCTCCTGGTAGTTTTTACACTACCTTGGTAGGCATCTGAAAGACAAGACAAAAGTTGTTCTACCTGCTTTCTGGGCTGAGATGGGGAACCGCTGAATTTTGGACTCGGCCGGTGACAAAATGTTCCAAACACACCCCATGCACAACTCCACCGGGGAAGGTGCCAGACAGGAGTTCTCTTGGTAGTTTTTACACTACCTTGGTAGGCATCTGAAAGACACCACAAAAGTTGTTCTACCTGCTTTCTGGGCTGAGATGGGGAAACGCTGAATTTTGGAGTCGGCTGGTGACAAAATGTTCCAAACACACCCCATGCACAACTCCACCGGGGAAGGTGCCAGACAGGAGTTCTCCTGGTAGTTTTTACATTGCTCCGGTAGGCAGCTGCAAGGCACCACAAAAGTTTTTCTACCTGCTTTCTGGGCTGAGATGGGGAACCGCTGAATTTTGGAGTCGGCCGGTGACAAAATGTTCCAAACACACCCCATGCACAACTCCACCGGGGAAGGTGCCAGACAGGAGTTCTCCTGGTAGTTTTTACACTACCTTGGTAGGCATCTGAAAGACACCACAAAAGTTGTTCTACCTGCTTTCTGGGCTGAGATGGGGAATCGCTGAATTTTGGACTCGGCCGGTGACAAAATGTTCCAAACACACCCCATGCACAACTCCACCGGGGAAGGTGCCAGACAGGAGTTCTCTTGGTAGTTTTTACACTACCTTGGTAGGCATTTGAAAGGCACCACAAAAGTTGTTCTACCTGCTTTCTGGGCTGAGATGGGGAAACGCTGAATTTTGGACTCGGCTGGTGACAAAATGTTCCAAACACACCCCATGCACAACTCCACCGGGGAAGGTGCCAGACAGGAGTTCTCTTAGTAGTTTTTACACTACCTTGGTAGGCATTTGAAAGGCACCACAAAAGTTGTTCTACCTGCTTTCTGGGCTGAGATGGGGAATCGCTGAATTTTGGACTCGGCCGGTGACAAAATGTTCCAAACACACCCCATGCACAACTCCACCGGGGAAGGTGCCAGGAACGAATTCTGTTGGTAGTTTTTACACTACCTTGGTAGGAAGCTGAAAGGCACAAGAAAAGAAGTTGTACCTGCTTTGTGGGCTGAGATGGGGAACCGCTGAATTTTGGAGTCGGCTGGTGGCAAAATGTTCCAAACACACCCCATGCACAACTCCACCGGGGAAGGTGCCAGACAGGAGTTCTCCTGGTAGTTTTTACATTGCTCCGGTAGGCAGCTGAAAGGCACCACAAAAGTTTTTCTACCTGCTTTGTGGGCTGAGATGGGGAACCGCTGAATTTTGGAGTCGGCCGGTGACAAAATGTTCCAAACACACCCCATGCACAACTCCACCGGGGAAGGTGCCAGACAGGAGTTCTCTTGGTAGTTTTTACACTACCTTGGTAGGCATCTGAAAGACACCACAAAAGTTGTTCTACCTGCTTTCTGGGCTGAGATGGGGAAACGCTGAATTTTGGAGTCGGCTGGTGACAAAATGTTCCAAACACACCCCATGCACAACTCCACCGGGGAAGGTGCCAGACAGGAGTTCTCCTGGTAGTTTTTACATTGCTCCGGTAGGCAGCTGAAAGGCACCACAAAAGTTTTTCTACCTGCTTTCTGGGCTGAGATGGGGAACCGCTGAATTTTGGAGTCGGCCGGTGACAAAATGTTCCAAACACACCCCATGCACAACTCCACCGGGGAAGGTGCCAGACAGGAGTTCTCCTGGTAGTTTTTACACTACCTTGGTAGGCATCTGAAAGACACCACAAAAGTTGTTCTACCTGCTTTCTGGGCTGAGATGGGGAATCGCTGAATTTTGGACTCGGCCGGTGACAAAATGTTCCAAACACACCCCATGCACAACTCCACCGGGGAAGGTGCCAGACAGGAGTTCTCTTGGTAGTTTTTACACTACCTTGGTAGGCAGCTGAAAGGCACCACAAAAGTTGTTCTACCTGCTTTCTGGGCTGAGATGGGGAAACGCTGAATTTTGGAGTCGGCTGGTGACAAAATGTTCCAAACACACCCTATGCACAACTCCACCGGGGAAGGTGCCAGACAGGAGTTCTCTTAGTAGTTTTTACACTACCTTGGTAGGCATTTGAAAGGCACCACAAAAGTTGTTCTACCTGCTTTCTGGGCTGAGATGGGGAATCGCTGAATTTTGGACTCGGCCGGTGACAAAATGTTCCAATCACACCCCATGCACAACTCCACCGGGGAAGGTGCCAGGAACGAATTCTGTTGGTAGTTTTTACACTACCTTGGTAGGAAGCTGAAAGGCACAAGAAAAGAAGTTGTACCTGCTTTGTGGGCTGAGATGGGGAACCGCTGAATTTTGGAGTCGGCTGGTGGCAAAATGTTCCAAACACACTCCATGCACAACTCCACCGGGGAAGGTGCCAGACAGGAGTTCTCCTGGTAGTTTTTACATTGCTCCGGTAGGCAGCTGAAAGGCACCACAAAAGTTGTTCTACCTGCTTTGTGGGCTGAGATGGGGAACCGCTGAATTTTGGAGTCGGCCGGTGACAAAATGTTCCAAACACACCCCATGCACAACTCCACCGGGGAAGGTGCCAGACAGGAGTTCTCTTGGTAGTTTTTACACTACCTTGGTAGGCAGCTGAAAGGCACCACAAAAGTTGTTCTACCTGCTTTCTGGGCTGAGATGGGGAAACGCTGAATTTTGGACTCGGCCGGTGACAAAATGTTCCAAACACACCCCCTGCACAACTCCACCGGGGAAGGTGCCAGACAGGAGTTCTCCTGGTAGTTTTTACACTACCTTGGTAGGCATCTGAAAGACACCACAAAAGTTGTTCTACCTGCTTTCTGGGCTGAGATGGGGAACCGCTGAATTTTGGAGTCGGCTGGTGACAAAATGTTCCAAACACACCCCATGCACAACTCCACCGGGGAAGGTGCCAGACAGGAGTTCTCCTGGTAGTTTTTACACTACCTTGGTAGGCATCTGAAAGGCACCACAAAAGTTGTTCTACCTGCTTTCTGGGCTGAGATGGGGAAACGCTGAATTTTGGAGTCGGCTGGTGGCAAAATGTTCCAAACACACCCCCTGCACAACTCCACCGGGGAAGGTGCCAGACAGGAGTTCTCCTGGTAGTTTTTACACTACCTTGGTAGGCATCTGAAAGGCACCACAAAAGTTGTTCTACCTGCTTTCTGGGCTGAGATGGGGAAACGCTGAATTTTGGAGTCGGCTGGTGACAAAATGTTCCAAACACACCCCATGCACAACTCCACCGGGGAAGGTGCCAGACAGGAGTTCTCCTGGTAGTTTTTACATTGCTCCGGTAGGCATCTGAAAGACACCACAAAAGTTGTTCTACCTGCTTTCTGGGCTGAGATGGGGAACCGCTGAATTTTGGAGTCGGCCGGTGACAAAATGTTCCAAACACACCCCATGCACAACTCCACCGGGGAAGGTGCCAGGCAGGAGTTCTCTTTGTAGTTTTTACACTACCTTGGTAGGAAGATGAAAGGCACAAGAAAAGAAGTTGTACCTGCTTTGTGGGCTGAGATGGGGAACCGCTGAATTTTGGAGTCGGCTGGTGGCAAAATGTTCCAAACACACCCCATGCACAACTCCACCGGGGAAGGTGCCAGACAGGAGTTCTCCTGGTAGTTTTTACATTGCTCCGGTAGGCAGCTGAAAGGCACCACAAAAGTTTTTCTACCTGCTTTCTGGGCTGAGATGGGGAACCGCTGAATTTTGGAGTCGGCCGGTGACAAAATGTTCCAAACACACCCCATGCACAACTCCACCGGGGAAGGTGCCAGACAGGAGTTCTCTTAATAGTTTTTACACTACCTTGGTAGGCAGCTGAAAGACACCACAAAAGTTGTTCTACCTGCTTTCTGGGCTGAGATGGGGAAACGCTGAATTTTGGACTCGGCTGGTGACAAAATGTTCCAAACACACCCCATGCACAACTCCACCGGGGAAGGTGCCAGACAGGAGTTCTCCTGGTAGTTTTTACACTACCTTGGTAGGCATCTGAAAGACAAGACAAAAGTTGTTCTACCTGCTTTCTGGGCTGAGATGGGGAACCGCTGAATTTTGGACTCGGCCGGTGACAAAATGTTCCAAACACACCCCATGCACAACTCCACCGGGGAAGGTGCCAGACAGGAGTTCTCCTGGTAGTTTTTACACTACCTTGGTAGGCATCTGAAAGACACCACAAAAGTTGTTCTACCTGCTTTCTGGGCTGAGATGGGGAAACGCTGAATTTTGGAGTCGGCTGGTGACAAAATGTTCCAAACACACCCCATGCACAACTCCACCGGGGAAGGTGCCAGACAGGAGTTCTCCTGGTAGTTTTTACATTGCTCCGGTAGGCAGCTGCAAGGCACCACAAAAGTTTTTCTACCTGCTTTCTGGGCTGAGATGGGGAACCGCTGAATTTTGGAGTCGGCCGGTGACAAAATGTTCCAAACACACCCCATGCACAACTCCACCGGGGAAGGTGCCAGACAGGAGTTCTCCTGGTAGTTTTTACACTACCTTGGTAGGCATCTGAAAGACACCACAAAAGTTGTTCTACCTGCTTTCTGGGCTGAGATGGGGAATCGCTGAATTTTGGACTCGGCCGGTGACAAAATGTTCCAAACACACCCCATGCACAACTCCACCGGGGAAGGTGCCAGACAGGAGTTCTCTTGGTAGTTTTTACACTACCTTGGTAGGCATTTGAAAGGCACCACAAAAGTTGTTCTACCTGCTTTCTGGGCTGAGATGGGGAAACGCTGAATTTTGGACTCGGCTGGTGACAAAATGTTCCAAACACACCCCATGCACAACTCCACCGGGGAAGGTGCCAGACAGGAGTTCTCTTAGTAGTTTTTACACTACCTTGGTAGGCATTTGAAAGGCACCACAAAAGTTGTTCTACCTGCTTTCTGGGCTGAGATGGGGAATCGCTGAATTTTGGACTCGGCCGGTGACAAAATGTTCCAAACACACCCCATGCACAACTCCACCGGGGAAGGTGCCAGGAACGAATTCTGTTGGTAGTTTTTACACTACCTTGGTAGGAAGCTGAAAGGCACAAGAAAAGAAGTTGTACCTGCTTTGTGGGCTGAGATGGGGAACCGCTGAATTTTGGAGTCGGCTGGTGGCAAAATGTTCCAAACACACCCCATGCACAACTCCACCGGGGAAGGTGCCAGACAGGAGTTCTCCTGGTAGTTTTTACATTGCTCCGGTAGGCAGCTGAAAGGCACCACAAAAGTTTTTCTACCTGCTTTCTGGGCTGAGATGGGGAACCGCTGAATTTTGGAGTCGGCTGGTGACAAAATGTTCCAAACACACCCCATGCACAACTCCACCGGGGAAGGTGCCAGACAGGAGTTCTCTTGGTAGTTTTTACACTACCTTGGTAGGCATCTGAAAGACACCACAAAAGTTGTTCTACCTGCTTTCTGGGCTGAGATGGGGAAACGCTGAATTTTGGAGTCGGCTGGTGACAAAATGTTCCAAACACACCCCATGCACAACTCCACCGGGGAAGGTGCCAGACAGGAGTTCTCCTGGTAGTTTTTACATTGCTCCGGTAGGCAGCTGAAAGGCACCACAAAAGTTTTTCTACCTGCTTTCTGGGCTGAGATGGGGAACCGCTGAATTTTGGAGTCGGCCGGTGACAAAATGTTCCAAACACACCCCCTGCACAACTCCACCGGGGAAGGTGCCAGACAGGAGTTCTCCTGGTAGTTTTTACACTACCTTGGTAGGCATCTGAAAGACACCACAAAAGTTGTTCTACCTGCTTTCTGGGCTGAGATGGGGAATCGCTGAATTTTGGACTCGGCCGGTGACAAAATGTTCCAAACACACCCCATGCACAACTCCACCGGGGAAGGTGCCAGACAGGAGTTCTCTTGGTAGTTTTTACACTACCTTGGTAGGCATTTGAAAGGCACCACAAAAGTTGTTCTACCTGCTTTCTGGGCTGAGATGGGGAAACGCTGAATTTTGGACTCGGCTGGTGACAAAATGTTCCAAACACACCCTATGCACAACTCCACCGGGGAAGGTGCCAGACAGGAGTTCTCTTAGTAGTTTTTACACTACCTTGGTAGGCATTTGAAAGGCACCACAAAAGTTGTTCTACCTGCTTTCTGGGCTGAGATGGGGAATCGCTGAATTTTGGACTCGGCCGGTGACAAAATGTTCCAAACACACCCCATGCACAACTCCACCGGGGAAGGTGCCAGGAACGAATTCTGTTGGTAGTTTTTACACTACCTTGGTAGGAAGCTGAAAGGCACAAGAAAAGAAGTTGTACCTGCTTTGTGGGCTGAGATGGGGAACCGCTGAATTTTGGAGTCGGCTGGTGGCAAAATGTTCCAAACACACTCCATGCACAACTCCACCGGGGAAGGTGCCAGACAGGAGTTCTCCTGGTAGTTTTTACACTACCTTGGTAGGCAGCTGAAAGGCACCACAAAAGTTGTTCTACCTGCTTTCTGGGCTGAGATGGGGAAACGCTGAATTTTGGACTCGGCCGGTGACAAAATGTTCCAAACACACCCCCTGCACAACTCCACCGGGGAAGGTGCCAGACAGGAGTTCTCCTGGTAGTTTTTACACTACCTTGGTAGGCATCTGAAAGACACCACAAAAGTTGTTCTACCTGCTTTCTGGGCTGAGATGGGGAACCGCTGAATTTTGGAGTCGGCTGGTGACAAAATGTTCCAAACACACCCCATGCACAACTCCACCGGGGAAGGTGCCAGACAGGAGTTCTCCTGGTAGTTTTTACACTACCTTGGTAGGCATCTGAAAGGCACCACAAAAGTTGTTCTACCTGCTTTCTGGGCTGAGATGGGGAAACGCTGAATTTTGGAGTCCGCTGGTGGCAAAATGTTCCAAACACACCCCCTGCACAACTCCACCGGGGAAGGTGCCAGACAGGAGTTCTCCTGGTAGTTTTTACACTACCTTGGTAGGCAGCTGAAAGGCACCACAAAAGTTGTTCTACCTGCTTTCTGGGCTGAGATGGGGAACCGCTGAATTTTGGACTCGGCCGGTGACAAAATGTTCCAAACACACCCCATGCACAACTCCACCGGGGAAGGTGCCAGACAGGAGTTCTCCTGGTAGTTTTTACACTACCTTGGTAGGCAGCTGAAAGGCACCACAAAAGTTGTTCTACCTGCTTTCTGGGCTGAGATGGGGAAACGCTGAATTTTGGACTCGGCTGGTGACAAAATGTTCCAAACACACCCCATGCACAACTCCACCGGGGAAGGTGCCAGACAGGAGTTCTCCTGGTAGTTTTTACACTACCTTGGTGGGCATTTGAAAGGCACCACAAAAGTTGTTCTACCTGCTTTCTGGGCTGAGATGGGGAAACGCTGAATTTTGGAGTCGGCTGGTGACAAAATGTTCCAAACACACCCCATGCACAACTCCACCGGGGAAGGTGCCAGGCAGGAGTTCTCCTGGTAGTTTTTACACTACCTTGGTAGGCATTTGAAAGGCACCACAAAAGTTGTTCTTCCTGCTTTCTGGTCTGAGATGGGGAACCGCTGAATTTTGGACTCGGCCGGTGACAAAATGTTCCAAACACACCCCATGCACAACTCCACCGGGGAAGGTGCCAGACAGGAGTTCTCTTGGTAGTTTTTACACTACCTTGGTAGGCAGCTGAAAGGCACCACAAAAGTTGTTCTACCTGCTTTCTGGGCTGAGATGGGGAATAGCTGAATTTTGGAGTCGGCCGGTGACAAAATGTTCCAAACACACCCCCTGCACAACTCCACCGGGGAAGGTGCCAGACAGGAGTTCTCCTGGTAGTTTTTACACTACCTTGGTAGGCATCTGAAAGACACCACAAAAGTTGTTCTACCTGCTTTCTGGGCTGAGATGGGGAACCGCTGAATTTTGGAGTCGGCTGGTGACAAAATGTTCCAAACACACCCCATGCACAACTCCACCGGGGAAGGTGCCAGACAGGAGTTCTCCTGGTAGTTTTTACACTACCTTGGTAGGCATCTGAAAGGCACCACAAAAGTTGTTCTACCTGCTTTCTGGGCTGAGATGGGGAAACGCTGAATTTTGGAGTCCGCTGGTGGCAAAATGTTCCAAACACACCCCCTGCACAACTCCACCGGGGAAGGTGCCAGACAGGAGTTCTCCTGGTAGTTTTTACACTACCTTGGTAGGCAGCTGAAAGGCACCACAAAAGTTGTTCTACCTGCTTTCTGGGCTGAGATGGGGAACCGCTGAATTTTGGACTCGGCCGGTGACAAAATGTTCCAAACACACCCCATGCACAACTCCACCGGGGAAGGTGCCAGACAGGAGTTCTCCTGGTAGTTTTTACACTACCTTGGTAGGCAGCTGAAAGGCACCACAAAAGTTGTTCTACCTGCTTTCTGGGCTGAGATGGGGAAACGCTGAATTTTGGACTCGGCTGGTGGCAAAATGTTCCAAACACACTCCATGCACAACTCCACCGGGGAAGGTGCCAGACAGGAGTTCTCCTGGTAGTTTTTACATTGCTCCGGTAGGCAGCTGAAAGGCACCACAAAAGTTTTTCTACCTGCTTTGTGGGCTGAGATGGGGAACCGCTGAATTTTGGAGTCGGCCGGTGACAAAATGTTCCAAACACACCCCATGCACAACTCCACCGGGGAAGGTGCCAGACAGGAGTTCTCTTGGTAGTTTTTACACTACCTTGGTAGGCAGCTGAAAGGCACCACAAAAGTTGTTCTACCTGCTTTCTGGGCTGAGATGGGGAAACGCTGAATTTTGGACTCGGCCGGTGACAAAATGTTCCAAACACACCCCCTGCACAACTCCACCGGGGAAGGTGCCAGACAGGAGTTCTCCTGGTAGTTTTTACACTACCTTGGTAGGCATCTGAAAGACACCACAAAAGTTGTTCTACCTGCTTTCTGGGCTGAGATGGGGAACCGCTGAATTTTGGAGTCGGCTGGTGACAAAATGTTCCAAACACACCCCATGCACAACTCCACCGGGGAAGGTGCCAGACAGGAGTTCTCCTGGTAGTTTTTACACTACCTTGGTAGGCATCTGAAAGGCACCACAAAAGTTGTTCTACCTGCTTTCTGGGCTGAGATGGGGAAACGCTGAATTTTGGAGTCCGCTGGTGGCAAAATGTTCCAAACACACCCCCTGCACAACTCCACCGGGGAAGGTGCCAGACAGGAGTTCTCCTGGTAGTTTTTACACTACCTTGGTAGGCAGCTGAAAGGCACCACAAAAGTTGTTCTACCTGCTTTCTGGGCTGAGATGGGGAACCGCTGAATTTTGGACTCGGCCGGTGACAAAATGTTCCAAACACACCCCATGCACAACTCCACCGGGGAAGGTGCCAGACAGGAGTTCTCCTGGTAGTTTTTACACTACCTTGGTAGGCAGCTGAAAGGCACCACAAAAGTTGTTCTACCTGCTTTCTGGGCTGAGATGGGGAAACGCTGAATTTTGGACTCGGCTGGTGACAAAATGTTCCAAACACACCCCATGCACAACTCCACCGGGGAAGGTGCCAGACAGGAGTTCTCCTGGTAGTTTTTACACTACCTTGGTGGGCATTTGAAAGGCACCACAAAAGTTGTTCTACCTGCTTTCTGGGCTGAGATGGGGAAACGCTGAATTTTGGAGTCGGCTGGTGACAAAATGTTCCAAACACACCCCATGCACAACTCCACCGGGGAAGGTGCCAGGCAGGAGTTCTCCTGGTAGTTTTTACACTACCTTGGTAGGCATTTGAAAGGCACCACAAAAGTTGTTCTTCCTGCTTTCTGGGCTGAGATGGGGAACCGCTGAATTTTGGACTCGGCCGGTGACAAAATGTTCCAAACACACCCCATGCACAACTCCACCGGGGAAGGTGCCAGACAGGAGTTCTCTTGGTAGTTTTTACACTACCTTGGTAGGCATTTGAAAGGCACCACAAAAGTTGTTCTACCTGCTTTCTGGGCTGAGATGGGGAATAGCTGAATTTTGGAGTCGGCCGGTGACAAAATGTTCCAAACACACCCCATGCACAACTCCACCACGGAAGGTGCCAGACAGGAGTTCTCCTGATAGTTTTTACACTACCTTGGTGGGCATTTGAAAGACACAACAAAAGTTGTTCTACCTGCTTTCTGGGCTGAGATGGGGAACCGCTGAATTTTGGAGTCGGCTGGTGACAAAATGTTCCAAACACACCCCATGCACAACTCCACCGGGGAAGGTGCCAGACAGGAGTTCTCCTGGTAGTTTTTACACTACCTTGGTAGGCATTTGAAAGGCACCACAAAAGTTGTTCTTCCTGCTTTCTGGTCTGAGATGGGGAACCGCTGAATTGTGGAGTCGGCCGGTGACAAAATGTTCCAAACACACCCCATGCACAACTCCACCGGGGAAGGTGCCAGACAGGAGTTCTCCTGGTAGTTTTTACACTACCTTGGTAGGCAGCTGAAAGGCACCACAAAAGTTGTTCTACCTGCTTTCTGGGCTGAGATGGGGAACCGCTGAATTTTGGACTCGGCCGGTGACAAAATGTTCCAAACACACCCCATGCACAACTCCACCGGGGAAGGTGCCAGACAGGAGTTCTCCTGGTAGTTTTTACACTACCTTGGTAGGCAGCTGAAAGGCACCACAAAAGTTGTTCTACCTGCTTTCTGGGCTGAGATGGGGAAACGCTGAATTTTGGACTCGGCTGGTGACAAAATGTTCCAAACACACCCCATGCACAACTCCACCGGGGAAGGTGCCAGACAGGAGTTCTCCTGGTAGTTTTTACACTACCTTGGTGGGCATTTGAAAGGCACCACAAAAGTTGTTCTACCTGCTTTCTGGGCTGAGATGGGGAAACGCTGAATTTTGGAGTCGGCTGGTGACAAAATGTTCCAAACACACCCCATGCACAACTCCACCGGGGAAGGTGCCAGGCAGGAGTTCTCCTGGTAGTTTTTACACTACCTTGGTAGGCATTTGAAAGGCACCACAAAAGTTGTTCTTCCTGCTTTCTGGTCTGAGATGGGGAACCGCTGAATTTTGGACTCGGCCGGTGACAAAATGTTCCAAACACACCCCATGCACAACTCCACCGGGGAAGGTGCCAGACAGGAGTTCTCTTGGTAGTTTTTACACTACCTTGGTAGGCATTTGAAAGGCACCACAAAAGTTGTTCTACCTGCTTTCTGGGCTGAGATGGGGAAACGCTGAATTTTGGACTCGGCCGGTGACAAAATGTTCCAAACACACCCCATGCACAACTCCACCACGGAAGGTGCCAGACAGGAGTTCTCCTGATAGTTTTTACACTACCTTGGTGGGCATTTGAAAGACACGACAAAAGTTGTTCTACCTGCTTTCTGGGCTGAGATGGGGAACCGCTGAATTTTGGAGTCGGCTGGTGACAAAATGTTCCAAACACACCCCATGCACAACTCCACCGGGGAAGGTGCCAGACAGGAGTTCTCCTGGTAGTTTTTACACTACCTTGGTAGGCATTTGAAAGGCACCACAAAAGTTGTTCTTCCTGCTTTCTGGTCTGAGATGGGGAACCGCTGAATTTTGGAGTCGGCCGGTGACAAAATGTTCCAAACACACCCCATGCACAACTCCACCGGGGAAGGTGCCAGACAGGAGTTCTCCTGGTAGTTTTTACACTACCTTGGTAGGCAGCTGAAAGGCACCACAAAAGTTGTTCTACCTGCTTTCTGGGCTGAGATGGGGAAACGCTGAATTTTGGAGTCGGCCGGTGACAAAATGTTCCAAACACACCCCATGCACAACTCCACCGGGGAAGGTGCCAGACAGGAGTTCTCCTGGTAGTTTTTACACTACCTTGGTAGGCATCTGAAAGACACCACAAAAGTTGTTCTACCTGCTTTCTGGGCTGAGATGGGGAACCGCTGAATTTTGGAGTCGGCCGGTGACAAAATGTTCCAAACACACCCCATGCACAACTCCACCGGGGAAGGTGCCAGGAACGAATTCTGTTGGTAGTTTTTACACTACCTTGGTAGGCAGCTGAAAGGCACAAGAAAAGTTGTTCTACCTGCTTTGTGGGCTGAGATGGGGAACCGCTGAATTTTGGAGTCGGCCGTTGACAAAATGTTCCGAACACACCCCATGCACAACTCCACCGGGGAAGGTGCCAGACAGGAGTTCTCTTGGTAGTTTTTACACTACCTTGGTAGGCAGCTGAAAGGCACAAGAAAAGTTGTTGTACCTGCTTTCTGGGCTGAGATGGGGAACCGCTGAATTTTGGAGTCGGCTGGTGGCAAAATGTTCCAAACACACCCCCTGCACAACTCCACCGGGGAAGGTGCCAGGAACGAATTCTGTTGGTAGTTTTTACACTACCTTGGTAGGAAGCTGAAAGGCACAAGAAAAGAAGTTGTACCTGCTTTGTGGGCTGAGATGGGGAACCGCTGAATTTTGGAGTCGGCTGGTGGCAAAATGTTCCAAACACACCCCATGCACAACTCCACCGGGGAAGGTGCCAGACAGGAGTTCTCCTGGTAGTTTTTACATTGCTCCGGTAGGCAGCTGAAAGGCACCACAAAAGTTTTTCTACCTGCTTTCTGGGCTGAGATGGGGAACCGCTGAATTTTGGACTCGGCCGGTGACAAAATGTTCCAAACACACCCCATGCACAACTCCACCGGGGAAGGTGCCAGACAGGAGTTCTCCTGGTAGTTTTTACACTACCTTGGTAGGCAGCTGAAAGGCACCACAAAAGTTGTTCTACCTGCTTTCTGGGCTGAGATGGGGAAACGCTGAATTTTGGACTCGGCCGGTGACAAAATGTTCCAAACACACCCCCTGCACAACTCCACCGGGGAAGGTGCCAGACAGGAGTTCTCCTGGTAGTTTTTACACTACCTTGGTAGGCAGCTGAAAGACACCACAAAAGTTGTTCTACCTGCTTTCTGGGCTGAGATGGGGAAACGCTGAATTTTGGAGTCGGCTGGTGACAAAATGTTCCAAACACACCCCATGCACAACTCCACCGGGGAAGGTGCCAGACAGGAGTTCTCCTGGTAGTTTTTACACTACCTTGGTAGGCATCTGAAAGGCACCACAAAAGTTGTTCTACCTGCTTTCTGGGCTGAGATGGGGAATCGCTGAATTTTGAACTCGGCCGGTGACAAAATGTTCCAAACACACCCCATGCACAACTCCACCGGGGAAGGTGCCAGACAGGAGTTCTCCTGGTAGTTTTTACACTACCTTGGTAGGCATCTGAAAGGCACCACAAAAGTTGTTCTACCTGCTTTCTGGGCTGAGATGGGGAACCCCTGAATTTTGGACTCGGCTGGTGACAAAATGTTCCAAACACACCCCATGCACAACTCCACCGGGGAAGGTGCCAGACAGGAGTTCTCCTGGTAGTTTTTACACTACCTTGGTAGGCATCTGAAAGGCACCACAAAAGTTGTTCTTCCTGCTTTCTGGGCTGAGATGGGGAAACGCTGAATTTTGGACTCGGCCGGTGACAAAATGTTCCAAACACACCCCATCCACAACTCCACCGGGGAAGGTGCCAGACAGGAGTTCTCCTGGTAGTTTTTACATTGCTCCGGTAGGCATCTGAAAGACACCACAAAAGTTGTTCTACCTGCTTTCTGGGCTGAGATGGGGAACCGCTGAATTTTGGAGTCGGCCGGTGACAAAATGTTCCAAACACACCCCATGCACAACTCCACCGGGGAAGGTGCCAGGCAGTTCTCTTTGTAGTTTTTACACTACCTTGGTAGGAAGCTGAAAGGCACAAGAAAAGAAGTTGTACCTGCTTTGTGGGCTGAGATGGGGAACCGCTGAATTTTGGAGTCGGCTGGTGGCAAAATGTTCCAAACACACCCCATGCACAACTCCACCGGGGAAGGTGCCAGACAGGAGTTCTCCTGGTAGTTTTTACATTGCTCCGGTAGGCAGCTGAAAGGCACCACAAAAGTTTTTCTACCTGCTTTCTGGGCTGAGATGGGGAACCGCTGAATTTTGGACTCGGCCGGTGACAAAATGTTCCAAACACACCCCATGCACAACTCCACCGGGGAAGGTGCCAGACAGGAGTTCTCTTGGTAGTTTTTACACTACCTTGGTAGGCAGCTGAAAGGCACCACAAAAGTTGTTCTACCTGCTTTCTGGGCTGAGATGGGGAAACGCTGAATTTTGGACTCGGCCGGTGACAAAATGTTCCAAACACACCCCATGCACAACTCCACCGGGGAAGGTGCCAGACAGGAGTTCTCCTGGTAGTTTTTACACTACCTTGGTAGGCATCTGAAAGACACGACAAAAGTTGTTCTACCTGCTTTCTGGGCTGAGATGGGGAACCGCTGAATTTTGGACTCGGCCGGTGACAAAATGTTCCAAACACACCCCATGCACAACTCCACCGGGGAAGGTGCCAGACAGGAGTTCTCCTGGTAGTTTTTACACTACCTTGGTAGGCATCTGAAAGACACCACAAAAGTTGTTCTACCTGCTTTCTGGGCTGAGATGGGGAAACGCTGAATTTTGGAGTCGGCTGGTGACAAAATGTTCCAAACACACCCCCTGCACAACTCCACCGGGGAAGGTGCCAGACAGGAGTTCTCCTGGTAGTTTTTACACTACCTTGGTAGGCATCTGAAAGGCACCACAAAAGATGTTCTACCTGCTTTCTGGGCTGAGATGGGGAACCGCTGAATTTTGGACTCGGCTGGTGACAAAATGTTCCAAACACACCCCATGCACAACTCCACCGGGGAAGGTGCCAGACAGGAGTTCTCCTGGTAGTTTTTACATTGCTCCGGTAGGCATCTGAAAGACACCACAAAAGTTGTTCTACCTGCTTTCTGGGCTGAGATGGGGAAACGCTGAATTTTGGACTCGGCCGGTGACAAAATGTTCCAAACACACCCCATGCACAACTCCACCGGGGAAGGTGCCAGACAGGAGTTCTCTTTGTAGTTTTTACACTACCTTGGTAGGAAGCTGAAAGGCACAAGAAAAGAAGTTGTACCTGCTTTGTGGGCTGAGATGGGGAGCCGCTGAATTTTGGAGTCGGCTGGTGGCAAAATGTTCCAAACACACCCCATGCACAACTCCACCGGGGAAGGTGCCAGACAGGAGTTCTCCTGGTAGTTTTTACATTGCTCCGGTAGGCAGCTGAAAGGCACCACAAAAGTTTTTCTACCTGCTTTCTGGGCTGAGATGGGGAACCGCTGAATTTTGGAGTCGGCCGGTGACAAAATGTTCCAAACACACCCCATGCACAACTCCACCGGGGAAGGTGCCAGACAGGAGTTCTCTTGGTAGTTTTTACACTACCTTGGTAGGCAGCTGAAAGGCACCACAAAAGTTGTTCTACCTGCTTTCTGGGCTGAGATGGGGAAACGCTGAATTTTGGACTCGGCCGGTGATAAAATGTTCCAAACACACCCCATGCACAACTCCACCGGGGAAGGTGCCAGACAGGAGTTCTCCTGGTAGTTTTTACACTGCCTTGGTAGGCATCTGAAAGACACGACAAAAGATGTTCTACCTGCTTTCTGGGCTGAGATGGGGAAACGCTGAATTTTGGACTCGGCCGGTGACAAAATGTTCCAAACAGACCCCATGCACAACTCCACCGGGGAAGGTGCCAGACAGGAGTTCTCCTGGTAGTTTTTACACTACCTTGGTAGGCATCTGAAAGGCACCACAAAAGTTGTTCTACCTGCTTTCTGGGCTGAGATGGGGAAACGCTGAATTTTGGACTCGGCCGGTGACAAAATGTTCCAAACACACCCCATGCACAACTCCACCGGGGAAGGTGCCAGACAGGAGTTCTCCTGGTAGTTTTTACACTACCTTGGTAGGCATCTGAAAGACACCACAAAAGTTGTTCTACCTGCTTTCTGGGCTGAGATGGGGAAACGCTGAATTTTGGAGTCGGCTGGTGACAAAATGTTCCAAACACACCCCATGCACAACTCCACCGGGGAAGGTGCCAGACAGGAGTTCTCCTGGTAGTTTTTACATTGCTCCGGTAGGCATCTGAAAGACACCACAAAAGTTGTTCTACCTGCTTTCTGGGCTGAGATGGGGAAACGCTGAATTTTGGACTCGGCCGGTGACAAAATGTTCCAAACACACCCCATGCACAACTCCACCGGGGAAGGTGCCAGACAGGAGTTCTCTTTGTAGTTTTTACACTACCTTGGTAGGAAGCTGAAAGGCACAAGAAAAGAAGTTGTACCTGCTTTGTGGGCTGAGATGGGGAACCGCTGAATTTTGGAGTCGGCTGGTGGCAAAATGTTCCAAACACACCCCATGCACAACTCCACCGGGGAAGGTGCCAGACAGGAGTTCTCCTGGTAGTTTTTACATTGCTCCGGTAGGCAGCTGAAAGGCACCACAAAAGTTTTTCTACCTGCTTTCTGGGCTGAGATGGGGAACAGCTGAATTTTGGACTCGGCCGGTGACAAAATGTTCCAAACACACCCCATGCACAACTCCACCGGGGAAGGTGCCAGACAGGAGTTCTCTTGGTAGTTTTTACACTACCTTGGTAGGCAGCTGAAAGGCACCACAAAAGTTGTTCTACCTGCTTTCTGGGCTGAGATGGGGAAACGCTGAATTTTGGACTCGGCCGGTGACAAAATGTTCCAAACACACCCCATGCACAACTCCACCGGGGAAGGTGCCAGACAGGAGTTCTCCTGGTAGTTTTTACACTACCTTGGTAGGCATCTGAAAGACACCACAAAAGTTGTTCTACCTGCTTTCTGGGCTGAGATGGGGAAACGCTGAATTTTGGACTCGGCCGGTGACAAAATGTTCCAAACACACCCCATGCACAACTCCACCGGGGAAGGTGCCAGACAGGAGTTCTCCTGGTAGTTTTTACACTACCTTGGTAGGCATCTGAAAGACACCACAAAAGTTGTTCTACCTGCTTTCTGGGCTGAGATGGGGAAACGCTGAATTTTGGAGTCGGCTGGTGACAAAATGTTCCAAACACACCCCATGCACAACTCCACCGGGGAAGGTGCCAGACAGGAGTTCTCCTGGTAGTTTTTACACTACCTTGGTAGGCATCTGAAAGGCACCACAAAAGTTGTTCTACCTGCTTTCTGGGCTGAGATGGGGAATCGCTGAATTTTGAACTCGGCCGGTGACAAAATGTTCCAAACACACCCCCTGCACAACTCCACCGGGGAAGGTGCCAGACAGGAGTTCTCCTGGTAGTTTTTACACTACCTTGGTAGGCATCTGAAAGGCACCACAAAAGTTGTTCTACCTGCTTTCTGGGCTGAGATGGGGAAACGCTGAATTTTGGACTCGGCTGGTGACAAAATGTTCCAAACACACCCCATGCACAACTCCACCGGGGAAGGTGCCAGACAGGAGTTCTCCTGGTAGTTTTTACACTACCTTGGTAGGCAGCTGAAAGGCACCACAAAAGTTGTTCTTCCTGCTTTCTGGGCTGAGATGGGGAAACGCTGAATTTTGGACTCGGCCGGTGACAAAATGTTCCAAACACACCCCATCCACAACTCCACCGGGGAAGGTGCCAGACAGGAGTTCTCCTGGTAGTTTTTACATTGCTCCGGTAGGCATCTGAAAGACACCACAAAAGTTGTTCTACCTGCTTTCTGGGCTGAGATGGGGAACCGCTGAATTTTGGAGTCGGCCGGTGACAAAATGTTCCAAACACACCCCATGCACAACTCCACCGGGGAAGGTGCCAGACAGGAGTTCTCCTGGTAGTTTTTACATTGCTCCGGTAGGCAGCTGAAAGGCACCACAAAAGTTTTTCTACCTGCTTTCTGGGCTGAGATGGGGAACCGCTGAATTTTGGACTCGGCCGGTGACAAAATGTTCCAAACACACCCCATGCACAACTCCACCGGGGAAGGTGCCAGACAGGAGTTCTCTTGGTAGTTTTTACACTACCTTGGTAGGCAGCTGAAAGGCACCACAAAAGTTGTTCTACCTGCTTTCTGGGCTGAGATGGGGAAACGCTGAATTTTGGACTCGGCCGGTGACAAAATGTTCCAAACACACCCCATGCACAACTCCACCGGGGAAGGTGCCAGACAGGAGTTCTCCTGGTAGTTTTTACACTACCTTGGTAGGCATCTGAAAGACACGACAAAAGTTGTTCTACCTGCTTTCTGGGCTGAGATGGGGAACCGCTGAATTTTGGAGTCGGCCGGAGACAAAATGTTCCAAACACACCCCATGCACAACTCCACCGGGGAAGGTGCCAGACAGGAGTTCTCCTGGTAGTTTTTACACTACCTTGGTAGGCATCTGAAAGACACCACAAAAGTTGTTCTACCTGCTTTCTGGGCTGAGATGGGGAACCGCTGAATTTTGGAGTCGGCTGGTGACAAAATGTTCCAAACACACCCCCTGCACAACTCCACCGGGGAAGGTGCCAGACAGGAGTTCTCCTGGTAGTTTTTACACTACCTTGGTAGGCATCTGAAAGGCACCACAAAAGATGTTCTACCTGCTTTCTGGGCTGAGATGGGGAAACGCTGAATTTTGGAGTCGGCTGGTGACAAAATGTTCCAAACACACCCCATGCACAACTCCACCGGGGAAGGTGCCAGACAGGAGTTCTCCTGGTAGTTTTTACATTGCTCCGGTAGGCATCTGAAAGACACCACAAAAGTTGTTCTTCCTGCTTTCTGGGCTGAGATGGGGAAACGCTGAATTTTGGACTCGGCCGGTGACAAAATGTTCCAAACACACCCCATGCACAACTCCACCGGGGAAGGTGCCAGACAGGAGTTCTCTTTGTAGTTTTTACACTACCTTGGTAGGAAGCTGAAAGGCACAAGAAAAGAAGTTGTACCTGCTTTGTGGGCTGAGATGGGGAACCGCTGAATTTTGGAGTCGGCTGGTGGCAAAATGTTCCAAACACACCCCATGCACAACTCCACCGGGGAAGGTGCCAGACAGGAGTTCTCCTGGTAGTTTTTACACTACCTTGGTAGGCATCTGAAAGGCACCACAAAAGTTGTTCTTCCTGCTTTCTGGGCTGAGATGGGGAAACGCTGAATTTTGGACTCGGCCGGTGACAAAATGTTCCAAACACACCCCATGCACAACTCCACCGGGGAAGGTGCCAGACAGGAGTTCTCCTGGTAGTTTTTACATTGCTCCGGTAGGCAGCTGAAAGGCACCACAAAAGTTTTTCTACCTGCTTTCTGGGCTGAGATGGGGAACCGCTGAATTTTGGAGTCGGCCGGTGACAAAATGTTCCAAACACACCCCATGCACAACTCCACCGGGGAAGGTGCCAGACAGGAGTTCTCTTGGTAGTTTTTACACTACCTTGGTAGGCAGCTGAAAGGCACCACAAAAGTTGTTCTACCTGCTTTCTGGGCTGAGATGGGGAAACGCTGAATTTTGGACTCGGCCGGTGACAAAATGTTCCAAACACACCCCATGCACAACTCCACCGGGGAAGGTGCCAGACAGGAGTTCTCCTGGTAGTTTTTACACTGCCTTGGTAGGCATCTGAAAGACACGACAAAAGATGTTCTACCTGCTTTCTGGGCTAGAGATGGGGAAACGCTGAATTTTGGACTCGGCCGGTGACAAAATGTTCCAAACACACCCCATGCACAACTCCACCGGGGAAGGTGCCAGACAGGAGTTCTCCTGGTAGTTTTTACACTACCTTGGTAGGCATCTGAAAGACACGACAAAAGTTGTTCTACCTGCTTTGTGGGCTGAGATGGGGAACCGCTGAATTTTGGACTCGGCCGGTGACAAAATGTTCCAAACACACCCCATGCACAACTCCACCGGGGAAGGTGCCAGACAGGAGTTCTCCTGGTAGTTTTTACACTACCTTGGTAGGCATCTGAAAGACACCACAAAAGTTGTTCTACCTGCTTTCTGGGCTGAGATGGGGAAACGCTGAATTTTGGAGTCGGCCGGTGACAAAATGTTCCAAACACACCCCCTGCACAACTCCACCGGGGAAGGTGCCAGACAGGAGTTCTCCTGGTAGTTTTTACACTACCTTGGTAGGCATCTGAAAGGCACCACAAAAGTTGTTCTACCTGCTTTCTGGGCTGAGATGGGGAAACGCTGAATTTTGGAGTCGGCTGGTGACAAAATGTTCCAAACACACCCCATGCACAACTCCACCGGGGAAGGTGCCAGACAGGAGTTCTCCTGGTAGTTTTTACACTACCTTGGTAGGCAGCTGAAAGGCACCACAAAAGTTGTTCTACCTGCTTTCTGGGCTGAGATGGGGAAACGCTGAATTTTGGACTCGGCCGGTGACAAAATGTTCCAAACACACCCCATGCACAACTCCACCGGGGAAGGTGCCAGACAGGAGTTCTCCTGGTAGTTTTTACACTACCTTGGTAGGCATCTGAAAGGCACCACAAAAGTTGTTCTACCTGCTTTCTGGGCTGAGATGGGGAAACGCTGAATTTTGGAGTCGGCTGGTGACAAAATGTTCCAAACACACCCCGTGCACAACTCCACCGGGGAAGGTGCCAGACAGGAGTTCTCCTGGTAGTTTTTACACGACCTTGGTAGGCAGCTGAAAGGCACCACAAAAGTTGTTCTACCTGCTTTCTGGGCTGAGATGGGGAAACGCTGAATTTTGGACTCGGCCGGTGACAAAATGTTCCAAACACACCCCATGCACAACTCCACCGGGGAAGGTGCCAGACAGGAGTTCTCCTGGTAGTTTTTACACTACCTTGGTAGGCATCTGAAAGACACCACAAAAGTTGTTCTACCTGCTTTCTGGGCTGAGATGGGGAAACGCTGAATTTTGGAGTCGGCTGGTGACAAAATGTTCCAAACACACCCCATGCACAACTCCACCGGGGAAGGTGCCAGACAGGAGTTCTCCTGGTAGTTTTTACATTGCTCCGGTAGGCATCTGAAAGACACCACAAAAGTTGTTCTACCTGCTTTCTGGGCTGAGATGGGGAACCGCTGAATTTTGGACTCGGCCGGTGACAAAATGTTCCAAACACACCCCATGCACAACTCCACCGGGGAAGGTGCCAGACAGGAGTTCTCTTTGTAGTTTTTACACTACCTTGGTAGGAAGCTGAAAGGCACAAGAAAAGAAGTTGTACCTGCTTTGTGGGCTGAGATGGGGAACCGCTGAATTTTGGAGTCGGCTGGTGGCAAAATGTTCCAAACACACCCCATGCACAACTCCACCGGGGAAGGTGCCAGACAGGAGTTCTCCTGGTAGTTTTTACATTGCTCCGGTAGGCAGCTGAAAGGCACCACAAAAGTTTTTCTACCTGCTTTCTGGGCTGAGATGGGGAACAGCTGAATTTTGGACTCGGCCGGTGACAAAATGTTCCAAACACACCCCATGCACAACTCCACCGGGGAAGGTGCCAGACAGGAGTTCTCTTGGTAGTTTTTACACTACCTTGGTAGGCAGCTGAAAGGCACCACAAAAGTTGTTCTACCTGCTTTCTGGGCTGAGATGGGGAAACGCTGAATTTTGGACTCGGCCGGTGACAAAATGTTCCAAACACACCCCATGCACAACTCCACCGGGGAAGGTGCCAGACAGGAGTTCTCCTGGTAGTTTTTACACTACCTTGGTAGGCATCTGAAAGACACCACAAAAGTTGTTCTACCTGCTTTCTGGGCTGAGATGGGGAAACGCTGAATTTTGGACTCGGCCGGTGACAAAATGTTCCAAACACACCCCCTGCACAACTCCACCGGGGAAGGTGCCAGACAGGAGTTCTCCTGGTAGTTTTTACACTACCTTGGTAGGCATCTGAAAGACACCACAAAAGTTGTTCTACCTGCTTTCTGGGCTGAGATGGGGAAACGCTGAATTTTGGAGTCGGCTGGTGACAAAATGTTCCAAACACACCCCATGCACAACTCCACCGGGGAAGGTGCCAGACAGGAGTTCTCCTGGTAGTTTTTACACTACCTTGGTAGGCATCTGAAAGGCACCACAAAAGTTGTTCTACCTGCTTTCTGGGCTGAGATGGGGAATCGCTGAATTTTGAACTCGGCCGGTGACAAAATGTTCCAAACACACCCCATGCACAACTCCACCGGGGAAGGTGCCAGACAGGAGTTCTCCTGGTAGTTTTTACACTACCTTGGTAGGCATCTGAAAGGCACCACAAAAGTTGTTCTACCTGCTTTCTGGGCTGAGATGGGGAAACGCTGAATTTTGGACTCGGCTGGTGACAAAATGTTCCAAACACACCCCATGCACAACTCCACCGGGGAAGGTGCCAGACAGGAGTTCTCCTGGTAGTTTTTACACTACCTTGGTAGGCAGCTGAAAGGCACCACAAAAGTTGTTCTTCCTGCTTTCTGGGCTGAGATGGGGAAACGCTGAATTTTGGACTCGGCCGGTGACAAAATGTTCCAAACACACCCCATCCACAACTCCACCGGGGAAGGTGCCAGACAGGAGTTCTCCTGGTAGTTTTTACATTGCTCCGGTAGGCATCTGAAAGACACCACAAAAGTTGTTCTACCTGCTTTCTGGGCTGAGATGGGGAACCGCTGAATTTTGGAGTCGGCCGGTGACAAAATGTTCCAAACACACCCCATGCACAACTCCACCGGGGAAGGTGCCAGACAGGAGTTCTCTTTGTAGTTTTTACACTACCTTGGTAGGAAGCTGAAAGGCACAAGAAAAGAAGTTGTACCTGCTTTGTGGGCTGAGATGGGGAACCGCTGAATTTTGGAGTCGGCTGGTGGCAAAATGTTCCAAACACACCCCATGCACAACTCCACCGGGGAAGGTGCCAGACAGGAGTTCTCCTGGTAGTTTTTACATTGCTCCGGTAGGCAGCTGAAAGGCACCACAAAAGTTTTTCTACCTGCTTTCTGGGCTGAGATGGGGAACAGCTGAATTTTGGACTCGGCCGGTGACAAAATGTTCCAAACACACCCCATGCACAACTCCACCGGGGAAGGTGCCAGACAGGAGTTCTCTTGGTAGTTTTTACACTACCTTGGTAGGCAGCTGAAAGGCACCACAAAAGTTGTTCTACCTGCTTTCTGGGCTGAGATGGGGAAACGCTGAATTTTGGACTCGGCCGGTGACAAAATGTTCCAAACACACCCCATGCACAACTCCACCGGGGAAGGTGCCAGACAGGAGTTCTCCTGGTAGTTTTTACACTACCTTGGTAGGCATCTGAAAGACACCACAAAAGTTGTTCTACCTGCTTTCTGGGCTGAGATGGGGAAACGCTGAATTTTGGACTCGGCCGGTGACAAAATGTTCCAAACACACCCCATGCACAACTCCACCGGGGAAGGTGCCAGACAGGAGTTCTCCTGGTAGTTTTTACACTACCTTGGTAGGCATCTGAAAGACACCACAAAAGTTGTTCTACCTGCTTTCTGGGCTGAGATGGGGAAACGCTGAATTTTGGAGTCGGCTGGTGACAAAATGTTCCAAACACACCCCATGCACAACTCCACCGGGGAAGGTGCCAGACAGGAGTTCTCCTGGTAGTTTTTACACTACCTTGGTAGGCATCTGAAAGGCACCACAAAAGTTGTTCTACCTGCTTTCTGGGCTGAGATGGGGAATCGCTGAATTTTGAACTCGGCCGGTGACAAAATGTTCCAAACACACCCCCTGCACAACTCCACCGGGGAAGGTGCCAGACAGGAGTTCTCCTGGTAGTTTTTACACTACCTTGGTAGGCATCTGAAAGGCACCACAAAAGTTGTTCTACCTGCTTTCTGGGCTGAGATGGGGAAACGCTGAATTTTGGACTCGGCTGGTGACAAAATGTTCCAAACACACCCCATGCACAACTCCACCGGGGAAGGTGCCAGACAGGAGTTCTCCTGGTAGTTTTTACACTACCTTGGTAGGCAGCTGAAAGGCACCACAAAAGTTGTTCTTCCTGCTTTCTGGGCTGAGATGGGGAAACGCTGAATTTTGGACTCGGCCGGTGACAAAATGTTCCAAACACACCCCATCCACAACTCCACCGGGGAAGGTGCCAGACAGGAGTTCTCCTGGTAGTTTTTACATTGCTCCGGTAGGCATCTGAAAGACACCACAAAAGTTGTTCTACCTGCTTTCTGGGCTGAGATGGGGAACCGCTGAATTTTGGAGTCGGCCGGTGACAAAATGTTCCAAACACACCCCATGCACAACTCCACCGGGGAAGGTGCCAGACAGGAGTTCTCCTGGTAGTTTTTACATTGCTCCGGTAGGCAGCTGAAAGGCACCACAAAAGTTTTTCTACCTGCTTTCTGGGCTGAGATGGGGAACCGCTGAATTTTGGACTCGGCCGGTGACAAAATGTTCCAAACACACCCCATGCACAACTCCACCGGGGAAGGTGCCAGACAGGAGTTCTCTTGGTAGTTTTTACACTACCTTGGTAGGCAGCTGAAAGGCACCACAAAAGTTGTTCTACCTGCTTTCTGGGCTGAGATGGGGAAACGCTGAATTTTGGACTCGGCCGGTGACAAAATGTTCCAAACACACCCCATGCACAACTCCACCGGGGAAGGTGCCAGACAGGAGTTCTCCTGGTAGTTTTTACACTACCTTGGTAGGCATCTGAAAGACACGACAAAAGTTGTTCTACCTGCTTTCTGGGCTGAGATGGGGAACCGCTGAATTTTGGAGTCGGCCGGAGACAAAATGTTCCAAACACACCCCATGCACAACTCCACCGGGGAAGGTGCCAGACAGGAGTTCTCCTGGTAGTTTTTACACTACCTTGGTAGGCATCTGAAAGACACCACAAAAGTTGTTCTACCTGCTTTCTGGGCTGAGATGGGGAACCGCTGAATTTTGGAGTCGGCTGGTGACAAAATGTTCCAAACACACCCCCTGCACAACTCCACCGGGGAAGGTGCCAGACAGGAGTTCTCCTGGTAGTTTTTACACTACCTTGGTAGGCATCTGAAAGGCACCACAAAAGATGTTCTACCTGCTTTCTGGGCTGAGATGGGGAAACGCTGAATTTTGGAGTCGGCTGGTGACAAAATGTTCCAAACACACCCCATGCACAACTCCACCGGGGAAGGTGCCAGACAGGAGTTCTCCTGGTAGTTTTTACATTGCTCCGGTAGGCATCTGAAAGACACCACAAAAGTTGTTCTTCCTGCTTTCTGGGCTGAGATGGGGAAACGCTGAATTTTGGACTCGGCCGGTGACAAAATGTTCCAAACACACCCCATGCACAACTCCACCGGGGAAGGTGCCAGACAGGAGTTCTCTTTGTAGTTTTTACACTACCTTGGTAGGAAGCTGAAAGGCACAAGAAAAGAAGTTGTACCTGCTTTGTGGGCTGAGATGGGGAACCGCTGAATTTTGGAGTCGGCTGGTGGCAAAATGTTCCAAACACACCCCATGCACAACTCCACCGGGGAAGGTGCCAGACAGGAGTTCTCCTGGTAGTTTTTACACTACCTTGGTAGGCATCTGAAAGGCACCACAAAAGTTGTTCTTCCTGCTTTCTGGGCTGAGATGGGGAAACGCTGAATTTTGGACTCGGCCGGTGACAAAATGTTCCAAACACACCCCATGCACAACTCCACCGGGGAAGGTGCCAGACAGGAGTTCTCCTGGTAGTTTTTACATTGCTCCGGTAGGCAGCTGAAAGGCACCACAAAAGTTTTTCTACCTGCTTTCTGGGCTGAGATGGGGAACCGCTGAATTTTGGAGTCGGCCGGTGACAAAATGTTCCAAACACACCCCATGCACAACTCCACCGGGGAAGGTGCCAGACAGGAGTTCTCTTGGTAGTTTTTACACTACCTTGGTAGGCAGCTGAAAGGCACCACAAAAGTTGTTCTACCTGCTTTCTGGGCTGAGATGGGGAAACGCTGAATTTTGGACTCGGCCGGTGACAAAATGTTCCAAACACACCCCATGCACAACTCCACCGGGGAAGGTGCCAGACAGGAGTTCTCCTGGTAGTTTTTACACTGCCTTGGTAGGCATCTGAAAGACACGACAAAAGATGTTCTACCTGCTTTCTGGGCTAGAGATGGGGAAACGCTGAATTTTGGACTCGGCCGGTGACAAAATGTTCCAAACACACCCCATGCACAACTCCACCGGGGAAGGTGCCAGACAGGAGTTCTCCTGGTAGTTTTTACACTACCTTGGTAGGCATCTGAAAGACACGACAAAAGTTGTTCTACCTGCTTTGTGGGCTGAGATGGGGAACCGCTGAATTTTGGACTCGGCCGGTGACAAAATGTTCCAAACACACCCCATGCACAACTCCACCGGGGAAGGTGCCAGACAGGAGTTCTCCTGGTAGTTTTTACACTACCTTGGTAGGCATCTGAAAGACACCACAAAAGTTGTTCTACCTGCTTTCTGGGCTGAGATGGGGAAACGCTGAATTTTGGAGTCGGCCGGTGACAAAATGTTCCAAACACACCCCCTGCACAACTCCACCACGGAAGGTGCCAGACAGGAGTTCTCCTGGTAGTTTTTACACTACCTTGGTAGGCATCTGAAAGGCACCACAAAAGTTGTTCTACCTGCTTTCTGGGCTGAGATGGGGAAACGCTGAATTTTGGAGTCGGCTGGTGACAAAATGTTCCAAACACACCCCATGCACAACTCCACCGGGGAAGGTGCCAGACAGGAGTTCTCCTGGTAGTTTTTACACTACCTTGGTAGGCAGCTGAAAGGCACCACAAAAGTTGTTCTACCTGCTTTCTGGGCTGAGATGGGGAAACGCTGAATTTTGGACTCGGCCGGTGACAAAATGTTCCAAACACACCCCATGCACAACTCCACCGGGGAAGGTGCCAGACAGGAGTTCTCCTGGTAGTTTTTACACTACCTTGGTAGGCATCTGAAAGGCACCACAAAAGTTGTTCTACCTGCTTTCTGGGCTGAGATGGGGAAACGCTGAATTTTGGAGTCGGCTGGTGACAAAATGTTCCAAACACACCCCGTGCACAACTCCACCGGGGAAGGTGCCAGACAGGAGTTCTCCTGGTAGTTTTTACACGACCTTGGTAGGCAGCTGAAAGGCACCACAAAAGTTGTTCTACCTGCTTTCTGGGCTGAGATGGGGAAACGCTGAATTTTGGACTCGGCCGGTGACAAAATGTTCCAAACACACCCCATGCACAACTCCACCGGGGAAGGTGCCAGACAGGAGTTCTCCTGGTAGTTTTTACACTACCTTGGTAGGCATCTGAAAGACACCACAAAAGTTGTTCTACCTGCTTTCTGGGCTGAGATGGGGAAACGCTGAATTTTGGAGTCGGCTGGTGACAAAATGTTCCAAACACACCCCATGCACAACTCCACCGGGGAAGGTGCCAGACAGGAGTTCTCCTGGTAGTTTTTACATTGCTCCGGTAGGCATCTGAAAGACACCACAAAAGTTGTTCTACCTGCTTTCTGGGCTGAGATGGGGAACCGCTGAATTTTGGACTCGGCCGGTGACAAAATGTTCCAAACACACCCCATGCACAACTCCACCGGGGAAGGTGCCAGACAGGAGTTCTCTTTGTAGTTTTTACACTACCTTGGTAGGAAGCTGAAAGGCACAAGAAAAGAAGTTGTACCTGCTTTGTGGGCTGAGATGGGGAACCGCTGAATTTTGGAGTCGGCTGGTGGCAAAATGTTCCAAACACACCCCATGCACAACTCCACCGGGGAAGGTGCCAGACAGGAGTTCTCCTGGTAGTTTTTACATTGCTCCGGTAGGCAGCTGAAAGGCACCACAAAAGTTTTTCTACCTGCTTTCTGGGCTGAGATGGGGAACAGCTGAATTTTGGACTCGGCCGGTGACAAAATGTTCCAAACACACCCCATGCACAACTCCACCGGGGAAGGTGCCAGACAGGAGTTCTCTTGGTAGTTTTTACACTACCTTGGTAGGCAGCTGAAAGGCACCACAAAAGTTGTTCTACCTGCTTTCTGGGCTGAGATGGGGAAACGCTGAATTTTGGACTCGGCCGGTGACAAAATGTTCCAAACACACCCCATGCACAACTCCACCGGGGAAGGTGCCAGACAGGAGTTCTCCTGGTAGTTTTTACACTACCTTGGTAGGCATCTGAAAGACACCACAAAAGTTGTTCTACCTGCTTTCTGGGCTGAGATGGGGAAACGCTGAATTTTGGACTCGGCCGGTGACAAAATGTTCCAAACACACCCCCTGCACAACTCCACCGGGGAAGGTGCCAGACAGGAGTTCTCCTGGTAGTTTTTACACTACCTTGGTAGGCATCTGAAAGACACCACAAAAGTTGTTCTACCTGCTTTCTGGGCTGAGATGGGGAAACGCTGAATTTTGGAGTCGGCTGGTGACAAAATGTTCCAAACACACCCCATGCACAACTCCACCGGGGAAGGTGCCAGACAGGAGTTCTCCTGGTAGTTTTTACACTACCTTGGTAGGCATCTGAAAGGCACCACAAAAGTTGTTCTACCTGCTTTCTGGGCTGAGATGGGGAATCGCTGAATTTTGAACTCGGCCGGTGACAAAATGTTCCAAACACACCCCATGCACAACTCCACCGGGGAAGGTGCCAGACAGGAGTTCTCCTGGTAGTTTTTACACTACCTTGGTAGGCATCTGAAAGGCACCACAAAAGTTGTTCTACCTGCTTTCTGGGCTGAGATGGGGAAACGCTGAATTTTGGACTCGGCTGGTGACAAAATGTTCCAAACACACCCCATGCACAACTCCACCGGGGAAGGTGCCAGACAGGAGTTCTCCTGGTAGTTTTTACACTACCTTGGTAGGCAGCTGAAAGGCACCACAAAAGTTGTTCTTCCTGCTTTCTGGGCTGAGATGGGGAAACGCTGAATTTTGGACTCGGCCGGTGACAAAATGTTCCAAACACACCCCATCCACAACTCCACCGGGGAAGGTGCCAGACAGGAGTTCTCCTGGTAGTTTTTACATTGCTCCGGTAGGCATCTGAAAGACACCACAAAAGTTGTTCTACCTGCTTTCTGGGCTGAGATGGGGAACCGCTGAATTTTGGAGTCGGCCGGTGACAAAATGTTCCAAACACACCCCATGCACAACTCCACCGGGGAAGGTGCCAGACAGGAGTTCTCCTGGTAGTTTTTACATTGCTCCGGTAGGCAGCTGAAAGGCACCACAAAAGTTTTTCTACCTGCTTTCTGGGCTGAGATGGGGAACCGCTGAATTTTGGAGTCGGCCGGTGACAAAATGTTCCAAACACACCCCATGCACAACTCCACCGGGGAAGGTGCCAGACAGGAGTTCTCTTGGTAGTTTTTACACTACCTTGGTAGGCAGCTGAAAGGCACCACAAAAGTTGTTCTACCTGCTTTCTGGGCTGAGATGGGGAAACGCTGAATTTTGGACTCGGCCGGTGACAAAATGTTCCAAACACACCCCATGCACAACTCCACCGGGGAAGGTGCCAGACAGGAGTTCTCCTGGTAGTTTTTACACTACCTTGGTAGGCATCTGAAAGACACGACAAAAGTTGTTCTACCTGCTTTCTGGGCTGAGATGGGGAACCGCTGAATTTTGGAGTCGGCCGGTGACAAAATGTTCCAAACACACCCCATGCACAACTCCACCGGGGAAGGTGCCAGACAGGAGTTCTCCTGGTAGTTTTTACACTACCTTGGTAGGCATCTGAAAGACACCACAAAAGTTGTTCTACCTGCTTTCTGGGCTGAGATGGGGAAACGCTGAATTTTGGAGTCGGCTGGTGACAAAATGTTCCAAACACACCCCCTGCACAACTCCACCGGGGAAGGTGCCAGACAGGAGTTCTCCTGGTAGTTTTTACACTACCTTGGTAGGCATCTGAAAGGCACCACAAAAGATGTTCTACCTGCTTTCTGGGCTGAGATGGGGAAACGCTGAATTTTGGAGTCGGCTGGTGACAAAATGTTCCAAACACACCCCATGCACAACTCCACCGGGGAAGGTGCCAGACAGGAGTTCTCCTGGTAGTTTTTACATTGCTCCGGTAGGCATCTGAAAGACACCACAAAAGTTGTTCTACCTGCTTTCTGGGCTGAGATGGGGAAACGCTGAATTTTGGACTCGGCCGGTGACAAAATGTTCCAAACACACCCCATGCACAACTCCACCGGGGAAGGTGCCAGACAGGAGTTCTCTTGGTAGTTTTTACACTACCTTGGTAGGAAGCTGAAAGGCACAAGAAAAGAAGTTGTACCTGCTTTGTGGGCTGAGATGGGGAACCGCTGAATTTTGGAGTCGGCTGGTGGCAAAATGTTCCAAACACACCCCATGCACAACTCCACCGGGGAAGGTGCCAGACAGGAGTTCTCCTGGTAGTTTTTACACTACCTTGGTAGGCATCTGAAAGGCACCACAAAAGTTGTTCTTCCTGCTTTCTGGGCTGAGATGGGGAAACGCTGAATTTTGGACTCGGCCGGTGACAAAATGTTCCAAACACACCCCATGCACAACTCCACCGGGGAAGGTGCCAGACAGGAGTTCTCCTGGTAGTTTTTACATTGCTCCGGTAGGCAGCTGAAAGGCACCACAAAAGTTTTTCTACCTGCTTTCTGGGCTGAGATGGGGAACCGCTGAATTTTGGAGTCGGCCGGTGACAAAATGTTCCAAACACACCCCATGCACAACTCCACCGGGGAAGGTGCCAGACAGGAGTTCTCTTGGTAGTTTTTACACTACCTTGGTAGGCAGCTGAAAGGCACCACAAAAGTTGTTCTACCTGCTTTCTGGGCTGAGATGGGGAAACGCTGAATTTTGGACTCGGCCGGTGACAAAATGTTCCAAACACACCCCATGCACAACTCCACCGGGGAAGGTGCCAGACAGGAGTTCTCCTGGTAGTTTTTACACTGCCTTGGTAGGCATCTGAAAGACACGACAAAAGATGTTCTACCTGCTTTCTGGGCTGAGATGGGGAAACGCTGAATTTTGGACTCGGCCGGTGACAAAATGTTCCAAACACACCCCATGCACAACTCCACCGGGGAAGGTGCCAGACAGGAGTTCTCCTGGTAGTTTTTACACTACCTTGGTAGGCATCTGAAAGACACGACAAAAGTTGTTCTACCTGCTTTCTGGGCTGAGATGGGGAACCGCTGAATTTTGGACTCGGCCGGTGACAAAATGTTCCAAACACACCCCATGCACAACTCCACCGGGGAAGGTGCCAGACAGGAGTTTTCCTGGTAGTTTTTACACTACCTTGGTAGGCATCTGAAAGACACCACAAAAGTTGTTCTACCTGCTTTCTGGGCTGAGATGGGGAAACGCTGAATTTTGGAGTCGGCCGGTGACAAAATGTTCCAAACACACCCCCTGCACAACTCCACCGGGGAAGGTGCCAGACAGGAGTTCTCCTGGTAGTTTTTACACTACCTTGGTAGGCATCTGAAAGGCACCACAAAAGTTGTTCTACCTGCTTTCTGGGCTGAGATGGGGAAACGCTGAATTTTGGACTCGGCTGGTGACAAAATGTTCCAAACACACCCCATGCACAACTCCACCGGGGAAGGTGCCAGACAGGAGTTCTCCTGGTAGTTTTTACACTACCTTGGTAGGCAGCTGAAAGGCACCACAAAAGTTGTTCTACCTGCTTTCTGGGCTGAGATGGGGAAACGCTGAATTTTGGACTCGGCCGGTGACAAAATGTTCCAAACACACCCCATGCACAACTCCACCGGGGAAGGTGCCAGACAGGAGTTCTCCTGGTAGTTTTTACACTACCTTGGTAGGCATCTGAAAGGCACCACAAAAGTTGTTCTACCTGCTTTCTGGGCTGAGATGGGGAAACGCTGAATTTTGGACTCGGCTGGTGACAAAATGTTCCAAACACACCCCATGCACAACTCCACCGGGGAAGGTGCCAGACAGGAGTTCTCCTGGTAGTTTTTACACTACCTTGGTAGGCAGCTGAAAGGCACCACAAAAGTTGTTCTACCTGCTTTCTGGGCTGAGATGGGGAAACGCTGAATTTTGGACTCGGCCGGTGACAAAATGTTCCAAACACACCCCATGCACAACTCCACCGGGGAAGGTGCCAGACAGGAGTTCTCCTGGTAGTTTTTACACTACCTTGGTAGGCATCTGAAAGGCACCACAAAAGTTGTTCTACCTGCTTTCTGGGCTGAGATGGGGAAACGCTGAATTTTGGAGTCGGCTGGTGACAAAATGTTCCAAACACACCCCGTGCACAACTCCACCGGGGAAGGTGCCAGACAGGAGTTCTCCTGGTAGTTTTTACACGACCTTGGTAGGCAGCTGAAAGGCACCACAAAAGTTGTTCTACCTGCTTTCTGGGCTGAGATGGGGAAACGCTGAATTTTGGAGTCGGCCGGTGACAAAATGTTCCAAACACACCCCATGCAAAACTCCACCGGGGAAGGTGCCAGACAGGAGTTCTCCTGGTAGTTTTTACACTACCTTGGTAGGCATCTGAAAGACACCACAAAAGTTGTTCTACCTGCTTTCTGGGCTGAGATGGGGAAACGCTGAATTTTGGAGTCGGCCGTTGACAAAATATTCCAAACACACCCCCTGCACAACTCCACCGGGGAAGGTGCCAGACAGGAGTTCTCCTGGTAGTTTTTACACTACCTTGGTAGGCATTTGAAAGGCACCACAAAAGTTGTTCTACCTGCTTTCTGGGCTGAGATGGGGAATCGCTGAATTTTGAACTCGGCCGGTGACAAAATGTTCCAAACACACCCCATGCACAACTCCACCGGGGAAGGTGCCAGACAGGAGTTCTCCTGGTAGTTTTTACACTACCTTGGTAGGCATCTGAAAGGCACCACAAAAGTTGTTCTACCTGCTTTCTGGGCTGAGATGGGGAACCGCTGAATTTTGGAGTCGGCTGGTGACAAAATGTTCCAAACACACCCCATGCACAACTCCACCGGGGAAGGTGCCAGACAGGAGTTCTCCTGGTAGTTTTTACACTACCTTGGTAGGCATCTGAAAGACACCACAAAAGTTGTTCTACCTGCTTTCTGGGCTGAGATGGGGAACCGCTGAATTTTGGACTCGGCCGGTGACAAAATGTTCCAAACACACCCCATGCACAACTCCACCGGGGAAGGTGCCAGACAGGAGTTCTCCTGGTAGTTTTTACATTGCTCCGGTAGGCATCTGAAAGACACCACAAAAGTTGTTCTACCTGCTTTCTGGGCTGAGATGGGGAATCGCTGAATTTTGGACTCGGCCGGTGACAAAATGTTCCAAACACACCCCATGCACAACTCCACCGGGGAAGGTGCCAGACAGGAGTTCTCCTGGTAGTTTTTACACTACCTTGGTAGGCATTTGAAAGGCACCACAAAAGTTGTTCTACCTGCTTTCTGGGCTGAGATGGGGAATCGCTGAATTTTGAACTCGGCCGGTGACAAAATGTTCCAAACACACCCCATGCACAACTCCACCGGGGAAGGTGCCAGACAGGAGTTCTCCTGGTAGTTTTTACACTACCTTGGTAGGCATCTGAAAGGCACCACAAAAGTTGTTCTACCTGCTTTCTGGGCTGAGATGGGGAACCGCTGAATTTTGGAGTCGGCTGGTGACAAAATGTTCCAAACACACCCCATGCACAACTCCACCGGGGAAGGTGCCAGACAGGAGTTCTCCTGGTAGTTTTTACACTACCTTGGTAGGCATCTGAAAGACACCACAAAAGTTGTTCTACCTGCTTTCTGGGCTGAGATGGGGAAACGCTGAATTTTGGACTCGGCCGGTGACAAAATGTTCCAAACACACCCCATGCACAACTCCACCGGGGAAGGTGCCAGACAGGAGTTCTCCTGGTAGTTTTTACATTGCTCCGGTAGGCATCTGAAAGACACCACAAAAGTTGTTCTACCTGCTTTCTGGGCTGAGATGGGGAATCGCTGAATTTTGGACTCGGCCGGTGACAAAATGTTCCAAACACACCCCATGCACAACTCCACCGGGGAAGGTGCCAGACAGGAGTTCTCCTGGTAGTTTTTACACTACCTTGGTAGGCAGCTGAAAGACACCACAAAAGTTGTTCTACCTGCTTTCTGGGCTGAGATGGGGAAACGCTGAATTTTGGACTCGGCCGGTGACAAAATGTTCCAAACACACCCCATGCAAAACTCCACCGGGGAAGGTGCCAGACAGGAGTTCTCCTGGTAGTTTTTACACTACCTTGGTAGGCATCTGAAAGGCACCACAAAAGTTGTTCTACCTGCTTTCTGGGCTGAGATGGGGAAACGCTGAATTTTGGAGTCGGCTGGTGACAAAATGTTCCAAACACACCCCATGCACAACTCCACCGGGGAAGGTGCCAGACAGGAGTTCTCCTGGTAGTTTTTACACGACCTTGGTAGGCAGCTGAAAGGCACCACAAAAGTTGTTCTACCTGCTTTCTGGGCTGAGATGGGGAAACGCTGAATTTTGGACTCGGCCGGTGACAAAATGTTCCAAACACACCCCATGCAAAACTCCACCGGGGAAGGTGCCAGACAGGAGTTCTCCTGGTAGTTTTTACACTACCTTGGTAGGCATCTGAAAGACACCACAAAAGTTGTTCTACCTGCTTTCTGGGCTGAGATGGGGAAACGCTGAATTTTGGACTCGGCCGGTGACAAAATGTTCCAAACACACCCCATGCACAACTCCACCGGGGAAGGTGCCAGACAGGAGTTCTCCTGGTAGTTTTTACACTACCTTGGTAGGCATTTGAAAGGCACCACAAAAGTTGTTCTACCTGCTTTCTGGGCTGAGATGGGGAATCGCTGAATTTTGAACTCGGCCGGTGACAAAATGTTCCAAACACACCCCATGCACAACTCCACCGGGGAAGGTGCCAGACAGGAGTTCTCCTGGTAGTTTTTACACTACCTTGGTAGGCATCTGAAAGACACCACAAAAGTTGTTCTACCTGCTTTCTGGGCTGAGATGGGGAACCGCTGAATTTTGGACTCGGCCGGTGACAAAATGTTCCAAACACACCCCATGCACAACTCCACCGGGGAAGGTGCCAGACAGGAGTTCTCCTGGTAGTTTTTACATTGCTCCGGTAGGCATCTGAAAGACACCACAAAAGTTGTTCTACCTGCTTTCTGGGCTGAGATGGGGAACCGCTGAATTTTGGAGTCGGCCGGTGACAAAATGTTCCAAACACACCCCATGCACAACTCCACCGGGGAAGGTGCCAGGAACGAATTCTGTTGGTAGTTTTTACACTACCTTGGTAGGCAGCTGAAAGGCACAAGAAAAGTTGTTCTACCTGCTTTGTGGGCTGAGATGGGGAACCGCTGAATTTTGGAGTCGGCCGTTGACAAAATGTTCCGAACACACCCCATGCACAACTCCACCGGGGAAGGTGCCAGGAACGAATTCTGTTGGTAGTTTTTACACTACCTTGGTAGGCAGCTGAAAGGCACAAGAAAAGTTGTTGTACCTGCTTTCTGGGCTGAGATGGGGAACCGCTGAATTTTGGAGTCGGCTGGTGGCAAAATGTTCCAAACACACCCCCTGCACAACTCCACCGGGGAAGGTGCCAGGAACGAATTCTGTTGGTAGTTTTTACACTACCTTGGTAGGAAGCTGAAAGGCACAAGAAAAGAAGTTGTACCTGCTTTGTGGGCTGAGATGGGGAACCGCTGAATTTTGGAGTCGGCTGGTGGCAAAATGTTCCAAACACACCCCATGCACAACTCCACCGGGGAAGGTGCCAGACAGGAGTTCTCCTGGTAGTTTTTACATTGCTCCGGTAGGCATCTGAAAGGCACCACAAAAGTTGTTCTACCTGCTTTCTGGGCTGAGATGGGGAACCGCTGAATTTTGGACTCGGCCGGTGACAAAATGTTCCAAACACACCCCATGCACAACTCCACCGGGGAAGGTGCCAGACAGGAGTTCTCTTGGTAGTTTTTACACTACCTTGGTAGGCATCTGAAAGGCACCACAAAAGTTGTTCTACCTGCTTTCTGGGCTGAGATGGGGAACCGCTGAATTTTGGAGTCGGCTGGTGACAAAATGTTCCAAACACACCCCATGCACAACTCCACCGGGGAAGGTGCCAGACAGGAGTTCTCCTGGTAGTTTTTACACTACCTTGGTAGGCATCTGAAAGACACCACAAAAGTTGTTCTACCTGCTTTCTGGGCTGAGATGGGGAACCGCTGAATTTTGGACTCGGCCGGTGACAAAATGTTCCAAACACACCCCATGCACAACTCCACCGGGGAAGGTGCCAGACAGGAGTTCTCCTGGTAGTTTTTACATTGCTCCGGTAGGCATCTGAAAGACACCACAAAAGTTGTTCTACCTGCTTTCTGGGCTGAGATGGGGAATCGCTGAATTTTGGACTCGGCCGGTGACAAAATGTTCCAAACACACCCCATGCACAACTCCACCGGGGAAGGTGCCAGACAGGAGTTCTCCTGGTAGTTTTTACACTACCTTGGTAGGCATCTGAAAGGCACCACAAAAGTTGTTCTACCTGCTTTCTGGGCTGAGATGGGGAAACGCTGAATTTTGGAGTCGGCTGGTGACAAAATGTTCCAAACACACCCCATGCACAACTCCACCGGGGAAGGTGCCAGACAGGAGTTCTCCTGGTAGTTTTTACACGACCTTGGTAGGCAGCTGAAAGGCACCACAAAAGTTGTTCTACCTGCTTTCTGGGCTGAGATGGGGAAACGCTGAATTTTGGACTCGGCCGGTGACAAAATGTTCCAAACACACCCCATGCAAAACTCCACCGGGGAAGGTGCCAGACAGGAGTTCTCCTGGTAGTTTTTACACTACCTTGGTAGGCATCTGAAAGACACCACAAAAGTTGTTCTACCTGCTTTCTGGGCTGAGATGGGGAATCGCTGAATTTTGGAGTCGGCCGTTGACAAAATGTTCCAAACACACCCCATGCACAACTCCACCGGGGAAGGTGCCAGACAGGAGTTCTCCTGGTAGTTTTTACACTACCTTGGTAGGCATTTGAAAGGCACCACAAAAGTTGTTCTACCTGCTTTCTGGGCTGAGATGGGGAATCGCTGAATTTTGAACTCGGCCGGTGACAAAATGTTCCAAACACACCCCATGCACAACTCCACCGGGGAAGGTGCCAGACAGGAGTTCTCCTGGTAGTTTTTACACTACCTTGGTAGGCATCTGAAAGACACCACAAAAGTTGTTCTACCTGCTTTCTGGGCTGAGATGGGGAACCGCTGAATTTTGGACTCGGCCGGTGACAAAATGTTCCAAACACACCCCATGCACAACTCCACCGGGGAAGGTGCCAGACAGGAGTTCTCCTGGTAGTTTTTACATTGCTCCGGTAGGCATCTGAAAGACACCACAAAAGTTGTTCTACCTGCTTTCTGGGCTGAGATGGGGAACCGCTGAATTTTGGAGTCGGCCGGTGACAAAATGTTCCAAACACACCCCATGCACAACTCCACCGGGGAAGGTGCCAGGAACGAATTCTGTTGGTAGTTTTTACACTACCTTGGTAGGCAGCTGAAAGGCACAAGAAAAGTTGTTCTACCTGCTTTGTGGGCTGAGATGGGGAACCGCTGAATTTTGGAGTCGGCCGTTGACAAAATGTTCCGAACACACCCCATGCACAACTCCACCGGGGAAGGTGCCAGGAACGAATTCTGTTGGTAGTTTTTACACTACCTTGGTAGGCAGCTGAAAGGCACAAGAAAAGTTGTTGTACCTGCTTTCTGGGCTGAGATGGGGAACCGCTGAATTTTGGAGTCGGCTGGTGGCAAAATGTTCCAAACACACCCCCTGCACAACTCCACCGGGGAAGGTGCCAGGAACGAATTCTGTTGGTAGTTTTTACACTACCTTGGTAGGAAGCTGAAAGGCACAAGAAAAGAAGTTGTACCTGCTTTGTGGGCTGAGATGGGGAACCGCTGAATTTTGGAGTCGGCTGGTGGCAAAATGTTCCAAACACACCCCATGCACAACTCCACCGGGGAAGGTGCCAGACAGGAGTTCTCCTGGTAGTTTTTACATTGCTCCGGTAGGCAGCTGAAAGGCACCACAAAAGTTTTTCTACCTGCTTTCTGGGCTGAGATGGGGAACCGCTGAATTTTGGACTCGGCCGGTGACAAAATGTTCCAAACACACCCCATGCACAACTCCACCGGGGAAGGTGCCAGACAGGAGTTCTCTTGGTAGTTTTTACACTACCTTGGTAGGCAGCTGAAAGGCACCACAAAAGTTGTTCTACCTGCTTTCTGGGCTGAGATGGGGAATCGCTGAATTTTGAACTCGGCTGGTGACAAAATGTTCCAAACACACCCCATGCACAACTCCACCGGGGAAGGTGCCAGACAGGAGTTCTCCTGGTAGTTTTTACACTACCTTGGTAGGCATCTGAAAGGCACCACAAAAGTTGTTCTACCTGCTTTCTGGGCTGAGATGGGGAATCGCTGAATTTTGAACTCGGCCGGTGACAAAATGTTCCAAACACACCCCATGCACAACTCCACCGGGGAAGGTGCCAGACAGGAGTTCTCCTGGTAGTTTTTACACTACCTTGGTAGGCATCTGAAAGGCACCACAAAAGTTGTTCTACCTGCTTTCTGGGCTGAGATGGGGAAACGCTGAATTTTGGAGTCGGCCGGTGACAAAATGTTCCAAACACACCCCATGCACAACTCCACCGGGGAAGGTGCCAGGCAGTTCTCTTTGTAGTTTTTACACTACCTTGGTAGGAAGCTGAAAGGCACAAGAAAAGAAGTGGTACCTGCTTTGTGGGCTGAGATGGGGAACCGCTGAATTTTGGAGTCGGCTGGTGGCAAAATGTTCCAAACACACCCCATGCACAACTCCACCGGGGAAGGTGCCAGACAGGAGTTCTCCTGGTAGTTTTTACATTGCTCCGGTAGGCAGCTGAAAGGCACCACAAAAGTTTTTCTACCTGCTTTCTGGGCTGAGATGGGGAACCGCTGAATTTTGGAGTCGGCCGGTGACAAAATGTTCCAAACACACCCCATGCACAACTCCACCGGGGAAGGTGCCAGACAGGAGTTCTCTTGGTAGTTTTTACACTACCTTGGTAGGCAGCTGAAAGGCACCACAAAAGTTGTTCTACCTGCTTTCTGGGCTGAGATGGGGAAACGCTGAATTTTGGACTCGGCCGGTGACAAAATGTTCCAAACACACCCCATGCACAACTCCACCGGGGAAGGTGCCAGACAGGAGTTCTCCTGGTAGTTTTTACACTACCTTGGTAGGCATCTGAAAGGCACCACAAAAGTTGTTCTACCTGCTTTCTGGGCTGAGATGGGGAAACGCTGAATTTTGGAGTCGGCTGGTGACAAAATGTTCCAAACACACCCCATGCACAACTCCACCGGGGAAGGTGCCAGACAGGAGTTCTCCTGGTAGTTTTTACACTACCTTGGTAGGCATCTGAAAGGCACCACAAAAGTTGTTCTACCTGCTTTCTGGGCTGAGATGGGGAATCGCTGAATTTTGAACTCGGCTGGTGACAAAATGTTCCAAACACACCCCATGCACAACTCCACCGGGGAAGGTGCCAGACAGGAGTTCTCCTGGTAGTTTTTACATTGCTCCGGTAGGCAGCTGAAAGGCACCACAAAAGTTTTTCTACCTGCTTTCTGGGCTGAGATGGGGAACCGCTGAATTTTGGAGTCGGCCGGTGACAAAATGTTCCAAACACACCCCATGCACAACTCCACCGGGGAAGGTGCCAGACAGGAGTTCTCTTGGTAGTTTTTACACTACCTTGGTAGGCAGCTGAAAGGCACCACAAAAGTTGTTCTACCTGCTTTCTGGGCTGAGATGGGGAAACGCTGAATTTTGGACTCGGCCGGTGACAAAATGTTCCAAACACACCCCATGCACAACTCCACCGGGGAAGGTGCCAGACAGGAGTTCTCCTGGTAGTTTTTACACTACCTTGGTAGGCATCTGAAAGACACGACAAAAGTTGTTCTACCTGCTTTCTGGGCTGAGATGGGGAACCGCTGAATTTTGGACTCGGCCGGTGACAAAATGTTCCAAACACACCCCATGCACAACTCCACCGGGGAAGGTGCCAGACAGGAGTTCTCCTGGTAGTTTTTACACTACCTTGGTAGGCATCTGAAAGACACCACAAAAGTTGTTCTACCTGCTTTCTGGGCTGAGATGGGGAAACGCTGAATTTTGGAGTCGGCTGGTGACAAAATGTTCCAAACACACCCCCTGCACAACTCCACCGGGTAAGGTGCCAGACAGGAGTTCTCCTGGTAGTTTTTACACTACCTTGGTAGGCATCTGAAAGGCACCACAAAAGTTGTTCTACCTGCTTTCTGGGCTGAGATGGGGAATCGCTGAATTTTGAACTCGGCCGGTGACAAAATGTTCCAAACACACCCCATGCACAACTCCACCGGGGAAGGTGCCAGACAGGAGTTCTCCTGGTAGTTTTTACACTACCTTGGTAGGCATCTGAAAGGCACCACAAAAGTTGTTCTACCTGCTTTCTGGGCTGAGATGGGGAATCGCTGAATTTTGAACTCGGCTGGTGACAAAATGTTCCAAACACACCCCATGCACAACTCCACCGGGGAAGGTGCCAGACAGGAGTTCTCCTGGTAGTTTTTACACTACCTTGGTAGGCATCTGAAAGGCACCACAAAAGTTGTTCTACCTGCTTTCTGGGCTGAGATGGGGAATCGCTGAATTTTGAACTCGGCCGGTGACAAAATGTTCCAAACACACCCCATGCACAACTCCACCGGGGAAGGTGCCAGACAGGAGTTCTCCTGGTAGTTTTTACACTACCTTGGTAGGCATCTGAAAGGCACCACAAAAGTTTTTCTACCTGCTTTCTGGGCTGAGATGGGGAACCGCTGAATTTTGGAGTCGGCCGGTGACAAAATGTTCCAAACACACCCCATGCACAACTCCACCGGGGAAGGTGCCAGGCAGTTCTCTTTGTAGTTTTTACACTACCTTGGTAGGAAGCTGAAAGGCACAAGAAAAGAAGTGGTACCTGCTTTGTGGGCTGAGATGGGGAACCGCTGAATTTTGGAGTCGGCTGGTGGCAAAATGTTCCAAACACACCCCATGCACAACTCCACCGGGGAAGGTGCCAGACAGGAGTTCTCCTGGTAGTTTTTACATTGCTCCGGTAGGCAGCTGAAAGGCACCACAAAAGTTTTTCTACCTGCTTTCTGGGCTGAGATGGGGAACCGCTGAATTTTGGAGTCGGCCGGTGACAAAATGTTCCAAACACACCCCATGCACAACTCCACCGGGGAAGGTGCCAGGCAGGAGTTCTCTTGGTAGTTTTTACACTACCTTGGTAGGCAGCTGAAAGGCACCACAAAAGTTGTTCTACCTGCTTTCTGGGCTGAGATGGGGAAACGCTGAATTTTGGACTCGGCCGGTGACAAAATGTTCCAAACACACCCCCTGCACAACTCCACCGGGGAAGGTGCCAGACAGGAGTTCTCCTGGTAGTTTTTACACTACCTTGGTAGGCATCTGAAAGGCACCACAAAAGTTGTTCTACCTGCTTTCTGGGCTGAGATGGGGAATCGCTGAATTTTGAACTCGGCCGGTGACAAAATGTTCCAAACACACCCCATGCACAACTCCACCGGGGAAGGTGCCAGACAGGAGTTCTCCTGGTAGTTTTTACACTACCTTGGTAGGCATCTGAAAGGCACCACAAAAGTTGTTCTACCTGCTTTCTGGGCTGAGATGGGGAATCGCTGAATTTTGAACTCGGCCGGTGACAAAATGTTCCAAACACACCCCATGCACAACTCCACCGGGGAAGGTGCCAGACAGGAGTTCTCCTGGTAGTTTTTACACTACCTTGGTAGGCATCTGAAAGGCACCACAAAAGTTGTTCTACCTGCTTTCTGGGCTGAGATGGGGAACCGCTGAATTTTGGAGTCGGCCGGTGACAAAATGTTCCAAACACACCCCATGCACAACTCCACCGGGGAAGGTGCCAGGCAGTTCTCTTTGTAGTTTTTACACTACCTTGGTAGGAAGCTGAAAGGCACAAGAAAAGAAGTGGTACCTGCTTTGTGGGCTGAGATGGGGAACCGCTGAATTTTGGAGTCGGCTGGTGGCAAAATGTTCCAAACACACCCCATGCACAACTCCACCGGGGAAGGTGCCAGACAGGAGTTCTCCTGGTAGTTTTTACATTGCTCCGGTAGGCAGCTGAAAGGCACCACAAAAGTTTTTCTACCTGCTTTCTGGGCTGAGATGGGGAACCGCTGAATTTTGGAGTCGGCCGGTGACAAAATGTTCCAAACACACCCCATGCACAACTCCACCGGGGAAGGTGCCAGACAGGAGTTCTCTTGGTAGTTTTTACACTACCTTGGTAGGCAGCTGAAAGGCACCACAAAAGTTGTTCTACCTGCTTTCTGGGCTGAGATGGGGAAACGCTGAATTTTGGACTCGGCCGGTGACAAAATGTTCCAAACACACCCCATGCACAACTCCACCGGGGAAGGTGCCAGACAGGAGTTCTCCTGGTAGTTTTTACATTGCTCCGGTAGGCAGCTGCAAGGCACCACAAAAGTTTTTCTACCTGCTTTCTGGGCTGAGATGGGGAACCGCTGAATTTTGAACTCGGCCGGTGACAAAATGTTCCAAACACACCCCATGCACAACTCCACCGGGGAAGGTGCCAGACAGGAGTTCTCCTGGTAGTTTTTACACTACCTTGGTAGGCATCTGAAAGACACCACAAAAGTTGTTCTACCTGCTTTCTGGGCTGAGATGGGGAAACGCTGAATTTTGGAGTCGGCTGGTGACAAAATGTTCCAAACACACCCCCTGCACAACTCCACCGGGTAAGGTGCCAGACAGGAGTTCTCCTGGTAGTTTTTACACTACCTTGGTAGGCATCTGAAAGGCACCACAAAAGATGTTCTACCTGCTTTCTGGGCTGAGATGGGGAAACGCTGAATTTTGGAGTCGGCCGGTGACAAAATGTTCCAAACACACCCCATGCACAACTCCACCGGGGAAGGTGCCAGACAGGAGTTCTCTTTGTAGTTTTTACACTACCTTGGTAGGAAGCTGAAAGGCACAAGAAAAGAAGTTGTACCTGCTTTGTGGGCTGAGATGGGGAACCGCTGAATTTTGGACTCGGCTGGTGGCAAAATGTTCCAAACACACCCCATGCACAACTCCACCGGGGAAGGTGCCAGACAGGAGTTCTCCTGGTAGTTTTTACATTGCTCCGGTAGGCAGCTGAAAGGCACCACAAAAGTTTTTCTACCTGCTTTCTGGGCTGAGATGGGGAACCGCTGAATTTTGGAGTCGGCCGGTGACAAAATGTTCCAAACACACCCCATGCACAACTCCACCGGGGAAGGTGCCAGACAGGAGTTCTCTTGGTAGTTTTTACACTACCTTGGTAGGCAGCTGAAAGGCACCACAAAAGTTGTTCTACCTGCTTTCTGGGCTGAGATGGGGAAACGCTGAATTTTGGACTCGGCCGGTGATAAAATGTTCCAAACACACCCCATGCACAACTCCACCGGGGAAGGTGCCAGACAGGAGTTCTCCTGGTAGTTTTTACACTGCCTTGGTAGGCATCTGAAAGGCACCACAAAAGTTGTTCTACCTGCTTTCTGGGCTGAGATGGGGAAACGCTGAATTTTGGACTCGGCCGGTGACAAAATGTTCCAAACAGACCCCATGCACAACTCCACCGGGGAAGGTGCCAGACAGGAGTTCTCCTGGTAGTTTTTACACTACCTTGGTAGGCATCTGAAAGGCACCACAAAAGTTGTTCTACCTGCTTTCTGGGCTGAGATGGGGAAACGCTGAATTTTGGACTCGGCCGGTGACAAAATGTTCCAAACACACCCCATGCACAACTCCACCGGGGAAGGTGCCAGACAGGAGTTCTCCTGGTAGTTTTTACACTACCTTGGTAGGCATCTGAAAGACACCACAAAAGTTGTTCTACCTGCTTTCTGGGCTGAGATGGGGAAACGCTGAATTTTGGAGTCGGCTGGTGACAAAATGTTCCAAACACACCCCATGCACAACTCCACCGGGGAAGGTGCCAGACAGGAGTTCTCCTGGTAGTTTTTACATTGCTCCGGTAGGCATCTGAAAGACACCACAAAAGTTGTTCTACCTGCTTTCTGGGCTGAGATGGGGAAACGCTGAATTTTGGACTCGGCCGGTGACAAAATGTTCCAAACACACCCCATGCACAACTCCACCGGGGAAGGTGCCAGACAGGAGTTCTCTTTGTAGTTTTTACACTACCTTGGTAGGAAGCTGAAAGGCACAAGAAAAGAAGTTGTACCTGCTTTGTGGGCTGAGATGGGGAACCGCTGAATTTTGGAGTCGGCTGGTGGCAAAATGTTCCAAACACACCCCATGCACAACTCCACCGGGGAAGGTGCCAGACAGGAGTTCTCCTGGTAGTTTTTACACTACCTTGGTAGGCAGCTGAAAGGCACCACAAAAGTTGTTCTACCTGCTTTCTGGGCTGAGATGGGGAAACGCTGAATTTTGGACTCGGCCGGTGACAAAATGTTCCAAACACACCCCCTGCACAACTCCACCGGGGAAGGTGCCAGACAGGAGTTCTCTTGGTAGTTTTTACACTACCTTGGTAGGCAGCTGAAAGGCACCACAAAAGTTGTTCTACCTGCTTTCTGGGCTGAGATGGGGAAACGCTGAATTTTGGAGTCGGCTGGTAACAAAATGTTCCAAACACACCCCATGCACAACTCCACCGGGGAAGGTGCCAGACAGGAGTTCTCCTGGTAGTTTTTACACTACCTTGGTAGGAAGCTGAAAGGCACAAGAAAAGAAGTTGTACCTGCTTTGTGGGCTGAGATGGGGAACCGCTGAATTTTGGAGTCGGCTGGTGGCAAAATGTTCCAAACACACCCCATGCACAACTCCACCGGGGAAGGTGCCAGACAGGAGTTCTCCTGGTAGTTTTTACATTGCTCCGGTAGGCAGCTGAAAGGCACCACAAAAGTTTTTCTACCTGCTTTCTGGGCTGAGATGGGGAACCGCTGAATTTTGGAGTCGGCCGGTGACAAAATGTTCCAAACACACCCCATGCACAACTCCACCGGGGAAGGTGCCAGACAGGAGTTCTCTTGGTAGTTTTTACACTACCTTGGTAGGCAGCTGAAAGGCACCACAAAAGTTGTTCTACCTGCTTTCTGGGCTGAGATGGGGAAACGCTGAATTTTGGACTCGGCCGGTGACAAAATGTTCCAAACACACCCCATGCACAACTCCACCGGGGAAGGTGCCAGACAGGAGTTCTCCTGGTAGTTTTTACACTACCTTGGTAGGCATCTGAAAGGCACCACAAAAGTTGTTCTACCTGCTTTCTGGGCTGAGATGGGGAATCGCTGAATTTTGAACTCGGCCGGTGACAAAATGTTCCAAACACACCCCATGCACAACTCCACCGGGGAAGGTGCCAGACAGGAGTTCTCCTGGTAGTTTTTACACTACCTTGGTAGGCATCTGAAAGGCACCACAAAAGTTGTTCTACCTGCTTTCTGGGCTGAGATGGGGAATCGCTGAATTTTGGAGTCGGCCGGTGACAAAATGTTCCAAACACACCCCATGCACAACTCCACCGGGGAAGGTGCCAGACAGGAGTTCTCCTGGTAGTTTTTACACTACCTTGGTAGGCATCTGAAAGGCACCACAAAAGTTGTTCTACCTGCTTTCTGGGCTGAGATGGGGAACCGCTGAATTTTGGACTCGGCCGGTGACAAAATGTTCCAAACACACCCCATGCACAACTCCACCGGGGAAGGTGCCAGACAGGAGTTCTCCTGGTAGTTTTTACACTACCTTGGTAGGCATCTGAAAGACACCACAAAAGTTGTTCTACCTGCTTTCTGGGCTGAGATGGGGAAACGCTGAATTTTGGAGTCGGCTGGTGACAAAATGTTCCAAACACACCCCCTGCACAACTCCACCGGGTAAGGTGCCAGACAGGAGTTCTCCTGGTAGTTTTTACACTACCTTGGTAGGCATCTGAAAGGCACCACAAAAGATGTTCTACCTGCTTTCTGGGCTGAGATGGGGAAACGCTGAATTTTGGAGTCGGCCGGTGACAAAATGTTCCAAACACACCCCATGCACAACTCCACCGGGGAAGGTGCCAGACAGGAGTTCTCTTTGTAGTTTTTACACTACCTTGGTAGGAAGCTGAAAGGCACAAGAAAAGAAGTTGTACCTGCTTTGTGGGCTGAGATGGGGAACCGCTGAATTTTGGAGTCGGCTGGTGGCAAAATGTTCCAAACACACCCCATGCACAACTCCACCGGGGAAGGTGCCAGACAGGAGTTCTCCTGGTAGTTTTTACATTGCTCCGGTAGGCAGCTGAAAGGCACCACAAAAGTTTTTCTACCTGCTTTCTGGGCTGAGATGGGGAACCGCTGAATTTTGGAGTCGGCCGGTGACAAAATGTTCCAAACACACCCCATGCACAACTCCACCGGGGAAGGTGCCAGACAGGAGTTCTCTTGGTAGTTTTTACACTACCTTGGTAGGCAGCTGAAAGGCACCACAAAAGTTGTTCTACCTGCTTTCTGGGCTGAGATGGGGAAACGCTGAATTTTGGACTCGGCCGGTGATAAAATGTTCCAAACACACCCCATGCACAACTCCACCGGGGAAGGTGCCAGACAGGAGTTCTCCTGGTAGTTTTTACACTGCCTTGGTAGGCATCTGAAAGACACGACAAAAGATGTTCTACCTGCTTTCTGGGCTGAGATGGGGAAACGCTGAATTTTGGACTCGGCCGGTGACAAAATGTTCCAAACAGACCCCATGCACAACTCCACCGGGGAAGGTGCCAGACAGGAGTTCTCCTGGTAGTTTTTACACTACCTTGGTAGGCATCTGAAAGGCACCACAAAAGTTGTTCTACCTGCTTTCTGGGCTGAGATGGGGAACCGCTGAATTTTGGACTCGGCCGGTGACAAAATGTTCCAAACACACCCCATGCACAACTCCACCGGGGAAGGTGCCAGACAGGAGTTCTCCTGGTAGTTTTTACACTACCTTGGTAGGCATCTGAAAGACACCACAAAAGTTGTTCTACCTGCTTTCTGGGCTGAGATGGGGAAACGCTGAATTTTGGAGTCGGCTGGTGACAAAATGTTCCAAACACACCCCATGCACAACTCCACCGGGGAAGGTGCCAGACAGGAGTTCTCCTGGTAGTTTTTACATTGCTCCGGTAGGCATCTGAAAGACACCACAAAAGTTGTTCTACCTGCTTTCTGGGCTGAGATGGGGAAACGCTGAATTTTGGACTCGGCCGGTGACAAAATGTTCCAAACACACCCCATGCACAACTCCACCGGGGAAGGTGCCAGACAGGAGTTCTCTTTGTAGTTTTTACACTACCTTGGTAGGAAGCTGAAAGGCACAAGAAAAGAAGTTGTACCTGCTTTGTGGGCTGAGATGGGGAACCGCTGAATTTTGGAGTCGGCTGGTGGCAAAATGTTCCAAACACACCCCATGCACAACTCCACCGGGGAAGGTGCCAGACAGGAGTTCTCCTGGTAGTTTTTACATTGCTCCGGTAGGCAGCTGAAAGGCACCACAAAAGTTTTTCTACCTGCTTTCTGGGCTGAGATGGGGAACCGCTGAATTTTGGAGTCGGCCGGTGACAAAATGTTCCAAACACACCCCATGCACAACTCCACCGGGGAAGGTGCCAGACAGGAGTTCTCTTGGTAGTTTTTACACTACCTTGGTAGGCAGCTGAAAGGCACCACAAAAGTTGTTCTACCTGCTTTCTGGGCTGAGATGGGGAAACGCTGAATTTTGGACTCGGCCGGTGACAAAATGTTCCAAACACACCCCATGCACAACTCCACCGGGGAAGGTGCCAGACAGGAGTTCTCCTGGTAGTTTTTACACTACCTTGGTAGGCATCTGAAAGACACGACAAAAGATGTTCTACCTGCTTTCTGGGCTGAGATGGGGAAACGCTGAATTTTGGAGTCGGCCGGTGACAAAATGTTCCAAACACACCCCATGCACAACTCCACCGGGGAAGGTGCCAGACAGGAGTTCTCCTGGTAGTTTTTACATTGCTCCGGTAGGCATCTGAAAGACACCACAAAAGTTGTTCTACCTGCTTTCTGGGCTGAGATGGGGAAACGCTGAATTTTGGACTCGGCCGGTGACAAAATGTTCCAAACACACCCCATGCACAACTCCACCGGGGAAGGTGCCAGACAGGAGTTCTCCTGGTAGTTTTTACACTACCTTGGTAGGCATCTGAAAGGCACCACAAAAGTTGTTCTACCTGCTTTCTGGGCTGAGATGGGGAACCCCTGAATTTTGGACTCGGCTGGTGACAAAATGTTCCAAACACACCCCATGCACAACTCCACCGGGGAAGGTGCCAGACAGGAGTTCTCCTGGTAGTTTTTACACTACCTTGGTAGGCATCTGAAAGGCACCACAAAAGTTGTTCTTCCTGCTTTCTGGGCTGAGATGGGGAAACGCTGAATTTTGGACTCGGCCGGTGACAAAATGTTCCAAACACACCCCATCCACAACTCCACCGGGGAAGGTGCCAGACAGGAGTTCTCCTGGTAGTTTTTACATTGCTCCGGTAGGCATCTGAAAGACACCACAAAAGTTGTTCTACCTGCTTTCTGGGCTGAGATGGGGAACCGCTGAATTTTGGAGTCGGCCGGTGACAAAATGTTCCAAACACACCCCATGCACAACTCCACCGGGGAAGGTGCCAGGCAGTTCTCTTTGTAGTTTTTACACTACCTTGGTAGGAAGCTGAAAGGCACAAGAAAAGAAGTTGTACCTGCTTTGTGGGCTGAGATGGGGAACCGCTGAATTTTGGAGTCGGCTGGTGGCAAAATGTTCCAAACACACCCCATGCACAACTCCACCGGGGAAGGTGCCAGACAGGAGTTCTCCTGGTAGTTTTTACATTGCTCCGGTAGGCAGCTGAAAGGCACCACAAAAGTTGTTCTACCTGCTTTCTGGGCTGAGATGGGGAACCGCTGAATTTTGGAGTCGGCCGGTGACAAAATGTTCCAAACACACCCCATGCACAACTCCACCGGGGAAGGTGCCAGACAGGAGTTCTCTTGGTAGTTTTTACACTACCTTGGTAGGCAGCTGAAAGGCACCACAAAAGTTGTTCTACCTGCTTTCTGGGCTGAGATGGGGAAACGCTGAATTTTGGACTCGGCCGGTGACAAAATGTTCCAAACACACCCCCTGCACAACTCCACCGGGGAAGGTGCCAGACAGGAGTTCTCTTGGTAGTTTTTACACTACCTTGGTAGGCAGCTGAAAGGCACCACAAAAGTTGTTCTACCTGCTTTCTGGGCTGAGATGGGGAAACGCTGAATTTTGGAGTCGGCTGGTAACAAAATGTTCCAAACACACCCCATGCACAACTCCACCGGGGAAGGTGCCAGACAGGAGTTCTCCTGGTAGTTTTTACACTACCTTGGTAGGCATCTGAAAGGCACCACAAAAGTTGTTCTACCTGCTTTCTGGGCTGAGATGGGGAAACGCTGAATTTTGAACTCGGCCGGTGACAAAATGTTCCAAACACACCCCATGCACAACTCCACCGGGGAAGGTGCCAGACAGGAGTTCTCCTGGTAGTTTTTACACTACCTTGGTAGGCATCTGAAAGGCACCACAAAAGTTGTTCTACCTGCTTTCTGGGCTGAGATGGGGAACCCCTGAATTTTGGACTCGGCTGGTGACAAAATGTTCCAAACACACCCCATGCACAACTCCACCGGGGAAGGTGCCAGACAGGAGTTCTCCTGGTAGTTTTTACACTACCTTGGTAGGCATCTGAAAGGCACCACAAAAGTTGTTCTTCCTGCTTTCTGGGCTGAGATGGGGAAACGCTGAATTTTGGACTCGGCCGGTGACAAAATGTTCCAAACACACCCCATGCACAACTCCACCGGGGAAGGTGCCAGACAGGAGTTCTCCTGGTAGTTTTTACATTGCTCCGGTAGGCATCTGAAAGACACCACAAAAGTTGTTCTACCTGCTTTCTGGGCTGAGATGGGGAACCGCTGAATTTTGGACTCGGCCGGTGACAAAATGTTCCAAACACACCCCATGCACAACTCCACCGGGGAAGGTGCCAGGCAGTTCTCTTTGTAGTTTTTACACTACCTTGGTAGGAAGCTGAAAGGCACAAGAAAAGAAGTTGTACCTGCTTTGTGGGCTGAGATGGGGAACCGCTGAATTTTGGAGTCGGCTGGTGGCAAAATGTTCCAAACACACCCCATGCACAACTCCACCGGGGAAGGTGCCAGACAGGAGTTCTCCTGGTAGTTTTTACATTGCTCCGGTAGGCAGCTGAAAGGCACCACAAAAGTTTTTCTACCTGCTTTCTGGGCTGAGATGGGGAACCGCTGAATTTTGGAGTCGGCCGGTGACAAAATGTTCCAAACACACCCCATGCACAACTCCACCGGGGAAGGTGCCAGACAGGAGTTCTCTTGGTAGTTTTTACACTACCTTGGTAGGCAGCTGAAAGGCACCACAAAAGTTGTTCTACCTGCTTTCTGGGCTGAGATGGGGAAACGCTGAATTTTGGACTCGGCCGGTGACAAAATGTTCCAAACACACCCCATGCACAACTCCACCGGGGAAGGTGCCAGACAGGAGTTCTCCTGGTAGTTTTTACACTACCTTGGTAGGCATCTGAAAGACACGACAAAAGTTGTTCTACCTGCTTTCTGGGCTGAGATGGGGAACCGCTGAATTTTGGACTCGGCCGGTGACAAAATGTTCCAAACACACCCCATGCACAACTCCACCGGGGAAGGTGCCAGACAGGAGTTCTCCTGGTAGTTTTTACACTACCTTGGTAGGCATCTGAAAGACACCACAAAAGTTGTTCTACCTGCTTTCTGGGCTGAGATGGGGAAACGCTGAATTTTGGAGTCGGCTGGTGACAAAATGTTCCAAACACACCCCCTGCACAACTCCACCGGGGAAGGTGCCAGACAGGAGTTCTCCTGGTAGTTTTTACACTACCTTGGTAGGCATCTGAAAGGCACCACAAAAGATGTTCTACCTGCTTTCTGGGCTGAGATGGGGAAACGCTGAATTTTGGAGTCGGCTGGTGACAAAATGTTCCAAACACACCCCATGCACAACTCCACCGGGGAAGGTGCCAGACAGGAGTTTTCCTGGTAGTTTTTACATTGCTCCGGTAGGCATCTGAAAGACACCACAAAAGTTGTTCTACCTGCTTTCTGGGCTGAGATGGGGAAACGCTGAATTTTGGACTCGGCCGGTGACAAAATGTTCCAAACACACCCCATGCACAACTCCACCGGGGAAGGTGCCAGACAGGAGTTCTCTTTGTAGTTTTTACACTACCTTGGTAGGAAGCTGAAAGGCACAAGAAAAGAAGTTGTACCTGCTTTGTGGGCTGAGATGGGGAACCGCTGAATTTTGGAGTCGGCTGGTGGCAAAATGTTCCAAACACACCCCATGCACAACTCCACCGGGGAAGGTGCCAGACAGGAGTTCTCCTGGTAGTTTTTACATTGCTCCGGTAGGCATCTGAAAGACACGACAAAAGTTGTTCTACCTGCTTTCTGGGCTGAGATGGGGAACCGCTGAATTTTGGACTCGGCCGGTGACAAAATGTTCCAAACACACCCCATGCACAACTCCACCGGGGAAGGTGCCAGACAGGAGTTCTCCTGGTAGTTTTTACACTACCTTGGTAGGCATCTGAAAGACACCACAAAAGTTGTTCTACCTGCTTTCTGGGCTGAGATGGGGAAACGCTGAATTTTGGACTCGGCCGGTGACAAAATGTTCCAAACACACCCCATGCACAACTCCACCGGGGAAGGTGCCAGACAGGAGTTCTCCTGGTAGTTTTTACACTACCTTGGTAGGCATCTGAAAGACACCACAAAAGTTGTTCTACCTGCTTTCTGGGCTGAGATGGGGAAACGCTGAATTTTGGAGTCGGCTGGTGACAAAATGTTCCAAACACACCCCATGCACAACTCCACCGGGGAAGGTGCCAGACAGGAGTTCTCCTGGTAGTTTTTACACTACCTTGGTAGGCATCTGAAAGGCACCACAAAAGTTGTTCTACCTGCTTTCTGGGCTGAGATGGGGAATCGCTGAATTTTGAACTCGGCCGGTGACAAAATGTTCCAAACACACCCCCTGCACAACTCCACCGGGGAAGGTGCCAGACAGGAGTTCTCCTGGTAGTTTTTACACTACCTTGGTAGGCATCTGAAAGGCACCACAAAAGTTGTTCTACCTGCTTTCTGGGCTGAGATGGGGAACCCCTGAATTTTGGAGTCGGCTGGTGACAAAATGTTCCAAACACACCCCATGCACAACTCCACCGGGGAAGGTGCCAGACAGGAGTTCTCCTGGTAGTTTTTACACTACCTTGGTAGGCATCTGAAAGGCACCACAAAAGTTGTTCTTCCTGCTTTCTGGGCTGAGATGGGGAAACGCTGAATTTTGGACTCGGCCGGTGACAAAATGTTCCAAACACACCCCATCCACAACTCCACCGGGGAAGGTGCCAGACAGGAGTTCTCCTGGTAGTTTTTACATTGCTCCGGTAGGCATCTGAAAGACACCACAAAAGTTGTTCTACCTGCTTTCTGGGCTGAGATGGGGAACCCCTGAATTTTGGACTCGGCTGGTGACAAAATGTTCCAAACACACCCCATGCACAACTCCACCGGGGAAGGTGCCAGACAGGAGTTCTCCTGGTAGTTTTTACACTACCTTGGTAGGCATCTGAAAGGCACCACAAAAGTTGTTCTTCCTGCTTTCTGGGCTGAGATGGGGAAACGCTGAATTTTGGACTCGGCCGGTGACAAAATGTTCCAAACACACCCCATCCACAACTCCACCGGGGAAGGTGCCAGACAGGAGTTCTCCTGGTAGTTTTTACATTGCTCCGGTAGGCATCTGAAAGACACCACAAAAGTTGTTCTACCTGCTTTCTGGGCTGAGATGGGGAACCGCTGAATTTTGGACTCGGCCGGTGACAAAATGTTCCAAACACACCCCATGCACAACTCCACCGGGGAAGGTGCCAGGCAGTTCTCTTTGTAGTTTTTACACTACCTTGGTAGGAAGCTGAAAGGCACAAGAAAAGAAGTTGTACCTGCTTTGTGGGCTGAGATGGGGAACCGCTGAATTTTGGAGTCGGCTGGTGGCAAAATGTTCCAAACACACCCCATGCACAACTCCACCGGGGAAGGTGCCAGACAGGAGTTCTCCTGGTAGTTTTTACATTGCTCCGGTAGGCAGCTGAAAGGCACCACAAAAGTTTTTCTACCTGCTTTCTGGGCTGAGATGGGGAACCGCTGAATTTTGGAGTCGGCCGGTGACAAAATGTTCCAAACACACCCCATGCACAACTCCACCGGGGAAGGTGCCAGACAGGAGTTCTCTTGGTAGTTTTTACACTACCTTGGTAGGCAGCTGAAAGGCACCACAAAAGTTGTTCTACCTGCTTTCTGGGCTGAGATGGGGAACCGCTGAATTTTGGACTCGGCCGGTGACAAAATGTTCCAAACACACCCCATGCACAACTCCACCGGGGAAGGTGCCAGACAGGAGTTCTCCTGGTAGTTTTTACACTACCTTGGTAGGCAGCTGAAAGGCACCACAAAAGTTGTTCTACCTGCTTTCTGGGCTGAGATGGGGAACCGCTGAATTTTGGAGTCGGCTGGTGACAAAATGTTCCAAACACACCCCGTGCACAACTCCACCGGGGAAGGTGCCAGACAGGAGTTCTCCTGGTAGTTTTTACACTACCTTGGTAGGCATCTGAAAGGCACCACAAAAGATGTTCTACCTGCTTTCTGGGCTGAGATGGGGAAACGCTGAATTTTGGAGTCGGCTGGTGACAAAATGTTCCAAACACACCCCATGCACAACTCCACCGGGGAAGGTGCCAGACAGGAGTTCTCCTGGTAGTTTTTACATTGCTCCGGTAGGCATCTGAAAGACACCACAAAAGTTGTTCTACCTGCTTTCTGGGCTGAGATGGGGAAACGCTGAATTTTGGACTCGGCCGGTGACAAAATGTTCCAAACACACCCCATGCACAACTCCACCGGGGAAGGTGCCAGACAGGAGTTCTCTTTGTAGTTTTTACACTACCTTGGTAGGAAGCTGAAAGGCACAAGAAAAGAAGTTGTACCTGCTTTGTGGGCTGAGATGGGGAACCGCTGAATTTTGGAGTCGGCTGGTGGCAAAATGTTCCAAACACACCCCATGCACAACTCCACCGGGGAAGGTGCCAGACAGGAGTTCTCCTGGTAGTTTTTACATTGCTCCGGTAGGCAGCTGAAAGGCACCACAAAAGTTTTTCTACCTGCTTTCTGGGCTGAGATGGGGAACCGCTGAATTTTGGAGTCGGCCGGTGACAAAATGTTCCAAACACACCCCATGCACAACTCCACCGGGGAAGGTGCCAGACAGGAGTTCTCCTGGTAGTTTTTACACTGCCTTGGTAGGCATCTGAAAGACACGACAAAAGATGTTCTACCTGCTTTCTGGGCTGAGATGGGGAACCGCTGAATTTTGGACTCGGCCGGTGACAAAATGTTCCAAACACACCCCATGCACAACTCCACCGGGGAAGGTGCCAGACAGGAGTTCTCCTGGTAGTTTTTACACTACCTTGGTAGGCATCTGAAAGGCACCACAAAAGTTGTTCTACCTGCTTTCTGGGCTGAGATGGGGAAACGCTGAATTTTGGACTCGGCCGGTGACAAAATGTTCCAAACACACCCCATGCACAACTCCACCGGGGAAGGTGCCAGACAGGAGTTCTCCTGGTAGTTTTTACACTACCTTGGTAGGCAGCTGAAAGGCACCACAAAAGTTGTTCTACCTGCTTTCTGGGCTGAGATGGGGAACCGCTGAATTTTGGACTCGGCCGGTGACAAAATGTTCCAAACACACCCCATGCACAACTCCACCGGGGAAGGTGCCAGACAGGAGTTCTCTTGGTAGTTTTTACACTACCTTGGTAGGCAGCTGAAAGGCACCACAAAAGTTGTTCTACCTGCTTTCTGGGCTGAGATGGGGAACCGCTGAATTTTGGACTCGGCCGGTGACAAAATGTTCCAAACACACCCCATGCACAACTCCACCGGGGAAGGTGCCAGACAGGAGTTCTCCTGGTAGTTTTTACACTACCTTGGTAGGCATCTGAAAGACACGACAAAAGTTGTTCTACCTGCTTTCTGGGCTGAGATGGGGAACCGCTGAATTTTGGACTCGGCCGGTGACAAAATGTTCCAAACACACCCCATGCACAACTCCACCGGGGAAGGTGCCAGACAGGAGTTCTCCTGGTAGTTTTTACACTACCTTGGTAGGCATCTGAAAGACACCACAAAAGTTGTTCTACCTGCTTTCTGGGCTGAGATGGGGAAACGCTGAATTTTGGAGTCGGCCGGTGACAAAATGTTCCAAACACACCCCATGCACAACTCCACCGGGGAAGGTGCCAGACAGGAGTTCTCCTGGTAGTTTTTACACTACCTTGGTAGGCATTTGAAAGGCACCACAAAAGTTGTTCTACCTGCTTTCTGGGCTGAGATGGGGAATCGCTGAATTTTGAACTCGGCCGGTGACAAAATGTTCCAAACACACCCCATGCACAACTCCACCGGGGAAGGTGCCAGACAGGAGTTCTCCTGGTAGTTTTTACACTACCTTGGTAGGCATCTGAAAGGCACCACAAAAGTTGTTCTACCTGCTTTCTGGGCTGAGATGGGGAACCGCTGAATTTTGGAGTCGGCTGGTGACAAAATGTTCCAAACACACCCCATGCACAACTCCACCGGGGAAGGTGCCAGACAGGAGTTCTCCTGGTAGTTTTTACACTACCTTGGTAGGCATCTGAAAGACACCACAAAAGTTGTTCTACCTGCTTTCTGGGCTGAGATGGGGAACCGCTGAATTTTGGACTCGGCCGGTGACAAAATGTTCCAAACACACCCCCTGCACAACTCCACCGGGGAAGGTGCCAGACAGGAGTTCTCCTGGTAGTTTTTACATTGCTCCGGTAGGCATCTGAAAGACACCACAAAAGTTGTTCTACCTGCTTTCTGGGCTGAGATGGGGAATCGCTGAATTTTGGACTCGGCCGGTGACAAAATGTTCCAAACACACCCCATGCACAACTCCACCGGGGAAGGTGCCAGACAGGAGTTCTCCTGGTAGTTTTTACACTACCTTGGTAGGCATCTGAAAGACACCACAAAAGTTGTTCTACCTGCTTTCTGGGCTGAGATGGGGAATCGCTGAATTTTGAACTCGGCCGGTGACAAAATGTTCCAAACACACCCCATGCACAACTCCACCGGGGAAGGTGCCAGACAGGAGTTCTCCTGGTAGTTTTTACACTACCTTGGTAGGCATCTGAAAGGCACCACAAAAGTTGTTCTACCTGCTTTCTGGGCTGAGATGGGGAACCGCTGAATTTTGGAGTCGGCTGGTGACAAAATGTTCCAAACACACCCCATGCACAACTCCACCGGGGAAGGTGCCAGACAGGAGTTCTCCTGGTAGTTTTTACACTACCTTGGTAGGCATCTGAAAGACACCACAAAAGTTGTTCTACCTGCTTTCTGGGCTGAGATGGGGAACCGCTGAATTTTGGACTCGGCCGGTGACAAAATGTTCCAAACACACCCCATGCACAACTCCACCGGGGAAGGTGCCAGACAGGAGTTCTCCTGGTAGTTTTTACATTGCTCCGGTAGGCATCTGAAAGACACCACAAAAGTTGTTCTACCTGCTTTGTGGGCTGAGATGGGGAATCGCTGAATTTTGGAGTCGGCTGGTGACAAAATGTTCCAAACACACCCCATGCACAACTCCACCGGGGAAGGTGCCAGACAGGAGTTCTCCTGGTAGTTTTTACACTACCTTGGTAGGCAGCTGAAAGACACCACAAAAGTTGTTCTACCTGCTTTCTGGGCTGAGATGGGGAAACGCTGAATTTTGGAGTCGGCTGGTGACAAAATGTTCCAAACACACCCCATGCACAACTCCACCGGGGAAGGTGCCAGACAGGAGTTCTCCTGGTAGTTTTTACACTACCTTGGTAGGCATCTGAAAGGCACCACAAAAGTTGTTCTACCTGCTTTCTGGGCTGAGATGGGGAAACGCTGAATTTTGGAGTCGGCTGGTGACAAAATGTTCCAAACACACCCCATGCACAACTCCACCGGGGAAGGTGCCAGACAGGAGTTCTCCTGGTAGTTTTTACACGACCTTGGTAGGCAGCTGAAAGGCACCACAAAAGTTGTTCTACCTGCTTTCTGGGCTGAGATGGGGAAACGCTGAATTTTGGACTCGGCCGGTGACAAAATGTTCCAAACACACCCCATGCAAAACTCCACCGGGGAAGGTGCCAGACAGGAGTTCTCCTGGTAGTTTTTACACTACCTTGGTAGGCATCTGAAAGACACCACAAAAGTTGTTCTACCTGCTTTCTGGGCTGAGATGGGGAATCGCTGAATTTTGGAGTCGGCCGTTGACAAAATGTTCCAAACACACCCCATGCACAACTCCACCGGGGAAGGTGCCAGACAGGAGTTCTCCTGGTAGTTTTTACACTACCTTGGTAGGCATTTGAAAGGCACCACAAAAGTTGTTCTACCTGCTTTCTGGGCTGAGATGGGGAATCGCTGAATTTTGAACTCGGCCGGTGACAAAATGTTCCAAACACACCCCATGCACAACTCCACCGGGGAAGGTGCCAGACAGGAGTTCTCCTGGTAGTTTTTACACTACCTTGGTAGGCATCTGAAAGACACCACAAAAGTTGTTCTACCTGCTTTCTGGGCTGAGATGGGGAACCGCTGAATTTTGGACTCGGCCGGTGACAAAATGTTCCAAACACACCCCATGCACAACTCCACCGGGGAAGGTGCCAGACAGGAGTTCTCCTGGTAGTTTTTACATTGCTCCGGTAGGCATCTGAAAGACACCACAAAAGTTGTTCTACCTGCTTTCTGGGCTGAGATGGGGAACCGCTGAATTTTGGAGTCGGCCGGTGACAAAATGTTCCAAACACACCCCATGCACAACTCCACCGGGGAAGGTGCCAGACAGGAGTTCTCTTTGTAGTTTTTACACTACCTTGGTAGGAAGCTGAAAGGCACAAGAAAAGAAGTTGTACCTGCTTTGTGGGCTGAGATGGGGAACCGCTGAATTTTGGAGTCGGCTGGTGGCAAAATGTTCCAAACACACCCCATGCACAACTCCACCGGGGAAGGTGCCAGACAGGAGTTCTCCTGGTAGTTTCTACATTGCTCCGGTAGGCAGCTGAAAGGCACCACAAAAGTTTTTCTACCTGCTTTCTGGGCTGAGATGGGGAACCGCTGAATTTTGGAGTCGGCCGGTGACAAAATGTTCCAAACACACCCCATGCACAACTCCACCGGGGAAGGTGCCAGACAGGAGTTCTCTTGGTAGTTTTTACACTACCTTGGTAGGCAGCTGAAAGGCACCACAAAAGTTGTTCTACCTGCTTTCTGGGCTGAGATGGGGAAACGCTGAATTTTGGACTCGGGCCGGTGACAAAATGTTCCAAACACACCCCATGCACAACTCCACCGGGGAAGGTGCCAGACAGGAGTTCTCCTGGTAGTTTTTACACTACCTTGGTAGGCATCTGAAAGACACGACAAAAGTTGTTCTACCTGCTTTCTGGGCTGAGATGGGGAAACGCTGAATTTTGGACTCGGCCGGTGACAAAATGTTCCAAACACACCCCATGCACAACTCCACCGGGGAAGGTGCCAGACAGGAGTTCTCCTGGTAGTTTTTACACTACCTTGGTAGGCATCTGAAAGACACCACAAAAGTTGTTCTACCTGCTTTCTGGGCTGAGATGGGGAAACGCTGAATTTTGGAGTCGGCTGGTGACAAAATGTTCCAAACACACCCCCTGCACAACTCCACCGGGGAAGGTGCCAGACAGGAGTTCTCCTGGTAGTTTTTACACTACCTTGGTAGGCATCTGAAAGGCACCACAAAAGATGTTCTACCTGCTTTCTGGGCTGAGATGGGGAAACGCTGAATTTTGGACTCGGCCGGTGACAAAATGTTCCAAACACACCCCATGCACAACTCCACCGGGGAAGGTGCCAGACAGGAGTTCTCTTTGTAGTTTTTACACTACCTTGGTAGGAAGCTGAAAGGCACAAGAAAAGAAGTTGTACCTGCTTTGTGGGCTGAGATGGGGAACCGCTGAATTTTGGAGTCGGCTGGTGGCAAAATGTTCCAAACACACCCCATGCACAACTCCACCGGGGAAGGTGCCAGACAGGAGTTCTCCTGGTAGTTTTTACATTGCTCCGGTAGGCAGCTGAAAGGCACCACAAAAGTTTTTCTACCTGCTTTCTGGGCTGAGATGGGGAACCGCTGAATTTTGGAGTAGGCCGGTGACAAAATGTTCCAAACACACCCCATGCACAACTCCACCGGGGAAGGTGCCAGACAGGAGTTCTCTTGGTAGTTTTTACACTACCTTGGTAGGCAGCTGAAAGGCACCACAAAAGTTGTTCTACCTGCTTTCTGGGCTGAGATGGGGAAACGCTGAATTTTGGACTCGGCCGGTGACAAAATGTTCCAAACACACCCCATGCACAACTCCACCGGGGAAGGTGCCAGACAGGAGTTCTCCTGGTAGTTTTTACACTGCCTTGGTAGGCATCTGAAAGACACGACAAAAGATGTTCTACCTGCTTTCTGGGCTGAGATGGGGAAACGCTGAATTTTGGACTCGGCCGGTGACAAAATGTTCCAAACAGACCCCATGCACAACTCCACCGGGGAAGGTGCCAGACAGGAGTTCTCCTGGTAGTTTTTACACTACCTTGGTAGGCATCTGAAAGGCACCACAAAAGTTGTTCTTCCTGCTTTCTGGTCTGAGATGGGGAACCGCTGAATTTTGGACTCGGCCGGTGACAAAATGTTCCAAACACACCCCATGCACAACTCCACCGGGGAAGGTGCCAGACAGGAGTTCTCCTGGTAGTTTTTACACTACCTTGGTAGGCATCTGAAAGACACCACAAAAGTTGTTCTACCTGCTTTCTGGGCTGAGATGGGGAAACGCTGAATTTTGGACTCGGCCGGTGACAAAATGTTCCAAACACACCCCATGCACAACTCCACCGGGGAAGGTGCCAGACAGGAGTTCTCTTGGTAGTTTTTACACTACCTTGGTAGGAAGCTGAAAGGCACAAGAAAAGAAGTTGTACCTGCTTTGTGGGCTGAGATGGGGAACCGCTGAATTTTGGAGTCGGCTGGTGGCAAAATGTTCCAAACACACCCCATGCACAACTCCACCGGGGAAGGTGCCAGACAGGAGTTCTCCTGGTAGTTTTTACATTGCTCCGGTAGGCAGCTGAAAGGCACCACAAAAGTTTTTCTACCTGCTTTCTGGGCTGAGATGGGGAACCGCTGAATTTTGGAGTCGGCCGGTGACAAAATGTTCCAAACACACCCCATGCACAACTCCACCGGGGAAGGTGCCAGACAGGAGTTCTCCTGGTAGTTTTTACACTACCTTGGTAGGCAGCTGAAAGGCACCACAAAAGTTGTTCTACCTGCTTTCTGGGCTGAGATGGGGAACCGCTGAATTTTGGACTCGGCCGGTGACAAAATGTTCCAAACACACCCCATGCACAACTCCACCGGGGAAGGTGCCAGACAGGAGTTCTCCTGGTAGTTTTTACACTGCCTTGGTAGGCATCTGAAAGACACCACAAAAGATGTTCTACCTGCTTTCTGGGCTGAGATGGGGAAACGCTGAATTTTGGACTCGGCCGGTGACAAAATGTTCCAAACAGACCCCATGCACAACTCCACCGGGGAAGGTGCCAGACAGGAGTTCTCCTGGTAGTTTTTACACTACCTTGGTAGGCATCTGAAAGGCACCACAAAAGTTGTTCTACCTGCTTTCTGGGCTGAGATGGGGAACCGCTGAATTTTGGACTCGGCCGGTGACAAAATGTTCCAAACACACCCCATGCACAACTCCACCGGGGAAGGTGCCAGACAGGAGTTCTCCTGGTAGTTTTTACACTACCTTGGTAGGCATCTGAAAGACACCACAAAAGTTGTTCTACCTGCTTTCTGGGCTGAGATGGGGAAACGCTGAATTTTGGACTCGGCCGGTGACAAAATGTTCCAAACACACCCCATGCACAACTCCACCGGGGAAGGTGCCAGACAGGAGTTCTCTTTGTAGTTTTTACACTACCTTGGTAGGAAGCTGAAAGGCACAAGAAAAGAAGTTGTACCTGCTTTGTGGGCTGAGATGGGGAACCGCTGAATTTTGGAGTCGGCTGGTGGCAAAATGTTCCAAACACACCCCATGCACAACTCCACCGGGGAAGGTGCCAGACAGGAGTTCTCCTGGTAGTTTTTACATTGCTCCGGTAGGCAGCTGAAAGGCACCACAAAAGTTTTTCTACCTGCTTTCTGGGCTGAGATGGGGAACCGCTGAATTTTGGAGTCGGCCGGTGACAAAATGTTCCAAACACACCCCATGCACAACTCCACCGGGGAAGGTGCCAGACAGGAGTTCTCCTGGTAGTTTTTACACTACCTTGGTAGGCATCTGAAAGGCACCACAAAAGTTGTTCTACCTGCTTTCTGGGCTGAGATGGGGAACCGCTGAATTTTGGACTCGGCCGGTGACAAAATGTTCCAAACACACCCCATGCACAACTCCACCGGGGAAGGTGCCAGACAGGAGTTCTCCTGGTAGTTTTTACACTACCTTGGTAGGCATCTGAAAGACACCACAAAAGTTGTTCTACCTGCTTTCTGGGCTGAGATGGGGAAACGCTGAATTTTGGACTCGGCCGGTGACAAAATGTTCCAAACACACCCCATGCACAACTCCACCGGGGAAGGTGCCAGACAGGAGTTCTCTTTGTAGTTTTTACACTACCTTGGTAGGAAGCTGAAAGGCACAAGAAAAGAAGTTGTACCTGCTTTGTGGGCTGAGATGGGGAACCGCTGAATTTTGGAGTCGGCTGGTGGCAAAATGTTCCAAACACACCCCATGCACAACTCCACCGGGGAAGGTGCCAGACAGGAGTTCTCCTGGTAGTTTTTACATTGCTCCGGTAGGCAGCTGAAAGGCACCACAAAAGTTTTTCTACCTGCTTTCTGGGCTGAGATGGGGAACCGCTGAATTTTGGAGTCGGCCGGTGACAAAATGTTCCAAACACACCCCATGCACAACTCCACCGGGGAAGGTGCCAGACAGGAGTTCTCTTGGTAGTTTTTACACTACCTTGGTAGGCAGCTGAAAGGCACCACAAAAGTTGTTCTACCTGCTTTCTGGGCTGAGATGGGGAAACGCTGAATTTTGGACTCGGCCGGTGACAAAATGTTCCAAACACACCCCATGCACAACTCCACCGGGGAAGGTGCCAGACAGGAGTTCTCCTGGTAGTTTTTACACTACCTTGGTAGGCATCTGAAAGACACGACAAAAGTTGTTCTACCTGCTTTCTGGGCTGAGATGGGGAACCGCTGAATTTTGGACTCGGCCGGTGACAAAATGTTCCAAACACACCCCATGCACAACTCCACCGGGGAAGGTGCCAGACAGGAGTTCTCCTGGTAGTTTTTACACTACCTTGGTAGGCATCTGAAAGACACCACAAAAGTTGTTCTACCTGCTTTCTGGGCTGAGATGGGGAAACGCTGAATTTTGGACTCGGCCGGTGACAAAATGTTCCAAACACACCCCATGCACAACTCCACCGGGGAAGGTGCCAGACAGGAGTTCTCCTGGTAGTTTTTACACTACCTTGGTAGGCAGCTGAAAGGCACCACAAAAGTTGTTCTACCTGCTTTCTGGGCTGAGATGGGGAAACGCTGAATTTTGGAGTCGGCTGGTGACAAAATGTTCCAAACACACCCCATGCACAACTCCACCGGGGAAGGTGCCAGACAGGAGTTCTCCTGGTAGTTTTTACACTACCTTGGTAGGCATCTGAAAGGCACCACAAAAGTTGTTCTACCTGCTTTCTGGGCTGAGATGGGGAACCGCTGAATTTTGGAGTCGGCTGGTGACAAAATGTTCCAAACACACCCCATGCACAACTCCACCGGGGAAGGTGCCAGACAGGAGTTCTCCTGGTAGTTTTTACACTACCTTGGTAGGCATCTGAAAGGCACCACAAAAGTTGTTCTACCTGCTTTCTGGGCTGAGATGGGGAACCCCTGAATTTTGGACTCGGCTGGTGACAAAATGTTCCAAACACACCCCATGCACAACTCCACCGGGGAAGGTGCCAGACAGGAGTTCTCCTGGTAGTTTTTACACTACCTTGGTAGGCATTTGAAAGGCACCACAAAAGTTGTTCTACCTGCTTTCTGGGCTGAGATGGGGAATCGCTGAATTTTGAACTCGGCCGGTGACAAAATGTTCCAAACACACCCCATGCACAACTCCACCGGGGAAGGTGCCAGACAGGAGTTCTCCTGGTAGTTTTTACACTACCTTGGTAGGCATCTGAAAGGCACCACAAAAGTTGTTCTACCTGCTTTCTGGGCTGAGATGGGGAACCGCTGAATTTTGGACTCGGCTGGTGACAAAATGTTCCAAACACACCCCATGCACAACTCCACCGGGGAAGGTGCCAGACAGGAGTTCTCCTGGTAGTTTTTACATTGCTCCGGTAGGCATCTGAAAGACACCACAAAAGTTGTTCTACCTGCTTTCTGGGCTGAGATGGGGAATCGCTGAATTTTGAACTCGGCCGGTGACAAAATGTTCCAAACACACCCCATGCACAACTCCACCGGGGAAGGTGCCAGACAGGAGTTCTCCTGGTAGTTTTTACACTACCTTGGTAGGCATCTGAAAGGCACCACAAAAGTTGTTCTACCTGCTTTCTGGGCTGAGATGGGGAACCGCTGAATTTTGGAGTCGGCTGGTGACAAAATGTTCCAAACACACCCCATGCACAACTCCACCGGGGAAGGTGCCAGACAGGAGTTCTCCTGGTAGTTTTTACACTACCTTGGTAGGCATCTGAAAGACACCACAAAAGTTGTTCTACCTGCTTTCTGGGCTGAGATGGGGAACCGCTGAATTTTGGACTCGGCCGGTGACAAAATGTTCCAAACACACCCCATGCACAACTCCACCGGGGAAGGTGCCAGACAGGAGTTCTCCTGGTAGTTTTTACATTGCTCCGGTAGGCATCTGAAAGACACCACAAAAGTTGTTCTACCTGCTTTCTGGGCTGAGATGGGGAATCGCTGAATTTTGGAGTCGGCCGGTGACAAAATGTTCCAAACACACCCCATGCACAACTCCACCGGGGAAGGTGCCAGATAGGAGTTCTCTTGGTAGTTTTTACACTACCTTGGTAGGCATTTGAAAGGCACCACAAAAGTTGTTCTACCTGCTTTCTGGGCTGAGATGGGGAACCGCTGAATTTTGGACTCGGCTGGTAACAAAATGTTCCAAACACACCCCATGCACAACTCCACCGGGGAAGGTGCCAGACAGGAGTTCTCCTGGTAGTTTTTACACTACCTTGGTAGGCATCTGAAAGGCACCACAAAAGTTGTTCTACCTGCTTTCTGGGCTGAGATGGGGAACCGCTGAATTTTGGAGTCGGCTGGTGACAAAATGTTCCAAACACACCCCATGCACAACTCCACCGGGGAAGGTGCCAGACAGGAGTTCTCCTGGTAGTTTTTACACTACCTTGGTAGGCAGCTGAAAGGCACCACAAAAGTTGTTCTACCTGCTTTCTGGGCTGAGATGGGGAAACGCTGAATTTTGGAGTCGGCTGGTGACAAAATGTTCCAAACACACCCCATGCACAACTCCACCGGGGAAGGTGCCAGACAGGAGTTCTCCTGGTAGTTTTTACACTACCTTGGTAGGCATCTGAAAGGCACCACAAAAGTTGTTCTACCTGCTTTCTGGGCTGAGATGGGGAAACGCTGAATTTTGGAGTCGGCTGGTGACAAAATGTTCCAAACACACCCCGTGCACAACTCCACCGGGGAAGGTGCCAGACAGGAGTTCTCCTGGTAGTTTTTACACGACCTTGGTAGGCAGCTGAAAGGCACCACAAAAGTTGTTCTACCTGCTTTCTGGGCTGAGATGGGGAAACGCTGAATTTTGGAGTCGGCCGTTGACAAAATGTTCCAAACACACCCCATGCACAACTCCACCGGGGAAGGTGCCAGACAGGAGTTCTCCTGGTAGTTTTTACACTACCTTGGTAGGCATTTGAAAGGCACCACAAAAGTTGTTCTACCTGCTTTCTGGGCTGAGATGGGGAATCGCTGAATTTTGAACTCGGCCGGTGACAAAATGTTCCAAACACACCCCATGCACAACTCCACCGGGGAAGGTGCCAGACAGGAGTTCTCCTGGTAGTTTTTACACTACCTTGGTAGGCATCTGAAAGGCACCACAAAAGTTGTTCTACCTGCTTTCTGGGCTGAGATGGGGAACCGCTGAATTTTGGACTCGGCTGGTGACAAAATGTTCCAAACACACCCCATGCACAACTCCACCGGGGAAGGTGCCAGACAGGAGTTCTCCTGGTAGTTTTTACACTACCTTGGTAGGCATCTGAAAGACACCACAAAAGTTGTTCTACCTGCTTTCTGGGCTGAGATGGGGAATCGCTGAATTTTGGACTCGGCCGGTGACAAAATGTTCCAAACACACCCCATGCACAACTCCACCGGGGAAGGTGCCAGACAGGAGTTCTCCTGGTAGTTTTTACACTACCTTGGTAGGCAGCTGAAAGACACCACAAAAGTTGTTCTACCTGCTTTCTGGGCTGAGATGGGGAAACGCTGAATTTTGGAGTCGGCTGGTGACAAAATGTTCCAAACACACCCCATGCACAACTCCACCGGGGAAGGTGCCAGACAGGAGTTCTCCTGGTAGTTTTTACACTACCTTGGTAGGCATCTGAAAGGCACCACAAAAGTTGTTCTACCTGCTTTCTGGGCTGAGATGGGGAAACGCTGAATTTTGGAGTCGGCTGGTGACAAAATGTTCCAAACACACCCCATGCACAACTCCACCGGGGAAGGTGCCAGACAGGAGTTCTCCTGGTAGTTTTTACACGACCTTGGTAGGCAGCTGAAAGGCACCACAAAAGTTGTTCTACCTGCTTTCTGGGCTGAGATGGGGAAACGCTGAATTTTGGAGTCGGCCGTTGACAAAATGTTCCAAACACACCCCATGCACAACTCCACCGGGGAAGGTGCCAGACAGGAGTTCTCCTGGTAGTTTTTACACTACCTTGGTAGGCATTTGAAAGGCACCACAAAAGTTGTTCTACCTGCTTTCTGGGCTGAGATGGGGAATCGCTGAATTTTGAACTCGGCCGGTGACAAAATGTTCCAAACACACCCCATGCACAACTCCACCGGGGAAGGTGCCAGACAGGAGTTCTCCTGGTAGTTTTTACACTACCTTGGTAGGCATCTGAAAGGCACCACAAAAGTTGTTCTACCTGCTTTCTGGGCTGAGATGGGGAACCGCTGAATTTTGGAGTCGGCTGGTGACAAAATGTTCCAAACACACCCCATGCACAACTCCACCGGGGAAGGTGCCAGACAGGAGTTCTCCTGGTAGTTTTTACACTACCTTGGTAGGCATCTGAAAGACACCACAAAAGTTGTTCTACCTGCTTTCTGGGCTGAGATGGGGAAACGCTGAATTTTGGACTCGGCCGGTGACAAAATGTTCCAAACACACCCCATGCACAACTCCACCGGGGAAGGTGCCAGACAGGAGTTCTCTTGGTAGTTTTTACATTGCTCCGGTAGGCATCTGAAAGACACCACAAAAGTTGTTCTACCTGCTTTCTGGGCTGAGATGGGGAATCGCTGAATTTTGGACTCGGCCGGTGACAAAATGTTCCAAACACACCCCATGCACAACTCCACCGGGGAAGGTGCCAGACAGGAGTTCTCCTGGTAGTTTTTACACTACCTTGGTAGGCAGCTGAAAGACACCACAAAAGTTGTTCTACCTGCTTTCTGGGCTGAGATGGGGAAACGCTGAATTTTGGAGTCGGCTGGTGACAAAATGTTCCAAACACACCCCATGCACAACTCCACCGGGGAAGGTGCCAGACAGGAGTTCTCCTGGTAGTTTTTACACTACCTTGGTAGGCATCTGAAAGGCACCACAAAAGTTGTTCTACCTGCTTTCTGGGCTGAGATGGGGAAACGCTGAATTTTGGAGTCGGCTGGTGACAAAATGTTCCAAACACACCCCATGCACAACTCCACCACGGAAGGTGCCAGACAGGAGTTCTCCTGGTAGTTTTTACACGACCTTGGTAGGCAGCTGAAAGGCACCACAAAAGTTGTTCTACCTGCTTTCTGGGCTGAGATGGGGAAACGCTGAATTTTGGACTCGGCCGGTGACAAAATGTTCCAAACACACCCCATGCAAAACTCCACCGGGGAAGGTGCCAGACAGGAGTTCTCCTGGTAGTTTTTACACTACCTTGGTAGGCATCTGAAAGGCACCACAAAAGTTGTTCTACCTGCTTTCTGGGCTGAGATGGGGAATCGCTGAATTTTGGAGTCGGCCGTTGACAAAATGTTCCAAACACACCCCATGCACAACTCCACCGGGGAAGGTGCCAGACAGGAGTTCTCCTGGTAGTTTTTACACTACCTTGGTAGGCATTTGAAAGGCACCACAAAAGTTGTTCTACCTGCTTTCTGGGCTGAGATGGGGAATCGCTGAATTTTGAACTCGGCCGGTGACAAAATGTTCCAAACACACCCCATGCACAACTCCACCGGGGAAGGTGCCAGACAGGAGTTCTCCTGGTAGTTTTTACACTACCTTGGTAGGCATCTGAAAGGCACCACAAAAGTTGTTCTACCTGCTTTCTGGGCTGAGATGGGGAACCGCTGAATTTTGGAGTCGGCTGGTGACAAAATGTTCCAAACACACCCCATGCACAACTCCACCGGGGAAGGTGCCAGACAGGAGTTCTCCTGGTAGTTTTTACACTACCTTGGTAGGCATCTGAAAGACACCACAAAAGTTGTTCTACCTGCTTTCTGGGCTGAGATGGGGAACCGCTGAATTTTGGACTCGGCCGGTGACAAAATGTTCCAAACACACCCCATGCACAACTCCACCGGGGAAGGTGCCAGACAGGAGTTCTCCTGGTAGTTTTTACATTGCTCCGGTAGGCATCTGAAAGACACCACAAAAGTTGTTCTACCTGCTTTCTGGGCTGAGATGGGGAATCGCTGAATTTTGGAGTCGGCCGGTGACAAAATGTTCCAAACACACCCCATGCACAACTCCACCGGGGAAGGTGCCAGATAGGAGTTCTCTTGGTAGTTTTTACACTACCTTGGTAGGCATTTGAAAGGCACCACAAAAGTTGTTCTACCTGCTTTCTGGGCTGAGATGGGGAACCGCTGAATTTTGGACTCGGCTGGTAACAAAATGTTCCAAACACACCCCATGCACAACTCCACCACGGAAGGTGCCAGACAGGAGTTCTCCTGGTAGTTTTTACACTACCTTGGTAGGCATCTGAAAGACACCACAAAAGTTGTTCTACCTGCTTTCTGGGCTGAGATGGGGAACCGCTGAATTTTGGAGTCGGCTGGTGGCAAAATGTTCCAAACACACCCCCTGCACAACTCCACCGGGGAAGGTGCCAGACAGGAGTTCTCCTGGTAGTTTTTACATTGCTCCGGTAGGCATCTGAAAGACACCACAAAAGTTGTTCTTCCTGCTTTCTGGGCTGAGATGGGGAACCGCTGAATTTTGGAGTCGGCCGGTGACAAAATGTTCCAAACACACCCCATGCACAACTCCACCGGGGAAGGTGCCAGGCAGTTCTCTTTGTAGTTTTTACACTACCTTGGTAGGAAGCTGAAAGGCACAAGAAAAGAAGTTGTACCTGCTTTGTGGGCTGAGATGGGGAACCGCTGAATTTTGGAGTCGGCTGGTGGCAAAATGTTCCAAACACACCCCATGCACAACTCCACCGGGGAAGGTGCCAGACAGGAGTTCTCTTGGTAGTTTTTACACTACCTTGGTAGGCAGCTGAAAGGCACTACAAAAGTTGTTCTACCTGCTTTCTGGGCTGAGATGGGGAAACGCTGAATTTTGGACTCGGCCGGTGACAAAATGTTCCAAACACACCCCATGCACAACTCCACCGGGGAAGGTGCCAGACAGGAGTTCTCCTGGTAGTTTTTACACTACCTTGGTAGGCATCTGAAAGACACCACAAAAGTTGTTCTACCTGCTTTCTGGGCTGAGATGGGGAACCGCTGAATTTTGGACTCGGCCGGTGACAAAATGTTCCAATCACACCCCATGCACAACTCCACCGGGGAAGGTGCCAGACAGGAGTTCTCCTGGTAGTTTTTACACTACCTTGGTAGGCATCTGAAAGACACCACAAAAGTTGTTCTACCTGCTTTCTGGGCTGAGATGGGGAAACGCTGAATTTTGGAGTCGGCTGGTGACAAAATGTTCCAAACACACCCCCTGCACAACTCCACCGGGGAAGGTGCCAGACAGGAGTTCTCCTGGTAGTTTTTACACTACCTTGGTAGGCATCTGAAAGGCACCACAAAAGATGTTCTACCTGCTTTCTGGGCTGAGATGGGGAAACGCTGAATTTTGGAGTCGGCTGGTGACAAAATGTTCCAAACACACCCCATGCACAACTCCACCGGGGAAGGTGCCAGACAGGAGTTCTCCTGGTAGTTTTTACACTACCTTGGTAGGCATCTGAAAGGCACCACAAAAGTTGTTCTACCTGCTTTCTGGGCTGAGATGGGGAAACGCTGAATTTTGGACTCGGCCGGTGACAAAATGTTCCAAACACACCCCATGCACAACTCCACCGGGGAAGGTGCCAGACAGGAGTTCTCCTGGTAGTTTTTACACTACCTTGGTAGGCATCTGAAAGACACCACAAAAGTTGTTCTACCTGCTTTCTGGGCTGAGATGGGGAAACGCTGAATTTTGGAGTCGGCTGGTGACAAAATGTTCCAAACACACCCCATGCACAACTCCACCGGGGAAGGTGCCAGACAGGAGTTCTCCTGGTAGTTTTTACATTGCTCCGGTAGGCATCTGAAAGACACCACAAAAGTTGTTCTACCTGCTTTCTGGGCTGAGATGGGGAAACGCTGAATTTTGGACTCGGCCGGTGACAAAATGTTCCAAACACACCCCATGCACAACTCCACCGGGGAAGGTGCCAGACAGGAGTTCTCTTTGTAGTTTTTACACTACCTTGGTAGGAAGCTGAAAGGCACAAGAAAAGAAGTTGTACCTGCTTTGTGGGCTGAGATGGGGAACCGCTGAATTTTGGAGTCGGCTGGTGGCAAAATGTTCCAAACACACCCCATGCACAACTCCACCGGGGAAGGTGCCAGACAGGAGTTCTCCTGGTAGTTTTTACATTGCTCCGGTAGGCAGCTGAAAGGCACCACAAAAGTTTTTCTACCTGCTTTCTGGGCTGAGATGGGGAACCGCTGAATTTTGGAGTCGGCCGGTGACAAAATGTTCCAAACACACCCCATGCACAACTCCACCGGGGAAGGTGCCAGACAGGAGTTCTCTTGGTAGTTTTTACACTACCTTGGTAGGCAGCTGAAAGGCACCACAAAAGTTGTTCTACCTGCTTTCTGGGCTGAGATGGGGAAACGCTGAATTTTGGACTCGGCCGGTGACAAAATGTTCCAAACACACCCCATGCACAACTCCACCGGGGAAGGTGCCAGACAGGAGTTCTCCTGGTAGTTTTTACACTACCTTGGTAGGCATCTGAAAGGCACCACAAAAGTTGTTCTACCTGCTTTCTGGGCTGAGATGGGGAACCGCTGAATTTTGGAGTCGGCTGGTGACAAAATGTTCCAAACACACCCCGTGCACAACTCCACCGGGGAAGGTGCCAGACAGGAGTTCTCCTGGTAGTTTTTACACGACCTTGGTAGGCAGCTGAAAGGCACCACAAAAGTTGTTCTACCTGCTTTCTGGGCTGAGATGGGGAACCGCTGAATTTTGGACTCGGCCAGTGACAAAATGTTCCAAACACACCCCATGCACAACTCCACCGGGGAAGGTGCCAGACAGGAGTTCTCCTGGTAGTTTTTACACTACCTTGGTAGGCATCTGAAAGACACCACAAAAGTTGTTCTACCTGCTTTCTGGGCTGAGATGGGGAAACGCTGAATTTTGGAGTCGGCCGGTGACAAAATGTTCCAAACACACCCCATGCACAACTCCACCGGGGAAGGTGCCAGACAGGAGTTCTCCTGGTAGTTTTTACACTACCTTGGTAGGCATCTGAAAGACACCACAAAAGTTGTTCTACCTGCTTTCTGGGCTGAGATGGGGAAACGCTGAATTTTGGAGTCGGCTGGTGACAAAATGTTCCAAACACACCCCATGCACAACTCCACCGGGGAAGGTGCCAGACAGGAGTTCTCTTGGTAGTTTTTACACTACCTTGGTAGGCAGCTGAAAGGCACCACAAAAGTTGTTCTACCTGCTTTCTGGGCTGAGATGGGGAAACGCTGAATTTTGGACTCGGCCGGTGACAAAATGTTCCAAACACACCCCATGCACAACTCCACCGGGGAAGGTGCCAGACAGGAGTTCTCCTGGTAGTTTTTACACTACCTTGGTAGGCATCTGAAAGACACCACAAAAGTTGTTCTACCTGCTTTCTGGGCTGAGATGGGGAAACGCTGAATTTTGGACTCGGCCGGTGACAAAATGTTCCAAACACACCCCATGCACAACTCCACCGGGGAAGGTGCCAGACAGGAGTTCTCCTGGTAGTTTTTACACTACCTTGGTAGGCATCTGAAAGGCACCACAAAAGTTGTTCTACCTGCTTTCTGGGCTGAGATGGGGAAACGCTGAATTTTGGAGTCGGCCGGTGACAAAATGTTCCAAACACACCCCGTGCACAACTCCACCGGGGAAGGTGCCAGACAGGAGTTCTCCTGGTAGTTTTTACACGACCTTGGTAGGCAGCTGAAAGGCACCACAAAAGTTGTTCTACCTGCTTTCTGGGCTGAGATGGGGAAACGCTGAATTTTGGAGTCGGCCGGTGACAAAATGTTCCAAACACACCCCATGCAAAACTCCACCGGGGAAGGTGCCAGACAGGAGTTCTCCTGGTAGTTTTTACACTACCTTGGTAGGCATCTGAAAGACACCACAAAAGTTGTTCTACCTGCTTTCTGGGCTGAGATGGGGAAACGCTGAATTTTGGAGTCGGCCGTTGACAAAATGTTCCAAACACACCCCATGCACAACTCCACCGGGGAAGGTGCCAGACAGGAGTTCTCCTGGTAGTTTTTACACTACCTTGGTAGGCATTTGAAAGGCACCACAAAAGTTGTTCTACCTGCTTTCTGGGCTGAGATGGGGAATCGCTGAATTTTGAACTCGGCCGGTGACAAAATGTTCCAAACACACCCCATGCACAACTCCACCGGGGAAGGTGCCAGACAGGAGTTCTCCTGGTAGTTTTTACACTACCTTGGTAGGCATCTGAAAGGCACCACAAAAGTTGTTCTACCTGCTTTCTGGGCTGAGATGGGGAACCGCTGAATTTTGGAGTCGGCTGGTGACAAAATGTTCCAAACACACCCCATGCACAACTCCACCGGGGAAGGTGCCAGACAGGAGTTCTCCTGGTAGTTTTTACACTACCTTGGTAGGCATCTGAAAGACACCACAAAAGTTGTTCTACCTGCTTTCTGGGCTGAGATGGGGAACCGCTGAATTTTGGACTCGGCCGGTGACAAAATGTTCCAAACACACCCCCTGCACAACTCCACCGGGGAAGGTGCCAGACAGGAGTTCTCCTGGTAGTTTTTACATTGCTCCGGTAGGCATCTGAAAGACACCACAAAAGTTGTTCTACCTGCTTTCTGGGCTGAGATGGGGAATCGCTGAATTTTGGACTCGGCCGGTGACAAAATGTTCCAAACACACCCCATGCACAACTCCACCGGGGAAGGTGCCAGACAGGAGTTCTCCTGGTAGTTTTTACACTACCTTGGTAGGCATCTGAAAGACACCACAAAAGTTGTTCTACCTGCTTTCTGGGCTGAGATGGGGTATCGCTGAATTTTGAACTCGGCCGGTGACAAAATGTTCCAAACACACCCCATGCACAACTCCACCGGGGAAGGTGCCAGACAGGAGTTCTCCTGGTAGTTTTTACACTACCTTGGTAGGCATCTGAAAGGCACCACAAAAGTTGTTCTACCTGCTTTCTGGGCTGAGATGGGGAACCGCTGAATTTTGGAGTCGGCTGGTGGCAAAATGTTCCAAACACACCCCATGCACAACTCCACCGGGGAAGGTGCCAGACAGGAGTTCTCCTGGTAGTTTTTACACTACCTTGGTAGGCATCTGAAAGACACCACAAAAGTTGTTCTACCTGCTTTCTGGGCTGAGATGGGGAACCGCTGAATTTTGGACTCGGCCGGTGACAAAATGTTCCAAACACACCCCATGCACAACTCCACCGGGGAAGGTGCCAGACAGGAGTTCTCCTGGTAGTTTTTACATTGCTCCGGTAGGCATCTGAAAGACACCACAAAAGTTGTTCTACCTGCTTTGTGGGCTGAGATGGGGAATCGCTGAATTTTGGAGTCGGCTGGTGACAAAATGTTCCAAACACACCCCATGCACAACTCCACCGGGGAAGGTGCCAGACAGGAGTTCTCCTGGTAGTTTTTACACTACCTTGGTAGGCAGCTGAAAGACACCACAAAAGTTGTTCTACCTGCTTTCTGGGCTGAGATGGGGAAACGCTGAATTTTGGAGTCGGCTGGTGACAAAATGTTCCAAACAGACCCCATGCACAACTCCACCGGGGAAGGTGCCAGACAGGAGTTCTCCTGGTAGTTTTTACACTACCTTGGTAGGCATCTGAAAGGCACCACAAAAGTTGTTCTACCTGCTTTCTGGGCTGAGATGGGGAAACGCTGAATTTTGGAGTCGGCTGGTGACAAAATGTTCCAAACACACCCCATGCACAACTCCACCGGGGAAGGTGCCAGACAGGAGTTCTCCTGGTAGTTTTTACACGACCTTGGTAGGCAGCTGAAAGGCACCACAAAAGTTGTTCTACCTGCTTTCTGGGCTGAGATGGGGAAACGCTGAATTTTGGACTCGGCCGGTGACAAAATGTTCCAAACACACCCCATGCACAACTCCACCGGGGAAGGTGCCAGACAGGAGTTCTCCTGGTAGTTTTTACACTACCTTGGTAGGCATCTGAAAGACACCACAAAAGTTGTTCTACCTGCTTTCTGGGCTGAGATGGGGAATCGCTGAATTTTGGAGTCGGCCGTTGACAAAATGTTCCAAACACACCCCATGCACAACTCCACCGGGGAAGGTGCCAGACAGGAGTTCTCCTGGTAGTTTTTACACTACCTTGGTAGGCATTTGAAAGGCACCACAAAAGTTGTTCTACCTGCTTTCTGGGCTGAGATGGGGAATCGCTGAATTTTGAACTCGGCCGGTGACAAAATGTTCCAAACACACCCCATGCACAACTCCACCGGGGAAGGTGCCAGACAGGAGTTCTCCTGGTAGTTTTTACACTACCTTGGTAGGCATCTGAAAGACACCACAAAAGTTGTTCTACCTGCTTTCTGGGCTGAGATGGGGAACCGCTGAATTTTGGACTCGGCCGGTGACAAAATGTTCCAAACACACCCCATGCACAACTCCACCGGGGAAGGTGCCAGGAACGAATTCTGTTGGTAGTTTTTACACTACCTTGGTAGGCAGCTGAAAGGCACAAGAAAAGTTGTTCTACCTGCTTTGTGGGCTGAGATGGGGAACCGCTGAATTTTGGAGTCGGCCGTTGACAAAATGTTCCGAACACACCCCATGCACAACTCCACCGGGGAAGGTGCCAGGAACGAATTCTGTTGGTAGTTTTTACACTACCTTGGTAGGCAGCTGAAAGGCACAAGAAAAGTTGTTGTACCTGCTTTCTGGGCTGAGATGGGGAACCGCTGAATTTTGGAGTCGGCTGGTGGCAAAATGTTCCAAACACACCCCCTGCACAACTCCACCGGGGAAGGTGCCAGACAGGAGTTCTCCTGGTAGTTTTTACACTACCTTGGTAGGCATCTGAAAGGCACCACAAAAGTTGTTCTACCTGCTTTCTGGGCTGAGATGGGGAATCGCTGAATTTTGAACTCGGCCGGTGACAAAATGTTCCAAACACACCCCATGCACAACTCCACCGGGGAAGGTGCCAGACAGGAGTTCTCCTGGTAGTTTTTACACTACCTTGGTAGGCATCTGAAAGGCACCACAAAAGTTGTTCTTCCTGCTTTCTGGGCTGAGATGGGGAAACGCTGAATTTTGGACTCGGCCGGTGACAAAATGTTCCAAACACACCCCATCCACAACTCCACCGGGGAAGGTGCCAGACAGGAGTTCTCCTGGTAGTTTTTACATTGCTCCGGTAGGCATCTGAAAGACACCACAAAAGTTGTTCTACCTGCTTTCTGGGCTGAGATGGGGAACCGCTGAATTTTGGAGTCGGCCGGTGACAAAATGTTCCAAACACACCCCATGCACAACTCCACCGGGGAAGGTGCCAGGCAGTTCTCTTTGTAGTTTTTACACTACCTTGGTAGGAAGCTGAAAGGCACAAGAAAAGAAGTTGTACCTGCTTTGTGGGCTGAGATGGGGAACCGCTGAATTTTGGAGTCGGCTGGTGGCAAAATGTTCCAAACACACCCCATGCACAACTCCACCGGGGAAGGTGCCAGACAGGAGTTCTCCTGGTAGTTTTTACATTGCTCCGGTAGGCAGCTGAAAGGCACCACAAAAGTTTTTCTACCTGCTTTCTGGGCTGAGATGGGGAACCGCTGAATTTTGGAGTCGGCCGGTGACAAAATGTTCCAAACACACCCCATGCACAACTCCACCGGGGAAGGTGCCAGACAGGAGTTCTCTTGGTAGTTTTTACACTACCTTGGTAGGCAGCTGAAAGGCACCACAAAAGTTGTTCTACCTGCTTTCTGGGCTGAGATGGGGAAACGCTGAATTTTGGACTCGGCCGGTGACAAAATGTTCCAAACACACCCCATGCACAACTCCACCGGGGAAGGTGCCAGACAGGAGTTCTCCTGGTAGTTTTTACACTACCTTGGTAGGCATCTGAAAGACACGACAAAAGTTGTTCTACCTGCTTTCTGGGCTGAGATGGGGAACCGCTGAATTTTGGACTCGGCCGGTGACAAAATGTTCCAAACACACCCCATGCACAACTCCACCGGGGAAGGTGCCAGACAGGAGTTCTCCTGGTAGTTTTTACACTACCTTGGTAGGCATCTGAAAGACACCACAAAAGTTGTTCTACCTGCTTTCTGGGCTGAGATGGGGAAACGCTGAATTTTGGAGTCGGCTGGTGACAAAATGTTCCAAACACACCCCCTGCACAACTCCACCGGGGAAGGTGCCAGACAGGAGTTCTCCTGGTAGTTTTTACACTACCTTGGTAGGCATCTGAAAGGCACCACAAAAGATGTTCTACCTGCTTTCTGGGCTGAGATGGGGAAACGCTGAATTTTGGACTCGGCCGGTGACAAAATGTTCCAAACACACCCCATGCACAACTCCACCGGGGAAGGTGCCAGACAGGAGTTCTCTTTGTAGTTTTTACACTACCTTGGTAGGAAGCTGAAAGGCACAAGAAAAGAAGTTGTACCTGCTTTGTGGGCTGAGATGGGGAACCGCTGAATTTTGGAGTCGGCTGGTGGCAAAATGTTCCAAACACACCCCATGCACAACTCCACCGGGGAAGGTGCCAGACAGGAGTTCTCCTGGTAGTTTTTACATTGCTCCGGTAGGCAGCTGAAAGGCACCACAAAAGTTTTTCTACCTGCTTTCTGGGCTGAGATGGGGAACCGCTGAATTTTGGAGTCGGCCGGTGACAAAATGTTCCAAACACACCCCATGCACAACTCCACCGGGGAAGGTGCCAGACAGGAGTTCTCTTGGTAGTTTTTACACTACCTTGGTAGGCAGCTGAAAGGCACCACAAAAGTTGTTCTACCTGCTTTCTGGGCTGAGATGGGGAACCGCTGAATTTTGGACTCGGCCGGTGACAAAATGTTCCAAACACACCCCATGCACAACTCCACCGGGGAAGGTGCCAGACAGGAGTTCTCCTGGTAGTTTTTACACTACCTTGGTAGGCATCTGAAAGACACGACAAAAGTTGTTCTACCTGCTTTCTGGGCTGAGATGGGGAAACGCTGAATTTTGGACTCGGCCGGTGACAAAATGTTCCAAACACACCCCATGCACAACTCCACCGGGGAAGGTGCCAGACAGGAGTTCTCCTGGTAGTTTTTACACTACCTTGGTAGGCATCTGAAAGACACCACAAAAGTTGTTCTACCTGCTTTCTGGGCTGAGATGGGGAAACGCTGAATTTTGGACTCGGCCGGTGACAAAATGTTCCAAACACACCCCGTGCACAACTCCACCGGGGAAGGTGCCAGACAGGAGTTCTCCTGGTAGTTTTTACACTACCTTGGTAGGCAGCTGAAAGGCACCACAAAAGTTGTTCTACCTGCTTTCTGGGCTGAGATGGGGAAACGCTGAATTTTGGAGTCGGCTGGTGACAAAATGTTCCAAACACACCCCATGCACAACTCCACCGGGGAAGGTGCCAGACAGGAGTTCTCCTGGTAGTTTTTACACTACCTTGGTAGGCAGCTGAAAGGCACCACAAAAGTTGTTCTACCTGCTTTCTGGGCTGAGATGGGGAAACGCTGAATTTTGGAGTCGGCTGGTGACAAAATGTTCCAAACACACCCCATGCACAACTCCACCGGGGAAGGTGCCAGACAGGAGTTCTCCTGGTAGTTTTTACACTACCTTGGTAGGCATCTGAAAGGCACCACAAAAGTTGTTCTACCTGCTTTCTGGGCTGAGATGGGGAACCCCTGAATTTTGGACTCGGCTGGTGACAAAATGTTCCAAACACACCCCGTGCACAACTCCACCGGGGAAGGTGCCAGACAGGAGTTCTCCTGGTAGTTTTTACACAACCTTGGTAGGCAGCTGAAAGGCACCACAAAAGTTGTTCTACCTGCTTTCTGGGCTGAGATGGGGAATCGCTGAATTTTGAACTAGGCCGGTGACAAAATGTTCCAAACACACCCCATGCACAACTCCACCGGGGAAGGTGCCAGACAGGAGTTCTCCTGGTAGTTTTTACACTACCTTGGTAGGCATCTGAAAGGCACCACAAAAGTTGTTCTACCTGCTTTCTGGGCTGAGATGGGGAACCGCTGAATTTTGGAGTCGGCTGGTGACAAAATGTTCCAAACACACCCCATGCACAACTCCACCGGGGAAGGTGCCAGACAGGAGTTCTCCTGGTAGTTTTTACACTACCTTGGTAGGCATCTGAAAGACACCACAAAAGTTGTTCTACCTGCTTTCTGGGCTGAGATGGGGAACCGCTGAATTTTGGACTCGGCCGGTGACAAAATGTTCTAAACACACCCCATGCACAACTCCACCGGGGAAGGTGCCAGACAGGAGTTCTCCTGGTAGTTTTTACATTGCTCCGGTAGGCATCTGAAAGACACCACAAAAGTTGTTCTACCTGCTTTCTGGGCTGAGATGGGGAATCGCTGAATTTTGGACTCGGCCGGTGACAAAATGTTCCAAACACACCCCATGCACAACTCCACCGGGGAAGGTGCCAGACAGGAGTTCTCCTGGTAGTTTTTACACTACCTTGGTAGGCAGCTGAAAGACACCACAAAAGTTGTTCTACCTGCTTTCTGGGCTGAGATGGGGAAACGCTGAATTTTGGAGTCGGCTGGTGACAAAATGTTCCAAACACACCCCATGCACAACTCCACCGGGGAAGGTGCCAGACAGGAGTTCTCCTGGTAGTTTTTACACTACCTTGGTAGGCATCTGAAAGGCACCACAAAAGTTGTTCTACCTGCTTTCTGGGCTGAGATGGGGAAACGCTGAATTTTGGAGTCGGCTGGTGACAAAATGTTCCAAACACACCCCATGCACAACTCCACCGGGGAAGGTGCCAGACAGGAGTTCTCCTGGTAGTTTTTACACGACCTTGGTAGGCAGCTGAAAGGCACCACAAAAGTTGTTCTACCTGCTTTCTGGGCTGAGATGGGGAAACGCTGAATTTTGGACTCGGCCGGTGACAAAATGTTCCAAACACACCCCATGCAAAACTCCACCGGGGAAGGTGCCAGACAGGAGTTCTCCTGGTAGTTTTTACACTACCTTGGTAGGCATCTGAAAGACACCACAAAAGTTGTTCTACCTGCTTTCTGGGCTGAGATGGGGAATCGCTGAATTTTGGACTCGGCCGGTGACAAAATGTTCCAAACACACCCCATGCACAACTCCACCGGGGAAGGTGCCAGACAGGAGTTCTCCTGGTAGTTTTTACACTACCTTGGTAGGCATTTGAAAGGCACCACAAAAGTTGTTCTACCTGCTTTCTGGGCTGAGATGGGGAATCGCTGAATTTTGAACTCGGCCGGTGACAAAATGTTCCAAACACACCCCATGCACAACTCCACCGGGGAAGGTGCCAGACAGGAGTTCTCCTGGTAGTTTTTACATTGCTCCGGTAGGCATCTGAAAGACACCACAAAAGTTGTTCTACCTGCTTTCTGGGCTGAGATGGGGAATCGCTGAATTTTGGAGTCGGCCGGTGACAAAATGTTCCAAACACACCCCATGCACAACTCCACCGGGGAAGGTGCCAGACAGGAGTTCTCCTGGTAGTTTTTACACTACCTTGGTAGGCATCTGAAAGGCACCACAAAAGTTGTTCTACCTGCTTTCTGGGCTGAGATGGGGAACCGCTGAATTTTGGAGTCGGCTGGTGACAAAATGTTCCAAACACACCCCATGCACAACTCCACCGGGGAAGGTGCCAGACAGGAGTTCTCCTGGTAGTTTTTACACTACCTTGGTAGGCATCTGAAAGACACCACAAAAGTTGTTCTACCTGCTTTCTGGGCTGAGATGGGGAACCGCTGAATTTTGGACTCGGCCGGTGACAAAATGTTCCAAACACACCCCATGCACAACTCCACCGGGGAAGGTGCCAGACAGGAGTTCTCCTGGTAGTTTTTACATTGCTCCGGTAGGCATCTGAAAGACACCACAAAAGTTGTTCTACCTGCTTTCTGGGCTGAGATGGGGAATCGCTGAATTTTGGACTCGGCCGGTGACAAAATGTTCCAAACACACCCCATGCACAACTCCACCGGGGAAGGTGCCAGACAGGAGTTCTCCTGGTAGTTTTTACACTACCTTGGTAGGCAGCTGAAAGACACCACAAAAGTTGTTCTACCTGCTTTCTGGGCTGAGATGGGGAAACGCTGAATTTTGGAGTCGGCTGGTGACAAAATGTTCCAAACACACCCCATGCACAACTCCACCGGGGAAGGTGCCAGACAGGAGTTCTCCTGGTAGTTTTTACACTACCTTGGTAGGCATCTGAAAGACACCACAAAAGTTGTTCTACCTGCTTTCTGGGCTGAGATGGGGAATCGCTGAATTTTGGAGTCGGCCGTTGACAAAATGTTCCAAACACACCCCATGCACAACTCCACCGGGGAAGGTGCCAGACAGGAGTTCTCCTGGTAGTTTTTACACTACCTTGGTAGGCATTTGAAAGGCACCACAAAAGTTGTTCTACCTGCTTTCTGGGCTGAGATGGGGAATCGCTGAATTTTGAACTCGGCCGGTGACAAAATGTTCCAAACACACCCCATGCACAACTCCACCGGGGAAGGTGCCAGACAGGAGTTCTCCTGGTAGTTTTTACACTACCTTGGTAGGCATCTGAAAGACACCACAAAAGTTGTTCTACCTGCTTTCTGGGCTGAGATGGGGAACCGCTGAATTTTGGACTCGGCCGGTGACAAAATGTTCCAAACACACCCCATGCACAACTCCACCGGGGAAGGTGCCAGACAGGAGTTCTCCTGGTAGTTTTTACATTGCTCCGGTAGGCATCTGAAAGACACCACAAAAGTTGTTCTACCTGCTTTCTGGGCTGAGATGGGGAACCGCTGAATTTTGGAGTCGGCCGGTGACAAAATGTTCCAAACACACCCCATGCACAACTCCACCGGGGAAGGTGCCAGGAACGAATTCTGTTGGTAGTTTTTACACTACCTTGGTAGGCAGCTGAAAGGCACAAGAAAAGTTGTTCTACCTGCTTTGTGGGCTGAGATGGGGAACCGCTGAATTTTGGAGTCGGCCGTTGACAAAATGTTCCGAACACACCCCATGCACAACTCCACCGGGGAAGGTGCCAGGAACGAATTCTGTTGGTAGTTTTTACACTACCTTGGTAGGCAGCTGAAAGGCACAAGAAAAGTTGTTGTACCTGCTTTCTGGGCTGAGATGGGGAACCGCTGAATTTTGGAGTCGGCTGGTGGCAAAATGTTCCAAACACACCCCCTGCACAACTCCACCGGGGAAGGTGCCAGACAGGAGTTCTCCTGGTAGTTTTTACACTACCTTGGTAGGCAGCTGAAAGGCACCACAAAAGTTGTTCTACCTGCTTTCTGGGCTGAGATGGGGAATCGCTGAATTTTGAACTCGGCCGGTGACAAAATGTTCCAAACACACCCCATGCACAACTCCACCGGGGAAGGTGCCAGACAGGAGTTCTCCTGGTAGTTTTTACACTACCTTGGTAGGCATCTGAAAGGCACCACAAAAGTTGTTCTTCCTGCTTTCTGGGCTGAGATGGGGAAACGCTGAATTTTGGACTCGGCCGGTGACAAAATGTTCCAAACACACCCCATCCACAACTCCACCGGGGAAGGTGCCAGACAGGAGTTCTCCTGGTAGTTTTTACATTGCTCCGGTAGGCATCTGAAAGACACCACAAAAGTTGTTCTACCTGCTTTCTGGGCTGAGATGGGGAACCGCTGAATTTTGGAGTCGGCCGGTGACAAAATGTTCCAAACACACCCCATGCACAACTCCACCGGGGAAGGTGCCAGGCAGTTCTCTTTGTAGTTTTTACACTACCTTGGTAGGAAGCTGAAAGGCACAAGAAAAGAAGTTGTACCTGCTTTGTGGGCTGAGATGGGGAACCGCTGAATTTTGGAGTCGGCTGGTGGCAAAATGTTCCAAACACACCCCATGCACAACTCCACCGGGGAAGGTGCCAGACAGGAGTTCTCCTGGTAGTTTTTACATTGCTCCGGTAGGCAGCTGAAAGGCACCACAAAAGTTTTTCTACCTGCTTTCTGGGCTGAGATGGGGAACCGCTGAATTTTGGAGTCGGCCGGTGACAAAATGTTCCAAACACACCCCATGCACAACTCCACCGGGGAAGGTGCCAGACAGGAGTTCTCTTGGTAGTTTTTACACTACCTTGGTAGGCAGCTGAAAGGCACCACAAAAGTTGTTCTACCTGCTTTCTGGGCTGAGATGGGGAAACGCTGAATTTTGGACTCGGCCGGTGACAAAATGTTCCAAACACACCCCATGCACAACTCCACCGGGGAAGGTGCCAGACAGGAGTTCTCCTGGTAGTTTTTACACTACCTTGGTAGGCATCTGAAAGACACGACAAAAGTTGTTCTACCTGCTTTCTGGGCTGAGATGGGGAACCGCTGAATTTTGGACTCGGCCGGTGACAAAATGTTCCAAACACACCCCATGCACAACTCCACCGGGGAAGGTGCCAGACAGGAGTTCTCCTGGTAGTTTTTACACTACCTTGGTAGGCATCTGAAAGGCACCACAAAAGTTGTTCTACCTGCTTTCTGGGCTGAGATGGGGAAACGCTGAATTTTGGAGTCGGCTGGTGACAAAATGTTCCAAACACACCCCCTGCACAACTCCACCGGGGAAGGTGCCAGACAGGAGTTCTCCTGGTAGTTTTTACACTACCTTGGTAGGCATCTGAAAGGCACCACAAAAGATGTTCTACCTGCTTTCTGGGCTGAGATGGGGAAACGCTGAATTTTGGAGTCGGCCGGTGACAAAATGTTCCAAACACACCCCATGCACAACTCCACCGGGGAAGGTGCCAGACAGGAGTTCTCTTTGTAGTTTTTACACTACCTTGGTAGGAAGCTGAAAGGCACAAGAAAAGAAGTTGTACCTGCTTTGTGGGCTGAGATGGGGAACCGCTGAATTTTGGAGTCGGCTGGTGGCAAAATGTTCCAAACACACCCCATGCACAACTCCACCGGGGAAGGTGCCAGACAGGAGTTCTCCTGGTAGTTTTTACATTGCTCCGGTAGGCAGCTGAAAGGCACCACAAAAGTTTTTCTACCTGCTTTCTGGGCTGAGATGGGGAACCGCTGAATTTTGGAGTCGGCCGGTGACAAAATGTTCCAAACACACCCCATGCACAACTCCACCGGGGAAGGTGCCAGACAGGAGTTCTCTTGGTAGTTTTTACACTACCTTGGTAGGGAGCTGAAAGGCACCACAAAAGTTGTTCTACCTGCTTTCTGGGCTGAGATGGGGAAACGCTGAATTTTGGACTCGGCCGGTGACAAAATGTTCCAAACACACCCCATGCACAACTCCACCGGGGAAGGTGCCAGACAGGAGTTCTCCTGGTAGTTTTTACACTGCCTTGGTAGGCATCTGAAAGACACGACAAAAGATGTTCTACCTGCTTTCTGGGCTGAGATGGGGAAACGCTGAATTTTGGACTCGGCCGGTGACAAAATGTTCCAAACAGACCCCATGCACAACTCCACCGGGGAAGGTGCCAGACAGGAGTTCTCCTGGTAGTTTTTACACTACCTTGGTAGGCATCTGAAAGGCACCACAAAAGTTGTTCTACCTGCTTTCTGGGCTGAGATGGGGAACCGCTGAATTTTGGACTCGGCCGGTGACAAAATGTTCCAAACACACCCCATGCACAACTCCACCGGGGAAGGTGCCAGACAGGAGTTCTCCTGGTAGTTTTTACACTACCTTGGTAGGCATCTGAAAGACACCACAAAAGTTGTTCTACCTGCTTTCTGGGCTGAGATGGGGAAACGCTGAATTTTGGAGTCGGCTGGTGACAAAATGTTCCAAACACACCCCATGCACAACTCCACCGGGGAAGGTGCCAGACAGGAGTTCTCCTGGTAGTTTTTACATTGCTCCGGTAGGCATCTGAAAGACACCACAAAAGTTGTTCTACCTGCTTTCTGGGCTGAGATGGGGAAACGCTGAATTTTGGACTCGGCCGGTGACAAAATGTTCCAAACACACCCCCTGCACAACTCCACCGGGGAAGGTGCCAGACAGGAGTTCTCTTTGTAGTTTTTACACTACCTTGGTAGGAAGCTGAAAGGCACAAGAAAAGAAGTTGTACCTGCTTTGTGGGCTGAGATGGGGAACCGCTGAATTTTGGAGTCGGCTGGTGGCAAAATGTTCCAAACACACCCCATGCACAACTCCACCGGGGAAGGTGCCAGACAGGAGTTCTCCTGGTAGTTTTTACATTGCTCCGGTAGGCAGCTGAAAGGCACCACAAAAGTTTTTCTACCTGCTTTCTGGGCTGAGATGGGGAACCGCTGAATTTTGGAGTCGGCCGGTGACAAAATGTTCCAAACACACCCCATGCACAACTCCACCGGGGAAGGTGCCAGACAGGAGTTCTCTTGGTAGTTTTTACACTACCTTGGTAGGCAGCTGAAAGGCACCACAAAAGTTGTTCTACCTGCTTTCTGGGCTGAGATGGGGAACCGCTGAATTTTGGACTCGGCCGGTGACAAAATGTTCCAAACACACCCCATGCACAACTCCACCGGGGAAGGTGCCAGACAGGAGTTCTCCTGGTAGTTTTTACACTACCTTGGTAGGCATCTGAAAGACACGACAAAAGTTGTTCTACCTGCTTTCTGGGCTGAGATGGGGAACCGCTGAATTTTGGACTCGGCCGGTGACAAAATGTTCCAAACACACCCCATGCACAACTCCACCGGGGAAGGTGCCAGACAGGAGTTCTCCTGGTAGTTTTTACACTACCTTGGTAGGCATCTGAAAGACACCACAAAAGTTGTTCTACCTGCTTTCTGGGCTGAGATGGGGAAACGCTGAATTTTGGACTCGGCCGGTGACAAAATGTTCCAAACACACCCCATGCACAACTCCACCGGGGAAGGTGCCAGACAGGAGTTCTCCTGGTAGTTTTTACACTACCTTGGTAGGCAGCTGAAAGGCACCACAAAAGTTGTTCTACCTGCTTTCTGGGCTGAGATGGGGAAACGCTGAATTTTGGAGTCGGCTGGTGACAAAATGTTCCAAACACACCCCATGCACAACTCCACCGGGGAAGGTGCCAGACAGGAGTTCTCCTGGTAGTTTTTACACTACCTTGGTAGGCATCTGAAAGGCACCACAAAAGTTGTTCTACCTGCTTTCTGGGCTGAGATGGGGAACCCCTGAATTTTGGACTCGGCCGGTGACAAAATGTTCCAAACACACCCCGTGCACAACTCCACCGGGGAAGGTGCCAGACAGGAGTTCTCCTGGTAGTTTTTACACGACCTTGGTAGGCAGCTGAAAGGCACCACAAAAGTTGTTCTACCTGCTTTCTGGGCTGAGATGGGGAACCGCTGAATTTTGGACTCGGCCGGTGACAAAATGTTCCAAACACACCCCATGCAAAACTCCACCGGGGAAGGTGCCAGACAGGAGTTCTCCTGGTAGTTTTTACACTACCTTGGTAGGCATCTGAAAGACACCACAAAAGTTGTTCTACCTGCTTTCTGGGCTGAGATGGGGAAACGCTGAATTTTGGAGTCGGCCGTTGACAAAATGTTCCAAACACACCCCATGCACAACTCCACCGGGGAAGGTGCCAGACAGGAGTTCTCCTGGTAGTTTTTACACTACCTTGGTAGGCATCTGAAAGGCACCACAAAAGTTGTTCTACCTGCTTTCTGGGCTGAGATGGGGAACCGCTGAATTTTGGAGTCGGCTGGTGACAAAATGTTCCAAACACACCCCATGCACAACTCCACCGGGGAAGGTGCCAGACAGGAGTTCTCCTGGTAGTTTTTACACTACCTTGGTAGGCATCTGAAAGACACCACAAAAGTTGTTCTACCTGCTTTCTGGGCTGAGATGGGGAACCGCTGAATTTTGGACTCGGCCGGTGACAAAATGTTCCAAACACACCCCATGCACAACTCCACCGGGGAAGGTGCCAGACAGGAGTTCTCCTGGTAGTTTTTACATTGCTCCGGTAGGCATCTGAAAGACACCACAAAAGTTGTTCTACCTGCTTTCTGGGCTGAGATGGGGAATCGCTGAATTTTGGACTCGGCCGGTGACAAAATGTTCCAAACACACCCCATGCACAACTCCACCGGGGAAGGTGCCAGACAGGAGTTCTCCTGGTAGTTTTTACACTACCTTGGTAGGCAGCTGAAAGACACCACAAAAGTTGTTCTACCTGCTTTCTGGGCTGAGATGGGGAAACGCTGAATTTTGGAGTCGGCTGGTGACAAAATGTTCCAAACACACCCCATGCACAACTCCACCGGGGAAGGTGCCAGACAGGAGTTCTCCTGGTAGTTTTTACACTACCTTGGTAGGCATCTGAAAGGCACCACAAAAGTTGTTCTACCTGCTTTCTGGGCTGAGATGGGGAAACGCTGAATTTTGGAGTCGGCTGGTGACAAAATGTTCCAAACACACCCCATGCACAACTCCACCGGGGAAGGTGCCAGACAGGAGTTCTCCTGGTAGTTTTTACACGACCTTGGTAGGCAGCTGAAAGGCACCACAAAAGTTGTTCTACCTGCTTTCTGGGCTGAGATGGGGAAACGCTGAATTTTGGAGTCGGCCGGTGACAAAATGTTCCAAACACACCCCATGCACAACTCCACCGGGGAAGGTGCCAGACAGGAGTTCTCCTGGTAGTTTTTACACTACCTTGGTAGGCATCTGAAAGACACGACAAAAGTTGTTCTACCTGCTTTCTGGGCTGAGATGGGGAATCGCTGAATTTTGGAGTCGGCCGTTGACAAAATGTTCCAAACACACCCCATGCACAACTCCACCGGGGAAGGTGCCAGACAGGAGTTCTCCTGGTAGTTTTTACACTACCTTGGTAGGCATTTGAAAGGCACCACAAAAGTTGTTCTACCTGCTTTCTGGGCTGAGATGGGGAATCGCTGAATTTTGAACTCGGCCGGTGACAAAATGTTCCAAACACACCCCATGCACAACTCCACCGGGGAAGGTGCCAGACAGGAGTTCTCCTGGTAGTTTTTACACTACCTTGGTAGGCATCTGAAAGGCACCACAAAAGTTGTTCTACCTGCTTTCTGGGCTGAGATGGGGAACCGCTGAATTTTGGAGTCGGCTGGTGACAAAATGTTCCAAACACACCCCATGCACAACTCCACCGGGGAAGGTGCCAGACAGGAGTTCTCCTGGTAGTTTTTACACTACCTTGGTAGGCATCTGAAAGACACCACAAAAGTTGTTCTACCTGCTTTCTGGGCTGAGATGGGGAACCGCTGAATTTTGGACTCGGCCGGTGACAAAATGTTCCAAACACACCCCATGCACAACTCCACCGGGGAAGGTGCCAGACAGGAGTTCTCCTGGTAGTTTTTACATTGCTCCGGTAGGCATCTGAAAGACACCACAAAAGTTGTTCTACCTGCTTTCTGGGCTGAGATGGGGAATCGCTGAATTTTGGAGTCGGCCGGTGACAAAATGTTCCAAACACACCCCATGCACAACTCCACCGGGGAAGGTGCCAGATAGGAGTTCTCTTGGTAGTTTTTACACTACCTTGGTAGGCATTTGAAAGGCACCACAAAAGTTGTTCTACCTGCTTTCTGGGCTGAGATGGGGAACCGCTGAATTTTGGACTCGGCTGGTAACAAAATGTTCCAAACACACCCCATGCACAACTCCACCGGGGAAGGTGCCAGACAGGAGTTCTCCTGGTAGTTTTTACACTACCTTGGTAGGCAGCTGAAAGGCACCACAAAAGTTGTTCTACCTGCTTTCTGGGCTGAGATGGGGAAACGCTGAATTTTGGAGTCGGCTGGTGACAAAATGTTCCAAACACACCCCATGCACAACTCCACCGGGGAAGGTGCCAGACAGGAGTTCTCCTGGTAGTTTTTACACTACCTTGGTAGGCAGCTGAAAGGCACCACAAAAGTTGTTCTACCTGCTTTCTGGGCTGAGATGGGGAAACGCTGAATTTTGGAGTCGGCTGGTGACAAAATGTTCCAAACACACCCCATGCACAACTCCACCGGGGAAGGTGCCAGACAGGAGTTCTCCTGGTAGTTTTTACACTACCTTGGTAGGCATCTGAAAGGCACCACAAAAGTTGTTCTACCTGCTTTCTGGGCTGAGATGGGGAAACGCTGAATTTTGGAGTCGGCTGGTGACAAAATGTTCCAAACACACCCCCTGCACAACTCCACCACGGAAGGTGCCAGACAGGAGTTCTCCTGGTAGTTTTTACACGACCTTGGTAGGCAGCTGAAAGGCACCACAAAAGTTGTTCTACCTGCTTTCTGGGCTGAGATGGGGAAACGCTGAATTTTGGAGTCGGCCGTTGACAAAATGTTCCAAACACACCCCATGCACAACTCCACCGGGGAAGGTGCCAGACAGGAGTTCTCCTGGTAGTTTTTACACTACCTTGGTAGGCATTTGAAAGGCACCACAAAAGTTGTTCTACCTGCTTTCTGGGCTGAGATGGGGAATCGCTGAATTTTGAACTAGGCCGGTGACAAAATGTTCCAAACACACCCCATGCACAACTCCACCGGGGAAGGTGCCAGACAGGAGTTCTCCTGGTAGTTTTTACACTACCTTGGTAGGCATCTGAAAGGCACCACAAAAGTTGTTCTACCTGCTTTCTGGGCTGAGATGGGGAACCGCTGAATTTTGGAGTCGGCTGGTGACAAAATGTTCCAAACACACCCCATGCACAACTCCACCGGGGAAGGTGCCAGACAGGAGTTCTCCTGGTAGTTTTTACACTACCTTGGTAGGCATCTGAAAGACACCACAAAAGTTGTTCTACCTGCTTTCTGGGCTGAGATGGGGAACCGCTGAATTTTGGACTCGGCCGGTGACAAAATGTTCCAAACACACCCCATGCACAACTCCACCGGGGAAGGTGCCAGACAGGAGTTCTCCTGGTAGTTTTTACATTGCTCCGGTAGGCATCTGAAAGACACCACAAAAGTTGTTCTACCTGCTTTCTGGGCTGAGATGGGGAATCGCTGAATTTTGGACTCGGCCGGTGACAAAATGTTCCAAACACACCCCATGCACAACTCCACCGGGGAAGGTGCCAGACAGGAGTTCTCCTGGTAGTTTTTACACTACCTTGGTAGGCATCTGAAAGGCACCACAAAAGTTGTTCTACCTGCTTTCTGGGCTGAGATGGGGAAACGCTGAATTTTGGAGTCGGCTGGTGACAAAATGTTCCAAACACACCCCATGCACAACTCCACCGGGGAAGGTGCCAGATAGGAGTTCTCTTGGTAGTTTTTACACTACCTTGGTAGGCATTTGAAAGGCACCACAAAAGTTGTTCTACCTGCTTTCTGGGCTGAGATGGGGAACCGCTGAATTTTGGACTCGGCTGGTAACAAAATGTTCCAAACACACCCCATGCACAACTCCACCGGGGAAGGTGCCAGACAGGAGTTCTCCTGGTAGTTTTTACACTACCTTGGTAGGCAGCTGAAAGGCACCACAAAAGTTGTTCTACCTGCTTTCTGGGCTGAGATGGGGAAACGCTGAATTTTGGAGTCGGCTGGTGACAAAATGTTCCAAACACACCCCATGCACAACTCCACCGGGGAAGGTGCCAGACAGGAGTTCTCCTGGTAGTTTTTACACTACCTTGGTAGGCAGCTGAAAGGCACCACAAAAGTTGTTCTACCTGCTTTCTGGGCTGAGATGGGGAACCGCTGAATTTTGGAGTCGGCTGGTGACAAAATGTTCCAAACACACCCCATGCACAACTCCACCGGGGAAGGTGCCAGACAGGAGTTCTCCTGGTAGTTTTTACACTACCTTGGTAGGCATCTGAAAGGCACCACAAAAGTTGTTCTACCTGCTTTCTGGGCTGAGATGGGGAAACGCTGAATTTTGGAGTCGGCTGGTGACAAAATGTTCCAAACACACCCCGTGCACAACTCCACCGGGGAAGGTGCCAGACAGGAGTTCTCCTGGTAGTTTTTACACGACCTTGGTAGGCAGCTGAAAGGCACCACAAAAGTTGTTCTACCTGCTTTCTGGGCTGAGATGGGGAAACGCTGAATTTTGGAGTCGGCCGTTGACAAAATGTTCCAAACACACCCCATGCACAACTCCACCGGGGAAGGTGCCAGACAGGAGTTCTCCTGGTAGTTTTTACACTACCTTGGTAGGCATTTGAAAGGCACCACAAAAGTTGTTCTACCTGCTTTCTGGGCTGAGATGGGGAATCGCTGAATTTTGAACTCGGCCGGTGACAAAATGTTCCAAACACACCCCATGCACAACTCCACCGGGGAAGGTGCCAGACAGGAGTTCTCCTGGTAGTTTTTACACTACCTTGGTAGGCATCTGAAAGGCACCACAAAAGTTGTTCTACCTGCTTTCTGGGCTGAGATGGGGAACCGCTGAATTTTGGAGTCGGCTGGTGACAAAATGTTCCAAACACACCCCATGCACAACTCCACCGGGGAAGGTGCCAGACAGGAGTTCTCCTGGTAGTTTTTACACTACCTTGGTAGGCATCTGAAAGACACCACAAAAGTTGTTCTACCTGCTTTCTGGGCTGAGATGGGGAACCGCTGAATTTTGGAGTCGGCCGGTGACAAAATGTTCCAAACACACCCCATGCACAACTCCACCGGGGAAGGTGCCAGACAGGAGTTCTCCTGGTAGTTTTTACATTGCTCCGGTAGGCATCTGAAAGACACCACAAAAGTTGTTCTACCTGCTTTCTGGGCTGAGATGGGGAATCGCTGAATTTTGGACTCGGCCGGTGACAAAATGTTCCAAACACACCCCATGCACAACTCCACCGGGGAAGGTGCCAGACAGGAGTTCTCCTGGTAGTTTTTACACTACCTTGGTAGGCAGCTGAAAGACACCACAAAAGTTGTTCTACCTGCTTTCTGGGCTGAGATGGGGAAACGCTGAATTTTGGAGTCGGCTGGTGACAAAATGTTCCAAACACACCCCATGCACAACTCCACCGGGGAAGGTGCCAGACAGGAGTTCTCCTGGTAGTTTTTACATTGCTCCGGTAGGCATCTGAAAGACACCACAAAAGTTGTTCTACCTGCTTTCTGGGCTGAGATGGGGAATCGCTGAATTTTGGACTCGGCCGGTGACAAAATGTTCCAAACACACCCCATGCACAACTCCACCAGGGAAGGTGCCAGACAGGAGTTCTCCTGGTAGTTTTTACACTACCTTGGTAGGCAGCTGAAAGACACCACAAAAGTTGTTCTACCTGCTTTCTGGGCTGAGATGGGGAAACGCTGAATTTTGGAGTCGGCTGGTGACAAAATGTTCCAAACACACCCCATGCACAACTCCACCGGGGAAGGTGCCAGACAGGAGTTCTCCTGGTAGTTTTTACACTACCTTGGTAGGCATCTGAAAGGCACCACAAAAGTTGTTCTACCTGCTTTCTGGGCTGAGATGGGGAAACGCTGAATTTTGGAGTCGGCTGGTGACAAAATGTTCCAAACACACCCCATGCACAACTCCACCGGGGAAGGTGCCAGACAGGAGTTCTCCTGGTAGTTTTTACACTACCTTGGTAGGCAGCTGAAAGGCACCACAAAAGTTGTTCTACCTGCTTTCTGGGCTGAGATGGGGAAACGCTGAATTTTGGAGTCGGCCGTTGACAACATGTTCCAAACACACCCCATGCACAACTCCACCGGGGAAGGTGCCAGACAGGAGTTCTCCTGGTAGTTTTTACACTACCTTGGTAGGCATCTGAAAGACACCACAAAAGTTGTTCTACCTGCTTTCTGGGCTGAGATGGGGAATCGCTGAATTTTGAACTCGGCCGTTGACAAAATGTTCCAAACACACCCCATGCACAACTCCACCGGGGAAGGTGCCAGACAGGAGTTCTCCTGGTAGTTTTTACACTACCTTGGTAGGCATTTGAAAGGCACCACAAAAGTTGTTCTACCTGCTTTCTGGGCTGAGATGGGGAATCGCTGAATTTTGAACTCGGCCGGTGACAAAATGTTCCAAACACACCCCATGCACAACTCCACCGGGGAAGGTGCCAGACAGGAGTTCTCCTGGTAGTTTTTACACTACCTTGGTAGGCATCTGAAAGGCACCACAAAAGTTGTTCTACCTGCTTTCTGGGCTGAGATGGGGAACCGCTGAATTTTGGAGTCGGCTGGTGACAAAATGTTCCAAACACACCCCATGCACAACTCCACCGGGGAAGGTGCCAGACAGGAGTTCTCCTGGTAGTTTTTACATTGCTCCGGTAGGCAGCTGAAAGGCACCACAAAAGTTTTTCTACCTGCTTTCTGGGCTGAGATGGGGAACCGCTGAATTTTGGAGTCGGCCGGTGACAAAATGTTCCAAACACACCCCATGCACAACTCCACCGGGGAAGGTGCCAGACAGGAGTTCTCTTGGTAGTTTTTACACTACCTTGGTAGGCAGCTGAAAGGCACCACAAAAGTTGTTCTACCTGCTTTCTGGGCTGAGATGGGGAAACGCTGAATTTTGGACTCGGCCGGTGACAAAATGTTCCAAACACACCCCATGCACAACTCCACCGGGGAAGGTGCCAGACAGGAGTTCTCCTGGTAGTTTTTACACTACCTTGGTAGGCATCTGAAAGGCACCACAAAAGTTGTTCTACCTGCTTTCTGGGCTGAGATGGGGAACCGCTGAATTTTGGAGTCGGCTGGTGACAAAATGTTCCAAACACACCCCGTGCACAACTCCACCGGGGAAGGTGCCAGACAGGAGTTCTCCTGGTAGTTTTTACACTACCTTGGTAGGCATCTGAAAGACACCACAAAAGTTGTTCTACCTGCTTTCTGGGCTGAGATGGGGAAACGCTGAATTTTGGAGTCGGCTGGTGGCAAAATGTTCCAAACACACCCCCTGCACAACTCCACCGGGGAAGGTGCCAGACAGGAGTTCTCCTGGTAGTTTTTACATTGCTCCGGTAGGCATCTGAAAGACACCACAAAAGTTGTTCTTCCTGCTTTCTGGGCTGAGATGGGGAACCGCTGAATTTTGGAGTCGGCCGGTGACAAAATGTTCCAAACACACCCCATGCACAACTCCACCGGGGAAGGTGCCAGACAGGAGTTCTCTTGGTAGTTTTTACACTACCTTGGTAGGCAGCTGAAAGGCACCACAAAAGTTGTTCTACCTGCTTTCTGGGCTGAGATGGGGAAACGCTGAATTTTGGAGTCGGCTGGTGACAAAATGTTCCAAACACACCCCATGCACAACTCCACCACGGAAGGTGCCAGACAGGAGTTCTCCTGATAGTTTTTACACTACCTTGGTGGGCATTTGAAAGGCACCACAAAAGTTGTTCTACCTGCTTTCTGGGCTGAGATGGGGAACCGCTGAATTTTGGAGTCGGCTGGTGACAAAATGTTCCAAACACACCCCCTGCACAACTCCACCGGGGAAGGTGCCAGACAGGAGTTCTCTTGGTAGTTTTTACACTAACTTGGTAGGCAGCTGAAAGGCACCACAAAAGTTGTTCTACCTGCTTTCTGGGCTGAGATGGGGAACCGCTGAATTTTGGACTCGGCCGGTGACAAAATGTTCCAAACACACCCCATGCACAACTCCACCGGGGAAGGTGCCAGACAGGAGTTCTCCTGGTAGTTTTTACACTACCTTGGTAGGCATCTGAAAGGCACCACAAAAGTTGTTCTACCTGCTTTCTGGGCTGAGATGGGGAACCGCTGAATTTTGGAGTCGGCTTGTGACAAAATGTTCCAAACACACCCCATGCACAACTCCACCGGGGAAGGTGCCAGACAGGAGTTCTCCTGGTAGTTTTTACACTACCTTGGTAGGCATCTGAAAGACACCACAAAAGTTGTTCTACCTGCTTTCTGGGCTGAGATGGGGAACCGCTGAATTTTGGACTCGGCCGGTGACAAAATGTTCCAAACACACCCCCTGCACAACTCCACCGGGGAAGGTGCCAGACAGGAGTTCTCCTGGTAGTTTTTACACGACCTTGGTAGGCAGCTGAAAGGCACCACAAAAGTTGTTCTACCTGCTTTCTGGGCTGAGATGGGGAAACGCTGAATTTTGGAGTCGGCCGGTGACAAAATGTTCCAAACACACCCCATGCACAACTCCACCGGGGAAGGTGCCAGACAGGAGTTCTCCTGGTAGTTTTTACATTGCTCCGGTAGGCAGCTGAAAGGCACCACAAAAGTTTTTCTACCTGCTTTCTGGGCTGAGATGGGGAACCGCTGAATTTTGGACTCGGCCGGTGACAAAATGTTCCAAACACACCCCATGCACAACTCCACCGGGGAAGGTGCCAGACAGGAGTTCTCTTGGTAGTTTTTACACTACCTTGGTAGGCAGCTGAAAGGCACCACAAAAGTTGTTCTACCTGCTTTCTGGGCTGAGATGGGGAAACGCTGAATTTTGGACTCGGCCGGTGACAAAATGTTCCAAACACACCCCATGCACAACTCCACCGGGGAAGGTGCCAGACAGGAGTTCTCCTGGTAGTTTTTACACTACCTTGGTAGGCATCTGAAAGGCACCACAAAAGTTGTTCTACCTGCTTTCTGGGCTGAGATGGGGAACCGCTGAATTTTGGAGTCGGCTGGTGACAAAATGTTCCAAACACACCCCGTGCACAACTCCACCGGGGAAGGTGCCAGACAGGAGTTCTCCTGGTAGTTTTTACACTACCTTGGTAGGCATCTGAAAGACACCACAAAAGTTGTTCTACCTGCTTTCTGGGCTGAGATGGGGAAACGCTGAATTTTGGAGTCGGCTGGTGGCAAAATGTTCCAAACACACCCCCTGCACAACTCCACCGGGGAAGGTGCCAGACAGGAGTTCTCCTGGTAGTTTTTACATTGCTCCGGTAGGCATCTGAAAGACACCACAAAAGTTGTTCTTCCTGCTTTCTGGGCTGAGATGGGGAACCGCTGAATTTTGGAGTCGGCCGGTGACAAAATGTTCCAAACACACCCCATGCACAACTCCACCGGGGAAGGTGCCAGACAGGAGTTCTCTTGGTAGTTTTTACACTACCTTGGTAGGCAGCTGAAAGGCACCACAAAAGTTGTTCTACCTGCTTTCTGGGCTGAGATGGGGAAACGCTGAATTTTGGAGTCGGCTGGTGACAAAATGTTCCAAACACACCCCATGCACAACTCCACCACGGAAGGTGCCAGACAGGAGTTCTCCTGATAGTTTTTACACTACCTTGGTGGGCATTTGAAAGGCACCACAAAAGTTGTTCTACCTGCTTTCTGGGCTGAGATGGGGAAACGCTGAATTTTGGAGTCGGCTGGTGACAAAATGTTCCAAACACACCCCCTGCACAACTCCACCGGGGAAGGTGCCAGACAGGAGTTCTCTTGGTAGTTTTTACACTAACTTGGTAGGCAGCTGAAAGGCACCACAAAAGTTGTTCTACCTGCTTTCTGGGCTGAGATGGGGAACCGCTGAATTTTGGACTCGGCCGGTGACAAAATGTTCCAAACACACCCCATGCACAACTCCACCGGGGAAGGTGCCAGACAGGAGTTCTCCTGGTAGTTTTTACACTACCTTGGTAGGCATCTGAAAGGCACCACAAAAGTTGTTCTACCTGCTTTCTGGGCTGAGATGGGGAACCGCTGAATTTTGGAGTCGGCTTGTGACAAAATGTTCCAAACACACCCCATGCACAACTCCACCGGGGAAGGTGCCAGACAGGAGTTCTCCTGGTAGTTTTTACACTACCTTGGTAGGCATCTGAAAGACACCACAAAAGTTGTTCTACCTGCTTTCTGGGCTGAGATGGGGAACCGCTGAATTTTGGACTCGGCCGGTGACAAAATGTTCCAAACACACCCCCTGCACAACTCCACCGGGGAAGGTGCCAGACAGGAGTTCTCCTGGTAGTTTTTACACTACCTTGGTAGGCATTTGAAAGGCACCACAAAAGTTGTTCTTCCTGCTTTCTGGTCTGAGATGGGGAATCGCTGAATTTTGGAGTCGGCCGGTGACAAAATGTTCCAAACACACCCCATGCACAACTCCACCGGGGAAGGTGCCAGACAGGAGTTCTCTTGGTAGTTTTTACACTACCTTGGTAGGCATCTGAAAGGCACCACAAAAGTTGTTCTACCTGCTTTCTGGGCTGAGATGGGGAACCGCTGAATTTTGGAGTCGGCCGGTGACAAAATGTTCCAAACACACCCCATGCACAACTCCACCGGGGAAGGTGCCAGACAGGAGTTCTCCTGGTAGTTTTTACACTACCTTGGTAGGCATCTGAAAGGCACCACAAAAGTTGTTCTTCCTGCTTTCTGGGCTGAGATGGGGAAACGCTGAATTTTGGACTCGGCCGGTGACAAAATGTTCCAAACACACCCCATCCACAACTCCACCGGGGAAGGTGCCAGACAGGAGTTCTCCTGGTAGTTTTTACATTGCTCTGGTAGGCATCTGAAAGACACCACAAAAGTTGTTCTACCTGCTTTCTGGGCTGAGATGGGGAACCGCTGAATTTTGGAGTCGGCCGGTGACAAAATGTTCCAAACACACCCCATGCACAACTCCACCGGGGAAGGTGCCAGGCAGTTCTCTTTGTAGTTTTTACACTACCTTGGTAGGAAGCTGAAAGGCACAAGAAAAGAAGTTGTACCTGCTTTGTGGGCTGAGATGGGGAACCGCTGAATTTTGGAGTCGGCTGGTGGCAAAATGTTCCAAACACACCCCATGCACAACTCCACCGGGGAAGGTGCCAGACAGGAGTTCTCTTGGTAGTTTTTACACTACCTTGGTAGGCAGCTGAAAGGCACCACAAAAGTTGTTCTACCTGCTTTCTGGGCTGAGATGGGGAAACGCTGAATTTTGGACTCGGCCGGTGACAAAATGTTCCAAACACACCCCATGCACAACTCCACCGGGGAAGGTGCCAGACAGGAGTTCTCCTGGTAGTTTTTACACTACCTTGGTAGGCATCTGAAAGACACGACAAAAGTTGTTCTACCTGCTTTCTGGGCTGAGATGGGGAACCGCTGAATTTTGGACTCGGCCGGTGACAAAATGTTCCAAACACACCCCATGCACAACTCCACCGGGGAAGGTGCCAGACAGGAGTTCTCCTGGTAGTTTTTACACTACCTTGGTAGGCATCTGAAAGACACCACAAAAGTTGTTCTACCTGCTTTCTGGGCTGAGATGGGGAAACGCTGAATTTTGGAGTCGGCTGGTGACAAAATGTTCCAAACACACCCCCTGCACAACTCCACCGGGGAAGGTGCCAGACAGGAGTTCTCCTGGTAGTTTTTACACTACCTTGGTAGGCATCTGAAAGGCACCACAAAAGATGTTCTACCTGCTTTCTGGGCTGAGATGGGGAAACGCTGAATTTTGGAGTCGGCTGGTGACAAAATGTTCCAAACACACCCCATGCACAACTCCACCGGGGAAGGTGCCAGACAGGAGTTCTCCTGGTAGTTTTTACACTACCTTGGTAGGCATCTGAAAGGCACCACAAAAGTTGTTCTACCTGCTTTCTGGGCTGAGATGGGGAAACGCTGAATTTTGGACTCGGCCGGTGACAAAATGTTCCAAACACACCCCATGCACAACTCCACCGGGGAAGGTGCCAGACAGGAGTTCTCCTGGTAGTTTTTACACTACCTTGGTAGGCATCTGAAAGACACCACAAAAGTTGTTCTACCTGCTTTCTGGGCTGAGATGGGGAAACGCTGAATTTTGGAGTCGGCTGGTGACAAAATGTTCCAAACACACCCCATGCACAACTCCACCGGGGAAGGTGCCAGACAGGAGTTCTCTTGGTAGTTTTTACATTGCTCCGGTAGGCATCTGAAAGACACCACAAAAGTTGTTCTACCTGCTTTCTGGGCTGAGATGGGGAAACGCTGAATTTTGGACTCGGCCGGTGACAAAATGTTCCAAACACACCCCATGCACAACTCCACCGGGGAAGGTGCCAGACAGGAGTTCTCTTTGTAGTTTTTACACTACCTTGGTAGGAAGCTGAAAGGCACAAGAAAAGAAGTTGTACCTGCTTTGTGGGCTGAGATGGGGAACCGCTGAATTTTGGAGTCGGCTGGTGGCAAAATGTTCCAAACACACCCCATGCACAACTCCACCGGGGAAGGTGCCAGACAGGAGTTCTCCTGGTAGTTTTTACATTGCTCCGGTAGGCAGCTGAAAGGCACCACAAAAGTTTTTCTACCTGCTTTCTGGGCTGAGATGGGGAACCGCTGAATTTTGGAGTCGGCCGGTGACAAAATGTTCCAAACACACCCCATGCACAACTCCACCGGGGAAGGTGCCAGACAGGAGTTCTCTTGGTAGTTTTTACACTACCTTGGTAGGCAGCTGAAAGGCACCACAAAAGTTGTTCTACCTGCTTTCTGGGCTGAGATGGGGAAACGCTGAATTTTGGACTCGGCCGGTGACAAAATGTTCCAAACACACCCCATGCACAACTCCACCGGGGAAGGTGCCAGACAGGAGTTCTCCTGGTAGTTTTTACACTACCTTGGTAGGCATCTGAAAGGCACCACAAAAGTTGTTCTACCTGCTTTCTGGGCTGAGATGGGGAACCGCTGAATTTTGGAGTCGGCTGGTGACAAAATGTTCCAAACACACCCCGTGCACAACTCCACCGGGGAAGGTGCCAGACAGGAGTTCTCCTGGTAGTTTTTACACGACCTTGGTAGGCAGCTGAAAGGCACCACAAAAGTTGTTCTACCTGCTTTCTGGGCTGAGATGGGGAAACGCTGAATTTTGGAGTCGGCCGGTGACAAAATGTTCCAAACACACCCCATGCACAACTCCACCGGGGAAGGTGCCAGACAGGAGTTCTCCTGGTAGTTTTTACATTGCTCCGGTAGGCAGCTGAAAGGCACCACAAAAGTTTTTCTACCTGCTTTCTGGGCTGAGATGGGGAACCGCTGAATTTTGGAGTCGGCCGGTGACAAAATGTTCCAAACACACCCCATGCACAACTCCACCGGGGAAGGTGCCAGACAGGAGTTCTCTTGGTAGTTTTTACACTACCTTGGTAGGCAGCTGAAAGGCACCACAAAAGTTGTTCTACCTGCTTTCTGGGCTGAGATGGGGAAACGCTGAATTTTGGACTCGGCCGGTGACAAAATGTTCCAAACACACCCCATGCACAACTCCACCGGGGAAGGTGCCAGACAGGAGTTCTCCTGGTAGTTTTTACACTACCTTGGTAGGCATCTGAAAGGCACCACAAAAGTTGTTCTACCTGCTTTCTGGGCTGAGATGGGGAACCGCTGAATTTTGGAGTCGGCTGGTGACAAAATGTTCCAAACACACCCCGTGCACAACTCCACCGGGGAAGGTGCCAGACAGGAGTTCTCCTGGTAGTTTTTACACGACCTTGGTAGGCAGCTGAAAGGCACCACAAAAGTTGTTCTACCTGCTTTCTGGGCTGAGATGGGGAAACGCTGAATTTTGGAGTCGGCCGGTGACAAAATGTTCCAAACACACCCCATGCACAACTCCACCGGGGAAGGTGCCAGACAGGAGTTCTCCTGGTAGTTTTTACACTACCTTGGTAGGCATCTGAAAGACACCACAAAAGTTGTTCTACCTGCTTTCTGGGCTGAGATGGGGAAACGCTGAATTTTGGAGTCGGCCGGTGACAAAATGTTCCAAACACACCCCATGCACAACTCCACCGGGGAAGGTGCCAGACAGGAGTTCTCCTGGTAGTTTTTACACTACCTTGGTAGGCATTTGAAAGGCACCACAAAAGTTGTTCTACCTGCTTTCTGGGCTGAGATGGGGAATCGCTGAATTTTGAACTCGGCCGGTGACAAAATGTTCCAAACACACCCCATGCACAACTCCACCGGGGAAGGTGCCAGACAGGAGTTCTCCTGGTAGTTTTTACACTACCTTGGTAGGCATCTGAAAGGCACCACAAAAGTTGTTCTACCTGCTTTCTGGGCTGAGATGGGGAACCGCTGAATTTTGGAGTCGGCTGGTGACAAAATGTTCCAAACACACCCCATGCACAACTCCACCGGGGAAGGTGCCAGACAGGAGTTCTCCTGGTAGTTTTTACACTACTTGGTAGGCATCTGAAAGACACCACAAAAGTTGTTCTACCTGCTTTCTGGGCTGAGATGGGGAACCGCTGAATTTTGGACTCGGCCGGTGACAAAATGTTCCAAACACACCCCATGCACAACTCCACCGGGGAAGGTGCCAGACAGGAGTTCTCCTGGTAGTTTTTACATTGCTCCGGTAGGCATCTGAAAGACACCACAAAAGTTGTTCTACCTGCTTTCTGGGCTGAGATGGGGAATCGCTGAATTTTGGACTCGGCCGGTGACAAAATGTTCCAAACACACCCCATGCACAACTCCACCGGGGAAGGTGCCAGACAGGAGTTCTCCTGGTAGTTTTTACACTACCTTGGTAGGCAGCTGAAAGACACCACAAAAGTTGTTCTACCTGCTTTCTGGGCTGAGATGGGGAAACGCTGAATTTTGGACTCGGCTGGTGACAAAATGTTCCAAACACACCCCATGCACAACTCCACCGGGGAAGGTGCCAGACAGGAGTTCTCCTGGTAGTTTTTACACTACCTTGGTAGGCATCTGAAAGACACCACAAAAGTTGTTCTACCTGCTTTCTGGGCTGAGATGGGGAATCGCTGAATTTTGGAGTCGGCCGTTGACAAAATGTTCCAAACACACCCCATGCACAACTCCACCGGGGAAGGTGCCAGACAGGAGTTCTCCTGGTAGTTTTTACACTACCTTGGTAGGCATTTGAAAGGCACCACAAAAGTTGTTCTACCTGCTTTCTGGGCTGAGATGGGGAATCGCTGAATTTTGAACTCGGCCGGTGACAAAATGTTCCAAACACACCCCATGCACAACTCCACCGGGGAAGGTGCCAGACAGGAGTTCTCCTGGTAGTTTTTACACTACCTTGGTAGGCATCTGAAAGGCACCACAAAAGTTGTTCTACCTGCTTTCTGGGCTGAGATGGGGAACCGCTGAATTTTGGAGTCGGCTGGTGACAAAATGTTCCAAACACACCCCATGCACAACTCCACCGGGGAAGGTGCCAGACAGGAGTTCTCCTGGTAGTTTTTACACTACCTTGGTAGGCATCTGAAAGACACCACAAAAGTTGTTCTACCTGCTTTCTGGGCTGAGATGGGGAACCGCTGAATTTTGGACTCGGCCGGTGACAAAATGTTCCAAACACACCCCATGCACAACTCCACCGGGGAAGGTGCCAGACAGGAGTTCTCCTGGTAGTTTTTACATTGCTCCGGTAGGCATCTGAAAGACACCACAAAAGTTGTTCTACCTGCTTTCTGGGCTGAGATGGGGAATCGCTGAATTTTGGAGTCGGCCGGTGACAAAATGTTCCAAACACACCCCATGCACAACTCCACCGGGGAAGGTGCCAGATAGGAGTTCTCTTGGTAGTTTTTACACTACCTTGGTAGGCATTTGAAAGGCACCACAAAAGTTGTTCTACCTGCTTTCTGGGCTGAGATGGGGAACCGCTGAATTTTGGACTCGGCTGGTAACAAAATGTTCCAAACACACCCCATGCACAACTCCACCGGGGAAGGTGCCAGACAGGAGTTCTCCTGGTAGTTTTTACACTACCTTGGTAGGCATCTGAAAGACACCACAAAAGTTGTTCTACCTGCTTTCTGGGCTGAGATGGGGAACCGCTGAATTTTGGAGTCGGCTGGTGGCAAAATGTTCCAAACACACCCCCTGCACAACTCCACCGGGGAAGGTGCCAGACAGGAGTTCTCCTGGTAGTTTTTACATTGCTCCGGTAGGCATCTGAAAGACACCACAAAAGTTGTTCTACCTGCTTTCTGGGCTGAGATGGGGAACCGCTGAATTTTGGAGTCGGCCGGTGACAAAATGTTCCAAACACACCCCATGCACAACTCCACCGGGGAAGGTGCCAGACAGGAGTTCTCTTGGTAGTTTTTACACTACCTTGGTAGGCAGCTGAAAGGCACCACAAAAGTTGTTCTACCTGCTTTCTGGGCTGAGATGGGGAAACGCTGAATTTTGGAGTCGGCTGGTGACAAAATGTTCCAAACACACCCCATGCACAACTCCACCACGGAAGGTGCCAGACAGGAGTTCTCCTGATAGTTTTTACACTACCTTGGTGGGCATTTGAAAGGCACCACAAAAGTTGTTCTACCTGCTTTCTGGGCTGAGATGGGGAAACGCTGAATTTTGGAGTCGGCTGGTGACAAAATGTTCCAAACACACCCCCTGCACAACTCCACCGGGGAAGGTGCCAGACAGGAGTTCTCTTGGTAGTTTTTACACTAACTTGGTAGGCAGCTGAAAGGCACCACAAAAGTTGTTCTACCTGCTTTCTGGGCTGAGATGGGGAACCGCTGAATTTTGGACTCGGCCGGTGACAAAATGTTCCAAACACACCCCATGCACAACTCCACCGGGGAAGGTGCCAGACAGGAGTTCTCCTGGTAGTTTTTACACTACCTTGGTAGGCATCTGAAAGGCACCACAAAAGTTGTTCTACCTGCTTTCTGGGCTGAGATGGGGAAACGCTGAATTTTGGACTCGGCCGGTGACAAAATGTTCCAAACACACCCCATGCACAACTCCACCGGGGAAGGTGCCAGACAGGAGTTCTCCTGGTAGTTTTTACACTACCTTGGTAGGCATCTGAAAGACACCACAAAAGTTGTTCTACCTGCTTTCTGGGCTGAGATGGGGAACCGCTGAATTTTGGACTCGGCCGGTGACAAAATGTTCCAAACACACCCCCTGCACAACTCCACCGGGGAAGGTGCCAGACAGGAGTTCTCTTGGTAGTTTTTACACTACCTTGGTAGGCATTTGAAAGGCACCACAAAAGTTGTTCTTCCTGCTTTCTGGTCTGAGATGGGGAATCGCTGAATTTTGGAGTCGGCCGGTGACAAAATGTTCCAAACACACCCCATGCACAACTCCACCGGGGAAGGTGCCAGACAGGAGTTCTCTTGGTAGTTTTTACACTACCTTGGTAGGCATCTGAAAGGCACCACAAAAGTTGTTCTACCTGCTTTCTGGGCTGAGATGGGGAACCGCTGAATTTTGGACTCGGCCGGTGACAAAATGTTCCAAACACACCCCATGCACAACTCCACCGGGGAAGGTGCCAGACAGGAGTTCTCCTGGTAGTTTTTACACTACCTTGGTAGGCATCTGAAAGGCACCACAAAAGTTGTTCTTCCTGCTTTCTGGGCTGAGATGGGGAAACGCTGAATTTTGGACTCGGCCGGTGACAAAATGTTCCAAACACACCCCATCCACAACTCCACCGGGGAAGGTGCCAGACAGGAGTTCTCCTGGTAGTTTTTACATTGCTCCGGTAGGCATCTGAAAGACACCACAAAAGTTGTTCTACCTGCTTTCTGGGCTGAGATGGGGAACCGCTGAATTTTGGAGTCGGCCGGTGACAAAATGTTCCAAACACACCCCATGCACAACTCCACCGGGGAAGGTGCCAGGCAGTTCTCTTTGTAGTTTTTACACTACCTTGGTAGGAAGCTGAAAGGCACAAGAAAAGAAGTTGTACCTGCTTTGTGGGCTGAGATGGGGAACCGCTGAATTTTGGAGTCGGCTGGTGGCAAAATGTTCCAAACACACCCCATGCACAACTCCACCGGGGAAGGTGCCAGACAGGAGTTCTCCTGGTAGTTTTTACATTGCTCCGGTAGGCAGCTGAAAGGCACCACAAAAGTTTTTCTACCTGCTTTCTGGGCTGAGATGGGGAACCGCTGAATTTTGGAGTCGGCCGGTGACAAAATGTTCCAAACACACCCCATGCACAACTCCACCGGGGAAGGTGCCAGACAGGAGTTCTCTTGGTAGTTTTTACACTACCTTGGTAGGCAGCTGAAAGGCACCACAAAAGTTGTTCTACCTGCTTTCTGGGCTGAGATGGGGAAACGCTGAATTTTGGACTCGGCCGGTGACAAAATGTTCCAAACACACCCCATGCACAACTCCACCGGGGAAGGTGCCAGACAGGAGTTCTCCTGGTAGTTTTTACACTACCTTGGTAGGCATCTGAAAGACACGACAAAAGTTGTTCTACCTGCTTTCTGGGCTGAGATGGGGAACCGCTGAATTTTGGACTCGGCCGGTGACAAAATGTTCCAAACACACCCCATGCACAACTCCAGCGGGGAAGGTGCCAGACAGGAGTTCTCCTGGTAGTTTTTACACTACCTTGGTAGGCATCTGAAAGACACCACAAAAGTTGTTCTACCTGCTTTCTGGGCTGAGATGGGGAAACGCTGAATTTTGGAGTCGGCTGGTGACAAAATGTTCCAAACACACCCCCTGCACAACTCCACCGGGGAAGGTGCCAGACAGGAGTTCTCCTGGTAGTTTTTACACTACCTTGGTAGGCATCTGAAAGGCACCACAAAAGATGTTCTACCTGCTTTCTGGGCTGAGATGGGGAAACGCTGAATTTTGGAGTCGGCTGGTGACAAAATGTTCCAAACACACCCCATGCACAACTCCACCGGGGAAGGTGCCAGACAGGAGTTCTCCTGGTAGTTTTTACACTACCTTGGTAGGCATCTGAAAGGCACCACAAAAGTTGTTCTACCTGCTTTCTGGGCTGAGATGGGGAAACGCTGAATTTTGGACTCGGCCGGTGACAAAATGTTCCAAACACACCCCATGCACAACTCCACCGGGGAAGGTGCCAGACAGGAGTTCTCCTGGTAGTTTTTACACTACCTTGGTAGGCATCTGAAAGACACCACAAAAGTTGTTCTACCTGCTTTCTGGGCTGAGATGGGGAAACGCTGAATTTTGGAGTCGGCTGGTGACAAAATGTTCCAAACACACCCCATGCACAACTCCACCGGGGAAGGTGCCAGACAGGAGTTCTCCTGGTAGTTTTTACATTGCTCCGGTAGGCATCTGAAAGACACCACAAAAGTTGTTCTACCTGCTTTCTGGGCTGAGATGGGGAAACGCTGAATTTTGGACTCGGCCGGTGACAAAATGTTCCAAACACACCCCATGCACAACTCCACCGGGGAAGGTGCCAGACAGGAGTTCTCTTTGTAGTTTTTACACTACCTTGGTAGGAAGCTGAAAGGCACAAGAAAAGAAGTTGTACCTGCTTTGTGGGCTGAGATGGGGAACCGCTGAATTTTGGAGTCGGCTGGTGGCAAAATGTTCCAAAGACACCCCATGCACAACTCCACCGGGGAAGGTGCCAGACAGGAGTTCTCCTGGTAGTTTTTACATTGCTCCGGTAGGCAGCTGAAAGGCACCACAAAAGTTGTTCTACCTGCTTTCTGGGCTGAGATGGGGAAACGCTGAATTTTGGACTCGGCCGGTGACAAAATGTTCCAAACACACCCCATGCACAACTCCACCGGGGAAGGTGCCAGACAGGAGTTCTCCTGGTAGTTTTTACACTACCTTGGTAGGCATCTGAAAGGCACCACAAAAGTTGTTCTACCTGCTTTCTGGGCTGAGATGGGGAACCGCTGAATTTTGGACTCGGCCGGTGACAAAATGTTCCAAACACACCCCATGCACAACTCCACCGGGGAAGGTGCCAGACAGGAGTTCTCCTGGTAGTTTTTACACTACCTTGGTAGGCATCTGAAAGACACCACAAAAGTTGTTCTACCTGCTTTCTGGGCTGAGATGGGGAAACGCTGAATTTTGGAGTCGGCTGGTGACAAAATGTTCCAAACACACCCCATGCACAACTCCACCGGGGAAGGTGCCAGACAGGAGTTCTCCTGGTAGTTTTTACACTACCTTGGTAGGCATCTGAAAGGCACCACAAAAGTTGTTCTACCTGCTTTCTGGGCTGAGATGGGGAAACGCTGAATTTTGGAGTCGGCTGGTGACAAAATGTTCCAAACACACCCCATGCACAACTCCACCGGGGAAGGTGCCAGACAGGAGTTCTCCTGGTAGTTTTTACACTACCTTGGTAGGCAGCTGAAAGGCACCACAAAAGTTGTTCTACCTGCTTTCTGGGCTGAGATGGGGAAACGCTGAATTTTGGAGTCGGCTGGTGACAAAATGTTCCAAACACACCCCATGCACAACTCCACCGGGGAAGGTGCCAGACAGGAGTTCTCCTGGTAGTTTTTACACTACCTTGGTAGGCATCTGAAAGGCACCACAAAAGTTGTTCTACCTGCTTTCTGGGCTGAGATGGGGAAACGCTGAATTTTGGAGTCGGCTGGTGACAAAATGTTCCAAACACACCCCCATCACAACTCCACCACGGAAGGTGCCAGACAGGAGTTCTCCTGGTAGTTTTTACACGACCTTGGTAGGCAGCTGAAAGGCACCACAAAAGTTGTTCTACCTGCTTTCTGGGCTGAGATGGGGAAACGCTGAATTTTGGACTCGGCCGGTGACAAAATGTTCCAAACACACCCCATGCACAACTCCACCGGGGAAGGTGCCAGACAGGAGTTCTCCTGGTAGTTTTTACACTACCTTGGTAGGCATCTGAAAGACACCACAAAAGTTGTTCTACCTGCTTTCTGGGCTGAGATGGGGAAACGCTGAATTTTGGAGTCGGCCGTTGACAAAATGTTCCAAACACACCCCATGCAAAACTCCACCGGGGAAGGTGCCAGACAGGAGTTCTCCTGGTAGTTTTTACACTACCTTGGTAGGCATTTGAAAGGCACCACAAAAGTTGTTCTACCTGCTTTCTGGGCTGAGATGGGGAATCGCTGAATTTTGAACTCGGCCGGTGACAAAATGTTCCAAACACACCCCATGCACAACTCCACCGGGGAAGGTGCCAGACAGGAGTTCTCCTGGTAGTTTTTACACTACCTTGGTAGGCATCTGAAAGGCACCACAAAAGTTGTTCTACCTGCTTTCTGGGCTGAGATGGGGAACCGCTGAATTTTGGAGTCGGCTGGTGACAAAATGTTCCAAACACACCCCATGCACAACTCCACCGGGGAAGGTGCCAGACAGGAGTTCTCCTGGTAGTTTTTACACTACCTTGGTAGGCATCTGAAAGACACCACAAAAGTTGTTCTACCTGCTTTCTGGGCTGAGATGGGGAACCGCTGAATTTTGGACTCGGCCGGTGACAAAATGTTCCAAACACACCCCATGCACAACTCCACCGGGGAAGGTGCCAGACAGGAGTTCTCCTGGTAGTTTTTACATTGCTCCGGTAGGCATCTGAAAGACACCACAAAAGTTGTTCTACCTGCTTTCTGGGCTGAGATGGGGAACCGCTGAATTTTGGACTCGGCCGGTGACAAAATGTTCCAAACACACCCCATGCACAACTCCACCGGGGAAGGTGCCAGACAGGAGTTCTCCTGGTAGTTTTTACACTACCTTGGTAGGCAGCTGAAAGACACCACAAAAGTTGTTCTACCTGCTTTCTGGGCTGAGATGGGGAAACGCTGAATTTTGGAGTCGGCTGGTGACAAAATGTTCCAAACACACCCCATGCACAACTCCACCGGGGAAGGTGCCAGACAGGAGTTCTCCTGGTAGTTTTTACACTACCTTGGTAGGCATCTGAAAGGCACCACAAAAGTTGTTCTACCTGCTTTCTGGGCTGAGATGGGGAACCGCTGAATTTTGGACTCGGCCGGTGACAAAATGTTCCAAACACACCCCATGCACAACTCCACCGGGGAAGGTGCCAGACAGGAGTTCTCCTGGTAGTTTTTACACTACCTTGGTAGGCATCTGAAAGACACCACAAAAGTTGTTCTACCTGCTTTCTGGGCTGAGATGGGGAACCGCTGAATTTTGGACTCGGCCGGTGACAAAATGTTCCAAACACACCCCATGCACAACTCCACCGGGGAAGGTGCCAGACAGGAGTTCTCCTGGTAGTTTTTACACTACCTTGGTAGGCAGCTGAAAGGCACCACAAAAGTTGTTCTACCTGCTTTCTGGGCTGAGATGGGGAATCGCTGAATTTTGAACTCGGCCGGTGACAAAATGTTCCAAACACACCCCATGCACAACTCCACCGGGGAAGGTGCCAGACAGGAGTTCTCCTGGTAGTTTTTACACTACCTTGGTAGGCATCTGAAAGGCACCACAAAAGTTGTTCTACCTGCTTTCTGGGCTGAGATGGGGAACCGCTGAATTTTGGAGTCGGGCTGGTGACAAAATGTTCCAAAACACACCCCATGCACAACTCCACCGGGGAAGGTGCCAGACAGGAGTTCTCCTGGTAGTTTTTACACTACCATTGGTAGGCATCTGAAAGACACCACAAAAGTTGTTCTACCTGCTTTCTGGGCTGAGATGGGGAAACCGCTGAATTTTGGACTCGGCCGGTGACAAAATGTTCCAAACACACCCCATGCACAACTCCACCGGGGAAGGTGCCAGACAGGAGTTCTCCTGGTAGTTTTTACATTGCTCCAGGTAGGCATCTGAAAGACACCACAAAAGTTGTTCTACCTGCTTTCTGGGCTGAGATGGGGAATCGCTGAATTTTGGAGTCGGCCGGTGACAAAATGTTCCAAACACACCCCATGCACAACTCCACCGGGGAAGGTGCCAGACAGGAGTTCTCCTTGTTAGTTTTTACACTACCTTGGTAGGCATCTGAAAGACACCCACAAAAGTTGTTCTACCTGCTTTCTGGGCTGAGATGGGGAAACGCTGAATTTTGGAGTCGGCTGGTGACAAAATGTTCCAAACACACCCCCTGCACAACTCCACCGGGGAAGGTGCCAGACAGGAGTTCTCTTGGTATTTTTTACACTACCTTGGTAGGCATCTGAAAGGCACCACAAAAGTTGTTCTACCTGCTTTCTGGGCTGAGATGGGGAACCGCTGAATTTTGGACTCGGCCGGTGACAAAATGTTCCAAACACACCCCCATGCACAACTCCACCGGGGAAAGGTGCCAGACAGGAGTTCTCCTGGTAGTTTTTACACTACCTTGGTAGGCATCTGAAAGGCACCACAAAAGTTGTTCTACCTGCTTTCTGGGGCTGAGATGGGGAACCGCTGAATTTTGGACTCGGCTGGTGACAAAATGTTCCAAACACACCCCCCTGCACAACTCCACCGGGGAAGGTGCCAGACAGGAGTTCTCCTGGTAGTTTTTACACTACCTTGGTAGGCATTTGAAAGGCACCACAAAAGTTGTTCTTCCTGCTTTCTGGTCCTGAGATGGGGAATCGCTGAATTTTGGAGTCGGCCTGGTGACAAAATGTTCCAAACACACCCCATGCACAACTCCACCGGGGAAGGTGCCAGACAGGAGTTCTCTTGGTAGTTTTTACACTACCTTGGTAGGCAGCTGAAAGGCACCACAAAAGTTGTTCTACCTGCTTTCTGGGCTGAGATGGGGAACCGCTGAATTTTGGACTCGGCCGGTGACAAAATGTTCCAAACACACCCCATGCACAACTCCACCGGGGAAGGTGCCAGACAGGAGTTCTCCTGGTAGTTTTTACACTACCTTGGTAGGCATTTGAAAGGCACCACAAAAGTTGTTCTTCCTGCTTTTCTGGTCTGAGATGGGGAACCGCTGAATTTTGGACTCGGCCGGTGACAAAATGTTCCAAACACACCCCATGCAAAACTCCACCGGGGAAGGTGCCAGACAGGGAGTTCTCTGGTAGTTTTTACACTACCTTGGTAGGCATCTGAAAGACACCACAAAAGTTGTTCTACCTGCTTTCTGGGCTGAGATGGGGAAACGCTGAATTTTGGACTCGGCCAGGTGACAAAATGTTCCAAACACACCCCATGCACAACTCCACCACGGAAGGTGCCAGACAGGAGTTCTCCTGATAGTTTTTTACACTACCTTGGTGGGCATTTGAAAGGCACCACAAAAGTTGTTCTACCTGCTTTCTGGGCTGAGATGGGGAACCGCTGAAATTTTGGAGTCGGCTGGTGACAAAATGTTCCAAACACACCCCCCTGCACAACTCCACCGGGGAACAGGAGGTTCTCCTGGTAGTTTTTACACTACCTTGGTAGGCATTTGAAAGGCACCACAAAAGTTGTTCTTCCTGCTTTCTGGTCTGAGATGGGGAACCGCTGAATTTTGGAGTCGGCCGGTGACAAAATGTTCCAAACACACCCCATGCACAACTCCACCGGGAAGGTGCCAGACAGGAGTTCTCTTGGTAGTTTTTTACACTACCTTGGTAGGCAGCTGAAAGGCACCACAAAAGTTGTTCTACCTGCTTTCTGGGCTGAGATGGGGAAACGCTGAATTTTGGAGTCGGCTGGTGACAAAATGTTCCAAACACACCCCATGCACAACTCCACCGGGGAAGGTGCCAGACAGGAGTTCTCTTGGTAGTTTTTACACTACCTTGGTAGGCAGCTGAAAGGCACCACAAAAGTTGTTCTACCTGCTTTCTGGGCTGAGATGGGGAACCGCTGAATTTTGGAGTCGGCTGGTGACAAAATGTTCCAAACACACCCCATGCACAACTCCACCGGGGAAGGTGCCAGACAGGAGTTCTCCTGGTAGTTTTTACACTACCTTGGTAGGCATCTGAAAGACACCACAAAAGTTGTTCTACCTGCTTTCTGGGCTGAGATGGGGAACCGCTGAATTTTGGACTCGGCTGGTGACAAAATGTTCCAAACACACCCCATGCACAACTCCACCGGGGAAGGTGACAGACAGGAGTTCTCCTGGTAGTTTTTACATTGCTCCGGTAGGCATCTGAAAGACACCACAAAAGTTGTTCTACCTGCTTTCTGGGCTGAGATGGGGAAACGCTGAATTTTGGACTCGGCTGGTGACAAAATGTTCCAAACACACCCCCTGCACAACTCCACCGGGGAAGGTGCCAGACAGGAGTTCTCTTGGTAGTTTTTACACTACCTTGGTAGGCAGCTGAAAGGCACCACAAAAGTTGTTCTACCTGCTTTCTGGGCTGAGATGGGGAACCGCTGAATTTTGGACTCGGCCGGTGACAAAATGTTCCAAACACACCCATGCACAACTCCACCGGGGAAGGTGCCAGACAGGAGTTCTCCTGGTAGTTTTTACACTACCTTGGTAGGCATCTGAAAGGCACCACAAAAGTTGTTCTACCTGCTTTCTGGGCTGAGATGGGGAACCGCTGAATTTTGGAGTCGGCTGGTGACAAAATGTTCCAAACACACCCCCTGCACAACTCCACCGGGGAAGGTGCCAGACAGGAGTTCTCCTGGTAGTTTTTACACTACCTTGGTAGGCATTTGAAAGGCACCACAAAAGTTGTTCTTCCTGCTTTCTGGTCTGAGATGGGGAATCGCTGAATTTTGGAGTCGGCCGGTGACAAAATGTTCCAAACACACCCCATGCACAACTCCACCGGGGAAGGTGCCAGACAGGAGTTCTCTTGGTAGTTTTTACACTACCTTGGTAGGCAGCTGAAAGGCACCACAAAAGTTGTTCTACCTGCTTTCTGGGCTAGGATGGGGAACCGCTGAATTTTGGACTCGGCCGGTGACAAATGTTCCAAACACACCCCATGCACAACTCCACCGGGGAAGGTGCCAGACAGGAGTTCTCCTGGTAGTTTTTACACTACCTTGGTAGGCATTTGAAAGGCACCACAAAAGTTGTTCTTCCTGCTTTCTGGTCTGAGATGGGGGAACCGCTGAATTTTGGACTCGGCCGGTGACAAAATGTTCCAAACACACCCCATGCAAAACTCCACCGGGGAAGGTGCCAGACAGGAGTTCTCTTGGTAGTTTTTACACTACCTTGGTAGGCATCTGAAAGACACCACAAAAGTTGTTCTACCTGCTTTCTGGGCTGAGATGGGGAAACGCTGAATTTTGACTCGGCCGGTGACAAAATGTTCCAAACACACCCCATGCACAACTCCACCGGGGAAGGTGCCAGGCAGGAGTTCTCCTGATAGTTTTTACACTACCTTGGTGGGCAATTTGAAAGGCACCACAAAAGTTGTTCTACCTGCTTTCTGGGCTGAGATGGGGAACCGCTGAATTTTGGAGTCGGCTGGTGACAAAATGTTCCAAACACACCCCCTGCACAACTCCACCGGGGAAGGTGCCAGACAGGAGTTCTCCTGGTAGTTTTTACACTACCTTGGTAGGCATTTGAAAGGCACCACAAAAGTTGTTCTTCCTGCTTTCTGGTCTGAGGTGGGGAACCGCTGAATTTTGGAGTCGGCCGGTGACAAAATGTTCCAAACACACCCCATGCACAACTCCACCGGGGAAGGTGCCAGACAGGAGTTCTCTTGGTAGTTTTTACACTACCTTGGTAGGCAGCTGAAAGGCACCACAAAAGTTGTTCTACCTGCTTTCTGGACTGAGATGGGGAACCGCTGAATTTTGGAGTCGGCTGGTGACAAAATGTTCCAAACACACCCCCTGCACAACTCCACCGGGGAAGGTGCCAGACAGGAGTTCTCTTGGTAGTTTTTACACTACCTTGGTAGGCAGCTGAAAGGCACCACAAAAGTTGTTCTACCTGCTTTCTGGGCTGAGATGGGGAACCGCTGAATTTTGGAGTCGGCTGGTGACAAAATGTTCCAAACACACCCCATGCACAACTCCACCGGGGGAAGGTGCCAGACAGGAGTTCTCCTGGTAGTTTTTACACTACCTTGGTAGGCATCTGAAAGACACCACAAAAGTTGTTCTACCTGCTTTCTGGGCTGAGATGGGGAACCGCTGAATTTTGGACTCGGCTGGTGACAAAATGTTCCAAACACACCCCATGCACAACTCCACCGGGGGAAGGTGACAGACAGGAGTTCTCCTGGTAGTTTTTACATTGCTCCGGTAGGCATCTGAAAGACACCACAAAAGTTGTTCTACCTGCTTTCTGGGCTGAGATGGGAAACGCTGAATTTTGGACTCGGCTGGTGACAAAATGTTCCAAACACACCCCATGCACAACTCCACCACGGAAGGTGCCAGACAGGAGTTCTCCTGATAGTTTTTACACTACCTTGGTGGGCATTTGAAAGGCACCACAAAAGTTGTTCTACCTGCTTTCTGGGCTGAGATGGGGAACCGCTGAATTTTGGAGTCGGCTGGTGACAAAATGTTCCAAACACACCCCATGCACAACTCCACCGGGGAAGGTGCCAGACAGGAGTTCTCCTGGTAGTTTTTACACTACCTTGGTAGGCATTTGAAAGGCACCACAAAAGTTGTTCTTCCTGCTTTCTGGTCTGAGATGGGGAACCGCTGATTTTGGAGTCGGCCGGTGACAAAATGTTCCAAACACACCCCATGCACAACTCCACCGGGGAAGGTGCCAGACAGGAGTTCTCTTGGTAGTTTTTACACTACCTTGGTAGGCAGCTGAAAGGCACCACAAAAGTTGTTCTACCTGCTTTCTGGGCTGAGATGGGGAACAGCTGAATTTTGGACTCGGCTGGTGACAAAATGTTCCAAACACACCCCATGCACAACTCCACCGGGGAAGGTGCCAGACAGGAGTTCTCCTGGTAGTTTTTACACTACCTTGGTAGGCAGCTGAAAGACACCACAAAAGTTGTTCTACCTGCTTTCTGGGCTGAGATGGGGAACCGCTGAATTTTGGACTCGGCTGGTGACAAATGTTCCAAACACACCCCATGCACAACTCCACCGGGGAAGGTGCCAGACAGGAGTTCTCCTGGTAGTTTTTACACTACCTTGGTAGGCAGCTGAAAGGCACCACAAAAGTTGTTCTACCTGCTTTCTGGGCTGAGATGGGGAAACGCTGAATTTTGGACTCGGCCGGTGACAAAATGTTCCAAACACACCCCCTGCACAACTCCACCGGGGAAGGTGCCAGACAGGAGTTCTCCTGGTAGTTTTTACACTACCTTGGTAGGCAGCTGAAAGGCACCACAAAAGTTGTTCTACCTGCTTTCTGGGCTGAGATGGGGAAACGCTGAATTTTGGACTCGGCTGGTGACAAAATGTTCCAAACACACCCCATGCAAAACTCCACCGGGGAAGGTGCCAGACAGGAGTTCTCCTGGTAGTTTTTACACTACCTTGGTAGGCATCTGAAAGACACCACAAAAGTTGTTCTACCTGCTTTCTGGGCTGAGATGGGGAATCGCTGAATTTTGGAGTCGGCCGTTGACAAAATGTTCCAAACACACCCCATGCACAACTCCACCGGGGAAGGTGCCAGACAGGAGTTCTCCTGGTAGTTTTTACACTACCTTGGTAGGCATTTGAAAGGCACCACAAAAGTTGTTCTACCTGCTTTCTGGGCTGAGATGGGGAACCGCTGAATTTTGGAGTCGGCTGGTGGCAAAATGTTCCAAACACACCCCCTGCACAACTCCACCGGGGAAGGTGCCAGACAGGAGTTCTCCTGGTAGTTTTTTACATTGCTCCGGTAGGCATCTGAAAGACACCACAAAAGTTGTTCTACCTGCTTTCTGGGCTGAGATGGGGAACCGCTGAATTTTGGACTCGGCCGGTGACAAAATGTTCCAAACACACCCCATGCACAACTCCACCGGGGAAGGTGCCAGACAGGAGTTCTCTTGGTAGTTTTTACACTACCTTGGTAGGCATCTGAAAGACACCACAAAAGTTGTTCTACCTGCTTTCTGGGCTGAGATGGGGAACCGCTGAATTTTGGAGTCGGCTGGTGACAAAATGTTCCAAACACACCCCATGCACAACTCCACCGGGGAAGGTGACAGACAGGAGTTCTCCTGGTAGTTTTTTACATTGCTCCGGTAGGCATCTGAAAGACACCACAAAAGTTGTTCTACCTGCTTTCTGGGCTGAGATGGGGAACCGCTGAATTTTGGGACTCGGCTGGTGACAAAATGTTCTAAACACACCCCATGCACAACTCCACCACGGAAGGTGCCAGACAGGAGTTCTCCTGATAGTTTTTACACTACCTTGGTGGGCATTTGAAAGGCACCACAAAAGTTGTTCTACCTGCTTTCTGGGCTGAGATGGGGGAAACGCTGAATTTTGGAGTCGGCTGGTGACAAAATGTTCCAAACACACCCCCTGCACAACTCCACCGGGGAAGGTGCCAGACAGGAGTTCTCCTGGTAGTTTTTACACTACCTTGGTAGGCATTTGAAAGGCACCACAAAAGTTGTTCTTCCTGCTTTCTGGTCTGAGATGGGGAACCGCTGAATTTTGGACTCGGCCGGTGACAAAATGTTCCAAACACACCCCCTGCACAACTCCACCGGGGAAGGTGCCAGACAGGAGTTCTCCTGGTAGTTTTTACATTGCTCCGGTAGGCATCTGAAAGACACCACAAAAGTTGTTCTACCTGCTTTCTGGGCTGAGATGGGGAACCGCTGAATTTTGGAGTCGGCCGGTGACAAAATGTTCCAAACACACCCCATGCACAACTCCACCGGGGAAGGTGCCAGACAGGAGTTCTCTTGGTAGTTTTTACACTACCTTGGTAGGCAGCTGAAAGGCACCACAAAAGTTGTTCTACCTGCTTTCTGGGCTGAGATGGGGAAACGCTGAATTTTGGAGTCGGCTGGTGACAAAATGTTCTAAACACACCCCATGCACAACTCCACCACGGAAGGTGCCAGACAGGAGTTCTCCTGATAGTTTTTACACTACCTTGGTGGGCATTTGAAAGGCACCACAAAAGTTGTTCTACCTGCTTTCTGGGCTGAGATGGGGAAACGCTGAATTTTGGAGTCGGCTGGTGACAAAATGTTCCAAACACACCCCCTGCACAACTCCACCGGGGAAGGTGCCAGACAGGAGTTCTCCTGGTAGTTTTTACACTACCTTGGTAGGCACCTGAAAGGCACCACAAAAGTTGTTCTTCCTGCTTTCTGGTCTGAGATGGGGAACCGCTGAATTTTGGACTCGGCCGGTGACAAAATGTTCCAAACACACCCCCTGCACAACTCCACCGGGGAAGGTGCCAGACAGGAGTTCTCCTGGTAGTTTTACACTACCTTGGTAGGCAGCTGAAAGGCACCACAAAAGTTGTTCTACCTGCTTTCTGGGCTGAGATGGGGAACCGCTGAATTTTGGACTCGGCCGGTGACAAAATGTTCCAAACACACCCCATGCACAACTCCACCGGGGAAGGTGCCAGACAGGAGTTCTCTTGGTAGTTTTTACACTACCTTGGTAGGCATCTGAAAGACACCACAAAAGTTGTTCTACCTGCTTTCTGGGCTGAGATGGGGAACCGCTGATTTTGGACTCGGCTGGTGACAAAATGTTCCAAAACACACCCCATGCAAAACTCCACCACGGAAGGTGCCAGACAGGAGTTCTCCTGGTAGTTTTTACACTACCTTGGTAGGCACCTGAAAGGCACCACAAAAGTTGTTCTACCTGCTTTCTGGGCTGAGATGGGGAATCGCTGAATTTTGGAGTCGGCCAGTGACAAAATGTTCCAAACACACCCCCTGCACAACTCCACCGGGGAAGGTGCCAGACAGGAGTTCTCCTGATAGTTTTTACACTACCTTGGTGGGCATTTGAAAGGCACCACAAAAGTTGTTCTACCTGCTTTCTGGGCTGAGATGGGGAAACGCTGAATTTTGGAGTCGGCTGGTGACAAAATGTTCCAAACACACCCCCTGCACAACTCCACCGGGGAAGGTGCCAGACAGGAGTTCTCCTGGTAGTTTTTACACTACCTTGGTAGGCATTTGAAAGGCACCACAAAAGTTGTTCTTCCTGCTTTCTGGTCTGAGATGGGGAACCGCTGAATTTTGGAGTCGGCCGGTGACAAAATGTTCCAAACACACCCCATGCACAACTCCACCGGGGAAGGTGCCAGACAGGAGTTCTCTTGGTAGTTTTTACACTACCTTGGTAGGCAGCTGAAAGGCACCACAAAAGTTGTTCTACCTGCTTTCTGGGCTGAGATGGGGAAACGCTGAATTTTGGAGTCGGCTGGTGACAAAATGTTCCAAACACACCCCCTGCACAACTCCACCGGGGAAGGTGCCAGACAGGAGTTCTCCTGGTAGTTTTTACATTGCTCCGGTAGGCATCTGAAAGACACCACAAAAGTTGTTCTACCTGCTTTCTGGGCTGAGATGGGGAACCGCTGAATTTTGGAGTCGGCCGGTGACAAAATGTTCCAAACACACCCCATGCACAACTCCACCGGGGAAGGTGCCAGACAGGAGTTCTGTTAGTAGTTTTTACACTACCTTGGTAGGCAGCTGAAAGGCACCACAAAAGTTGTTCTACCTGCTTTCTGGGCTGAGATGGGGAAACGCTGAATTTTGGACTCGGCTGGTGACAAAATGTTCTAAACACACCCCATGCACAACTCCACCACGGAAGGTGCCAGACAGGAGTTCTCCTGATAGTTTTTACACTACCTTGGTGGGCATTTGAAAGGCACCACAAAAGTTGTTCTACCTGCTTTCTGGGCTGAGATGGGGAAACGCTGAATTTTGGAGTCGGCTGGTGACAAAATGTTCCAAACACACCCCCTGCACAACTCCACCGGGGAAGGTGCCAGACAGGAGTTCTCCTGGTAGTTTTTACACTACCTTGGTAGGCATTTAAAAGGCACCACAAAAGTTGTTCTTCCTGCTTTCTGGTCTGAGATGGGGAACCGCTGAATTTTGGACTCGGCCGGTGACAAAATGTTCCAAACACACCCCATGCACAACTCCACCGGGGAAGGTGCCAGACAGGAGTTCTCTTGGTAGTTTTTACACTACCTTGGTAGGCAGCTGAAAGGCACCACAAAAGTTGTTCTACCTGCTTTCTGGGCTGAGATGGGAACCGCTGAATTTTGGACTCGGCCGGTGACAAAATGTTCCAAACACACCCCATGCACAACTCCACCGGGGAAGGTGCCAGACAGGAGTTCTCCTGGTAGTTTTTTACACTACCTTGGTAGGCATCTGAAAGACACCACAAAAGTTGTTCTACCTGCTTTCTGGGCTGAGATGGGGAACCGCTGAATTTTGGACTCGGCTGGTGACAAAATGTTCCAAACACACCCCATGCACAACTCCACCGGGGAAGGTGACAGACAGGAGTTCTCCTGGTAGTTTTTACATTGCTCCGGTAGGCATCTGAAAGACACCACAAAAGTTGTTCTACCTGCTTTCTGGGCTGAGATGGGGAAACGCTGAATTTTGGACTCGGCTGGTGACAAAATGTTCTAAACACACCCCATGCACAACTCCACCGGGGAAGGTGCCAGACAGGAGTTCTCCTGGTAGTTTTTACACTACCTTGTGGGCATTTGAAAGGCACCACAAAAGTTGTTCTACCTGCTTTCTGGGCTGAGATGGGGAAACGCTGAATTTTGGAGTCGGCTGGTGACAAAATGTTCCAAACACACCCCATGCACAACTCCACCGGGGAAGGTGCCAGACAGGAGTTCTCCTGGTAGTTTTTACACTACCTTGGTAGGCATCTGAAAGACACCACAAAAGTTGTTCTTCCTGCTTTCTGGTCTGAGATGGGGAACCGCTGAATTTTGGACTCGGCCGGTGACAAAATGTTCCAAACACACCCCCTGCACAACTCCACCGGGAAGGTGCCAGACAGGAGTTCGCCTGGTAGTTTTTACATTGCTCCGGTAGGCATCTGAAAGACACCACAAAAGTTGTTCTACCTGCTTTCTGGGCTGAGATGGGGAACCGCTGAATTTTGGAGTCGGCCGGTGACAAAATGTTCCAAACACACCCCATGCACAACTCCACCGGGGAAGGTGCCAGACAGGAGTTCTCTTGGTAGTTTTTACACTACCTTGGTAGGCAGCTGAAAGGCACCACAAAAGTTGTTCTACCTGCTTTCTGGGCTGAGATGGGGAAACGCTGAATTTTGGAGTCGGCTGGTGACAAAATGTTCCAAAACACACCCATGCACAACTCCACCACGGAAGGTGCCAGACAGGAGTTCTCCTGATAGTTTTTACACTACCTTGGTGGGCATTTGAAAGGCACCACAAAAGTTGTTCTTCCTGCTTTTCTGGTCTGAGATGGGGAACCGCTGAATTTTGGACTCGGCCGGTGACAAAATGTTCCAAACACACCCCATGCACAACTCCACCGGGGAAGGTGCCAGACAGGAGTTCTCTTGGTAGTTTTTACACTACCTTGGTAGGCAGCTGAAAGGCACCACAAAAGTTGTTCTACCTGCTTTCTGGGCTGAGATGGGGAACCGCTGAATTTTGGACTCGGCCGGTGACAAAATGTTCCAAACACACCCCATGCACAACTCCACCGGGGAAGGTGCCAGACAGGAGTTCTCCTGGTAGTTTTTACACTACCTTGGTAGGCATCTGAAAGACACCACAAAAGTTGTTCTACCTGCTTTCTGGGCTGAGATGGGGAACCGCTGAATTTTGGACTCGGCTGGTGACAAAATGTTCCAAACACACCCCATGCACAACTCCACCGGGGAAGGTGCCAGACAGGAGTTCTCCTGGTAGTTTTTACATTGCTCCGGTAGGCATCTGAAAGACACCACAAAAGTTGTTCTACCTGCTTTCTGGGCTGAGATGGGGAAACGCTGAATTTTGGACTCGGCTGGTGACAAAATGTTCTAAACACACCCCATGCACAACTCCACCACGGAAGGTGCCAGACAGGAGTTCTCCTGATAGTTTTTTACACTACCTTGGTGGGCATTTGAAAGGCACCACAAAAGTTGTTCTACCTGCTTTCTGGGCTGAGATGGGGAAACGCTGAATTTTGGAGTCGGCTGGTACACAAAATGTTCCAAACACACCCCATGCACAACTCCACCGGGGAAGGTGCCAGGCAGGAGTTCTCTTGGTAGTTTTTACACTACCTTGGTAGGCATTTGAAAGGCACCACAAAAGTTGTTCTACCTGCTTTCTGGGCTGAGATGGGGAATCGCTGAATTTTGGACTCGGCCGGTGACAAAATGTTCCAAACACACCCCCTGCACAACTCCACCGGGGAAGGTGCCAGACAGGAGTTCTCTTGGTAGTTTTTACACTACCTTGGTAGGCATCTGAAAGACACCACAAAAGTTGTTCTACCTGCTTTCTGGGCTGAGATGGGGAACCGCTGAATTTTGGACTCGGCTGGTGACAAAATGTTCCAAACACACCCCATGCACAACTCCACCGGGGAAGGTGCCAGACAGGAGTTCTCCTGGTAGTTTTTACACTACCTTGGTAGGCATTTGAAAGGCACCACAAAAGTTGTTCTACCTGCTTTCTGGGCTGAGATGGGGAAACGCTGAATTTTGGAGTCGGCTGGTGACAAAATGTTCCAAACACACCCCCTGCACAACTCCACCGGGGAAGGTGCCAGACAGGAGTTCTCCTGGTAGTTTTTACACTACCTTGGTAGGCATTTGAAAGGCACCACAAAAGTTGTTCTTCCTGCTTTCTGGTCTGAGATGGGGAACCGCTGAATTTTGGAGTCGGCCGGTGACAAAATGTTCCAAACACACCCCATGCACAACTCCACCGGGGAAGGTGCCAGACAGGAGTTCTCTTGGTAGTTTTTACACTACCTTGGTAGGCAGCTGAAAGGCACCACAAAAGTTGTTCTACCTGCTTTCTGGGCTGAGATGGGGAAACGCTGAATTTTGGACTCGGCTGGTGACAAAATGTTCCAAACACACCCCATGCACAACTCCACCGGGGAAGGTGCCAGGCAGGAGTTCTCTTGGTAGTTTTTACACTACCTTGGTAGGCATTTGAAAGGCACCACAAAAGTTGTTCTACCTGCTTTCTGGGCTGAGATGGGGAATCGCTGAATTTTGGACTCGGCCAGTGACAAAATGTTCCAAACACACCCCCTGCACAACTCCACCGGGGAAGGTGCCAGACAGGAGTTCTCTTGGTAGTTTTTACACTACCTTGGTAGGCATCTGAAAGACACCACAAAAGTTGTTCTACCTGCTTTCTGGGCTGAGATGGGGAACCGCTGAATTTTGGACTCGGCTGGTGACAAAATGTTCCAAACACACCCCATGCACAACTCCACCGGGGAAGGTGCCAGACAGGAGTTCTCCTGGTAGTTTTTACACTACCTTGGTAGGCATCTGAAAGACACCACAAAAGTTGTTCTACCTGCTTTCTGGGCTGAGATGGGGAACCGCTGAATTTTGGAGTCGGGCCGGTGACAAAATGTTCCAAACACACCCCCTGCACAACTCCACCGGGGAAGGTGCCAGACAGGAGTTCTCTTGGTAGTTTTTACACTACCTTGGTAGGCAGCTGAAAGGCACCACAAAAGTTGTTCTACCTGCTTTCTGGGCTGAGATGGGGAAACGCTGAATTTTGGACTCGGCCGGTGACAAAATGTTCCAAACACACCCCATGCAAAACTCCACCGGGGAAGGTGCCAGACAGGAGTTCTCCTGGTAGTTTTTACACTACCTTGGTAGGCATCTGAAAGACACCACAAAAGTTGTTCTACCTGCTTTCTGGGCTGAGATGGGGAATCGCTGAATTTTGGACTCGGGCCGGTGACAAAATGTTCCAAACACACCCCATGCACAACTCCACCGGGGAAGGTGCCAGACAGGAGTTCTCCTGGTAGTTTTTACACTACCTTGGTAGGCATTTGAAAGGCACCACAAAAGTTGTTCTACCTGCTTTCTGGGCTGAGATGGGGAAACGCTGAATTTTGAACTCGGCCGGTGACAAAATGTTCCAAACACACCCCATGCACAACTCCACCGGGGAAGGTGCCAGACAGGAGTTCTCCTGGTAGTTTTTACACTACCTTGGTAGGCATCTGAAAGCACCACAAAAGTTGTTCTACCTGCTTTCTGGGCTGAGATGGGGAAACGCTGAATTTTGGAGTCGGCTGGTGACAAAATGTTCCAAACACACCCCATGCACAACTCCACCGGGGAAGGTGCCAGACAGGAGTTCTCCTGGTAGTTTTTACATTGCTCCGGTAGGCATCTGAAAGACACCACAAAAGTTGTTCTACCTGCTTTCTGGGCTGAGATGGGGAATCGCTGAATTTTGGACTCGGCCGGTGACAAAATGTTCCAAACACACCCCATGCACAACTCCACCGGGGAAGGTGCCAGACAGGAGTTCTCTTGGTAGTTTTTTACACTACCTTGGTAGGCAGCTGAAAGGCACCACAAAAGTTGTTCTACCTGCTTTCTGGGCTGAGATGGGGAAACGCTGAATTTTGGACTCGGCTGGTGACAAAATGTTCCAAACACACCCCATGCACAACTCCACCACGGAAGGTGCCAGACAGGAGTTCTCCTGGTAGTTTTTACACTACCTTGGTGGGCATTTGAAAGGCACCACAAAAGTTGTTCTACCTGCTTTCTGGGCTGAGATGGGGAAACGCTGAATTTTGGAGTCGGCTGGTGACAAAATGTTCCAAACACACCCCATGCACAACTCCACCGGGGAAGGTGCCAGACAGGAGTTCTCCTGGTAGTTTTTACACTACCTTGGTAGGCAGCTGAAAGGCACCACAAAAGTTGTTCTACCTGCTTTCTGGTCTGAGATGGGGAACCGCTGAATTTTGGAGTCGGCCGGTGACAAAATGTTCCAAACACACCCCATGCACAACTCCACCGGGGAAGGTGCCAGACAGGAGTTCTCTTGGTAGTTTTTACACTACCTTGGTAGGCAGCTGAAAGGCACCACAAAAGTTGTTCTACCTGCTTTCTGGGCTGAGATGGGAACCGCTGAATTTTGGACTCGGCCGGTGACAAAATGTTCCAAACACACCCCATGCACAACTCCACCGGGGAAGGTGCCAGACAGGAGTTCTCCTGGTAGTTTTTACACTACCTTGGTAGGCAGCTGAAAGGCACCACAAAAGTTGTTCTACCTGCTTTCTGGGCTGAGATGGGGAAACGCTGAATTTTGGATTCGGCCGGTGACAAAATGTTCCAAACACACCCCATGCACAACTCCACCACGGAAGGTGCCAGACAGGAGTTCTCCTGGTAGTTTTTACACTACCTTGGTGGGCATCTGAAAGGCACCACAAAAGTTGTTCTACCTGCTTTCTGGGCTGAGATGGGGAACCGCTGAATTTTGGACTCGGCTGGTGACAAAATGTTCCAAACACACCCCATGCACAACTCCACCGGGGAAGGTGACAGACAGGAGTTCTCCTGGTAGTTTTTACATTGCTCCGGTAGGCATCTGAAAGACACCACAAAAGTTGTTCTACCTGCTTTCTGGGCTGAGATGGGGAAACGCTGAATTTTGGACTCGGCCGGTGACAAAATGTTCCAAACACACCCCATGCACAACTCCACCACGGAAGGTGCCAGACAGGAGTTCTCCTGATAGTTTTTACACTACCTTGGTGGGCATTTGAAAGGCACCACAAAAGTTGTTCTACCTGCTTTCTGGGCTGAGATGGGGAAACGCTGAATTTTGGAGTCGGCTGGTGACAAAATGTTCCAAACACACCCCCTGCACAACTCCACCGGGGAAGGTGCCAGACAGGAGTTCTCCTGGTAGTTTTTACACTACCTTGGTAGGCATTTGAAAGGCACCACAAAAGTTGTTCTTCCTGCTTTCTGGTCTGAGATGGGGAACCGCTGAATTTTGGAGTCGGCCGGTGACAAAATGTTCCAAACACACCCCATGCACAACTCCACCACGGAAGGTGCCAGACAGGAGTTCTCTTGGTAGTTTTTACACTACCTTGGTAGGCAGCTGAAAGGCACCACAAAAGTTGTTCTACCTGCTTTCTGGGCTGAGATGGGGAACCGCTGAATTTTGGACTCGGCCGGTGACAAAATGTTCCAAACACACCCCATGCACAACTCCACCGGGGAAGGTGCCAGACAGGAGTTCTCCTGGTAGTTTTTACACTACCTTGGTAGGCAGCTGAAAGGCACCACAAAAGTTGTTCTACCTGCTTTCTGGGCTGAGATGGGGAAACGCTGAGTTTTGGACTCGGCTGGTGACAAAATGTTCCAAACACACCCCATGCACAACTCCACCGGGGAAGGTGCCAGACAGGAGTTCTCCTGGTAGTTTTTACACTACCTTGGTAGGCATTTGAAAGGCACCACAAAAGTTGTTCTTCCTGCTTTCTGGTCTGAGATGGGGAAACGCTGAATTTTGGACTCGGCTGGAGACAAAATGTTCCAAACACACCCCATGCACAACTCCACCACGGAAGGTGCCAGACAGGAGTTCTCCTGGTAGTTTTTACACTACCTTGGTAGGCATCTGAAAGACACCACAAAAGTTGTTCTACCTGCTTTCTGGGCTGAGATGGGGAACCGCTGAATTTTGGAGTCGGCTGGTGGCAAAATGTTCCAAACACACCCCCTGCACAACTCCACCGGGGAAGGTGCCAGACAGGAGTTCTCCTGGTAGTTTTTACATTGCTCCGGTAGGCATCTGAAAGACACCACAAAAGTTGTTCTACCTGCTTTCTGGGCTGAGATGGGGAAACGCTGAATTTTGGAGTCGGCCGGTGACAAAATGTTCCAAACACACCCCATGCACAACTCCACCGGGGAAGGTGCCAGACAGGAGTTCTCTTGGTAGTTTTTACACTACCTTGGTAGGCAGCTGAAAGGCACAAGAAAAGTTGTTGTACCTGCTTTATGGGCTGAGATGGGGAACCGCTGAATATTTGAGTCGGCTGGTGACAAAATGTTCCAAACACACCCCATGCACAACTCCACCACGGAAGGTGCCAGACAGGAGTTCTCCTGGTAGTTTTTACACTACCTTGGTAGGCAGCTGAAAGGCACCACAAAAGTTGTTCTACCTGCTTTCTGGGCTGAGATGGGGAAACGCTGAATTTTGGAGTCGGCTGGTGACAAAATGTTCCAAACACACCCCATGCACAACTCCACCGGGGAAGGTGCCAGACAGGAGTTCTCCTGGTAGTTTTTACACTACCTTGGTAGGCATTTGAAAGGCACCACAAAAGTTGTTCTTCCTGCTTTCTGGTCTGAGATGGGGAACCGCTGAATTTTGGAGTCGGCCGGTGACAAAATGTTCCAAACACACCCCATGCACAACTCCACCGGGGAAGGTGCCAGACAGGAGTTCTCTTGGTAGTTTTTACACTACCTTGGTAGGCAGCTGAAAGGCACCACAAAAGTTGTTCTACCTGCTTTCTGGGCTGAGATGGGGAACCGCTGAATTTTGGACTCGGCTGGTGACAAAATGTTCCAAACACACCCCATGCACAACTCCACCACGGAAGGTGCCAGACAGGAGTTCTCCTGATAGTTTTTACACTACCTTGGTGGGCATTTGAAAGGCACCACAAAAGTTGTTCTACCTGCTTTCTGGGCTGAGATGGGGAAACGCTGAATTTTGGAGTCGGCTGGTGACAAAATGTTCCAAACACACCCCATGCACAACTCCACCGGGGAAGGTGCCAGACAGGAGTTCTCCTGGTAGTTTTTACACTACCTTGGTAGGCATTTGAAAGGCACCACAAAAGTTGTTCTTCCTGCTTTCTGGTCTGAGATGGGGAACCGCTGAATTTTGGAGTCGGCCGGTGACAAAATGTTCCAAATACACCCCATGCACAACTCCACCGGGGAAGGTGCCAGACAGGAGTTCTCTTGGTAGTTTTTACACTACCTTGGTAGGCAGCTGAAAGGCACCACAAAAGTTGTTCTACCTGCTTTCTGGGCTGAGATGGGGAAACGCTGAATTTTGGACTCGGCCGGTGACAAAATGTTCCAAACACACCCCATGCACAACTCCACCGGGGAAGGTGCCAGACAGGAGTTCTCCTGGTAGTTTTTACACTACCTTGGTAGGCAGCTGAAAGGCACCACAAAAGTTGTTCTACCTGCTTTCTGGGCTGAGATGGGGAAACGCTGAATTTTGGAGTCGGCTGGTGACAAAATGTTCCAAACACACCCCATGCACAACTCCACCACGGAAGGTGCCAGACAGGAGTTCTCCTGGTAGTTTTTACACTACCTTGGTAGGCATTTGAAAGGCACCACAAAAGTTGTTCTTCCTGCTTTCTGGTCTGAGATGGGGAAACGCTGAATTTTGGAGTCGGCCGGTGACAAAATGTTCCAAACACACCCCATGCACAACTCCACCGGGGAAGGTGCCAGACAGGAGTTCTCTTGGTAGTTTTTACACTACCTTGGTAGGCAGCTGAAAGGCACCACAAAAGTTGTTCTACCTGCTTTCTGGTCTGAGATGGGGAACCGCTGAATTTTGGACTCGGCTGGTGACAAAATGTTCCAAACACACCCCATGCACAACTCCACCGGGGAAGGTGCCAGACAGGAGTTCTCCTGGTAGTTTTTACACTACCTTGGTAGGCAGCTGAAAGGCACCACAAAAGTTGTTCTACCTGCTTTCTGGGCTGAGATGGGGAAACGCTGAATTTTGGACTCGGCCGGTGACAAAATGTTCCAAACACACCCCCTGCACAACTCCACCGGGGAAGGTGCCAGACAGGAGTTCTCTTGGTAGTTTTTACACTACCTTGGTAGGCATCTGAAAGACACCACAAAAGTTGTTCTACCTGCTTTCTGGGCTGAGATGGGGAAACGCTGAATTTTGGACTCGGCTGGAGACAAAATGTTCCAAACACACCCCATGCACAACTCCACCGGGGAAGGTGCCAGACAGGAGTTCTCCTGGTAGTTTTTACACTACCTTGGTAGGCATCTGAAAGACACCACAAAAGTTGTTCTACCTGCTTTCTGGGCTGAGATGGGGAACCGCTGAATTTTGGAGTCGGCTGGTGGCAAAATGTTCCAAACACACCCCCTGCACAACTCCACCGGGAAGGTGCCAGACAGGAGTTCTCCTGGTAGTTTTTACATTGCTCCGGTAGGCATCTGAAAGACACCACAAAAGTTGTTCTACCTGCTTTCTGGGCTGAGATGGGGAACCGCTGTATTTTGGACTCGGCCGGTGACAAAATGTTCCAAACACACCCCATGCACAACTCCACCGGGGAAGGTGCCAGACAGGAGTTCTCTTGGTAGTTTTTACACTACCTTGGTAGGCAGCTGAAAGGCACAAGAAAAGTTGTTGTACCTGCTTTATGGGCTGAGATGGGGAAACGCTGAATTTTGGAGTCGGCTGGTGACAAAATGTTCCAAACACACCCCATGCACAACTCCACCGGGGAAGGTGCCAGACAGGAGTTCTCCTGGTAGTTTTTACACTACCTTGGTAGGCATTTGAAAGGCACCACAAAAGTTGTTCTACCTGCTTTCTGGGCTGAGATGGGGAAACGCTGAATTTTGGAGTCGGCTGGTGACAAAATGTTCCAAACACACCCCATGCACAACTCCACCGGGGAAGGTGCCAGACAGGAGTTCTCCTGGTAGTTTTTACACTACCTTGGTAGGCATTTGAAAGGCACCACAAAAGTTGTTCTTCCTGCTTTCTGGTCTGAGATGGGGAACCGCTGAATTTTGGACTCGGCCGGTGACAAAATGTTCCAAACACACCCCATGCACAACTCCACCGGGGAAGGTGCCAGACAGGAGTTCTCTTGGTAGTTTTTACACTACCTTGGTAGGCAGCTGAAAGGCACCACAAAAGTTGTTCTACCTGCTTTCTGGGCTGAGATGGGGAACCGCTGAATTTTGGACTCGGCCGGTGACAAAATGTTCCAAACACACCCCATGCACAACTCCACCACGGAAGGTGCCAGACAGGAGTTCTCCTGGTAGTTTTTACACTACCTTGGTAGGCAGCTGAAAGGCACCACAAAAGTTGTTCTACCTGCTTTCTGGGCTGAGATGGGGAAACGCTGAATTTTGGAGTCGGCTGGTGACAAAATGTTCCAAACACACCCCCTGCACAACTCCACCACGGAAGGTGCCAGACAGGAGTTCTCCTGGTAGTTTTTACATTGCTCCGGTAGGCATCTGAAAGACACCACAAAAGTTGTTCTACCTGCTTTCTGGGCTGAGATGGGGAACCGCTGAATTTTGGAGTCGGCCGGTGACAAAATGTTCCAAACACACCCCATGCACAACTCCACCGGGGAAGGTGCCAGACAGGAGTTCTCTTGGTAGTTTTTTACACTACCTTGGTAGGCAGCTGAAAGGCACAAGAAAAGTTGTTGTACCTGCTTTATGGGCTGAGATGGGGAAACGCTGAATTTTGGAGTCGGCTGGTGACAAAATGTTCCAAACACACCCCATGCACAACTCCACCGGGGAAGGTGCCAGACAGGAGTTCTCCTGGTAGTTTTTACACTACCTTGGTAGGCAGCTGAAAGGCACCACAAAAGTTGTTCTACCTGCTTTCTGGGCTGAGATGGGGAAACGCTGAATTTTGGAGTCGGCTGGTGACAAAATGTTCCAAACACACCCCATGCACAACTCCACCGGGGAAGGTGCCAGACAGGAGTTCTCCTGGTAGTTTTTACACTACCTTGGTAGGCATTTGAAAGGCACCACAAAAGTTGTTCTTCCTGCTTTCTGGTCTGAGATGGGGAACCGCTGAATTTTGGAGTCGGCCGGTGACAAAATGTTCCAAACACACCCCATGCACAACTCCACCGGGGAAGGTGCCAGACAGGAGTTCTCTTGGTAGTTTTTACACTACCTTGGTAGGCAGCTGAAAGGCACCACAAAAGTTGTTCTACCTGCTTTCTGGGCTGAGATGGGGAACCGCTGAATTTTGGACTCGGCCGGTGACAAAATGTTCCAAACACACCCCATGCACAACTCCACCGGGGAAGGTGCCAGACAGGAGTTCTCCTGGTAGTTTTTACACTACCTTGGTAGGCAGCTGAAAGGCACCACAAAAGTTGTTCTACCTGCTTTCTGGGCTGAGATGGGGAAACGCTGAATTTTGGAGTCGGCTGGTGACAAAATGTTCCAAACACACCCCATGCACAACTCCACCGGGGAAGGTGCCAGACAGGAGTTCTCCTGGTAGTTTTTACACTACCTTGGTAGGCAGCTGAAAGGCACTACAAAAGTTGTTCTTCCTGCTTTCTGGTCTGAGATGGGGAAACGCTGAATTTTGGAGTCGGCCGGTGACAAAATGTTCCAAACACACCCCATGCACAACTCCACCGGGGAAGGTGCCAGACAGGAGTTCTCTTGGTAGTTTTTACACTACCTTGGTAGGCAGCTGAAAGGCACCACAAAAGTTGTTCTACCTGCTTTCTGGGCTGAGATGGGGAACCGCTGAATTTTGGACTCGGCTGGTGACAAAATGTTCCAAACACACCCCATGCACAACTCCACCGGGGAAGGTGCCAGACAGGAGTTCTCCTGGTAGTTTTTACACTACCTTGGTAGGCAGCTGAAAGGCACCACAAAAGTTGTTCTACCTGCTTTCTGGGCTGAGATGGGGAAACGCTGAATTTTGGACTCGGCTGGAGACAAAATGTTCCAAACACACCCCATGCACAACTCCACCACGGAAGGTGCCAGACAGGAGTTCTCCTGGTAGTTTTTACACTACCTTGGTAGGCATCTGAAAGACACCACAAAAGTTGTTCTACCTGCTTTCTGGGCTGAGATGGGGAACCGCTGAATTTTGGAGTCGGCTGGTGGCAAAATGTTCCAAACACACCCCCTGCACAACTCCACCGGGGAAGGTGCCAGACAGGAGTTCTCCTGGTAGTTTTTACATTGCTCCGGTAGGCATCTGAAAGACACCACAAAAGTTGTTCTACCTGCTTTCTGGGCTGAGATGGGGAACCGCTGAATTTTGGAGTCGGCCGGTGACAAAATGTTCCAAACACACCCCATGCACAACTCCACCGGGGAAGGTGCCAGACAGGAGTTCTCTTGGTAGTTTTTACACTACCTTGGTAGGCAGCTGAAAGGCACAAGAAAAGTTGTTGTACCTGCTTTATGGGCTGAGATGGGGAACCGCTGAATATTTGAGTCGGCTGGTGACAAAATGTTCCAAACACACCCCATGCACAACTCCACCACGGAAGGTGCCAGACAGGAGTTCTCCTGGTAGTTTTTACACTACCTTGGTAGGCAGCTGAAAGGCACCACAAAAGTTGTTCTACCTGCTTTCTGGGCTGAGATGGGGAAACGCTGAATTTTGGAGTCGGCTGGTGACAAAATGTTCCAAACACACCCCATGCACAACTCCACCGGGGAAGGTGCCAGACAGGAGTTCTCCTGGTAGTTTTTACACTACCTTGGTAGGCATTTGAAAGGCACCACAAAAGTTGTTCTACCTGCTTTCTGGGCTGAGATGGGGAACCGCTGAATTTTGGACTCGGCCGGTGACAAAATGTTCCAAACACACCCCATGCACAACTCCACCGGGGAAGGTGCCAGACAGGAGTTCTCCTGGTAGTTTTTACACTACCTTGGTAGGCAGCTGAAAGGCACCACAAAAGTTGTTCTACCTGCTTTCTGGGCTGAGATGGGGAAACGCTGAATTTTGGAGTCGGCTGGTGACAAAATGTTCCAAACACACCCCCTGCACAACTCCACCGGGGAAGGTGCCAGACAGGAGTTCTCCTGGTAGTTTTTACACTACCTTGGTAGGCATTTGAAAGGCACCACAAAAGTTGTTCTTCCTGCTTTCTGGTCTGAGATGGGGAAACGCTGAATTTTGGAGTCGGCCGGTGACAAAATGTTCCAAACACACCCCATGCACAACTCCACCGGGGAAGGTGCCAGACAGGAGTTCTCTTGGTAGTTTTTACACTACCTTGGTAGGCAGCTGAAAGGCACCACAAAAGTTGTTCTACCTGCTTTCTGGTCTGAGATGGGGAACCGCTGAATTTTGGACTCGGCTGGTGACAAAATGTTCCAAACACACCCCATGCACAACTCCACCGGGGAAGGTGCCAGACAGGAGTTCTCCTGGTAGTTTTTACACTACCTTGGTAGGCAGCTGAAAGGCACCACAAAAGTTGTTCTACCTGCTTTCTGGGCTGAGATGGGGAAACGCTGAATTTTGGACTCGGCCGGTGACAAAATGTTCCAAACACACCCCCTGCACAACTCCACCGGGGAAGGTGACAGACAGGAGTTCTCTTGGTAGTTTTTACACTACCTTGGTAGGCATCTGAAAGACACCACAAAAGTTGTTCTACCTGCTTTCTGGGCTGAGATGGGGAAACGCTGAATTTTGGAGTCGGCCGGTGACAAAATGTTCCAAACACACCCCATGCACAACTCCACCGGGGAAGGTGCCAGACAGGAGTTCTCTTGGTAGTTTTTACACTACCTTGGTAGGCAGCTGAAAGGCACCACAAAAGTTGTTCTACCTGCTTTATGGGCTGAGATGGGGAACCGCTGAATATTTGAGTCGGCTGGTGACAAAATGTTCCAAACACACCCCATGCACAACTCCACCACGGAAGGTGCCAGACAGGAGTTCTCCTGGTAGTTTTTACACTACCTTGGTAGGCAGCTGAAAGGCACCACAAAAGTTGTTCTACCTGCTTTCTGGGCTGAGATGGGGAACCGCTGAATTTTGGAGTCGGCTGGTGACAAAATGTTCCAAACACACCCCATGCACAACTCCACCGGGGAAGGTGCCAGACAGGAGTTCTCCTGGTAGTTTTTACACTACCTTGGTAGGCATTTGAAAGGCACCACAAAAGTTGTTCTTCCTGCTTTCTGGTCTGAGATGGGGAACCGCTGAATTTTGGAGTCGGCCGGTGACAAAATGTTCCAAACACACCCCATGCACAACTCCACCGGGGAAGGTGCCAGACAGGAGTTCTCTTGGTAGTTTTTACACTACCTTGGTAGGCAGCTGAAAGGCACCACAAAAGTTGTTCTACCTGCTTTCTGGGCTGAGATGGGGAACCGCTGAATTTTGGACTCGGCTGGTGACAAAATGTTCCAAACACACCCCATGCACAACTCCACCGGGGAAGGTGCCAGACAGGAGTTCTCTTGGTAGTTTTTACACTACCTTGGTAGGCAGCTGAAAGGCACCACAAAAGTTGTTCTACCTGCTTTCTGGGCTGAGATGGGGAACCGCTGAATATTGGACTCGGCCGGTGACAAAATGTTCCAAACACACCCCATGCACAACTCCACCGGGGAAGGTGCCAGACAGGAGTTCTCTTGGTAGTTTTTACACTACCTTGGTAGGCATCTGAAAGACACCACAAAAGTTGTTCTACCTGCTTTCTGGGCTGAGATGGGGAAACGCTGAATTTTGGACTCGGCTGGAGACAAAATGTTCCAAACACACCCCATGCACAACTCCACCACGGAAGGTGCCAGACAGGAGTTCTCCTGGTAGTTTTTACACTACCTTGGTAGGCATCTGAAAGACACCACAAAAGTTGTTCTACCTGCTTTCTGGGCTGAGATGGGGAACCGCTGAATTTTGGAGTCGGCTGGTGACAAAATGTTCCAAACACACCCCCTGCACAACTCCACCGGGGAAGGTGCCAGACAGGAGTTCTCCTGGTAGTTTTTACATTGCTCCGGTAGGCATCTGAAAGACACCACAAAAGTTGTTCTACCTGCTTTCTGGGCTGAGATGGGGAACCGCTGAATTTTGGAGTCGGCCGGTGACAAAATGTTCCAAACACACCCCATGCACAACTCCACCGGGGAAGGTGCCAGACAGGAGTTCTCTTGGTAGTTTTTACACTACCTTGGTAGGCAGCTGAAAGGCACAAGAAAAGTTGTTGTACCTGCTTTATGGGCTGAGATGGGGAACCGCTGAATATTTGAGTCGGCTGGTGACAAAATGTTCCAAACACACCCCATGCACAACTCCACCATGGAAGGTGCCAGACAGGAGTTCTCCTGGTAGTTTTTACACTACCTTGGTGGGCATTTGAAAGGCACCACAAAAGTTGTTCTACCTGCTTTCTGGGCTGAGATGGGGAAACGCTGAATTTTGGAGTCGGCCGGTGACAAAATGTTCCAAACACACCCCATGCACAACTCCACCGGGGAAGGTGCCAGACAGGAGTTCTCCTGGTAGTTTTTACACTACCTTGGTAGGCATTTGAAAGGCACCACAAAAGTTGTTCTTCCTGCTTTCTGGTCTGAGATGGGGAACCGCTGAATTTTGGAGTCGGCCGGTGACAAAATGTTCCAAACACACCCCATGCACAACTCCACCGGGGAAGGTGCCAGACAGGAGTTCTCTTGGTAGTTTTTACACTACCTTGGTAGGCAGCTGAAAGGCACCACAAAAGTTGTTCTACCTGCTTTCTGGGCTGAGATGGGGAACCGCTGAATTTTGGACTCGGCTGGTGACAAAATGTTCCAAACACACCCCATGCACAACTCCACCGGGGAAGGTGCCAGACAGGAGTTCTCTTGGTAGTTTTTACACTACCTTGGTAGGCAGCTGAAAGGCACCACAAAAGTTGTTCTACCTGCTTTCTGGGCTGAGATGGGGAAACGCTGAATATTGGACTCGGCCGGTGACAAAATGTTCCAAACACACCCCATGCACAACTCCACCAGGGAAGGTGCCAGACAGGAGTTCTCTTGGTAGTTTTTACACTACCTTGGTAGGCATCTGAAAGACACCACAAAAGTTGTTCTACCTGCTTTCTGGGCTGAGATGGGGAAACGCTGAATTTTGGACTCGGCTGGAGACAAAATGTTCCAAACACACCCCATGCACAACTCCACCACGGAAGGTGCCAGACAGGAGTTCTCCTGGTAGTTTTTACACTACCTTGGTAGGCATCTGAAAGACACCACAAAAGTTGTTCTACCTGCTTTCTGGGCTGAGATGGGGAACCGCTGAATTTTGGAGTCGGCTGGTGACAAAATGTTCCAAACACACCCCCTGCACAACTCCACCGGGGAAGGTGCCAGACAGGAGTTCTCCTGGTAGTTTTTACATTGCTCCGGTAGGCATCTGAAAGACACCACAAAAGTTGTTCTACCTGCTTTCTGGGCTGAGATGGGGAACCGCTGAATTTTGGAGTCGGCCGGTGACAAAATGTTCCAAACACACCCCATGCACAACTCCACCGGGGAAGGTGCCAGACAGGAGTTCTCTTGGTAGTTTTTACACTACCTTGGTAGGCAGCTGAAAGGCACAAGAAAAGTTGTTGTACCTGCTTTATGGGCTGAGATGGGGAACCGCTGAATATTTGAGTCGGCTGGTGACAAAATGTTCCAAACACACCCCATGCACAACTCCACCACGGAAGGTGCCAGACAGGAGTTCTCCTGGTAGTTTTTACACTACCTTGGTGGGCATTTGAAAGGCACCACAAAAGTTGTTCTACCTGCTTTCTGGGCTGAGATGGGGAAACGCTGAATTTTGGAGTCGGCCGGTGACAAAATGTTCCAAACACACCCCATGCACAACTCCACCACGGAAGGTGCCAGACAGGAGTTCTCCTGGTAGTTTTTACACTACCTTGGTAGGCATTTGAAAGGCACCACAAAAGTTGTTCTTCCTGCTTTCTGGTCTGAGATGGGGAACCGCTGAATTTTGGACTCGGCCGGTGACAAAATGTTCCAAACACACCCCATGCAAAACTCCACCGGGGAAGGTGCCAGACAGGAGTTCTCTTGGTAGTTTTTACACTACCTTGGTAGGCAGCTGAAAGGCACCACAAAAGTTGTTCTACCTGCTTTCTGGGCTGAGATGGGGAACAGCTGAATTTTGGACTCGGCCGGTGACAAAATGTTCCAAACACACCCCATGCACAACTCCACCGGGGAAGGTGCCAGACAGGAGTTCTCTTGGTAGTTTTTACACTACCTTGGTAGGCAGCTGAAAGGCACCACAAAAGTTGTTCTACCTGCTTTCTGGGCTGAGATGGGGAAACGCTGAATTTTGGACTCGGCTGGTGACAAAATGTTCCAAACACACCCCATGCACAACTCCACCACGGAAGGTGCCAGACAGGAGTTCTCCTGGTAGTTTTTACACTACCTTGGTAGGCAGCTGAAAGGCACCACAAAAGTTGTTCTACCTGCTTTCTGGGCTGAGATGGGGAAACGCTGAATTTTGGACTCGGCTGGTGACAAAATGTTCCAAACACACCCCATGCACAACTCCACCACGGAAGGTGCCAGACAGGAGTTCTCCTGGTAGTTTTTACACTACCTTGGTAGGCATTTGAAAGGCACCACAAAAGTTGTTCTTCCTGCTTTCTGGGCTGAGATGGGGAACCGCTGAATTTTGGACTCGGCCGGTGACAAAATGTTCCAAACACACCCCATGCACAACTCCACCGGGGAAGGTGCCAGACAGGAGTTCTCTTGGTAGTTTTTACACTACCTTGGTAGGCAGATGAAAGGCACCACAAAAGTTGTTCTACCTGCTTTCTGGGCTGAGATGGGGAACCGCTGAATTTTGGACTCGGCCGGTGACAAAATGTTCCAAACACACCCCATGCACAACTCCACCGGGGAAGGTGCCAGACAGGAGTTCTCTTGGTAGTTTTTACACTACCTTGGTAGGCAGCTGAAAGGCACCACAAAAGTTGTTCTACCTGCTTTCTGGGCTGAGATGGGGAAACGCTGAATTTTGGAGTCGGCTGGTGGCAAAATGTTCCAAACACACCCCATGCACAACTCCACCGGGGAAGGTGCCAGACAGGAGTTCTCCTGGTAGTTTTTACATTGCTCCGGTAGGCATCTGAAAGACACCACAAAAGTTGTTCTACCTGCTTTCTGGGCTGAGATGGGGAACCGCTGAATTTTGGAGTCGGCCGGTGACAAAATGTTCCAAACACACCCCATGCACAACTCCACCGGGGAAGGTGCCAGACAGGAGTTCTCTTGGTAGTTTTTACACTACCTTGGTAGGCAGCTGAAAGGCACAAGAAAAGTTGTTGTACCTGCTTTATGGGCTGAGATGGGGAACCGCTGAATATTTGAGTCGGCTGGTGACAAAATGTTCCAAACACACCCCATGCACAACTCCACCACGGAAGGTGCCAGACAGGAGTTCTCCTGGTAGTTTTTACACTACCTTGGTGGGCATTTGAAAGGCACCACAAAAGTTGTTCTACCTGCTTTCTGGGCTGAGATGGGGAACCGCTGAATTTTGGAGTCGGCTGGTGACAAAATGTTCCAAACACACCCCATGCACAACTCCACCGGGGAAGGTGCCAGACAGGAGTTCTCCTGGTAGTTTTTACACTACCTTGGTAGGCAGCTGAAAGGCACCACAAAAGTTGTTCTACCTGCTTTCTGGGCTGAGATGGGGAAACGCTGAATTTTGGACTCGGCTGGAGACAAAATGTTCCAAACACACCCCATGCACAACTCCACCGGGGAAGGTGCCAGACAGGAGTTCTCCTGGTAGTTTTTACACTACCTTGGTAGGCATCTGAAAGACACCACAAAAGTTGTTCTACCTGCTTTCTGGGCTGAGATGGGGAACCGCTGAATTTTGGATTCGGCTGGTGGCAAAATGTTCCAAACACACCCCCTGCACAACTCCACCGGGGAAGGTGCCAGACAGGAGTTCTCCTGGTAGTTTTTACATTGCTCCGGTAGGCATCTGAAAGACACCACAAAAGTTGTTCTACCTGCTTTCTGGGCTGAGATGGGGAACCGCTGAATTTTGGAGTCGGCCGGTGACAAAATGTTCCAAACACACCCCATGCACAACTCCACCGGGGAAGGTGCCAGACAGGAGTTCTCTTGGTAGTTTTTACACTACCTTGGTAGGCAGCTGAAAGGCACCACAAAAATTGTTCTACCTGCTTTCTGGGCTGAGATGGGGAAACGCTGAATTTTGGACTCGGCTGGTGACAAAATGTTCCAAACACACCCCCTGCACAACTCCACCGGGGAAGGTGCCAGACAGGAGTTCTCCTGGTAGTTTTTACACTACCTTGGTAGGCATTTGAAAGGCACCACAAAAGTTGTTCTTCCTGCTTTCTGGTCTGAGATGGGGAACCGCTGAATTTTGGACTCGGCCGGTGACAAAATGTTCCAAACACACCCCATGCACAACTCCACCGGGGAAGGTGCCAGACAGGAGTTCTCTTGGTAGTTTTTACACTACCTTGGTAGGCAGCTGAAAGGCACCACAAAAGTTGTTCTACCTGCTTTCTGGGCTGAGATGGGGAATCGCTGAATTTTGGACTCGGCCGGTGACAAAATGTTCCAAACACACCCCATGCACAACTCCACCGGGGAAGGTGCCAGACAGGAGTTCTCTTGGTAGTTTTTACACTACCTTGGTAGGCAGCTGAAAGGCACCACAAAAGTTGTTCTACCTGCTTTCTGGGCTGAGATGGGGAAACGCTGAATTTTGGACTCGGCTGGTGACAAAATGTTCCAAACACACCCCATGCACAACTCCACCACGGAAGGTGCCAGACAGGAGTTCTCCTGATAGTTTTTACACTACCTTGGTGGGCATTTGAAAGGCACCACAAAAGTTGTTCTACCTGCTTTCTGGGCTGAGATGGGGAAACGCTGAATTTTGGAGTCGGCTGGTGACAAAATGTTCCAAACACACCCCCTGCACAACTCCACCGGGGAAGGTGCCAGACAGGAGTTCTCCTGGTAGTTTTTACACTACCTTGGTAGGCATTTGAAAGGCACCACAAAAGTTGTTCTTCCTGCTTTCTGGTCTGAGATGGGGAACCGCTGAATTTTGGAGTCGGCTGGTGACAAAATGTTCCAAACACACCCCCTGCACAACTCCACCGGGGAAGGTGCCAGACAGGAGTTCTCCTGGTAGTTTTTACACTACCTTGGTAGGCATTTGAAAGGCACCACAAAAGTTGTTCTTCCTGCTTTCTGGTCTGAGATGGGGAACCGCTGAATTTTGGACTCGGCTGGTGACAAAATGTTCCAAACACACCCCATGCACAACTCCACCGGGGAAGGTGCCAGACAGGAGTTCTCCTGGTAGTTTTTACACTACCTTGGTAGGCAGCTGAAAGGCACCACAAAAGTTGTTCTACCTGCTTTCTGGGCTGAGATGGGGAAACGCTGAATTTTGGACTCGGCTGGAGACAAAATGTTCCAAACACACCCCATGCACAACTCCACCGGGGAAGGTGCCAGACAGGAGTTCTCCTGGTAGTTTTTACACTACCTTGGTGGGCATCTGAAAGACACCACAAAAGTTGTTCTACCTGCTTTCTGGGCTGAGATGGGGAACCGCTGAATTTTGGATTCGGCTGGTGGCAAAATGTTCCAAACACACCCCCTGCACAACTCCACCGGGGAAGGTGCCAGACAGGAGTTCTCCTGGTAGTTTTTACATTGCTCCGGTAGGCATCTGAAAGACACCACAAAAGTTGTTCTACCTGCTTTCTGGGCTGAGATGGGGAACCGCTGAATTTTGGAGTCGGCCGGTGACAAAATGTTCCAAACACACCCCATGCACAACTCCACCGGGGAAGGTGCCAGACAGGAGTTCTCTTGGTAGTTTTTACACTACCTTGGTAGGCAGCTGAAAGGCACCACAAAAATTGTTCTACCTGCTTTCTGGGCTGAGATGGGGAAACGCTGAATTTTGGACTCGGCTGGTGACAAAATGTTCCAAACACACCCCCTGCACAACTCCACCGGGGAAGGTGCCAGACAGGAGTTCTCCTGGTAGTTTTTACACTACCTTGGTAGGCATTTGAAAGGCACCACAAAAGTTGTTCTTCCTGCTTTCTGGTCTGAGATGGGGAACCGCTGAATTTTGGAGTCGGCCGGTGACAAAATGTTCCAAACACACCCCATGCACAACTCCACCGGGGAAGGTGCCAGACAGGAGTTCTCTTGGTAGTTTTTACACTACCTTGGTAGGCAGCTGAAAGGCACCACAAAAGTTGTTCTACCTGCTTTCTGGGCTGAGATGGGGAATCGCTGAATTTTGGACTCGGCCGGTGACAAAATGTTCCAAACACACCCCATGCACAACTCCACCGGGGAAGGTGCCAGACAGGAGTTCTCCTGGTAGTTTTTACACTACCTTGGTAGGCAGCTGAAAGGCACCACAAAAGTTGTTCTACCTGCTTTCTGGGCTGAGATGGGGAAACGCTGAATTTTGGACTCGGCTGGTGACAAAATGTTCCAAACACACCCCCTGCACAACTCCACCGGGGAAGGTGCCAGACAGGAGTTCTCCTGGTAGTTTTTACACTACCTTGGTGGGCATTTGAAAGGCACCACAAAAGTTGTTCTACCTGCTTTCTGGTCTGAGATGGGGAACCGCTGAATTTTGGAGTCGGCCGGTGACAAAATGTTCCAAACACACCCCATGCACAACTCCACCGGGGAAGGTGCCAGACAGGAGTTCTCCTGGTAGTTTTTACACTACCTTGGTAGGCAGCTGAAAGGCACCACAAAAGTTGTTCTACCTGCTTTCTGGGCTGAGATGGGGAACCGCTGAATTTTGGACTCGGCTGGTGACAAAATGTTCCAAACACACCCCATGCACAACTCCACCGGGGAAGGTGCCAGACAGGAGTTCTCCTGGTAGTTTTTACACTACCTTGGTAGGCAGCTGAAAGGCACCACAAAAGTTGTTCTACCTGCTTTCTGGGCTGAGATGGGGAAACGCTGAATTTTGGAGTCGGCCGGTGACAAAATGTTCCAAACACACCCCATGCACAACTCCACCGGGGAAGGTGCCAGACAGGAGTTCTCTTGGTAGTTTTTACACTACCTTGGTAGGCATCTGAAAGACACCACAAAAGTTGTTCTACCTGCTTTCTGGGCTGAGATGGGGAAACGCTGAATTTTGGACTCGGCTGGAGACAAAATGTTCCAAACACACCCCATGCACAACTCCACCACGGAAGGTGCCAGACAGGAGTTCTCCTGGTAGTTTTTACACTACCTTGGTAGGCATCTGAAAGACACCACAAAAGTTGTTCTACCTGCTTTCTGGGCTGAGATGGGGAAACGCTGAATTTTGGAGTCGGCTGGTGGCAAAATGTTCCAAACACACCCCATGCACAACTCCACCACGGAAGGTGCCAGACAGGAGTTCTCCTGGTAGTTTTTACATTGCTCCGGTAGGCAGCTGAAAGGCACCACAAAAGTTTTTCTACCTGCTTTCTGGGCTGAGATGGGGAACCGCTGAATTTTGGACTCGGCCGGTGAAAAAATGTTCCAAACACACCCCATGCACAACTCCACCGGGGAAGGTGCCAGACAGGAGTTCTCTTGGTAGTTTTTACACTACCTTGGTAGGCAGCTGAAAGGCACCACAAAAGTTGTTCTACCTGCTTTCTGGGCTGAGATGGGGAACCGCTGAATATTTGAGTCGGCTGGTGACAAAATGTTCCAAACACACCCCATGCACAACTCCACCACGGAAGGTGCCAGACAGGAGTTCTCCTGGTAGTTTTTACACTACCTTGGTGGGCATTTGAAAGGCACCACAAAAGTTGTTCTACCTGCTTTCTGGGCTGAGATGGGGAACCGCTGAATTTTGGACTCGGCCGGTGACAAAATGTTCCAAACACACCCCATGCACAACTCCACCGGGGAAGGTGCCAGACAGGAGTTCTCTTGGTAGTTTTTACACTACCTTGGTAGGCATTTGAAAGGCACCACAAAAGTTGTTCTACCTGCTTTCTGGGCTGAGATGGGGAACCGCTGAATTTTGGACTCGGCTGGTGACAAAATGTTCCAAACACACCCCATGCACAACTCCACCGGGGAAGGTGACAGACAGGAGTTCTCCTGGTAGTTTTTACACTACCTTGGTAGGCAGCTGAAAGGCACCACAAAAGTTGTTCTACCTGCTTTCTGGGCTGAGATGGGGAAACGCTGAATTTTGGACTCGGCCGGTGACAAAATGTTCCAAACACACCCCCTGCACAACTCCAACGGGGAAGGTGCCAGACAGGAGTTCTCTTGGTAGTTTTTACACTACCTTGGTAGGCATCTGAAAGACACCACAAAAGTTGTTCTACCTGCTTTCTGGGCTGAGATGGGGAAACGCTGAATTTTGGACTCGGCTGGAGACAAAATGTTCCAAACACACCCCATGCACAACTCCACCACGGAAGGTGCCAGACAGGAGTTCTCCTCGTAGTTTTTACACTACCTTGGTAGGCATCTGAAAGACACCACAAAAGTTGTTCTACCTGCTTTCTGGGCTGAGATGGGGAACCGCTGAATTTTGGAGTCGGCTGGTGGCAAAATGTTCCAAACACACCCCCTGCACAACTCCACCGGGGAAGGTGCCAGACAGGAGTTCTCCTGGTAGTTTTTACAGTGCTCCGGTAGGCATCTGAAAGACACCACAAAAGTTGTTCTACCTGCTTTCTGGGCTGAGATGGGGAACCGCTGAGTTTTGGAGTCGGCCGGTGACAAAATGTTCCAAACACACCCCATGCACAACTCCACCGGGGAAGGTGCCAGACAGGAGTTCTCCTGGTAGTTTTTACACTACCTTGGTAGGCAGCTGAAAGGCACAAGAAAAGTTGTTGTACCTGCTTTATGGGCTGAGATGGGGAACCGCTGAATATTTGAGTCGGCTGGTGACAAAATGTTCCAAACACACCCCATGCACAACTCCACCACGGAAGGTGCCAGACAGGAGTTCTCCTGGTAGTTTTTACACTACCTTGGTGGGCATTTGAAAGGCACCACAAAAGTTGTTCTACCTGCTTTCTGGGCTGAGATGGGGAAACGCTGAATTTTGGAGTCGGCTGGTGACAAAATGTTCCAAACACACCCCATGCACAACTCCACCACGGAAGGTGCCAGACAGGAGTTCTCCTGGTAGTTTTTACACTACCTTGGTAGGCATTTGAAAGGCACCACAAAAGTTGTTCTTCCTGCTTTCTGGTCTGAGATGGGGAACCGCTGAATTTTGGAGTCGGCCGGTGACAAAATGTTCCAAACACACCCCATGCACAACTCCACCGGGGAAGGTGCCAGACAGGAGTTCTCTTGGTAGTTTTTACACTACCTTGGTAGGCATCTGAAAGGCACCACAAAAGTTGTTCTACCTGCTTTCTGGGCTGAGATGGGGAACCGCTGAATTTTGGAGTCGGCCGGTGACAAAATGTTCCAACACACCCCATGCACAACTCCACCAAGGAAGGTGCCAGACAGGAGTTCTGTTGGTAGTTTTTACACTACCTTGGTAGGCAGCTGAAAGGCACCACAAAAGTTGTTCTACCTGCTTTCTGGGCTGAGATGGGGAACCGCTGAATTTTGGACTCGGCCGGTGACAAAATGTTCCAAACACACCCCATGCACAACTCCACCGGGGAAGGTGCCAGACAGGAGTTCTCCTGGTAGTTTTTACACTACCTTGGTAGGCAGCTGAAAGGCACCACAAAAGTTGTTCTACCTGCTTTCTGGGCTGAGATGGGGAAACGCTGAATTTTGGACTCGGCTGGTGACAAAATGTTCCAAACACACCCCATGCACAACTCCACCACGGAAGGTGCCAGACAGGAGTTCTCCTGGTAGTTTTTACACTACCTTGGTGGGCATTTGAAAGGCACCACAAAAGTTGTTCTACCTGCTTTCTGGGCTGAGATGGGGAAACGCTGAATTTTGGAGTCGGCTGGTGACAAAATGTTCCAAACACACCCCATGCACAACTCCACCGGGGAAGGTGCCAGACAGGAGTTCTCCTGGTAGTTTTTACACTACCTTGGTAGGCATTTGAAAGGCACCACAAAAGTTGTTCTTCCTGCTTTCTGGTCTGAGATGGGGAACCGCTGAATTTTGGACTCGGCCGGTGACAAAATGTTCCAAACACACCCCATGCAAAACTCCACCGGGGAAGGTGCCAGACAGGAGTTCTCTTGGTAGTTTTTACACTACCTTGGTAGGCAGCTGAAAGGCACCACAAAAGTTGTTCTACCTGCTTTCTGGGCTGAGATGGGGAAACGCTGAATTTTGGAGTCGGCTGGTGACAAAATGTTCCAAACACACCCCATGCACAACTCCACCACGGAAGGTGCCAGACAGGAGTTCTCCTGATAGTTTTTACACTACCTTGGTTGGCATTTGAAAGGCACCACAAAAGTTGTTCTACCTGCTTTCTGGGCTGAGATGGGGAAACGCTGAATTTTGGAGTCGGCTGGTGACAAAATGTTCCAAACACACCCCATGCACAACTCCACCGGGGAAGGTGCCAGACAGGAGTTCTCCTGGTAGTTTTTACACTACCTTGGTAGGCATTTGAAAGGCACCACAAAAGTTGTTCTTCCTGCTTTCTGGTCTGAGATGGGGAACCGCTGAATTTTGGACTCGGCCGGTGACAAAATGTTCCAAACACACCCCATGCACAACTCCACCGGGGAAGGTGCCAGACAGGAGTTCTCTTGGTAGTTTTTACACTACCTTGGTAGGCAGCTGAAAGGCACCACAAAAGTTGTTCTACCTGCTTTCTGGGCTGAGATGGGGAACCGCTGAATTTTGGAGTCGGCTGGTGACAAAATGTTCCAAACACACCCCATGCACAACTCCACCGGGGAAGGTGCCAGACAGGAGTTCTCCTGGTAGTTTTTACACTACCTTGGTAGGCATCTGAAAGACACCACAAAAGTTGTTCTACCTGCTTTCTGGGCTGAGATGGGGAACCGCTGAATTTTGGACTCGGCTGGTGACAAAATGTTCCAAACACACCCCATGCACAACTCCACCGGGGAAGGTGCCAGACAGGAGTTCTCCTGGTAGTTTTTACATTGCTCCGGTAGGCATCTGAAAGACACCACAAAAGTTGTTCTACCTGCTTTCTGGGCTGAGATGGGGAACCGCTGAATTTTGGAGTCGGCCGGTGACAAAATGTTCCAAACACACCCCATGCACAACTCCACCGGGGAAGGTGCCAGACAGGAGTTCTCTTGGTAGTTTTTACACTACCTTGGTGGGCATTTGAAAGGCACCACAAAAGTTGTTCTACCTGCTTTCTGGGCTGAGATGGGGAAACGCTGAATTTTGGAGTCGGCTGGTGACAAAATGTTCCAAACACACCCCATGCACAACTCCACCGGGGAAGGTGCCAGACAGGAGTTCTCCTGGTAGTTTTTACACTACCTTGGTAGGCAGCTGAAAGGCACCACAAAAGTTGTTCTACCTGCTTTCTGGGCTGAGATGGGGAAACGCTGAATTTTGGACTCGGCTGGTGACAAAATGTTCCAAACACACCCCATGCACAACTCCACCACGGAAGGTGCCAGACAGGAGTTCTCCTGGTAGTTTTTACACTACCTTGGTGGGCATTTGAAAGGCACCACAAAAGTTGTTCTACCTGCTTTCTGGGCTGAGATGGGGAAACGCTGAATTTTGGAGTCGGCTGGTGACAAAATGTTCCAAACACACCCCATGCACAACTCCACCGGGGAAGGTGCCAGACAGGAGTTCTCCTGGTAGTTTTTACACTACCTTGGTAGGCATTTGAAAGGCACCACAAAAGTTGTTCTTCCTGCTTTCTGGTCTGAGATGGGGAACCGCTGAATTTTGGAGTCGGCCGGTGACAAAATGTTCCAAACACACCCCATGCAAAACTCCACCGGGGAAGGTGCCAGACAGGAGTTCTCTTGGTAGTTTTTACACTACCTTGGTAGGCAGCTGAAAGGCACCACAAAAGTTGTTCTACCTGCTTTCTGGGCTGAGATGGGGAAACGCTGAATTTTGGACTCGGCTGGTGACAAAATGTTCCAAACACACCCCATGCACAACTCCACCGGGGAAGGTGCCAGACAGGAGTTCTCCTGATAGTTTTTACACTACCTTGGTTGGCATTTGAAAGGCACCACAAAAGTTGTTCTACCTGCTTTCTGGGCTGAGATGGGGAAACGCTGAATTTTGGAGTCGGCTGGTGACAAAATGTTCCAAACACACCCCATGCACAACTCCACCGGGGAAGGTGCCAGACAGGAGTTCTCCTGGTAGTTTTTACACTACCTTGGTAGGCATTTGAAAGGCACCACAAAAGTTGTTCTTCCTGCTTTCTGGTCTGAGATGGGGAACCGCTGAATTTTGGACTCGGCCGGTGACAAAATGTTCCAAACACACCCCATGCACAACTCCACCGGGGAAGGTGCCAGACAGGAGTTCTCTTGGTAGTTTTTACACTACCTTGGTAGGCAGCTGAAAGGCACCACAAAAGTTGTTCTACCTGCTTTCTGGGCTGAGATGGGGAACCGCTGAATTTTGGAGTCGGCTGGTGACAAAATGTTCCAAACACACCCCATGCACAACTCCACCGGGGAAGGTGCCAGACAGGAGTTCTCCTGGTAGTTTTTACACTACCTTGGTAGGCATCTGAAAGACACCACAAAAGTTGTTCTACCTGCTTTCTGGGCTGAGATGGGGAACCGCTGAATTTTGGACTCGGCTGGTGACAAAATGTTCCAAACACACCCCATGCACAACTCCACCGGGGAAGGTGCCAGACAGGAGTTCTCCTGGTAGTTTTTACATTGCTCCGGTAGGCATCTGAAAGACACCACAAAAGTTGTTCTACCTGCTTTCTGGGCTGAGATGGGGAACCGCTGAATTTTGGAGTCGGCCGGTGACAAAATGTTCCAAACACACCCCATGCACAACTCCACCGGGGAAGGTGCCAGACAGGAGTTCTCCTGGTAGTTTTTACACTACCTTGGTAGGCATCTGAAAGGCACCACAAAAGTTGTTCTACCTGCTTTCTGGGCTGAGATGGGGAAACGCTGAATTTTGGACTCGGCTGGTGACAAAATGTTCCAAACACACCCCATGCACAACTCCACCGGGGAAGGTGCCAGACAGGAGTTCTCTTGGTAGTTTTTACACTACCTTGGTGGGCATTTGAAAGGCACCACAAAAGTTGTTCTACCTGCTTTCTGGGCTGAGATGGGGAAACGCTGAATTTTGGAGTCGGCTGGTGACAAAATGTTCCAAACACACCCCATGCACAACTCCACCGGGGAAGGTGCCAGACAGGAGTTCTCCTGGTAGTTTTTACACTACCTTGGTAGGCATTTGAAAGGCACCACAAAAGTTGTTCTTCCTGCTTTCTGGTCTGAGATGGGGAACCGCTGAATTTTGGAGTCGGCCGGTGACAAAATGTTCCAAACACACCCCATGCACAACTCCACCGGGGAAGGTGCCAGACAGGAGTTCTCCTGGTAGTTTTTACACTACCTTGGTAGGCAGCTGAAAGGCACCACAAAAGTTGTTCTACCTGCTTTCTGGGCTGAGATGGGGAAACGCTGAATTTTGGACTCGGCTGGTGACAAAATGTTCCAAACACACCCCATGCACAACTCCACCGGGGAAGGTGCCAGGCAGGAGTTCTCTTGGTAGTTTTTACACTACCTTGGTAGGCATTTGAAAGGCACCACAAAAGTTGTTCTACCTGCTTTCTGGGCTGAGATGGGGAATCGCTGAATTTTGGAGTCGGCCGGTGACAAAATGTTCCAAACACACCCCATGCACAACTCCACCGGGGAAGGTGCCAGACAGGAGTTCTCTTGGTAGTTTTTACACTACCTTGGTAGGCATCTGAAAGACACCACAAAAGTTGTTCTACCTGCTTTCTGGGCTGAGATGGGGAACCGCTGAATTTTGGACTCGGCTGGTGACAAAATGTTCCAAACACACCCCATGCACAACTCCACCGGGGAAGGTGCCAGACAGGAGTTCTCCTGGTAGTTTTTACACTACCTTGGTAGGCATCTGAAAGACACCACAAAAGTTGTTTTACCTGCTTTCTGGGCTGAGATGGGGAACCGCTGAATTTTGGAGTCGGCCGGTGACAAAATGTTCCAAACACACCCCCTGCACAACTCCTCCGGGGAAGGTGCCAGAAACGAGTTCTGTTGGTAGTTTTTACACTACCCCGGTAGGCAAGAGAAAGGCACTACAAAAGTTGTTCTACCTGCTTTCTGGGCTGAGATGGGGAACCGCTGAATTTTGGAGTCGGCTGGTGACAAAATGTTCCAAACACACCCCATGCACAACTCCACCGGGGAAGGTGCCAGGAACGAATTCTGTTGGTAGTTTTTACACTACCTTGGTAGGCATCTGAAAGGCACCACAAAAGTTGTTCTACCTGCTTTCTGGGCTGAGATGGGGAACCGCTGAATTTTGGAGTCGGCTGGTGACAAAATGTTCCAAACACACCCCATGCACAACTCCACCGGGGAAGGTGCCAGACAGGAGTTCTCTTGGTAGTTTTTACACTACCTTGGTAGGCAGCTGAAAGGCACCACAAAAGTTGTTCTACCTGCTTTCTGGGCTGAGATGGGGAAACGCTGAATTTTGGAGTCGGCTGGTGACAAAATGTTCCAAACACACCCCATGCACAACTCCACCGGGGAAGGTGCCAGACAGGAGTTCTCCTGGTAGTTTTTACATTGCTCCGGTAGGCAGCTGAAAGGCACCACAAAAGTTTTTCTACCTGCTTTCTGGGCTGAGATGGGGAACCGCTGAATTTTGGACTCGGCCGGTGAAAAAATGTTCCAAACACACCCCATGCACAACTCCACCGGGGAAGGTGCCAGACAGGAGTTCTCTTGGTAGTTTTTACACTACCTTGGTAGGCAGCTGAAAGGCACCACAAAAGTTGTTCTACCTGCTTTCTGGGCTGAGATGGGGAAACGCTGAATTTTGGACTCGGCTGGTGACAAAATGTTCCAAACACACCCCATGCACAACTCCACCGGGGAAGGTGCCAGACAGGAGTTCTCCTGGTAGTTTTTACACTACCTTGGTAGGCATCTGAAAGACACGACAAAAGTTGTTCTACCTGCTTTCTGGGCTGAGATGGGGAATCGCTGAATTTTGGAGTCGGCCGGTGACAAAATGTTCCAAACACACCCCACGCACAACTCCACCGGGGAAGGTGCCAGACAGGAGTTCTCCTGGTAGTTTTTACACTACCTTGGTAGGCATTTGAAAGGCACCACAAAAGTTGTTCTATCTGCTTTCTGGGCTGAGATGGGGAAACGCTGAATTTTGGACTCGGCCGGTGACAAAATGTTCCAAACACACCCCCTGCACAACTCCACCGGGGAAGGTGCCAGACAGGAGTTCTCTTGGTAGTTTTTACACTACCTTGGTAGGCAGCTGAAAGACACCACAAAAGTTGTTCTACCTGCTTTCTGGGCTGAGATGGGGAACAGCTGAATTTTGGACTCGGCCGGTGACAAAATGTTCCAAACACACCCCATGCACAACTCCACCGGGGAAGGTGCCAGACAGGAGTTCTCTTGGTAGTTTTTACACTACCTTGGTAGGCAGCTGAAAGGCACCACAAAAGTTGTTCTACCTGCTTTCTGGGCTGAGATGGGGAACCGCTGAATTTTGGACTCGGCCGGTGACAAAATGTTCCAAACACACCCCATGCACAACTCCACCGGGGAAGGTGCCAGACAGGAGTTCTCCTGGTAGTTTTTACACTACCTTGGTAGGCAGCTGAAAGGCACCACAAAAGTTGTTCTACCTGCTTTCTGGGCTGAGATGGGGAACCGCTGAATTTTGGACTCGGCCGGTGACAAAATGTTCCAAACACACCCCATGCACAACTCCACCGGGGAAGGTGCCAGACAGGAGTTCTCTTGGTAGTTTTTACACTACCTTGGTAGGCAGCTGAAAGGCACCACAAAAGTTGTTTTACCTGCTTTCTGGGCTGAGATGGGGAACCGCTGAATTTTGGACTCGGCCGGTGAAAAAATGTTCCAAACACACCCCCTGCACAACTCCACCGGGGAAGGTGCCAGACAGGAGTTCTCCTGGTAGTTTTTACACTACCTTGGTAGGCAGCTGAAAGGCACCACAAAAGTTGTTCTACCTGCTTTCTGGGCTGAGATGGGGAAACGCTGAATTTTGGACTCGGCTGGTGACAAAATGTTCCAAACACACCCCATGCACAACTCCACCACGGAAGGTGCCAGACAGGAGTTCTCCTGGTAGTTTTTACACTACCTTGGTGGGCATTTGAAAGGCACCACAAAAGTTGTTCTACCTGCTTTCTGGGCTGAGATGGGGAAACGCTGAATTTTGGAGTCGGCTGGTGACAAAATGTTCCAAACACACCCCATGCACAACTCCACCGGGGAAGGTGCCAGACAGGAGTTCTCCTGGTAGTTTTTACACTACCTTGGTGGGCATTTGAAAGGCACCACAAAAGTTGTTCTTCCTGCTTTCTGGTCTGAGATGGGGAACCGCTGAATTTTGGAGTCGGCCGGTGACAAAATGTTCCAAACACACCCCATGCACAACTCCACCGGGGAAGGTGCCAGACAGGAGTTCTCCTGGTAGTTTTTACACTACCTTGGTAGGCAGCTGAAAGGCACCACAAAAGTTGTTCTACCTGCTTTCTGGGCTGAGATGGGGAAACGCTGAATTTTGGACTCGGCTGGTGACAAAATGTTCCAAACACACCCCATGCACAACTCCACCGGGGAAGGTGCCAGACAGGAGTTCTCCTGGTAGTTTTTACACTACCTTGGTAGGCATCTGAAAGACACGACAAAAGTTGTTCTACCTGCTTTCTGGGCTGAGATGGGGAATCGCTGAATTTTGGAGTCGGCCGGTGACAAAATGTTCCAAACACACCCCACGCACAACTCCACCGGGGAAGGTGCCAGACAGGAGTTCTCCTGGTAGTTTTTACACTACCTTGGTAGGCAGCTGAAAGGCACCACAAAAGTTGTTCTACCTGCTTTCTGGGCTGAGATGGGGAACCGCTGAATTTTGGAGTCGGCTGGTGACAAAATGTTCCAAACACACCCCATGCACAACTCCACCGGGGAAGGTGCCAGACAGGAGTTCTCCTGGTAGTTTTTACACTACCTTGGTAGGCATCTGAAAGACACCACAAAAGTTGTTCTACCTGCTTTCTGGGCTGAGATGGGGAACCGCTGAATTTTGGACTCGGCTGGTGACAAAATGTTCCAAACACACCCCATGCACAACTCCACCGGGGAAGGTGCCAGACAGGAGTTCTCCTGGTAGTTTTTACATTGCTCCGGTAGGCATCTGAAAGACACCACAAAAGTTGTTCTACCTGCTTTCTGGGCTGAGATGGGGAACCGCTGAATTTTGGAGTCGGCCGGTGACAAAATGTTCCAAACACACCCCATGCACAACTCCACCGGGGAAGGTGCCAGACAGGAGTTCTCCTGGTAGTTTTTACACTACCTTGGTAGGCAGCTGAAAGGCACCACAAAAGTTGTTCTACCTGCTTTCTGGGCTGAGATGGGGAAACGCTGAATTTTGGACTCGGCTGGTGACAAAATGTTCCAAACACACCCCATGCACAACTCCACCGGGGAAGGTGCCAGACAGGAGTTCTCCTGGTAGTTTTTACACTACCTTGGTGGGCATTTGAAAGGCACCACAAAAGTTGTTCTACCTGCTTTCTGGGCTGAGATGGGGAAACGCTGAATTTTGGAGTCGGCTGGTGACAAAATGTTCCAAACACACCCCATGCACAACTCCACCGGGGAAGGTGCCAGACAGGAGTTCTCTTGGTAGTTTTTACACTACCTTGGTAGGCAGCTGAAAGGCACCACAAAAGTTGTTCTACCTGCTTTCTGGGCTGAGATGGGGAACCGCTGAATTTTGGACTCGGCCGGTGACAAAATGTTCCAAACACACCCCATGCACAACTCCACCGGGGAAGGTGCCAGACAGGAGTTCTCCTGGTAGTTTTTACACTACCTTGGTAGGCAGCTGAAAGGCACCACAAAAGTTGTTCTACCTGCTTTCTGGGCTGAGATGGGGAACCGCTGAATTTTGGACTCGGCCGGTGACAAAATGTTCCAAACACACCCCATGCACAACTCCACCGGGGAAGGTGCCAGACAGGAGTTCTCTTGGTAGTTTTTACACTACCTTGGTAGGCAGCTGAAAGGCACCACAAAAGTTGTTTTACCTGCTTTCTGGGCTGAGATGGGGAACCGCTGAATTTTGGAGTCGGCCGGTGACAAAATGTTCCAAACACACCCCCTGCACAACTCCACCGGGGAAGGTGCCAGACAGGAGTTCTCCTGGTAGTTTTTACACTACCTTGGTAGGCAGCTGAAAGGCACCACAAAAGTTGTTCTACCTGCTTTCTGGGCTGAGATGGGGAAACGCTGAATTTTGGACTCGGCTGGTGACAAAATGTTCCAAACACACCCCATGCACAACTCCACCACGGAAGGTGCCAGACAGGAGTTCTCCTGGTAGTTTTTACACTACCTTGGTGGGCATTTGAAAGGCACCACAAAAGTTGTTCTACCTGCTTTCTGGGCTGAGATGGGGAAACGCTGAATTTTGGAGTCGGCTGGTGACAAAATGTTCCAAACACACCCCCTGCACAACTCCACCGGGGAAGGTGCCAGACAGGAGTTCTCCTGGTAGTTTTTACACTACCTTGGTGGGCATTTGAAAGGCACCACAAAAGTTGTTCTTCCTGCTTTCTGGTCTGAGATGGGGAACCGCTGAATTTTGGAGTCGGCCGGTGACAAAATGTTCCAAACACACCCCATGCACAACTCCACCGGGGAAGGTGCCAGACAGGAGTTCTCCTGGTAGTTTTTACACTACCTTGGTAGGCAGCTGAAAGGCACCACAAAAGTTGTTCTACCTGCTTTCTGGGCTGAGATGGGGAAACGCTGAATTTTGGACTCGGCTGGTGACAAAATGTTCCAAACACACCCCATGCACAACTCCACCGGGGAAGGTGCCAGACAGGAGTTCTCCTGGTAGTTTTTACACTACCTTGGTAGGCAGCTGAAAGGCACCACAAAAGTTGTTCTACCTGCTTTCTGGGCTGAGATGGGGAATCGCTGAATTTTGGAGTCGGCCGGTGACAAAATGTTCCAAACACACCCCACGCACAACTCCACCGGGGAAGGTGCCAGACAGGAGTTCTCCTGGTAGTTTTTACACTACCTTGGTAGGCATTTGAAAGGCACCACAAAAGTTGTCCTATCTGCTTTCTGGGCTGAGATGGGGAAACGCTGAATTTTGGAGTCGGCTGGTGACAAAATGTTCCAAACACACCCCCTGCACAACTCCACCGGGGAAGGTGCCAGACAGGAGTTCTCTTGGTAGTTTTTACACTACCTTGGTAGGCAGCTGAAAGGCACCACAAAAGTTGTTCTACCTGCTTTCTGGGCTGAGATGGGGAACCGCTGAATTTTGGAGTCGGCCGGTGACAAAATGTTCCAAACACACCCCATGCACAACTCCACCGGGGAAGGTGCCAGACAGGAGTTCTCCTGGTAGTTTTTACACTACCTGGTAGGCAGCTGAAAGGCACCACAAAAGTTGTTCTACCTGCTTTCTGGGCTGAGATGGGGAACCGCTGAATTTTGGACTCGGCCGGTGACAAAATGTTCCAAACACACCCCATGCACAACTCCACCGGGGAAGGTGCCAGACAGGAGTTCTCTTGGTAGTTTTTACACTACCTTGGTAGGCAGCTGAAAGGCACCACAAAAGTTGTTCTACCTGCTTTCTGGGCTGAGATGGGGAACCGCTGAATTTTGGAGTCGGCTGGTGACAAAATGTTCCAAACACACCCCATGCACAACTCCACCGGGGAAGGTGCCAGACAGGAGTTCTCCTGGTAGTTTTTACACTACCTTGGTAGGCATCTGAAAGACACCACAAAAGTTGTTCTACCTGCTTTCTGGGCTGAGATGGGGAACCGCTGAATTTTGGACTCGGCTGGTGACAAAGTGTTCCAAACACACCCCATGCACAACTCCACCGGGGAAGGTGCCAGACAGGAGTTCTCCTGATAGTTTTTACACTACCTTGGTGGGCATTTGAAAGGCACCACAAAAGTTGTTCTACCTGCTTTCTGGGCTGAGATGGGGAAACGCTGAATTTTGGAGTCGGCTGGTGACAAAATGTTCCAAACACACCCCCTGCACAACTCCACCGGGGAAGGTGCCAGACAGGAGTTCTCCTGGTAGTTTTTACACTACCTTGGTAGGCATTTGAAAGGCACCACAAAAGTTGTTCTACCTGCTTTCTGGGCTGAGATGGGGAACCGCTGAATTTTGGAGTCGGCCGGTGACAAAATGTTCCAAACACACCCCCTGCACAACTCCACCGGGGAAGGTGCCAGACAGGAGTTCTCTTGGTAGTTTTTACACTACCTTGGTAGGCAGCTGAAAGGCACCACAAAAGTTGTTCTACCTGCTTTCTGGGCTGAGATGGGGAACCGCTGAATTTTGGAGTCGGCCGGTGACAAAATGTTCCAAACACACCCCACGCACAACTCCACCGGGGAAGGTGCCAGACAGGAGTTCTCCTGGTAGTTTTTACACTACCTTGGTAGGCATTTGAAAGGCACCACAAAAGTTGTTCTATCTGCTTTCTGGGCTGAGATGGGGAAACGCTGAATTTTGGACTCGGCCCGGTGACAAAATGTTCCAAACACACCCCCTGCACAACTCCACCGGGGAAGGTGCCAGACAGGAGTTCTCTTGGTAGTTTTTACACTACCTTGGTAGGCAGCTGAAAGGCACCACAAAAGTTGTTCTACCTGCTTTCTGGGCTGAGATGGGGAACAGCTGAATTTTGGAGTCGGCTGGTGACAAAATGTTCCAAACACACCCCATGCACAACTCCACCGGGGAAGGTGCCAGGCAGGAGTTCTCTTGGTAGTTTTTACACTACCTTGGTAGGCAGCTGAAAGGCACCACAAAAGTTGTTCTACCTGCTTTCTGGGCTGACATGGGGAACCGCTGAATTTTGGACTCGGCCGGTGACAAAATGTTCCAAACACACCCCATGCACAACTCCACCGGGGAAGGTGCCAGACAGGAGTTCTCCTGGTAGTTTTTACACTACCTTGGTAGGCAGCTGAAAGGCACCACAAAAGTTGTTCTACCTGCTTTCTGGGCTGAGATGGGGAACCGCTGAATTTTGGACTCGGCCGGTGACAAAATGTTCCAAACACACCCCATGCACAACTCCACCGGGGAAGGTGCCAGACAGGAGTTCTTTTGGTAGTTTTTACACTACCTTAGTAGGCAGCTGAAAGGCACCACAAAAGTTGTTCTACCTGCTTTCTGGGCTGAGATGGGGAACCGCTGAATTTTGGACTCGGCCGGTGACAAAATGTTCCAAACACACCCCATGCACAACTCCACCGGGGAAGGTGCCAGACAGGAGTTCTCCTGGTAGTTTTTACACTACCTTGGTAGGCATCTGAAAGACACCACAAAAGTTGTTCTACCTGCTTTCTGGGCTGAGATGAGGAACCGCTGAATTTTGGACTCGGCCGGTGACAAAATGTTCCAAACACACCCCCTGCACAACTCCACCGGGGAAGGTGCCAGACAGGAGTTCTCCTGGTAGTTTTTACACTACCTTGGTAGGCAGCTGAAAGGCACCACAAAAGTTGTTCTACCTGCTTTCTGGGCTGAGATGGGGAAACGCTGAATTTTGGACTCGGCTGGTGACAAAATGTTCCAAACACACCCCATGCACAACTCCACCGGGGAAGGTGCCAGACAGGAGTTCTCCTGGTAGTTTTTACACTACCTTGGTGGGCATTTGAAAGGCACCACAAAAGTTGTTCTACCTGCTTTCTGGGCTGAGATGGGGAAACGCTGAATTTTGGAGTCGGCTGGTGACAAAATGTTCCAAACACACCCCATACACAACTCCACCGGGGAAGGTGCCAGACAGGAGTTCTCCTGGTAGTTTTTACACTACCTTGGTAGGCATTTGAAAGGCACCACAAAAGTTGTTCTTCCTGCTTTCTGGTCTGAGATGGGGAACCGCTGAATTTTGGAGTCGGCCGGTGACAAAATGTTCCAAACACACCCCATGCACAACTCCACCGGGGAAGGTGCCAGACAGGAGTTCTCCTGGTAGTTTTTACACTACCTTGGTAGGCAGCTGAAAGGCACCACAAAAGTTGTTCTACCTGCTTTCTGGGCTGAGATGGGGAACCGCTGAATTTTGGAGTCGGCTGGTGACAAAATGTTCCAAACACACCCCATGCACAACTCCACCGGGGAAGGTGCCAGGCAGGAGTTCTCTTGGTAGTTTTTACACTACCTTGGTGGGCATTTGAAAGGCACCACAAAAGTTGTTCTACCTGCTTTCTGGGCTGAGATGGGGAATCGCTGAATTTTGGACTCGGCCGGTGACAAAATGTTCCAAACACACCCCATGCACAACTCCACCGGGGAAGGTGCCAGACAGGAGTTCTCTTGGTAGTTTTTACACTACCTTGGTAGGCATCTGAAAGACACCACAAAAGTTGTTCTACCTGCTTTCTGGGCTGAGATGGGGAAACGCTGAATTTTGGAGTCGGCTGGTGACAAAATGTTCCAAACACACCCCATGCACAACTCCACCGGGGAAGGTGCCAGACAGGAGTTCTCCTGGTAGTTTTTACACTACCTTGGTAGGCATCTGAAAGGCACCACAAAAGTTGTTTTACCTGCTTTCTGGGCTGAGATGGGGAACCGCTGAATTTTGGAGTCGGCCGGTGACAAAATGTTCCAAACACACCCCATGCACAACTCCTCCGGGGAAGGTGCCAGAAACGAGTTCTGTTGGTAGTTTTTACACTACCCCGGTAGGCAAGAGAAATGCACTACAAAAGTTGTTCTACCTGCTTTCTGGGCTGAGATGGGGAAACGCTGAATTTTGGAGTCGGCTGGTGACAAAATGTTCCAAACACACCCCATGCACAACTCCACCGGGGAAGGTGCCAGACAGGAGTTCTCTTGGTAGTTTTTACACTACCTTGGTAGGCAGCTGAAAGGCACCACAAAAGTTGTTCTAACCTGCTTTCTGGGCTGAGATGGGGAAACGCTGAATTTTGGAGTCGGCTGGTGACAAAATGTTCCAAACACACCCCATGCACAACTCCACCGGGGAAGGTGCCAGACAGGAGTTCTCCTGGTAGTTTTTACATTGCTCCGGTAGGCAGCTGAAAGGCACCACAAAAGTTTTTCTACCTGCTTTCTGGGCTGAGATGGGGAACCGCTGAATTTTGGACTCGGCCGGTGAAAAAATGTTCCAAACACACCCCATGCACAACTCCACCGGGGAAGGTGCCAGACAGGAGTTCTCTTGGTAGTTTTTACACTACCTTGGTAGGCATCTGAAAGGCACCACAAAAGTTGTTCTACCTGCTTTCTGGGCTGAGATGGGGAAACGCTGAATTTTGGACTCGGCTGGTGACAAAATGTTCCAAACACACCCCATGCACAACTCCACCGGGGAAGGTGCCAGACAGGAGTTCTCCTGGTAGTTTTTACACTACCTTGGTAGGCATCTGAAAGACACGAAAAAAGTTGTTCTACCTGCTTTCTGGGCTGAGATGGGGAATCGCTGAATTTTGGAGTCGGCCGGTGACAAAATGTTCCAAACACACCCCACGCACAACTCCACCGGGGAAGGTGCCAGACAGGAGTTCTCCTGGTAGTTTTTACACTACCTTGGTAGGCATTTGAAAGGCACCACAAAAGTTGTTCTATCTGCTTTCTGGGCTGAGATGGGGAAACGCTGAATTTTGGACTCGGCCGGTGACAAAATGTTCCAAACACACCCCCTGCACAACTCCACCGGGGAAGGTGCCAGACAGGAGTTCTCTTGGTAGTTTTTACACTACCTTGGTAGGCAGCTGAAAGGCACCACAAAAGTTGTTCTACCTGCTTTCTGGGCTGAGATGGGGAACAGCTGAATTTTGGAGTCGGCCGGTGACAAAATGTTCCAAACACACCCCATGCACAACTCCACCGGGGAAGGTGCCAGACAGGAGTTCTCTTGGTAGTTTTTACACTACCTTGGTAGGCAGCTGAAAGGCACCACAAAAGTTGTTCTACCTGCTTTCTGGGCTGAGACGGGGAACCGCTGAATTTTGGACTCGGCCGGTGACAAAATATTCCAAACACACCCCATGCACAACTCCACCGGGGAAGGTGCCAGACAGGAGTTCTCCTGGTAGTTTTTACACTACCTTGGTAGGCAGCTGAAAGGCACCACAAAAGTTGTTCTACCTGCTTTCTGGGCTGAGATGGGGAAACGCTGAATTTTGGAGTCGGCTGGTGACAAAATGTTCCAAACACACCCCATGCACAACTCCACCGGGGAAGGTGCCAGACAGGAGTTCTCCTGGTAGTTTTTACACTACCTTGGTAGGCAGCTGAAAGGCACCACAAAAGTTGTTCTACCTGCTTTCTGGGCTGAGATGGGGAAACGCTGAATTTTGGACTCGGCTGGTGACAAAATGTTCCAAACACACCCCATGCACAACTCCACCGGGGAAGGTGCCAGACAGGAGTTCTCCTGGTAGTTTTTACACTACCTTGGTAGGCATCTGAAAGACACCACAAAAGTTGTTCTACCTGCTTTCTGGGCTGAGATGGGGAACCGCTGAATTTTGGACTCGGCTGGTGACAAAATGTTCCAAACACACCCCATGCACAACTCCACCGGGGAAGGTGCCAGACAGGAGTTCTCCTGGTAGTTTTTACATTGCTCCGGTAGGCATCTGAAAGACACCACAAAAGTTGTTCTACCTGCTTTCTGGGCTGAGATGGGGAACCGCTGAATTTTGGAGTCGGCCGGTGACAAAATGTTCCAAACACACCCCCTGCACAACTCCACCGGGGAAGGTGCCAGACAGGAGTTCTCCTGGTAGTTTTTACACTACCTTGGTAGGCAGCTGAAAGGCACCACAAAAGTTGTTCTACCTGCTTTCTGGGCTGAGATGGGGAACCGCTGAATTTTGGAGTCGGCTGGTGACAAAATGTTCCAAACACACCCCCTGCACAACTCCACCGGGGAAGGTGCCAGACAGGAGTTCTCCTGGTAGTTTTTACACTACCTTGGTAGGCATTTGAAAGGCACCACAAAAGTTGTTCTTCCTGCTTTCTGGTCTGAGATGGGGAACCGCTGAATTTTGGAGTCGGCCGGTGACAAAATGTTCCAAACACACCCCATGCACAACTCCACCGGGGAAGGTGCCAGACAGGAGTTCTCTTGGTAGTTTTTACACTACCTTGGTAGGCAGCTGAAAGGCACCACAAAAGTTGTTCTACCTGCTTTCTGGGCTGAGATGGGGAACCGCTGAATTTTGGACTCGGCCGGTGACAAAATGTTCCAAACACACCCCATGCACAACTCCACCGGGGAAGGTGCCAGACAGGAGTTCTCCTGGTAGTTTTTACACTACCTTGGTAGGCATCTGAAAGACACCACAAAAGTTGTTCTACCTGCTTTCTGGGCTGAGATGGGGAAACGCTGAATTTTGGACTCGGCTGGTGACAAAATGTTCCAAACACACCCCCTGCACAACTCCACCGGGGAAGGTGCCAGACAGGAGTTCTCCTGGTAGTTTTTACACTACCTTGGTAGGCATCTGAAAGACACGACAAAAGTTGTTCTACCTGCTTTCTGGGCTGAGATGGGGAATCATGGAATTCTGGAGTCGGCCGGTGACAAAATGTTCCAAACACACCCCACGCACAACTCCACCGGGGAAGGTGCCAGACAGGAGTTCTCCTGGTAGTTTTTACACTACCTTGGTAGGCATTTGAAAGGCACCACAAAAGTTGTTCTACCTGCTTTCTGGGCTGAGATGGGGAAACGCTGAATTTTGGAGTCGGCCGGTGACAAAATGTTCCAAACACACCCCATGCACAACTCCACCGGGGAAGGTGCCAGACAGGAGTTCTCTTGGTAGTTTTTACACTACCTTGGTAGGCAGCTGAAAGGCACCACAAAAGTTGTTCTACCTGCTTTCTGGGCTGAGATGGGGAACAGCTGAATTTTGGACTCGGCCGGTGACAAAATGTTCCAAACACACCCCATGCACAACTCCACCGGGGAAGGTGCCAGACAGGAGTTCTCCTGGTAGTTTTTACATTGCTCCGGTAGGCATCTGAAAGACACCACAAAAGTTGTTCTACCTGCTTTCTGGGCTGAGATGGGGAACCGCTGAATTTTGGAGTCGGCCGGTGACAAAATGTTCCAAACACACCCCCTGCACAACTCCACCGGGGAAGGTGCCAGACAGGAGTTCTCCTGGTAGTTTTTACACTACCTTGGTAGGCAGCTGAAAGGCACCACAAAAGTTGTTCTACCTGCTTTCTGGGCTGAGATGGGGAAACGCTGAATTTTGGAGTCGGCTGGTGACAAAATGTTCCAAACACACCCCCTGCACAACTCCACCGGGGAAGGTGCCAGACAGGAGTTCTCTTGGTAGTTTTTACACTACCTTGGTAGGCATTTGAAAGGCACCACAAAAGTTGTTCTTCCTGCTTTCTGGTCTGAGATGGGGAACCGCTGAATTTTGGAGTCGGCCGGTGACAAAATGTTCCAAACACACCCCATGCACAACTCCACCGGGGAAGGTGCCAGACAGGAGTTCTCTTGGTAGTTTTTACACTACCTTGGTAGGCAGCTGAAAGGCACCACAAAAGTTGTTCTACCTGCTTTCTGGGCTGAGATGGGGAACCGCTGAATTTTGGACTCGGCCGGTGACAAAATGTTCCAAACACACCCCATGCACAACTCCACCGGGGAAGGTGCCAGACAGGAGTTCTCTTGGTAGTTTTTACACTACCTTGGTAGGCAGCTGAAAGGCACCACAAAAGTTGTTCTACCTGCTTTCTGGGCTGAGATGGGGAAACGCTGAATTTTGGACTCGGCCGGTGACAAAATGTTCCAAACACACCCCATGCACAACTCCACCGGGGAAGGTGCCAGACAGGAGTTCTCCTGGTAGTTTTTACACTACCTTGGTAGGCATCTGAAAGGCACCACAAAAGTTGTTCTACCTGCTTTCTGGGCTGAGATGGGGAACCGCTGAATTTTGGAGTCGGCTGGTGACAAAATGTTCCAAACACACCCCATGCACAACTCCACCGGGGAAGGTGCCAGACAGGAGTTCTCTTGGTAGTTTTTACACTACCTTGGTAGGCAGCTGAAAGGCACCACAAAAGTTGTTCTACCTGCTTTCTGGGCTGAGATGGGGAACCGCTGAATTTTGGACTCGGCCGGTGAAAAAATGTTCCAAACACACCCCATGCACAACTCCACCGGGGAAGGTGCCAGACAGGAGTTCTCTTGGTAGTTTTTACACTACCTTGGTAGGCAGCTGAAAGGCACCACAAAAGTTGTTCTACCTGCTTTCTGGGCTGAGATGGGGAACCGCTGAATTTTGGAGTCGGCTGGTGACAAAATGTTCCAAACACACCCCATGCACAACTCCACCGGGGAAGGTGCCAGACAGGAGTTCTCCTGGTAGTTTTTACACTACCTTGGTAGGCATCTGAAAGACACCACAAAAGTTGTTCTACCTGCTTTCTGGGCTGAGATGGGGAACCGCTGAATTTTGGACTCGGCCAGTGACAAAATGTTCCAAACACACCCCATGCACAACTCCACCGGGGAAGGTGCCAGACAGGAGTTCTCCTGGTAGTTTTTACATTGCTCCGGTAGGCATCTGAAAGACACCACAAAATTTGTTCTACCTGCTTTCTGGGCTGAGATGGGGAACCGCTGAATTTTGGAGTCGGCCGGTGACAAAATGTTCCAAACACACCCCCTGCACAACTCCACCGGGGAAGGTGCCAGACAGGAGTTCTCCTGGTAGTTTTTACACTACCTTGGTAGGCAGCTGAAAGGCACCACAAAAGTTGTTCTACCTGCTTTCTGGGCTGAGATGGGGAAACGCTGAATTTTGGAGTCGGCTGGTGACAAAATGTTCCAAACACACCCCCTGCACAACTCCACCGGGGAAGGTGCCAGACAGGAGTTCTCCTGGTAGTTTTTACACTACCTTGGTAGGCATTTGAAAGGCACCACAAAAGTTGTTCTTCCTGCTTTCTGGTCTGAGATGGGGAACCGCTGAATTTTGGACTCGGCCGGTGACAAAATGTTCCAAACACACCCCATGCACAACTCCACCGGGGAAGGTGCCAGACAGGAGTTCTCTTGGTAGTTTTTACACTACCTTGGTAGGCAGCTGAAAGGCACCACAAAAGTTGTTCTACCTGCTTTCTGGGCTGAGATGGGGAACCGCTGAATTTTGGACTCGGCCGGTGACAAAATGTTCCAAACACACCCCATGCACAACTCCACCGGGGAAGGTGCCAGACAGGAGTTCTCCTGGTAGTTTTTACACTACCTTGGTAGGCAGCTGAAAGGCACCACAAAAGTTTTTCTACCTGCTTTCTGGGCTGAGATGGGGAAACGCTGAGTTTTGGACTCGGCTGGTGACAAAATGTTCCAAACACACCCCATGCACAACTCCACCGGGGAAGGTGCCAGACAGGAGTTCTCCTGGTAGTTTTTACACTACCTTGGTGGGCATTTGAAAGGCACCACAAAAGTTGTTCTACCTGCTTTCTGGGCTGAGATGGGGAAACGCTGAATTTTGGAGTCGGCTGGTGACAAAATGTTCCAAACACACCCCATGCACAACTCCACCGGGGAAGGTGCCAGACAGGAGTTCTCCTGGTAGTTTTTACACTACCTTGGTAGGCATTTGAAAGGCACCACAAAAGTTGTTCTTCCTGCTTTCTGGTCTGAGATGGGGAACCGCTGAATTTTGGAGTCGGCCGGTGACAAAATGTTCCAAACACACCCCATGCACAACTCCACCGGGGAAGGTGCCAGGAACGAATTCTGTTGGTAGTTTTTACACTACCTTGGTAGGCATCTGAAAGGCACCACAAAAGTTGTTCTTCCTGCTTTCTGGGCTGAGATGGGGAACCGCTGAATTTTGGAGTCGGCTGGTGACAAAATGTTCCAAACACACCCCATGCACAACTCCACCGGGGAAGGTGCCAGACAGGAGTTCTCTTGGTAGTTTTTACACTACCTTGGTAGGCAGCTGAAAGGCACCACAAAAGTTGTTCTACCTGCTTTCTGGGCTGAGATGGGGAACCGCTGAATTTTGGACTCGGCCGGTGAAAAAATGTTCCAAACACACCCCATGCACAACTCCACCGGGGAAGGTGCCAGACAGGAGTTCTCTTGGTAGTTTTTACACTACCTTGGTAGGCAGCTGAAAGGCACCACAAAAGTTGTTCTACCTGCTTTCTGGGCTGAGATGGGGAATCGCTGAATTTTGGAGTCGGCCGGTGACAAAATGTTCCAAACACACCCCACGCACAACTCCACCGGGGAAGGTGCCAGACAGGAGTTCTCCTGGTAGTTTTTACACTACCTTGGTAGGAATTTGAAAGGCACCACAAAAGTTGTTCTATCTGCTTTCTGGGCTGAGATGGGGAAACGCTGAATTTTGGACTCGGCCGGTGACAAAATGTTCCAAACACACCCCATGCACAACTCCACCGGGGAAGGTGCCAGACAGGAGTTCTCTTGGTAGTTTTTACACTACCTTGGTAGGCAGCTGAAAGGCACCACAAAAGTTGTTCTACCTGCTTTCTGGGCTGAGATGGGGAACCGCTGAATTTTGGACTCGGCCGGTGACAAAATGTTCCAAACACACCCCATGCACAACTCCACCGGGGAAGGTGCCAGACAGGAGTTCTCCTGGTAGTTTTTACACTACCTTGGTAGGCAGCTGAAAGGCACCACAAAAGTTGTTCTACCTGCTTTCTGGGCTGAGATGGGGAACCGCTGAATTTTGGACTCGGCCGGTGACAAAATGTTCCAAACACACCCCATGCACAACTCCACCGGGGAAGGTGCCAGACAGGAGTTCTCCTGGTAGTTTTTACACTACCTTGGTAGGCAGCTGAAAGACACCACAAAAGTTGTTCTACCTGCTTTCTGGGCTGAGATGAGGAACCGCTGAATTTTGGACTCGGCCGGTGACAAAATGTTCCAAACACACCCCCTGCACAACTCCACCGGGGAAGGTGCCAGACAGGAGTTCTCCTGGTAGTTTTTACACTACCTTGGTAGGCAGCTGAAAGGCACCACAAAAGTTGTTCTACCTGCTTTCTGGGCTGAGATGGGGAAACGCTGAATTTTGGACTCGGCTGGTGACAAAATGTTCCAAACACACCCCATGCACAACTCCACCGGGGAAGGTGCCAGACAGGAGTTCTCCTGGTAGTTTTTACACTACCTTGGTGGGCATTTGAAAGGCACCACAAAAGTTGTTCTACCTGCTTTCTGGGCTGAGATGGGGAAACGCTGAATTTTGGAGTCGGCTGGTGACAAAATGTTCCAAACACACCCCATGCACAACTCCACCGGGGAAGGTGCCAGACAGGAGTTCTCCTGGTAGTTTTTACACTACCTTGGTAGGCATTTGAAAGGCACCACAAAAGTTGTTCTTCCTGCTTTCTGGTCTGAGATGGGGAACCGCTGAATTTTGGAGTCGGCCGGTGACAAAATGTTCCAAACACACCCCATGCACAACTCCACCGGGGAAGGTGCCAGAAACGAGTTCTGTTGGTAGTTTTTACACTACCTTGGTAGGCATCTGAAAGACACGACAAAAGTTGTTCTACCTGCTTTCTGGGCTGAGATGGGGAACCGCTGAATTTTGGAGTCGGCTGGTGACAAAATGTTCCAAACACACCCCATGCACAACTCCACCGGGGAAGGTGCCAGACAGGAGTTCTCTTGGTAGTTTTTACACTACCTTGGTAGGCAGCTGAAAGGCACCACAAAAGTTGTTCTACCTGCTTTCTGGGCTGAGATGGGGAAACGCTGAATTTTGGAGTCGGCTGGTGACAAAATGTTCCAAACACACCCCATGCACAACTCCACCGGGGAAGGTGCCAGACAGGAGTTCTCCTGGTAGTTTTTACATTGCTCCGGTAGGCAGCTGAAAGGCACCACAAAAGTTTTTCTACCTGCTTTCTGGGCTGAGATGGGGAACCGCTGAATTTTGGACTCGGCCGGTGAAAAAATGTTCCAAACACACCCCATGCACAACTCCACCGGGGAAGGTGCCAGACAGGAGTTCTCTTGGTAGTTTTTACACTACCTTGGTAGGCAGCTGAAAGGCACCACAAAAGTTGTTCTACCTGCTTTCTGGGCTGAGATGGGGAAACGCTGAATTTTGGAGTCGGCTGGTGACAAAATGTTCCAAACACACCCCATGCACAACTCCACCGGGGAAGGTGCCAGACAGGAGTTCTCCTGGTAGTTTTTACACTACCTTGGTAGGCATCTGAAAGACACGACAAAAGTTGTTCTACCTGCTTTCTGGGCTGAGATGGGGAATCGCTGAATTTTGGAGTCGGCCGGTGACAAAATGTTCCAAACACACCCCACGCACAACTCCACCGGGGAAGGTGCCAGACAGGAGTTCTCCTGGTAGTTTTTACACTACCTTGGTAGGCATTTGAAAGGCACCACAAAAGTTGTTCTATCTGCTTTCTGGGCTGAGATGGGGAAACGCTGAATTTTGGACTCGGCCGGTGACAAAATGTTCCAAACACACCCCCTGCACAACTCCACCGGGGAAGGTGCCAGACAGGAGTTCTCTTGGTAGTTTTTACACTACCTTGGTAGGCAGCTGAAAGGCACCACAAAAGTTGTTCTACCTGCTTTCTGGGCTGAGATGGGGAACAGCTGAATTTTGGACTCGGCCGGTGACAAAATGTTCCAAACACACCCCATGCACAACTCCACCGGGGAAGGTGCCAGACAGGAGTTCTCTTGGTAGTTTTTACACTACCTTGGTAGGCATCTGAAAGGCACCACAAAAGTTGTTCTACCTGCTTTCTGGGCTGAGATGGGGAACCGCTGAATTTTGGACTCGGCCGGTGACAAAATATTCCAAACACACCCCATGCACAACTCCACCGGGGAAGGTGCCAGACAGGAGTTCTCCTGGTAGTTTTTACACTACCTTGGTAGGCAGCTGAAAGGCACCACAAAAGTTGTTCTACCTGCTTTCTGGGCTGAGATGGGGAACCGCTGAATTTTGGACTCGGCCGGTGACAAAATGTTCCAAACACACCCCATGCACAACTCCACCGGGGAAGGTGCCAGACAGGAGTTCTCTTGGTAGTTTTTACACTACCTTGGTAGGCATTTGAAAGGCACCACAAAAGTTGTTCTATCTGCTTTCTGGGCTGAGATGGGGAAACGCTGAATTTTGGACTCGGCCGGTGACAAAATGTTCCAAACACACCCCCTGCACAACTCCACCGGGGAAGGTGCCAGACAGGAGTTCTCTTGGTAGTTTTTACACTACCTTGGTAGGCAGCTGAAAGGCACCACAAAAGTTGTTCTACCTGCTTTCTGGGCTGAGATGGGGAACAGCTGAATTTTGGACTCGGCCGGTGACAAAATGTTCCAAACACACCCCATGCACAACTCCACCGGGGAAGGTGCCAGACAGGAGTTCTCTTGGTAGTTTTTACACTACCTTGGTAGGCAGCTGAAAGGCACCACAAAAGTTGTTCTACCTGCTTTCTGGGCTGAGATGGGGAACCGCTGAATTTTGGACTCGGCCGGTGACAAAATATTCCAAACACACCCCATGCACAACTCCACCGGGGAAGGTGCCAGACAGGAGTTCTCCTGGTAGTTTTTACACTACCTTGGTAGGCAGCTGAAAGGCACCACAAAAGTTGTTCTACCTGCTTTCTGGGCTGAGATGGGGAACCGCTGAATTTTGGACTCGGCCGGTGACAAAATGTTCCAAACACACCCCATGCACAACTCCACCGGGGAAGGTGCCAGACAGGAGTTCTCTTGGTAGTTTTTACACTACCTTGGTAGGCAGCTGAAAGGCACCACAAAAGTTGTTCTACCTGCTTTCTGGGCTGAGATGGGGAACCGCTGAATTTTGGACTCGGCTGGTGACAAAATGTTCCAAACACACCCCATGCACAACTCCACCGGGGAAGGTGCCAGACAGGAGTTCTCCTGGTAGTTTTTACACTACCTTGGTAGGCATCTGAAAGACACCACAAAAGTTGTTCTACCTGCTTTCTGGGCTGAGATGGGGAAACGCTGAATTTTGGACTCGGCTGGTGACAAAATGTTCCAAACACACCCCATGCACAACTCCACCGGGGAAGGTGCCAGACAGGAGTTCTCCTGGTAGTTTTTACACTACCTTGGTAGGCAGCTGAAAGGCACCACAAAAGTTGTTCTTCCTGCTTTCTGGTCTGAGATGGGGAACCGCTGAATTTTGGAGTCGGCTGGTGACAAAATGTTCCAAACACACCCCATGCACAACTCCACCGGGGAAGGTGCCAGACAGGAGTTCTCTTGGTAGTTTTTACACTACCTTGGTAGGCATCTGAAAGGCACCACAAAAGTTGTTCTACCTGCTTTCTGGGCTGAGATGGGGAACCGCTGAATTTTGGACTCGGCTGGTGACAAAATGTTCCAAACACACCCCATGCACAACTCCACCGGGGAAGGTGCCAGACAGGAGTTCTCCTGGTAGTTTTTACACTACCTTGGTAGGCATCTGAAAGACACCACAAAAGTTGTTCTACCTGCTTTCTGGGCTGAGATGGGGAAACGCTGAATTTTGGACTCGGCTGGTGACAAAATGTTCCAAACACACCCCATGCACAACTCCACCGGGGAAGGTGCCAGACAGGAGTTCTCCTGGTAGTTTTTACACTACCTTGGTAGGCATCTGAAAGACACGACAAAAGTTGTTCTACCTGCTTTCTGGGCTGAGATGGGGAATCGCTGAATTTTGGAGTCGGCCGGTGACAAAATGTTCCAAACACACCCCACGCACAACTCCACCGGGGAAGGTGCCAGACAGGAGTTCTCCTGGTAGTTTTTACACTACCTTGGTAGGCATTTGAAAGGCACCACAAAAGTTGTTCTATCTGCTTTCTGGGCCGGGGTTGGGAAACGCTGAATTTTGGACTCGGCCGGTGACAAAATGTTCCAAACACACCCCCTGCACAACTCCACCGGGGAAGGTGCCAGACAGGAGTTCTCTTGGTAGTTTTTACACTACCTTGGTAGGCAGCTGAAAGGCACCACAAAAGTTGTTCTACCTGCTTTCTGGGCTGAGATGGGGAACAGCTGAATTTTGGACTCGGCCGGTGACAAAATGTTCCAAACACACCCCATGCACAACTCCACTGGGGAAGGTGCCAGACAGGAGTTCTCTTGGTAGTTTTTACACTACCTTGGTAGGCAGCTGAAAGGCACCACAAAAGTTGTTCTACCTGCTTTTTGGGCTGAGATGGGGAACCGCTGAATTTTGGACTCGGCCGGTGACAAAATATTCCAAACACACCCCATGCACAACTCCACCGGGGAAGGTGCCAGACAGGAGTTCTCCTGGTAGTTTTTACACTACCTTGGTAGGCAGCTGAAAGGCACCACAAAAGTTGTTCTACCTGCTTTCTGGGCTGAGATGGGGAACAGCTGAATTTTGGACTCGGCCGGTGACAAAATGTTCCAAACACACCCCATGCACAACTCCACCGGGGAAGGTGCCAGACAGGAGTTCTCTTGGTAGTTTTTACACTACCTTGGTAGGCAGCTGAAAGGCACCACAAAAGTTGTTCTACCTGCTTTCTGGGCTGAGATGGGGAACAGCTGAATTTTGGAGTCGGCTGGTGACAAAATGTTCCAAACACACCCCATGCACAACTCCACCGGGGAAGGTGCCAGACAGGAGTTCTCCTGGTAGTTTTTACACTACCTTGGTAGGCATCTGAAAGACACCACAAAAGTTGTTCTACCTGCTTTCTGGGCTGAGATGGGGAACCGCTGAATTTTGGACTCGGCTGGTGACAAAATGTTCCAAACACACCCCATGCACAACTCCACCGGGGAAGGTGCCAGACAGGAGTTCTCCTGGTAGTTTTTACATTGCTCCGGTAGGCATCTGAAAGACACCACAAAAGTTGTTCTACCTGCTTTCTGGGCTGAGATGGGGAACCGCTGAATTTTGGAGTCGGCCGGTGACAAAATGTTCCAAACACACCCCATGCACAACTCCACCGGGGAAGGTGCCAGACAGGAGTTCTCCTGGTAGTTTTTACACTACCTTGGTAGGCATTTGAAAGGCACCACAAAAGTTGTTCTTCCTGCTTTCTGGTCTGAGATGGGGAACCGCTGAATTTTGGAGTCGGCTGGTGACAAAATGTTCCAAACACACCCCATGCACAACTCCACCGGGGAAGGTGCCAGACAGGAGTTCTCTTGGTAGTTTTTACACTACCTTGGTAGGCAGCTGAAAGGCACCACAAAAGTTGTTCTACCTGCTTTCTGGGCTGAGATGGGGAAACGCTGAATTTTGGACTCGGCTGGTGACAAAATGTTCCAAACACACCCCATGCACAACTCCACCGGGGAAGGTGCCAGACAGGAGTTCTCCTGGTAGTTTTTACACTACCTTGGTAGGCATCTGAAAGACACCACAAAAGTTGTTCTACCTGCTTTCTGGGCTGAGATGGGGAAACGCTGAATTTTGGACTCGGCTGGTGACAAAATGTTCCAAACACACCCCATGCACAACTCCACCGGGGAAGGTGCCAGACAGGAGTTCTCCTGGTAGTTTTTACACTACCTTGGTAGGCATCTGAAAGACACGACAAAAGTTGTTCTACCTGCTTTCTGGGCTGAGATGGGGAATCGCTGAATTTTGGAGTCGGCCGGTGACAAAATGTTCCAAACACACCCCACGCACAACTCCACCGGGGAAGGTGCCAGACAGGAGTTCTCCTGGTAGTTTTTACACTACCTTGGTAGGCATTTGAAAGGCACCACAAAAGTTGTTCTATCTGCTTTCTGGGCCGGGGTTGGGAAACGCTGAATTTTGGACTCGGCCGGTGACAAAATGTTCCAAACACACCCCCTGCACAACTCCACCGGGGAAGGTGCCAGACAGGAGTTCTCTTGGTAGTTTTTACACTACCTTGGTAGGCAGCTGAAAGGCACCACAAAAGTTGTTCTACCTGCTTTCTGGGCTGAGATGGGGAACAGCTGAATTTTGGACTCGGCCGGTGACAAAATGTTCCAAACACACCCCATGCACAACTCCACTGGGGAAGGTGCCAGACAGGAGTTCTCTTGGTAGTTTTTACACTACCTTGGTAGGCAGCTGAAAGGCACCACAAAAGTTGTTCTACCTGCTTTTTGGGCTGAGATGGGGAACCGCTGAATTTTGGACTCGGCCGGTGACAAAATATTCCAAACACACCCCATGCACAACTCCACCGGGGAAGGTGCCAGACAGGAGTTCTCCTGGTAGTTTTTACACTACCTTGGTAGGCAGCTGAAAGGCACCACAAAAGTTGTTCTACCTGCTTTCTGGGCTGAGATGGGGAACAGCTGAATTTTGGACTCGGCCGGTGACAAAATGTTCCAAACACACCCCATGCACAACTCCACCGGGGAAGGTGCCAGACAGGAGTTCTCTTGGTAGTTTTTACACTACCTTGGTAGGCAGCTGAAAGGCACCACAAAAGTTGTTCTACCTGCTTTCTGGGCTGAGATGGGGAACAGCTGAATTTTGGAGTCGGCTGGTGACAAAATGTTCCAAACACACCCCATGCACAACTCCACCGGGGAAGGTGCCAGACAGGAGTTCTCCTGGTAGTTTTTACACTACCTTGGTAGGCATCTGAAAGACACCACAAAAGTTGTTCTACCTGCTTTCTGGGCTGAGATGGGGAACCGCTGAATTTTGGACTCGGCTGGTGACAAAATGTTCCAAACACACCCCATGCACAACTCCACCGGGGAAGGTGCCAGACAGGAGTTCTCCTGGTAGTTTTTACATTGCTCCGGTAGGCATCTGAAAGGCACCACAAAAGTTGTTCTACCTGCTTTCTGGGCTGAGATGGGGAACCGCTGAATTTTGGACTCGGCCGGTGACAAAATGTTCCAAACACACCCCATGCACAACTCCACCGGGGAAGGTGCCAGACAGGAGTTCTCCTGGTAGTTTTTACACTACCTTGGTAGGCAGCTGAAAGGCACCACAAAAGTTGTTCTACCTGCTTTCTGGGCTGAGATGGGGAAACGCTGAATTTTGGACTCGGCTGGTGACAAAATGTTCCAAACACACCCCATGCACAACTCCACCGGGGAAGGTGCCAGACAGGAGTTCTCCTGGTAGTTTTTACACTACCTTGGTGGGCATTTGAAAGGCACCACAAAAGTTGTTCTACCTGCTTTCTGGGCTGAGATGGGGAAACGCTGAATTTTGGACTCGGCTGGTGACAAAATGTTCCAAACACACCCCATGCACAACTCCACCGGGGAAGGTGCCAGACAGGAGTTCTCTTGGTAGTTTTTACACTACCTTGGTAGGCAGCTGAAAGACACCACAAAAGTTGTTCTACCTGCTTTCTGGGCTGAGATGGGGAACCGCTGAATTTTGGAGTCGGCCGGTGACAAAATGTTCCAAACACACCCCATGCACAACTCCACCGGGGAAGGTGCCAGAAAGGAGTTCTCCTGGTAGTTTTTACATTGCTCCGGTAGGCAGCTGAAAGGCACCACAAAAGTTGTTCTACCTGCTTTCTGGGCTGAGATGGGGAAACGCTGAATTTTGGACTCGGCTGGTGACAAAATGTTCCAAACACACCCCATGCACAACTCCACCGGGGAAGGTGCCAGACAGGAGTTCTCCTGGTAGTTTTTACACTACCTTGGTGGGCATTTGAAAGGCACCACAAAAGTTGTTCTACCTGCTTTCTGGGCTGAGATGGGGAAACGCTGAATTTTGGACTCGGCTGGTGACAAAATGTTCCAAACACACCCCATGCACAACTCCACCGGGGAAGGTGCCAGACAGGAGTTCTCTTGGTAGTTTTTACACTACCTTGGTAGGCAGCTGAAAGACACCACAAAAGTTGTTCTACCTGCTTTCTGGGCTGAGATGGGGAACCGCTGAATTTTGGAGTCGGCCGGTGACAAAATGTTCCAAACACACCCCATGCACAACTCCACCGGGGAAGGTGCCAGAAAGGAGTTCTCCTGGTAGTTTTTACATTGCTCCGGTAGGCAGCTGAAAGGCACCACAAAAGTTGTTCTACCTGCTTTCTGGGCTGAGATGGGGAACCGCTGAATTTTGGACTCGGCCGGTGACAAAATGTTCCAAACACACCCCATGCACAACTCCACCGGGGAAGGTGCCAGACAGGAGTTCTCTTGGTAGTTTTTACACTACCTTGGTAGGCAGCTGAAAGGCACCACAAAAGTTGTTCTACCTGCTTTCTGGGCTGAGATGGGGAACAGCTGAATTTTGGACTCGGCCGGTGACAAAATGTTCCAAACACACCCCATGCACAACTCCACTGGGGAAGGTGCCAGACAGGAGTTCTCTTGGTAGTTTTTACACTACCTTGGTAGGCAGCTGAAAGGCACCACAAAAGTTGTTCTACCTGCTTTTTGGGCTGAGATGGGGAACCGCTGAATTTTGGACTCGGCCGGTGACAAAATATTCCAAACACACCCCATGCACAACTCCACCGGGGAAGGTGCCAGACAGGAGTTCTCCTGGTAGTTTTTACACTACCTTGGTAGGCAGCTGAAAGGCACCACAAAAGTTGTTCTACCTGCTTTCTGGGCTGAGATGGGGAACCGCTGAATTTTGGACTCGGCCGGTGACAAAATGTTCCAAACACACCCCATGCACAACTCCACCGGGGAAGGTGCCAGACAGGAGTTCTCTTGGTAGTTTTTACACTACCTTGGTAGGCAGCTGAAAGGCACCACAAAAGTTGTTCTACCTGCTTTCTGGGCTGAGATGGGGAACAGCTGAATTTTGGAGTCGGCTGGTGACAAAATGTTCCAAACACACCCCATGCACAACTCCACCGGGGAAGGTGCCAGACAGGAGTTCTCCTGGTAGTTTTTACACTACCTTGGTAGGCATCTGAAAGACACCACAAAAGTTGTTCTACCTGCTTTCTGGGCTGAGATGGGGAACCGCTGAATTTTGGACTCGGCTGGTGACAAAATGTTCCAAACACACCCCATGCACAACTCCACCGGGGAAGGTGCCAGACAGGAGTTCTCCTGGTAGTTTTTACATTGCTCCGGTAGGCATCTGAAAGACACCACAAAAGTTGTTCTACCTGCTTTCTGGGCTGAGATGGGGAACCGCTGAATTTTGGAGTCGGCCGGTGACAAAATGTTCCAAACACACCCCATGCACAACTCCACCGGGGAAGGTGCCAGACAGGAGTTCTCTTGGTAGTTTTTACACTACCTTGGTAGGCAGCTGAAAGGCACCACAAAAGTTGTTCTACCTGCTTTCTGGGCTGAGATGGGGAACCGCTGAATTTTGGACTCGGCCGGTGACAAAATGTTCCAAACACACCCCATGCACAACTCCACCGGGGAAGGTGCCAGACAGGAGTTCTCCTGGTAGTTTTTACACTACCTTGGTAGGCAGCTGAAAGGCACCACAAAAGTTGTTCTACCTGCTTTCTGGGCTGAGATGGGGAAACGCTGAATTTTGGACTCGGCTGGTGACAAAATGTTCCAAACACACCCCATGCACAACTCCACCGGGGAAGGTGCCAGACAGGAGTTCTCCTGGTAGTTTTTACACTACCTTGGTGGGCATTTGAAAGGCACCACAAAAGTTGTTCTACCTGCTTTCTGGGCTGAGATGGGGAAACGCTGAATTTTGGACTCGGCTGGTGACAAAATGTTCCAAACACACCCCATGCACAACTCCACCGGGGAAGGTGCCAGACAGGAGTTCTCTTGGTAGTTTTTACACTACCTTGGTAGGCAGCTGAAAGACACCACAAAAGTTGTTCTACCTGCTTTCTGGGCTGAGATGGGGAACCGCTGAATTTTGGAGTCGGCCGGTGACAAAATGTTCCAAACACACCCCATGCACAACTCCACCGGGGAAGGTGCCAGAAAGGAGTTCTCCTGGTAGTTTTTACATTGCTCCGGTAGGCAGCTGAAAGGCACCACAAAAGTTGTTCTACCTGCTTTCTGGGCTGAGATGGGGAACCGCTGAATTTTGGACTCGGCCGGTGACAAAATGTTCCAAACACACCCCATGCACAACTCCACCGGGGAAGGTGCCAGACAGGAGTTCTCTTGGTAGTTTTTACACTACCTTGGTAGGCAGCTGAAAGGCACCACAAAAGTTGTTCTACCTGCTTTCTGGGCTGAGATGGGGAACAGCTGAATTTTGGACTCGGCCGGTGACAAAATGTTCCAAACACACCCCATGCACAACTCCACCGGGGAAGGTGCCAGACAGGAGTTCTCTTGGTAGTTTTTACACTACCTTGGTAGGCAGCTGAAAGGCACCACAAAAGTTGTTCTACCTGCTTTCTGGGCTGAGATGGGGAACCGCTGAATTTTGGACTCGGCCGGTGACAAAATGTTCCAAACACACCCCATGCACAACTCCACCGGGGAAGGTGCCAGACAGGAGTTCTCCTGGTAGTTTTTACACTACCTTGGTAGGCAGCTGAAAGGCACCACAAAAGTTGTTCTACCTGCTTTCTGGGCTGAGATGGGGAAACGCTGAATTTTGGAGTCGGCTGGTGACAAAATGTTCCAAACACACCCCATGCACAACTCCACCGGGGAAGGTGCCAGACAGGAGTTCTCCTGGTAGTTTTTACACTACCTTGGTAGGCATTTGAAAGGCACCACAAAAGTTGTTCTTCCTGCTTTCTGGTCTGAGATGGGGAACAGCTGAATTTTGGACTCGGCCGGTGACAAAATGTTCCAAACACACCCCATGCACAACTCCACCGGGGAAGGTGCCAGACAGGAGTTCTCCTGGTAGTTTTTACACTACCTTGGTAGGCATCTGAAAGGCACCACAAAAGTTGTTCTACCTGCTTTCTGGGCTGAGATGGGGAAACGCTGAATTTTGGAGTCGGCTGGTGACAAAATGTTCCAAACACACCCCATGCACAACTCCACCGGGGAAGGTGCCAGGCAGGAGTTCTCTTGGTAGTTTTTACACTACCTTGGTAGGCATTTGAAAGGCACCACAAAAGTTGTTCTACCTGCTTTCTGGGCTGAGATGGGGAATCGCTGAATTTTGGAGTCGGCCGGTGACAAAATGTTCCAAACACACCCCATGCACAACTCCACCGGGGAAGGTGCCAGACAGGAGTTCTCTTAGTAGTTTTTACATTGCTCCGGTAGGCAGCTGAAAGGCACCACAAAAGTTTTTCTACCTGCTTTCTGGGCTGAGATGGGGAACCGCTGAATTTTGGACTCGGCCGGTGAAAAAATGTTCCAAACACACCCCATGCACAACTCCACCGGGGAAGGTGCCAGACAGGAGTTCTCTTGGTAGTTTTTACACTACCTTGGTAGGCAGCTGAAAGGCACCACAAAAGTTGTTCTACCTGCTTTCTGGGCTGAGATGGGGAAACGCTGAATTTTGGACTCGGCTGGTGACAAAATGTTCCAAACACACCCCCTGCACAACTCCTCCGGGGAAGGTGCCAGAAACGAGTTCTGTTGGTAGTTTTTACACTACCCCGGTAGGCAAGAGAAAGGCACTACAAAAGTTGTTCTACCTTCTTTCTGGGCTGAGATGGGGAACAGCTGAATTTTGGAGTCGGCCGGTGACAAAATGTTCCAAACACACCCCCTGCACAACTCCTCCGGGGAAGGTGCCAGAAACGAGTTCTGTTGCTAGTTTTTACACTACCCCGGTAGGCAAGAGCAAGGCACAAGAAAAGTTGTTGTACCTGCTTTGTGGGCTGAGATGGGGAACCGCTGAATTTTGGACTCGGCTGGTGACAAAATGTTCCAAACACACCCCATGCACAACTCCACCGGGGAAGGTGCCAGACAGGAGTTCTCTTGGTAGTTTTTACACTACCTTGGTAGGCAGCTGAAAGGCACCACAAAAGTTGTTCTACCTGCTTTCTGGTCTGAGATGGGGAAACGCTGAATTTTGGAGTCGGCTGGTGACAAAATGTTCCAAACACACCCCCTGCACAACTCCACCGGGGAAGGTGCCAGACAGGAGTTCTCCTGGTAGTTTTTACACTACCTTGGTAGGCAGCTGAAAGGCACCACAAAAGTTGTTCTACCTGCTTTCTGGGCTGAGATGGGGAACCGCTGAATTTTGGACTCGGCCGGTGACAAAATGTTCCAAACACACCCCATGCACAACTCCACCGGGGAAGGTGCCAGACAGGAGTTCTCCTGGTAGTTTTTACACTACATTGGTAGGCACCTGAAAGGCACCACAAAAGTTGTTCTACCTGCTTTCTGGGCTGAGATGGGGAAACGCTGAATTTTGGACTCGGCTGGTGACAAAATGTTCCAAACACACCCCATGCACAACTCCACCGGGGAAGGTGCCAGACAGGAGTTCTCTTGGTAGTTTTTACACTACCTTGGTAGGCATCTGAAAGACACCACAAAAGTTGTTCTACCTGCTTTCTGGGCTGAGATGGGGAACCGCTGAATTTTGGACTCGGCTGGTGACAAAATGTTCCAAACACACCCCATGCACAACTCCACCGGGGAAGGTGCCAGACAGGAGTTCTCCTGGTAGTTTTTACACTACCTTGGTAGGCATCTGAAAGACACCACAAAAGTTGTTCTACCTGCTTTCTGGGCTGAGATGGGGAACCGCTGAATTTTGGACTCGGCCGGTGACAAAATGTTCCAAACACACCCCCTGCACAACTCCTCCGGGGAAGGTGCCAGAAACGAGTTCTGTTGGTAGTTTTTACACTACCTTGGTAGGCATCTGAAAGGCACCACAAAAATTGTTCTACCTGCTTTCTGGGCTGAGATGGGGAACCGCTGAATTTTGGAGTCGGCTGGTGACAAAATGTTCCAAACACACCCCATGCACAACTCCACCGGGGAAGGTGCCAGACAGGAGTTCTCTTGGTAGTTTTTACACTACCTTGGTAGGCAGCTGAAAGGCACCACAAAAGTTGTTCTACCTGCTTTCTGGGCTGAGATGGGGAAACGCTGAATTTTGGAGTCGGCTGGTGACAAAATGTTCCAAACACACCCCATGCACAACTCCACCGGGGAAGGTGCCAGACAGGAGTTCTCCTGGTAGTTTTTACATTGCTCCGGTAGGCAGCTGAAAGGCACCACAAAAGTTTTTCTACCTGCTTTCTGGGCTGAGATGGGGAACCGCTGAATTTTGGACTCGGCCGGTGAAAAAATGTTCCAAACACACCCCATGCACAACTCCACCGGGGAAGGTGCCAGACAGGAGTTCTCTTGGTAGTTTTTACACTACCTTGGTAGGCAGCTGAAAGGCACCACAAAAGTTGTTCTACCTGCTTTCTGGGCTGAGATGGGGAAACGCTGAATTTTGGACTCGGCTGGTGACAAAATGTTCCAAACACACCCCATGCACAACTCCACCGGGGAAGGTGCCAGACAGGAGTTCTCCTGGTAGTTTTTACACTACCTTGGTAGGCATCTGAAAGACACGACAAAAGTTGTTCTACCTGCTTTCTGGGCTGAGATGGGGAATCGCTGAATTTTGGAGTCGGCCGGTGACAAAATGTTCCAAACACACCCCACGCACAACTCCACCGGGGAAGGTGCCAGACAGGAGTTCTCCTGGTAGTTTTTACACTACCTTGGTAGGCAGCTGAAAGGCACCACAAAAGTTGTTCTACCTGCTTTCTGGGCTGAGATGGGGAACCGCTGAATATTTGAGTCGGCTGGTGACAAAATGTTCCAAACACACCCCATGCACAACTCCACCGGGGAAGGTGCCAGACAGGAGTTCTCTTGGTAGTTTTTACACTACCTTGGTAGGCATCTGAAAGACACCACAAAAGTTGTTCTACCTGCTTTCTGGGCTGAGATGGGGAAACGCTGAATTTTGGACTCGGCTGGAGACAAAATGTTCCAAACACACCCCATGCACAACTCCACCACGGAAGGTGCCAGACAGGAGTTCTCCTCGTAGTTTTTACACTACCTTGGTAGGCATCTGAAAGACACCACAAAAGTTGTTCTACCTGCTTTCTGGGCTGAGATGGGGAACCGCTGAATTTTGGACTCGGCTGGTGGCAAAATGTTCCAAACACACCCCATGCACAACTCCACCACGGAAGGTGCCAGACAGGAGTTCTCCTCGTAGTTTTTACACTACCTTGGTAGGCATCTGAAAGACACCACAAAAGTTGTTCTACCTGCTTTCTGGGCTGAGATGGGGAACCGCTGAGTTTTGGAGTCGGCCGGTGACAAAATGTTCCAAACACACCCCATGCACAACTCCACCGGGGAAGGTGCCAGACAGGAGTTCTCCTGGTAGTTTTTACACTACCTTGGTAGGCAGCTGAAAGGCACAAGAAAAGTTGTTGTACCTGCTTTATGGGCTGAGATGGGGAACCGCTGAATATTTGAGTCGGCTGGTGACAAAATGTTCCAAACACACCCCATGCACAACTCCACCGGGGAAGGTGCCAGACAGGAGTTCTCCTGGTAGTTTTTACACTACCTTGGTGGGCATTTGAAAGGCACCACAAAAGTTGTTCTACCTGCTTTCTGGGCTGAGATGGGGAAACGCTGAATTTTGGAGTCGGCTGGTGACAAAATGTTCCAAACACACCCCATGCACAACTCCACCGGGGAAGGTGCCAGACAGGAGTTCTCCTGGTAGTTTTTACACTACCTTGGTAGGCATTTGAAAGGCACCACAAAAGTTGTTCTTCCTGCTTTCTGGGCTGAGATGGGGAACCGCTGAATTTTGGAGTCGGCCGGTGACAAAATGTTCCAAACACACCCCATGCACAACTCCACCGGGGAAGGTGCCAGACAGGAGTTCTCTTGGTAGTTTTTACACTACCTTGGTAGGCAGCTGAAAGGCACCACAAAAGTTGTTCTACCTGCTTTCTGGGCTGAGATGGGGAACCGCTGAATTTTGGACTCGGCCGGTGACAAAATGTTCCAAACACACCCCATGCACAACTCCACCGGGGAAGGTGCCAGACAGGAGTTCTCCTGGTAGTTTTTACACTACCTTGGTAGGCAGCTGAAAGGCACCACAAAAGTTGTTCTACCTGCTTTCTGGGCTGAGATGGGGAAACGCTGAATTTTGGAGTCGGCTGGTGACAAAATGTTCCAAACACACCCCATGCACAACTCCACCGGGGAAGGTGCCAGACAGGAGTTCTCCTGGTAGTTTTTACACTACCTTGGTAGGCATTTGAAAGGCACCACAAAAGTTGTTCTTCCTGCTTTCTGGTCTGAGATGGGGAACCGCTGAATTTTGGACTCGGCCGGTGAAAAAATGTTCCAAACACACCCCATGCAAAACTCCACCGGGGAAGGTGCCAGACAGGAGTTCTCTTGGTAGTTTTTACACTACCTTGGTAGGCATTTGAAAGGCACCACAAAAGTTGTTCTACCTGCTTTCTGGGCTGAGATGGGGAACCGCTGAATTTTGGACTCGGCTGGTGACAAAATGTTCCAAACACACCCCATGCACAACTCCACCACGGAAGGTGCCAGACAGGAGTTCTCCTGATAGTTTTTACACTACCTTGGTTGGCATTTGAAAGGCACCACAAAAGTTGTTCTACCTGCTTTCTGGGCTGAGATGGGGAACCGCTGAATTTTGGAGTCGGCTGGTGACAAAATGTTCCAAACACACCCCATGCACAACTCCACCGGGGAAGGTGCCAGACAGGAGTTCTCTTGGTAGTTTTTACACTACCTTGGTAGGCAGCTGAAAGGCACCACAAAAGTTGTTCTACCTGCTTTCTGGGCTGAGATGGGGAAACGCTGAATTTTGGAGTCGGCTGGTGACAAAATGTTCCAAACACACCCCATGCACAACTCCACCGGGGAAGGTGCCAGACAGGAGTTCTCCTGGTAGTTTTTACATTGCTCCGGTAGGCAGCTGAAAGGCACCACAAAAGTTTTTCTACCTGCTTTCTGGGCTGAGATGGGGAACCGCTGAATTTTGGACTCGGCCGGTGAAAAAATGTTCCAAACACACCCCATGCACAACTCCACCGGGGAAGGTGCCAGACAGGAGTTCTCTTGGTAGTTTTTACACTACCTTGGTAGGCAGCTGAAAGGCACCACAAAAGTTGTTCTACCTGCTTTCTGGTCTGAGATGGGGAAACGCTGAATTTTGGACTCGGCTGGTGACAAAATGTTCCAAACACACCCCCTGCACAACTCCACCGGGGAAGGTGCCAGACAGGAGTTCTCCTGGTAGTTTTTACACTACCTTGGTAGGCAGCTGAAAGGCACCACAAAAGTTGTTCTACCTGCTTTCTGGGCTGAGATGGGGAAACGCTGAATTTTGGACTCGGCTGGTGACAAAATGTTCCAAACACACCCCATGCACAACTCCACCGGGGAAGGTGCCAGACAGGAGTTCTCTTGGTAGTTTTTACACTACCTTGGTAGGCATCTGAAAGACACCACAAAAGTTTTTCTACCTGCTTTCTGGGCTGAGATGGGGAACCGCTGAATTTTGGACTCGGCTGGTGACAAAATGTTCCAAACACACCCCATGCACAACTCCACCGGGGAAGGTGCCAGACAGGAGTTCTCCTGGTAGTTTTTACACTACCTTGGTAGGCATCTGAAAGACACCACAAAAGTTGTTCTACCTGCTTTCTGGGCTGAGATGGGGAACCGCTGAATTTTGGACTCGGCCGGTGACAAAATGTTCCAAACACACCCCCTGCACAACTCCTCCGGGGAAGGTGCCAGAAACGAGTTCTGTTGGTAGTTTTTACACTACCCCGGTAGGCAAGAGAAAGGCACTACAAAAGTTGTTCTACCTGCTTTCTGGGCTGAGATGGGGAACCGCTGAATTTTGGAGTCGGCCGGTGACAAAATGTTCCAAACACACCCCATGCACAACTCCACCGGGGAAGGTGCCAGGAACGAATTCTGTTGGTAGTTTTTACACTACCTTGGTAGGCATCTGAAAGGCACCACAAAAATTGTTCTACCTGCTTTCTGGGCTGAGATGGGGAACCGCTGAATTTTGGAGTCGGCTGGTGACAAAATGTTCCAAACACACCCCATGCACAACTCCACCGGGGAAGGTGCCAGACAGGAGTTCTCTTGGTAGTTTTTACACTACCTTGGTAGGCAGCTGAAAGGCACCACAAAAGTTGTTCTACCTGCTTTCTGGGCTGAGATGGGGAAACGCTGAATTTTGGAGTCGGCTGGTGACAAAATGTTCCAAACACACCCCATGCACAACTCCACCGGGGAAGGTGCCAGACAGGAGTTCTCCTGGTAGTTTTTACATTGCTCCGGTAGGCAGCTGAAAGGCACCACAAAAGTTTTTCTACCTGCTTTCTGGGCTGAGATGGGGAACCGCTGAATTTTGGACTCGGCCGGTGAAAAAATGTTCCAAACACACCCCATGCACAACTCCACCGGGGAAGGTGCCAGACAGGAGTTCTCTTGGTAGTTTTTACACTACCTTGGTAGGCAGCTGAAAGGCACCACAAAAGTTGTTCTACCTGCTTTCTGGGCTGAGATGGGGAAACGCTGAATTTTGGACTCGGCTGGTGACAAAATGTTCCAAACACACCCCATGCACAACTCCACCGGGGAAGGTGCCAGACAGGAGTTCTCCTGGTAGTTTTTACACTACCTTGGTAGGCATCTGAAAGACACGACAAAAGTTGTTCTACCTGCTTTCTGGGCTGAGATGGGGAATCGCTGAATTTTGGAGTCGGCCGGTGACAAAATGTTCCAAACACACCCCACGCACAACTCCACCGGGGAAGGTGCCAGACAGGAGTTCTCCTGGTAGTTTTTACACTACCTTGGTAGGCAGCTGAAAGGCACCACAAAAGTTGTTCTACCTGCTTTCTGGGCTGAGATGGGGAACCGCTGAATATTTGAGTCGGCTGGTGACAAAATGTTCCAAACACACCCCATGCACAACTCCACCGGGGAAGGTGCCAGACAGGAGTTCTCTTGGTAGTTTTTACACTACCTTGGTAGGCATCTGAAAGACACCACAAAAGTTGTTCTACCTGCTTTCTGGGCTGAGATGGGGAAACGCTGAATTTTGGACTCGGCTGGAGACAAAATGTTCCAAACACACCCCATGCACAACTCCACCACGGAAGGTGCCAGACAGGAGTTCTCCTCGTAGTTTTTACACTACCTTGGTAGGCATCTGAAAGACACCACAAAAGTTGTTCTACCTGCTTTCTGGGCTGAGATGGGGAACCGCTGAATTTTGGACTCGGCTGGTGGCAAAATGTTCCAAACACACCCCATGCACAACTCCACCACGGAAGGTGCCAGACAGGAGTTCTCCTCGTAGTTTTTACACTACCTTGGTAGGCATCTGAAAGACACCACAAAAGTTGTTCTACCTGCTTTCTGGGCTGAGATGGGGAACCGCTGAGTTTTGGAGTCGGCCGGTGACAAAATGTTCCAAACACACCCCATGCACAACTCCACCGGGGAAGGTGCCAGACAGGAGTTCTCCTCGTAGTTTTTACACTACCTTGGTAGGCAGCTGAAAGGCACAAGAAAAGTTGTTGTACCTGCTTTATGGGCTGAGATGGGGAACCGCTGAATATTTGAGTCGGCTGGTGACAAAATGTTCCAAACACACCCCATGCACAACTCCACCGGGGAAGGTGCCAGACAGGAGTTCTCCTGGTAGTTTTTACACTACCTTGGTGGGCATTTGAAAGGCACCACAAAAGTTGTTCTACCTGCTTTCTGGGCTGAGATGGGGAAACGCTGAATTTTGGAGTCGGCTGGTGACAAAATGTTCCAAACACACCCCATGCACAACTCCACCGGGGAAGGTGCCAGACAGGAGTTCTCCTGGTAGTTTTTACACTACCTTGGTAGGCATTTGAAAGGCACCACAAAAGTTGTTCTTCCTGCTTTCTGGTCTGAGATGGGGAACCGCTGAATTTTGGAGTCGGCCGGTGACAAAATGTTCCAAACACACCCCATGCACAACTCCACCGGGGAAGGTGCCAGACAGGAGTTCTCTTGGTAGTTTTTACACTACCTTGGTAGGCAGCTGAAAGGCACCACAAAAGTTGTTCTACCTGCTTTCTGGGCTGAGATGGGGAACCGCTGAATTTTGGACTCGGCCGGTGACAAAATGTTCCAAACACACCCCATGCACAACTCCACCGGGGAAGGTGCCAGACAGGAGTTCTCCTGGTAGTTTTTACACTACCTTGGTAGGCAGCTGAAAGGCACCACAAAAGTTGTTCTACCTGCTTTCTGGGCTGAGATGGGGAAACGCTGAATTTTGGAGTCGGCTGGTGACAAAATGTTCCAAACACACCCCATGCACAACTCCACCGGGGAAGGTGCCAGACAGGAGTTCTCCTGGTAGTTTTTACACTACCTTGGTAGGCATTTGAAAGGCACCACAAAAGTTGTTCTTCCTGCTTTCTGGTCTGAGATGGGGAACCGCTGAATATTTGAGTCGGCTGGTGACAAAATGTTCCAAACACACCCCATGCACAACTCCACCGGGGAAGGTGCCAGACAGGAGTTCTCTTGGTAGTTTTTACACTACCTTGGTAGGCATCTGAAAGACACCACAAAAGTTGTTCTACCTGCTTTCTGGGCTGAGATGGGGAAACGCTGAATTTTGGACTCGGCTGGAGACAAAATGTTCCAAACACACCCCATGCACAACTCCACCACGGAAGGTGCCAGACAGGAGTTCTCCTCGTAGTTTTTACACTACCTTGGTAGGCATCTGAAAGACACCACAAAAGTTGTTCTACCTGCTTTCTGGGCTGAGATGGGGAACCGCTGAATTTTGGACTCGGCTGGTGGCAAAATGTTCCAAACACACCCCATGCACAACTCCACCACGGAAGGTGCCAGACAGGAGTTCTCCTCGTAGTTTTTACACTACCTTGGTAGGCATCTGAAAGACACCACAAAAGTTGTTCTACCTGCTTTCTGGGCTGAGATGGGGAACCGCTGAGTTTTGGAGTCGGCCGGTGACAAAATGTTCCAAACACACCCCATGCACAACTCCACCGGGGAAGGTGCCAGACAGGAGTTCTCCTGGTAGTTTTTACACTACCTTGGTAGGCAGCTGAAAGGCACAAGAAAAGTTGTTGTACCTGCTTTATGGGCTGAGATGGGGAACCGCTGAATATTTGAGTCGGCTGGTGACAAAATGTTCCAAACACACCCCATGCACAACTCCACCGGGGAAGGTGCCAGACAGGAGTTCTCCTGGTAGTTTTTACACTACCTTGGTGGGCATTTGAAAGGCACCACAAAAGTTGTTCTACCTGCTTTCTGGGCTGAGATGGGGAAACGCTGAATTTTGGAGTCGGCTGGTGACAAAATGTTCCAAACACACCCCATGCACAACTCCACCGGGGAAGGTGCCAGACAGGAGTTCTCCTGGTAGTTTTTACACTACCTTGGTAGGCATTTGAAAGGCACCACAAAAGTTGTTCTTCCTGCTTTCTGGGCTGAGATGGGGAACCGCTGAATTTTGGACTCGGCCGGTGACAAAATGTTCCAAACACACCCCATGCACAACTCCACCGGGGAAGGTGCCAGACAGGAGTTCTCTTGGTAGTTTTTACACTACCTTGGTAGGCAGCTGAAAGACACCACAAAAGTTGTTCTACCTGCTTTCTGGGCTGAGATGGGGAACCGCTGAATTTTGGAGTCGGCTGGTGACAAAATGTTCCAAACACACCCCATGCACAACTCCACCGGGGAAGGTGCCAGACAGGAGTTCTCCTGGTAGTTTTTACACTACCTTGGTAGGCAGCTGAAAGGCACCACAAAAGTTGTTCTACCTGCTTTCTGGGCTGAGATGGGGAAACGCTGAATTTTGGAGTCGGCTGGTGACAAAATGTTCCAAACACACCCCATGCACAACTCCACCGGGGAAGGTGCCAGACAGGAGTTCTCCTGGTAGTTTTTACACTACCTTGGTAGGCATTTGAAAGGCACCACAAAAGTTGTTCTTCCTGCTTTCTGGTCTGAGATGGGGAACCGCTGAATTTTGGACTCGGCCGGTGACAAAATGTTCCAAACACACCCCATGCAAAACTCCACCGGGGAAGGTGCCAGACAGGAGTTCTCTTGGTAGTTTTTACACTACCTTGGTAGGCATTTGAAAGGCACCACAAAAGTTGTTCTACCTGCTTTCTGGGCTGAGATGGGGAACCGCTGAATTTTGGACTCGGCTGGTGACAAAATGTTCCAAACACACCCCATGCACAACTCCACCACGGAAGGTGCCAGACAGGAGTTCTCCTGATAGTTTTTACACTACCTTGGTTGGCATTTGAAAGGCACCACAAAAGTTGTTCTACCTGCTTTCTGGGCTGAGATGGGGAAACGCTGAATTTTGGAGTCGGCTGGTGACAAAATGTTCCAAACACACCCCATGCACAACTCCACCGGGGAAGGTGCCAGACAGGAGTTCTCCTGGTAGTTTTACACTACCTTGGTAGGCATTTGAAAGGCACCACAAAAGTTGTTCTTCCTGCTTTCTGGTCTGAGATGGGGAACCGCTGAATTTTGGACTCGGCCGGTGACAAAATGTTCCAAACACACCCCATGCACAACTCCACCGGGGAAGGTGCCAGACAGGAGTTCTCCTGATAGTTTTTACACTACCTTGGTGGGCATTTGAAAGGCACCACAAAAGTTGTTCTACCTGCTTTCTGGGCTGAGATGGGGAAACGCTGAATTTTGGAGTCGGCTGGTGACAAAATGTTCCAAACACACCCCATGCACAACTCCACCGGGGAAGGTGCCAGACAGGAGTTCTCCTGGTAGTTTTTACACTACCTTGGTAGGCATTTGAAAGGCACCACAAAAGTTGTTCTACCTGCTTTCTGGTCTGAGATGGGGAACCGCTGAATTTTGGAGTCGGCCGGTGACAAAATGTTCCAAACACACCCCATGCACAACTCCACCGGGGAAGGTGCCAGACAGGAGTTCTCTTGGTAGTTTTTACACTACCTTGGTAGGCAGCTGAAAGGCACCACAAAAGTTGTTCTACCTGCTTTCTGGGCTGAGATGGGGAACCGCTGAATTTTGGACTCGGCCGGTGACAAAATGTTCCAAACACACCCCATGCACAACTCCACCGGGGAAGGTGCCAGACAGGAGTTCTCCTGGTAGTTTTTACACTACCTTGGTAGGCAGCTGAAAGGCACCACAAAAGTTGTTCTACCTGCTTTCTGGGCTGAGATGGGGAACCGCTGAATTTTGGACTCGGCTGGTGACAAAATGTTCCAAACACACCCCATGCACAACTCCACCACGGAAGGTGCCAGACAGGAGTTCTCTTGGTAGTTTTTACACTACCTTGGTGGGCATTTGAAAGGCACCACAAAAGTTGTTCTACCTGCTTTCTGGGCTGAGATGGGGAAACGCTGAATTTTGGAGTCGGCTGGTGACAAAATGTTCCAAACACACCCCATGCACAACTCCACCGGGGAAGGTGCCAGACAGGAGTTCTCCTGGTAGTTTTTACACTACCTTGGTAGGCATTTGAAAGGCACCACAAAAGTTGTTCTTCCTGCTTTCTGGTCTGAGATGGGGAACCGCTGAATTTTGGAGTCGGCCGGTGACAAAATGTTCCAAACACACCCCATGCACAACTCCACCGGGGAAGGTGCCAGACAGGAGTTCTCCTGGTAGTTTTTACACTACCTTGGTAGGCAGCTGAAAGGCACCACAAAAGTTGTTCTACCTGCTTTCTGGGCTGAGATGGGGAAACGCTGAATTTTGGACTCGGCTGGTGACAAAATGTTCCAAACACACCCCATGCACAACTCCACCGGGGAAGGTGCCAGACAGGAGTTCTCTTGGTAGTTTTTACACTACCTTGGTAGGAATTTGAAAGGCACCACAAAAGTTGTTCTACCTGCTTTCTGGGCTGAGATGGGGAATCGCTGAATTTTGGAGTCGGCCGGTGACAAAATGTTCCAAACACACCCCATGCACAACTCCACCGGGGAAGGTGCCAGACAGGAGTTCTCTTGGTAGTTTTTACACTACCTTGGTAGGCATCTGAAAGATACCACAAAAGTTGTTCTACCTGCTTTCTGGGCTGAGATGGGGAATCGCTGAATTTTGGACTCGGCTGGTGACAAAATGTTCCAAACACACCCCATGCACAACTCCACCGGGGAAGGTGCCAGACAGGAGTTCTCCTGGTAGTTTTTACACTACCTTGGTAGGCAGCTGAAAGGCACCACAAAAGTTGTTCTACCTGCTTTCTGGGCTGAGATGGGGAACCGCTGAATTTTGGAGTCGGCCGGTGACAAAATGTTCCAAACACACCCCATGCACAACTCCACCGGGGAAGGTGCCAGACAGGAGTTCTCTTGGTAGTTTTTACACTACCTTGGTAGGCAGCTGAAAGGCACCACAAAAGTTGTTCTACCTGCTTTCTGGGCTGAGATGGGGAACCGCTGAATTTTGGAGTCGGCTGGTGACAAAATGTTCCAAACACACCCCATGCAGAACTCCACCGGGGAAGGTGCCAGACAGGAGTTCTCCTGGTAGTTTTTACACTACCTTGGTAGGCATCTGAAAGACACCACAAAAGTTGTTCTACCTGCTTTCTGGGCTGAGATGGGGAATCGCTGAATTTTGGACTCGGCTGGTGACAAAATGTTCCAAACACACCCCATGCACAACTCCACCGGGGAAGGTGCCAGACAGGAGTTCTCCTGGTAGTTTTTACATTGCTCCGGTAGGCATCTGAAAGACACCACAAAAGTTGTTCTACCTGCTTTCTGGGCTGAGATGGGGAAACGCTGAATTTTGGACTCGGCTGGTGACAAAATGTTCCAAACACACCCCATGCACAACTCCACCGGGGAAGGTGCCAGACAGGAGTTCTCCTGATAGTTTTTACACTACCTTGGTGGGCATTTGAAAGGTACCACAAAAGTTGTTCTACCTGCTTTCTGGGCTGAGATGGGGAAACGCTGAATTTTGGAGTCGGCTGGTGACAAAATGTTCCAAACACACCCCCTGCACAACTCCACCGGGGAAGGTGCCAGACAGGAGTTCTCCTGGTAGTTTTTACACTACCTTGGTAGGCATTTGAAAGGCACCACAAAAGTTGTTCTTCCTGCTTTCTGGTCTGAGATGGGGAACCGCTGAATTTTGGACTCGGCTGGTGACAAAATGTTCCAAACACACCCCATGCACAACTCCACCGGGGAAGGTGCCAGACAGGAGTTCTCCTGGTAGTTTTTACACTACCTTGGTAGGCAGCTGAAAGGCACCACAAAAGTTGTTCTACCTGCTTTCTGGGCTGAGATGGGGAAACGCTGAATTTTGGACTCGGCTGGTGACAAAATGTTCCAAACACACCCCATGCACAACTCCACCGGGGAAGGTGCCAGGCAGGAGTTCTCTTGGTAGTTTTTACACTACCTTGGTAGGCATTTGAAAGGCACCACAAAAGTTGTTCTACCTGCTTTCTGGGCTGAGATGGGGAATCGCTGAATTTTGGACTCGGCTGGTGACAAAATGTTCCAAACACACCCCCTGCACAACTCCACCGGGGAAGGTGCCAGACAGGAGTTCTCTTGGTAGTTTTTACACTACCTTGGTAGGCATTTGAAAGGCACCACAAAAGTTGTTCTACCTGCTTTCTGGGCTGAGATGGGGAACCGCTGAATTTTGGACTCGGCTGGTGACAAAATGTTCTAAACACACCCCATGCACAACTCCACCGGGGAAGGTGCCAGACAGGAGTTCTCAGTAGTTTTTACACTACCTTGGTAGGCATTTGAAAGGCACCACAAAAGTTGTTCTACCTGCTTTCGGGGCTGAGATGGGGAACCGCTGAATTTTGGACTCGGCCGGTGAAAAAATGTTCCAAACACACCCCATGCACAACTCCACCGGGGAAGGTGCCAGACAGGAGTTCTCTTAGTAGTTTTTACACTACCTTGGTAGGCATCTGAAAGACACCACAAAAGTTGTTCTACCTGCTTTCTGGGCTGAGATGGGGAACCGCTGAATTTTGGACTCGGCTGGTGACAAAATGTTCCAAACACACCCCCTGCACAACTCCACCGGGGAAGGTGCCAGACAGGAGTTCTCCTGGTAGTTTTTACATTGCTCCGGTAGGCATCTGAAAGACACCACAAAAGTTGTTCTACCTGCTTTCTGGGCTGAGATGGGGAACCGCTGAATTTTGGAGTCGGCCGGTGACAAAATGTTCCAAACACACCCCATGCACAACTCCACCGGGGAAGGTGCCAGACAGGAGTTCTCCTGGTAGTTTTTACATTGCTCCGGTAGGCATCTGAAAGACACCACAAAAGTTGTTCTACCTGCTTTCTGGGCTGAGATGGGGAACCGCTGAATTTTGGAGTCGGCCGGTGACAAAATGTTCCAAACACACCCCATGCACAACTCCACCGGGGAAGGTGCCAGGAACGAATTCTGTTGGTAGTTTTTACACTACCTTGGTAGGCAGCTGAAAGGCACAAGAAAAGTTGTACCTGCTTTGTGGGCTGAGATGGGGAACCGCTGAATTTTGGAGTCGGCTGGTGACAAAATGTTCCAAACACACCCCATGCACAACTCCACCGGGGAAGGTGCCAGACAGGAGTTCTCTTGGTAGTTTTTACACTACCTTGGTAGGCAGCTGAAAGGCACCACAAAAGTTGTTCTACCTGCTTTCTGGGCTGAGATGGGGAAACGCTGAATTTTGGAGTCGGCTGGTGACAAAATGTTCCAAACACACCCCCTGCACAACTCCACCGGGGAAGGTGCCAGACAGGAGTTCTCTTAGTAGTTTTTACATTGCTCCGGTAGGCAGCTGAAAGGCACCACAAAAGTTGTTCTACCTGCTTTCTGGGCTGAGATGGGGAACCGCTGAATTTTGGACTCGGCTGGTGACAAAATGTTCCAAACACACCCCATGCACAACTCCACCGGGGAAGGTGCCAGACAGGAGTTCTCCTGGTAGTTTTTACACTACCTTGGTAGGCATCTGAAAGACACCACAAAAGTTGTTCTACCTGCTTTCTGGGCTGAGATGGGGAACCGCTGAATTTTGGAGTCGGCCGGTGACAAAATGTTCCAAACACACCCCCTGCACAACTCCACCGGGGAAGGTGCCAGACAGGAGTTCTCTTGGTAGTTTTTACACTACCTTGGTAGGCAGCTGAAAGGCACCACAAAAGTTGTTCTACCTGCTTTCTGGGCTGAGATGGGGAACAGCTGAATTTTGGAGTCGGCCGGTGACAAAATGTTCCAAACACACCCCATGCACAACTCCACCGGGGAAGGTGCCAGGAACGAATTCTGTTGGTAGTTTTTACACTACCTTGGTAGGCATCTGAAAGGCACCACAAAAGTTGTTCTACCTGCTTTCTGGGCTGAGATGGGGAACCGCTGAATTTTGGAGTCGGCTGGTGACAAAATGTTCCAAACACACCCCATGCACAACTCCACCGGGGAAGGTGCCAGACAGGAGTTCTCTTGGTAGTTTTTACACTACCTTGGTAGGCAGCTGAAAGGCACCACAAAAGTTGTTCTACCTGCTTTCTGGGCTGAGATGGGGAAACGCTGAATTTTGGAGTCGGCTGGTGACAAAATGTTCCAAACACACCCCATGCACAACTCCACCGGGGAAGGTGCCAGACAGGAGTTCTCCTGGTAGTTTTTACATTGCTCCGGTAGGCAGCTGAAAGGCACCACAAAAGTTTTTCTACCTGCTTTCTGGGCTGAGATGGGGAACCGCTGAATTTTGGACTCGGCCGGTGAAAAAATGTTCCAAACACACCCCATGCACAACTCCACCGGGGAAGGTGCCAGACAGGAGTTCTCTTGGTAGTTTTTACACTACCTTGGTAGGCAGCTGAAAGGCACCACAAAAGTTGTTCTACCTGCTTTCTGGTCTGAGATGGGGAAACGCTGAATTTTGGACTCGGCTGGTGACAAAATGTTCCAAACACACCCCCTGCACAACTCCACCGGGGAAGGTGCCAGACAGGAGTTCTCCTGGTAGTTTTTACACTACCTTGGTAGGCATCTGAAAGGCACCACAAAAGTTGTTCTACCTGCTTTCTGGGCTGAGATGGGGAACCGCTGAATTTTGGACTCGGCCGGTGACAAAATGTTCCAAACACACCCCATGCACAACTCCACCGGGGAAGGTGCCAGACAGGAGTTCTCCTGGTAGTTTTTACACTACATTGGTAGGCACCTGAAAGGCACCACAAAAGTTGTTCTACCTGCTTTCTGGGCTGAGATGGGGAATCGCTGAATTTTGGACTCGGCTGGTGACAAAATGTTCCAAACACACCCCCTGCACAACTCCACCGGGGAAGGTGCCAGACAGGAGTTCTCTTGGTAGTTTTTACACTACCTTGGTAGGCAGCTGAAAGGCACCACAAAAGTTGTTCTACCTGCTTTCTGGGCTGAGATGGGGAACCGCTGAATTTTGGACTCGGCTGGTGACAAAATGTTCTAAACACACCCCATGCACAACTCCACCGGGGAAGGTGCCAGACAGGAGTTCTCAGTAGTTTTTACACTACCTTGGTAGGCATTTGAAAGGCACCACAAAAGTTGTTCTACCTGCTTTCTGGGCTGAGATGGGGAAACGCTGAATTTTGGACTCGGCTGGTGACAAAATGTTCCAAACACACCCCATGCACAACTCCACCGGGGAAGGTGCCAGACAGGAGTTCTCTTAGTAGTTTTTACACTACCTTGGTAGGCATCTGAAAGACACCACAAAAGTTGTTCTACCTGCTTTCTGGGCTGAGATGGGGAACCGCTGAATTTTGGACTCGGCTGGTGACAAAATGTTCCAAACACACCCCCTGCACAACTCCACCGGGGAAGGTGCCAGACAGGAGTTCTCCTGGTAGTTTTTACATTGCTCCGGTAGGCATCTGAAAGACACCACAAAAGTTGTTCTACCTGCTTTCTGGGCTGAGATGGGGAACCGCTGAATTTTGGAGTCGGCCGGTGACAAAATGTTCCAAACACACCCCATGCACAACTCCACCGGGGAAGGTGCCAGACAGGAGTTCTCTTGGTAGTTTTTACATTGCTCCGGTAGGCATCTGAAAGACACCACAAAAGTTGTTCTACCTGCTTTCTGGGCTGAGATGGGGAACCGCTGAATTTTGGAGTCGGCCGGTGACAAAATGTTCCAAACACACCCCATGCACAACTCCACCGGGGAAGGTGCCAGGAACGAATTCTGTTGGTAGTTTTTACACTACCTTGGTAGGCAGCTGAAAGGCACAAGAAAAGTTGTTGTACCTGCTTTGTGGGCTGAGATGGGGAACCGCTGAATTTTGGAGTCGGCTGGTGACAAAATGTTCCAAACACACCCCATGCACAACTCCACCGGGGAAGGTGCCAGACAGGAGTTCTCTTGGTAGTTTTTACACTACCTTGGTAGGCAGCTGAAAGGCACCACAAAAGTTGTTCTACCTGCTTTCTGGGCTGAGATGGGGAAACGCTGAATTTTGGAGTCGGCTGGTGACAAAATGTTCCAAACACACCCCATGCACAACTCCACCGGGGAAGGTGCCAGACAGGAGTTCTCTTAGTAGTTTTTACATTGCTCCGGTAGGCAGCTGAAAGGCACCACAAAAGTTGTTCTACCTGCTTTCTGGGCTGAGATGGGGAACCGCTGAATTTTGGACTCGGCTGGTGACAAAATGTTCCAAACACACCCCATGCACAACTCCACCGGGGAAGGTGCCAGACAGGAGTTCTCCTGGTAGTTTTTACACTACCTTGGTAGGCATCTGAAAGACACCACAAAAGTTGTTCTACCTGCTTTCTGGGCTGAGATGGGGAACCGCTGAATTTTGGAGTCGGCCGGTGACAAAATGTTCCAAACACACCCCCTGCACAACTCCTCCGGGGAAGGTGCCAGAAACGAGTTCTGTTGGTAGTTTTTACACTACCCCGGTAGGCAAGAGAAAGGCACTACAAAAGTTGTTCTACCTGCTTTCTGGGCTGAGATGGGGAACAGCTGAATTTTGGAGTCGGCCGGTGACAAAATGTTCCAAACACACCCCATGCACAACTCCACCGGGGAAGGTGCCAGGAACGAATTCTGTTGGTAGTTTTTACACTACCTTGGTAGGCATCTGAAAGGCACCACAAAAGTTGTTCTACCTGCTTTCTGGGCTGAGATGGGGAACCGGTGAATTTTGGAGTCGGCTGGTGACAAAATGTTCCAAACACACCCCATGCACAACTCCACCGGGGAAGGTGCCAGACAGGAGTTCTCTTGGTAGTTTTTACACTACCTTGGTAGGCAGCTGAAAGGCACCACAAAAGTTGTTCTACCTGCTTTCTGGGCTGAGATGGGGAAACGCTGAATTTTGGAGTCGGCTGGTGACAAAATGTTCCAAACACACCCCATGCACAACTCCACCGGGGAAGGTGCCAGACAGGAGTTCTCCTGGTAGTTTTTACATTGCTCCGGTAGGCAGCTGAAAGGCACCACAAAAGTTTTTCTACCTGCTTTCTGGGCTGAGATGGGGAACCGCTGAATTTTGGACTCGGCCGGTGAAAAAATGTTCCAAACACACCCCATGCACAACTCCACCGGGGAAGGTGCCAGACAGGAGTTCTCTTGGTAGTTTTTACACTACCTTGGTAGGCAGCTGAAAGGCACCACAAAAGTTGTTCTACCTGCTTTCTGGGCTGAGATGGGGAAACGCTGAATTTTGGACTCGGCTGGTGACAAAATGTTCCAAACACACCCCCTGCACAACTCCACCGGGGAAGGTGCCAGACAGGAGTTCTCCTGGTAGTTTTTACACTACCTTGGTAGGCAGCTGAAAGGCACCACAAAAGTTGTTCTACCTGCTTTCTGGGCTGAGATGGGGAACCGCTGAATTTTGGACTCGGCCGGTGACAAAATGTTCCAAACACACCTCATGCACAACTCCACCGGGGAAGGTGCCAGACAGGAGTTCTCCTGGTAGTTTTTACACTACATTGGTAGGCACCTGAAAGGCACCACAAAAGTTGTTCTACCTGCTTTCTGGGCTGAGATGGGGAAACGCTGAATTTTGGACTCGGCTGGTGACAAAATGTTCCAAACACACCCCATGCACAACTCCACCGGGGAAGGTGCCAGACAGGAGTTCTCCTGGTAGTTTTTACACTACCTTGGTGGGCATTTGAAAGGCACCACAAAAGTTGTTCTACCTGCTTTCTGGGCTGAGATGGGGAACCGCTGAATTTTGGACTCGGCTGGTGACAAAATGTTCCAAACACACCCCCTGCACAACTCCACCGGGGAAGGTGCCAGACAGGAGTTCTCCTGGTAGTTTTTACACTACCTTGGTAGGCATTTGAAAGGCACCACAAAAGTTGTTCTTCCTGCTTTCTGGTCTGAGATGGGGAACCGCTGAATTTTGGAGTCGGCCGGTGACAAAATGTTCCAAACACACCCCATGCACAACTCCACCGGGGAAGGTGCCAGACAGGAGTTCTCTTGGTAGTTTTTACACTACCTTGGTAGGCATTTGAAAGGCACCACAAAAGTTGTTCTACCTGCTTTCTGGGCTGAGATGGGGAATCGCTGAATTTTGGAGTCGGCCGGAAACAAAATGTTCCAAACACACCCCCTGCACAACTCCACCGGGGAAGGTGCCAGACAGGAGTTCTCTTGGTAGTTTTTACACTACCTTGGTAGGCATCTGAAAGACACCACAAAAGTTGTTCTACCTGCTTTCTGGGCTGAGATGGGGAACCGCTGAATTTTGGACTCGGCTGGTGACAAAATGTTCCAAACACACCCCATGCACAACTCCACCGGGGAAGGTGCCAGACAGGAGTTCTCCTGGTAGTTTTTACACTACCTTGGTAGGCATTTGAAAGGCACCACAAAAGTTGTTCTACCTGCTTTCTGGGCTGAGATGGGGAATCGCTGAATTTTGGAGTCGGCCGGAAACAAAATGTTCCAAACACACCCCCTGCACAACTCCACCGGGGAAGGTGCCAGACAGGAGTTCTCTTGGTAGTTTTTACACTACCTTGGTAGGCATCTGAAAGACACCACAAAAGTTGTTCTACCTGCTTTCTGGGCTGAGATGGGGAACCGCTGAATTTTGGACTCGGCTGGTGACAAAATGTTCCAAACACACCCCATGCACAACTCCACCGGGGAAGGTGCCAGACAGGAGTTCTCCTGGTAGTTTTTACACTACCTTGGTAGGCATCTGAAAGACACCACAAAAGTTGTTCTACCTGCTTTCTGGGCTGAGATGGGGAACCGCTGAATTTTGGAGTCGGCCGGTGACAAAATGTTCCAAACACACCCCCTGCACAACTCCTCCGGGGAAGGTGCCAGAAACGAGTTCTGTTGGTAGTTTTTACACTACCCCGGTAGGCAAGAGAAAGGCACTACAAAAGTTGTTCTACCTGCTTTCTGGGCTGAGATGGGGAACCGCTGAATTTTGGAGTCGGCCGGTGACAAAATGTTCCAAACACACCCCATGCACAACTCCACCGGGGAAGGTGCCAGGAACGAATTCTGTTGGTAGTTTTTACACTACCTTGGTAAGCATCTGAAAGGCACCACAAAAGTTGTTCTACCTGCTTTCTGGGCTGAGATGGGGAACCGCTGAATTTTGGAGTCGGCTGGTGACAAAATGTTCCAAACACACCCCCTGCACAACTCCACCGGGGAAGGTGCCAGACAGGAGTTCTCTTGGTAGTTTTTACACTACCTTGGTAGGCAGCTGAAAGGCACCACAAAAGTTGTTCTACCTGCTTTCTGGGCTGAGATGGGGAACCGCTGAATTTTGGAGTCGGCCGGTGACAAAATGTTCCAAACACACCCCCTGCACAACTCCACCGGGGAAGGTGCCAGACAGGAGTTCTCTTGGTAGTTTTTACACTACCTTGGTAGGCAGCTGAAAGGCACCACAAAAGTTGTTCTACCTGCTTTCTGGGCTGAGATGGGGAACAGCTGAATTTTGGAGTCGGCCGGTGACAAAATGTTCCAAACACACCCCATGCACAACTCCACCGGGGAAGGTGCCAGGAACGAATTCTGTTGGTAGTTTTTACACTACCTTGGTAGGCATCTGAAAGGCACCACAAAAGTTGTTCTACCTGCTTTCTGGGCTGAGATGGGGAACCGCTGAATTTTGGAGTCGGCTGGTGACAAAATGTTCCAAACACACCCCATGCACAACTCCACCGGGGAAGGTGCCAGACAGGAGTTCTCTTGGTAGTTTTTACACTACCTTGGTAGGCAGCTGAAAGGCACCACAAAAGTTGTTCTACCTGCTTTCTGGGCTGAGATGGGGAAACGCTGAATTTTGGAGTCGGCTGGTGACAAAATGTTCCAAACACACCCCATGCACAACTCCACCGGGGAAGGTGCCAGACAGGAGTTCTCCTGGTAGTTTTTACATTGCTCCGGTAGGCAGCTGAAAGGCACCACAAAAGTTTTTCTACCTGCTTTCTGGGCTGAGATGGGGAACCGCTGAATTTTGGACTCGGCCGGTGAAAAAATGTTCCAAACACACCCCATGCACAACTCCACCGGGGAAGGTGCCAGACAGGAGTTCTCTTGGTAGTTTTTACACTACCTTGGTAGGCAGCTGAAAGGCACCACAAAAGTTGTTCTACCTGCTTTCTGGTCTGAGATGGGGAAACGCTGAATTTTGGACTCGGCTGGTGACAAAATGTTCCAAACACACCCCCTGCACAACTCCACCGGGGAAGGTGCCAGACAGGAGTTCTCCTGGTAGTTTTTACACTACCTTGGTAGGCATCTGAAAGGCACCACAAAAGTTGTTCTACCTGCTTTCTGGGCTGAGATGGGGAACCGCTGAATTTTGGACTCGGCCGGTGACAAAATGTTCCAAACACACCCCATGCACAACTCCACCGGGGAAGGTGCCAGACAGGAGTTCTCCTGGTAGTTTTTACACTACATTGGTAGGCACCTGAAAGGCACCACAAAAGTTGTTCTACCTGCTTTCTGGGCTGAGATGGGGAATCGCTGAATTTTGGACTCGGCTGGTGACAAAATGTTCCAAACACACCCCCTGCACAACTCCACCGGGGAAGGTGCCAGACAGGAGTTCTCTTGGTAGTTTTTACACTACCTTGGTAGGCAGCTGAAAGGCACCACAAAAGTTGTTCTACCTGCTTTCTGGGCTGAGATGGGGAACCGCTGAATTTTGGACTCGGCTGGTGACAAAATGTTCTAAACACACCCCATGCACAACTCCACCGGGGAAGGTGCCAGACAGGAGTTCTCAGTAGTTTTTACACTACCTTGGTAGGCATTTGAAAGGCACCACAAAAGTTGTTCTACCTGCTTTCTGGGCTGAGATGGGGAAACGCTGAATTTTGGACTCGGCTGGTGACAAAATGTTCCAAACACACCCCATGCACAACTCCACCGGGGAAGGTGCCAGACAGGAGTTCTCTTAGTAGTTTTTACACTACCTTGGTAGGCATCTGAAAGACACCACAAAAGTTGTTCTACCTGCTTTCTGGGCTGAGATGGGGAACCGCTGAATTTTGGACTCGGCTGGTGACAAAATGTTCCAAACACACCCCCTGCACAACTCCACCGGGGAAGGTGCCAGACAGGAGTTCTCCTGGTAGTTTTTACATTGCTCCGGTAGGCATCTGAAAGACACCACAAAAGTTGTTCTACCTGCTTTCTGGGCTGAGATGGGGAACCGCTGAATTTTGGAGTCGGCCGGTGACAAAATGTTCCAAACACACCCCATGCACAACTCCACCGGGGAAGGTGCCAGACAGGAGTTCTCTTGGTAGTTTTTACATTGCTCCGGTAGGCATCTGAAAGACACCACAAAAGTTGTTCTACCTGCTTTCTGGGCTGAGATGGGGAACCGCTGAATTTTGGAGTCGGCCGGTGACAAAATGTTCCAAACACACCCCATGCACAACTCCACCGGGGAAGGTGCCAGGAACGAATTCTGTTGGTAGTTTTTACACTACCTTGGTAGGCAGCTGAAAGGCACAAGAAAAGTTGTTGTACCTGCTTTGTGGGCTGAGATGGGGAACCGCTGAATTTTGGAGTCGGCTGGTGACAAAATGTTCCAAACACACCCCATGCACAACTCCACCGGGGAAGGTGCCAGACAGGAGTTCTCTTGGTAGTTTTTACACTACCTTGGTAGGCAGCTGAAAGGCACCACAAAAGTTGTTCTACCTGCTTTCTGGGCTGAGATGGGGAAACGCTGAATTTTGGAGTCGGCTGGTGACAAAATGTTCCAAACACACCCCATGCACAACTCCACCGGGGAAGGTGCCAGACAGGAGTTCTCTTAGTAGTTTTTACATTGCTCCGGTAGGCAGCTGAAAGGCACCACAAAAGTTGTTCTACCTGCTTTCTGGGCTGAGATGGGGAACCGCTGAATTTTGGACTCGGCTGGTGACAAAATGTTCCAAACACACCCCATGCACAACTCCACCGGGGAAGGTGCCAGACAGGAGTTCTCCTGGTAGTTTTTACACTACCTTGGTAGGCATCTGAAAGACACCACAAAAGTTGTTCTACCTGCTTTCTGGGCTGAGATGGGGAACCGCTGAATTTTGGAGTCGGCCGGTGACAAAATGTTCCAAACACACCCCCTGCACAACTCCTCCGGGGAAGGTGCCAGAAACGAGTTCTGTTGGTAGTTTTTACACTACCCCGGTAGGCAAGAGAAAGGCACTACAAAAGTTGTTCTACCTGCTTTCTGGGCTGAGATGGGGAACAGCTGAATTTTGGAGTCGGCCGGTGACAAAATGTTCCAAACACACCCCATGCACAACTCCACCGGGGAAGGTGCCAGGAACGAATTCTGTTGGTAGTTTTTACACTACCTTGGTAGGCATCTGAAAGGCACCACAAAAGTTGTTCTACCTGCTTTCTGGGCTGAGATGGGGAACCGGTGAATTTTGGAGTCGGCTGGTGACAAAATGTTCCAAACACACCCCATGCACAACTCCACCGGGGAAGGTGCCAGACAGGAGTTCTCTTGGTAGTTTTTACACTACCTTGGTAGGCAGCTGAAAGGCACCACAAAAGTTGTTCTACCTGCTTTCTGGGCTGAGATGGGGAAACGCTGAATTTTGGAGTCGGCTGGTGACAAAATGTTCCAAACACACCCCATGCACAACTCCACCGGGGAAGGTGCCAGACAGGAGTTCTCCTGGTAGTTTTTACATTGCTCCGGTAGGCAGCTGAAAGGCACCACAAAAGTTTTTCTACCTGCTTTCTGGGCTGAGATGGGGAACCGCTGAATTTTGGACTCGGCCGGTGAAAAAATGTTCCAAACACACCCCATGCACAACTCCACCGGGGAAGGTGCCAGACAGGAGTTCTCTTGGTAGTTTTTACACTACCTTGGTAGGCAGCTGAAAGGCACCACAAAAGTTGTTCTACCTGCTTTCTGGGCTGAGATGGGGAAACGCTGAATTTTGGACTCGGCTGGTGACAAAATGTTCCAAACACACCCCCTGCACAACTCCACCGGGGAAGGTGCCAGACAGGAGTTCTCCTGGTAGTTTTTACACTACCTTGGTAGGCAGCTGAAAGGCACCACAAAAGTTGTTCTACCTGCTTTCTGGGCTGAGATGGGGAACCGCTGAATTTTGGACTCGGCCGGTGACAAAATGTTCCAAACACACCTCATGCACAACTCCACCGGGGAAGGTGCCAGACAGGAGTTCTCCTGGTAGTTTTTACACTACATTGGTAGGCACCTGAAAGGCACCACAAAAGTTGTTCTACCTGCTTTCTGGGCTGAGATGGGGAAACGCTGAATTTTGGACTCGGCTGGTGACAAAATGTTCCAAACACACCCCATGCACAACTCCACCGGGGAAGGTGCCAGACAGGAGTTCTCCTGGTAGTTTTTACACTACCTTGGTGGGCATTTGAAAGGCACCACAAAAGTTGTTCTACCTGCTTTCTGGGCTGAGATGGGGAACCGCTGAATTTTGGACTCGGCTGGTGACAAAATGTTCCAAACACACCCCCTGCACAACTCCACCGGGGAAGGTGCCAGACAGGAGTTCTCCTGGTAGTTTTTACACTACCTTGGTAGGCATTTGAAAGGCACCACAAAAGTTGTTCTTCCTGCTTTCTGGTCTGAGATGGGGAACCGCTGAATTTTGGAGTCGGCCGGTGACAAAATGTTCCAAACACACCCCATGCACAACTCCACCGGGGAAGGTGCCAGACAGGAGTTCTCTTGGTAGTTTTTACACTACCTTGGTAGGCATTTGAAAGGCACCACAAAAGTTGTTCTACCTGCTTTCTGGGCTGAGATGGGGAATCGCTGAATTTTGGAGTCGGCCGGAAACAAAATGTTCCAAACACACCCCCTGCACAACTCCACCGGGGAAGGTGCCAGACAGGAGTTCTCTTGGTAGTTTTTACACTACCTTGGTAGGCATCTGAAAGACACCACAAAAGTTGTTCTACCTGCTTTCTGGGCTGAGATGGGGAACCGCTGAATTTTGGACTCGGCTGGTGACAAAATGTTCCAATCACACCCCATGCACAACTCCACCGGGGAAGGTGCCAGACAGGAGTTCTCCTGGTAGTTTTTACACTACCTTGGTAGGCATTTGAAAGGCACCACAAAAGTTGTTCTACCTGCTTTCTGGGCTGAGATGGGGAATCGCTGAATTTTGGAGTCGGCCGGAAACAAAATGTTCCAAACACACCCCCTGCACAACTCCACCGGGGAAGGTGCCAGACAGGAGTTCTCTTGGTAGTTTTTACACTACCTTGGTAGGCATCTGAAAGACACCACAAAAGTTGTTCTACCTGCTTTCTGGGCTGAGATGGGGAACCGCTGAATTTTGGACTCGGCTGGTGACAAAATGTTCCAAACACACCCCATGCACAACTCCACCGGGGAAGGTGCCAGACAGGAGTTCTCCTGGTAGTTTTTACACTACCTTGGTAGGCATCTGAAAGACACCACAAAAGTTGTTCTACCTGCTTTCTGGGCTGAGATGGGGAACCGCTGAATTTTGGAGTCGGCCGGTGACAAAATGTTCCAAACACACCCCCTGCACAACTCCTCCGGGGAAGGTGCCAGAAACGAGTTCTGTTGGTAGTTTTTACACTACCCCGGTAGGCAAGAGAAAGGCACTACAAAAGTTGTTCTACCTGCTTTCTGGGCTGAGATGGGGAACCGCTGAATTTTGGAGTCGGCCGGTGACAAAATGTTCCAAACACACCCCATGCACAACTCCACCGGGGAAGGTGCCAGGAACGAATTCTGTTGGTAGTTTTTACACTACCTTGGTAAGCATCTGAAAGGCACCACAAAAGTTGTTCTACCTGCTTTCTGGGCTGAGATGGGGAACCGCTGAATTTTGGAGTCGGCTGGTGACAAAATGTTCCAAACACACCCCCTGCACAACTCCACCGGGGAAGGTGCCAGACAGGAGTTCTCTTGGTAGTTTTTACACTACCTTGGTAGGCAGCTGAAAGGCACCACAAAAGTTGTTCTACCTGCTTTCTGGGCTGAGATGGGGAAACGCTGAATTTTGGACTCGGCCGGTGACAAAATGTTCCAAACACACCCCATGCACAACTCCACCGGGGAAGGTGCCAGACAGGAGTTTTCTTGATAGATTTTACATTGCTCTGGTAGGCACCTCAAAGACACCACAAAACTCCTTCTACCTGCTTTCTGGGCTGAGATGGGGAACCGCTGAATTTTGGACTCGGCTGGTGACAAAATGTTCCAAAGACACCCCATGCACAACTCCACCGGGGAAGGTGCCAGACAGGAGTTCTCTTAATAGTTTTTACACTACCTTGGTAGGCACCTGAAAGACACCACAAAAGTTGTTCTACCTGCTTTCTGGGCTGAGATGGGGAACCGCTGAATTTTGGACTCCGCTGGTGACAAAATGTTCCAAACACACCCCCTGCACAACTCCACCGGGGAAGGTGCCAGGCAGGAGTTCTCCTGCTAGTTTTTACATTGCTCTGGTAGGCATCTGAAAGATACCACAAAAGTTGTTCTACCTGCTTTCTGGGCTGAGATGGGGAACCGCTGAATTTTGGACTCGGCCGGTGAAAAAATGTTCCAAACACACCCCATGCACAACTCCACCGGGGAAGGTGCCAGACAGGAGTTCTCTTGGTAGTTTTTACACTACCTTGGTAGGCAGCTGAAAGGCACCACAAAAGTTGTTCTACCTGCTTTCTGGTCTGAGATGGGGAAACGCTGAATTTTGGACTCGGCTGGTGACAAAATGTTCCAAACACACCCCCTGCACAACTCCACCGGGGAAGGTGCCAGACAGGAGTTCTCCTGGTAGTTTTTACACTACCTTGGTAGGCAGCTGAAAGGCACCACAAAAGTTGTTCTACCTGCTTTCTGGGCTGAGATGGGGAACCGCTGAATTTTGGACTCGGCCGGTGACAAAATGTTCCAAACACACCCCATGCACAACTCCACCGGGGAAGGTGCCAGACAGGAGTTCTCCTGGTAGTTTTTACACTACATTGGTAGGCACCTGAAAGGCACCACAAAAGTTGTTCTACCTGCTTTCTGGGCTGAGATGGGGAATCGCTGAATTTTGGACTCGGCTGGTGACAAAATGTTCCAAACACACCCCCTGCACAACTCCACCGGGGAAGGTGCCAGACAGGAGTTCTCTTGGTAGTTTTTACACTACCTTGGTAGGCATTTGAAAGGCACCACAAAAGTTGTTCTACCTGCTTTCTGGGCTGAGATGGGGAACCGCTGAATTTTGGACTCGGCTGGTGACAAAATGTTCTAAACACACCCCATGCACAACTCCACCGGGGAAGGTGCCAGACAGGAGTTCTCAGTAGTTTTTACACTACCTTGGTAGGCATTTGAAAGGCACCACAAAAGTTGTTCTACCTGCTTTCGGGGCTGAGATGGGGAACCGCTGAATTTTGGACTCGGCCGGTGAAAAAATGTTCCAAACACACCCCATGCACAACTCCACCGGGGAAGGTGCCAGACAGGAGTTCTCTTAGTAGTTTTTACACTACCTTGGTAGGCATCTGAAAGACACCACAAAAGTTGTTCTACCTGCTTTCTGGGCTGAGATGGGGAACCGCTGAATTTTGGACTCGGCTGGTGACAAAATGTTCCAAACACACCCCCTGCACAACTCCACCGGGGAAGGTGCCAGACAGGAGTTCTCCTGGTAGTTTTTACATTGCTCCGGTAGGCATCTGAAAGACACCACAAAAGTTGTTCTACCTGCTTTCTGGGCTGAGATGGGGAACCGCTGAATTTTGGAGTCGGCCGGTGACAAAATGTTCCAAACACACCCCATGCACAACTCCACCGGGGAAGGTGCCAGACAGGAGTTCTCCTGGTAGTTTTTACATTGCTCCGGTAGGCATCTGAAAGACACCACAAAAGTTGTTCTACCTGCTTTCTGGGCTGAGATGGGGAACCGCTGAATTTTGGAGTCGGCCGGTGACAAAATGTTCCAAACACACCCCATGCACAACTCCACCGGGGAAGGTGCCAGGAACGAATTCTGTTGGTAGTTTTTACACTACCTTGGTAGGCAGCTGAAAGGCACAAGAAAAGTTGTTGTACCTGCTTTCTGGGCTGAGATGGGGAACCGCTGAATTTTGGAGTCGGCTGGTGACAAAATGTTCCAAACACACCCCATGCACAACTCCACCGGGGAAGGTGCCAGACAGGAGTTCTCTTGGTAGTTTTTACACTACCTTGGTAGGCAGCTGAAAGGCACCACAAAAGTTGTTCTACCTGCTTTCTGGGCTGAGATGGGGAAACGCTGAATTTTGGAGTCGGCTGGTGACAAAATGTTCCAAACACACCCCATGCACAACTCCACCGGGGAAGGTGCCAGACAGGAGTTCTCTTAGTAGTTTTTACATTGCTCCGGTAGGCAGCTGAAAGGCACCACAAAAGTTGTTCTACCTGCTTTCTGGGCTGAGATGGGGAACCGCTGAATTTTGGACTCGGCTGGTGACAAAATGTTCCAAACACACCCCATGCACAACTCCACCGGGGAAGGTGCCAGACAGGAGTTCTCCTGGTAGTTTTTACACTACCTTGGTAGGCATCTGAAAGACACCACAAAAGTTGTTCTACCTGCTTTCTGGGCTGAGATGGGGAACCGCTGAATTTTGGAGTCGGCCGGTGACAAAATGTTCCAAACACACCCCCTGCACAACTCCTCCGGGGAAGGTGCCAGAAACGAGTTCTGTTGGTAGTTTTTACACTACCCCGGTAGGCAAGAGAAAGGCACTACAAAAGTTGTTCTACCTGCTTTCTGGGCTGAGATGGGGAACAGCTGAATTTTGGAGTCGGCCGGTGACAAAATGTTCCAAACACACCCCATGCACAACTCCACCGGGGAAGGTGCCAGGAACGAATTCTGTTGGTAGTTTTTACACTACCTTGGTAGGCATCTGAAAGGCACCACAAAAGTTGTTCTACCTGCTTTCTGGGCTGAGATGGGGAACCGGTGAATTTTGGAGTCGGCTGGTGACAAAATGTTCCAAACACACCCCCTGCACAACTCCACCGGGGAAGGTGCCAGACAGGAGTTCTCTTGGTAGTTTTTACACTACCTTGGTAGGCAGCTGAAAGGCACCACAAAAGTTGTTCTACCTGCTTTCTGGGCTGAGATGGGGAAACGCTGAATTTTGGACTCGGCTGGTGACAAAATGTTCCAAACACACCCCATGCACAACTCCACCGGGGAAGGTGCCAGACAGGAGTTCTCCTGGTAGTTTTTACACTACCTTGGTAGGCAGCTGAAAGGCACCACAAAAGTTGTTCTACCTGCTTTCTGGGCTGAGATGGGGAACCGCTGAATTTTGGACTCGGCCGGTGACAAAATGTTCCAAACACACCCCATGCACAACTCCACCGGGGAAGGTGCCAGACAGGAGTTCTCCTGGTAGTTTTTACACTACATTGGTAGGCACCTGAAAGGCACCACAAAAGTTGTTCTACCTGCTTTCTGGGCTGAGATGGGGAATCGCTGAATTTTGGACTCGGCTGGTGACAAAATGTTCCAAACACACCCCCTGCACAACTCCACCGGGGAAGGTGCCAGACAGGAGTTCTCTTGGTAGTTTTTACACTACCTTGGTAGGCATTTGAAAGGCACCACAAAAGTTGTTCTACCTGCTTTCTGGGCTGAGATGGGGAACCGCTGAATTTTGGACTCGGCTGGTGACAAAATGTTCTAAACACACCCCATGCACAACTCCACCGGGGAAGGTGCCAGACAGGAGTTCTCAGTAGTTTTTACACTACCTTGGTAGGCATTTGAAAGGCACCACAAAAGTTGTTCTACCTGCTTTCGGGGCTGAGATGGGGAACCGCTGAATTTTGGACTCGGCCGGTGAAAAAATGTTCCAAACACACCCCATGCACAACTCCACCGGGGAAGGTGCCAGACAGGAGTTCTCTTAGTAGTTTTTACACTACCTTGGTAGGCATCTGAAAGACACCACAAAAGTTGTTCTACCTGCTTTCTGGGCTGAGATGGGGAACCGCTGAATTTTGGACTCGGCTGGTGACAAAATGTTCCAAACACACCCCCTGCACAACTCCACCGGGGAAGGTGCCAGACAGGAGTTCTCCTGGTAGTTTTTACATTGCTCCGGTAGGCATCTGAAAGACACCACAAAAGTTGTTCTACCTGCTTTCTGGGCTGAGATGGGGAACCGCTGAATTTTGGAGTCGGCCGGTGACAAAATGTTCCAAACACACCCCATGCACAACTCCACCGGGGAAGGTGCCAGACAGGAGTTCTCCTGGTAGTTTTTACATTGCTCCGGTAGGCATCTGAAAGACACCACAAAAGTTGTTCTACCTGCTTTCTGGGCTGAGATGGGGAACCGCTGAATTTTGGAGTCGGCCGGTGACAAAATGTTCCAAACACACCCCATGCACAACTCCACCGGGGAAGGTGCCAGGAACGAATTCTGTTGGTAGTTTTTACACTACCTTGGTAGGCAGCTGAAAGGCACAAGAAAAGTTGTTGTACCTGCTTTCTGGGCTGAGATGGGGAACCGCTGAATTTTGGACTCGGCTGGTGACAAAATGTTCCAAACACACCCCATGCACAACTCCACCGGGGAAGGTGCCAGACAGGAGTTCTCTTGGTAGTTTTTACACTACCTTGGTAGGCAGCTGAAAGGCACCACAAAAGTTGTTCTACCTGCTTTCTGGGCTGAGATGGGGAAACGCTGAATTTTGGAGTCGGCTGGTGACAAAATGTTCCAAACACACCCCATGCACAACTCCACCGGGGAAGGTGCCAGACAGGAGTTCTCTTAGTAGTTTTTACATTGCTCCGGTAGGCATCTGAAAGGCACCACAAAAGTTGTTCTACCTGCTTTCTGGGCTGAGATGGGGAACCGCTGAATTTTGGACTCGGCTGGTGACAAAATGTTCCAAACACACCCCATGCACAACTCCACCGGGGAAGGTGCCAGACAGGAGTTCTCCTGGTAGTTTTTACACTACCTTGGTAGGCATCTGAAAGACACCACAAAAGTTGTTCTACCTGCTTTCTGGGCTGAGATGGGGAACCGCTGAATTTTGGAGTCGGCCGGTGACAAAATGTTCCAAACACACCCCCTGCACAACTCCTCCGGGGAAGGTGCCAGAAACGAGTTCTGTTGGTAGTTTTTACACTACCCCGGTAGGCAAGAGAAAGGCACTACAAAAGTTGTTCTACCTGCTTTCTGGGCTGAGATGGGGAACAGCTGAATTTTGGAGTCGGCCGGTGACAAAATGTTCCAAACACACCCCATGCACAACTCCACCGGGGAAGGTGCCAGGAACGAATTCTGTTGGTAGTTTTTACACTACCTTGGTAGGCATCTGAAAGGCACCACAAAAGTTGTTCTACCTGCTTTCTGGGCTGAGATGGGGAACCGGTGAATTTTGGAGTCGGCTGGTGACAAAATGTTCCAAACACACCCCCTGCACAACTCCACCGGGGAAGGTGCCAGACAGGAGTTCTCTTGGTAGTTTTTACACTACCTTGGTAGGCAGCTGAAAGGCACCACAAAAGTTGTTCTACCTGCTTTCTGGGCTGAGATGGGGAAACGCTGAATTTTGGACTCGGCTGGTGACAAAATGTTCCAAACACACCCCATGCACAACTCCACCGGGGAAGGTGCCAGACAGGAGTTCTCCTGGTAGTTTTTACATTGCTCCGGTAGGCAGCTGAAAGGCACCACAAAAGTTTTTCTACCTGCTTTCTGGGCTGAGATGGGGAACCGCTGAATTTTGGACTCGGCCGGTGAAAAAATGTTCCAAACACACCCCATGCACAACTCCACCGGGGAAGGTGCCAGACAGGAGTTCTCTTGGTAGTTTTTACACTACCTTGGTAGGCAGCTGAAAGGCACCACAAAAGTTGTTCTACCTGCTTTCTGGTCTGAGATGGGGAAACGCTGAATTTTGGACTCGGCTGGTGACAAAATGTTCCAAACACACCCCCTGCACAACTCCACCGGGGAAGGTGCCAGACAGGAGTTCTCCTGGTAGTTTTTACACTACCTTGGTAGGCAGCTGAAAGGCACCACAAAAGTTGTTCTACCTGCTTTCTGGGCTGAGATGGGGAACCGCTGAATTTTGGACTCGGCCGGTGACAAAATGTTCCAAACACACCTCATGCACAACTCCACCGGGGAAGGTGCCAGACAGGAGTTCTCCTGGTAGTTTTTACACTACATTGGTAGGCACCTGAAAGGCACCACAAAAGTTGTTCTACCTGCTTTCTGGGCTGAGATGGGGAAACGCTGAATTTTGGACTCGGCTGGTGACAAAATGTTCCAAACACACCCCATGCACAACTCCACCGGGGAAGGTGCCAGACAGGAGTTCTCCTGGTAGTTTTTACACTACCTTGGTGGGCATTTGAAAGGCACCACAAAAGTTGTTCTACCTGCTTTCTGGGCTGAGATGGGGAACCGCTGAATTTTGGACTCGGCTGGTGACAAAATGTTCCAAACACACCCCCTGCACAACTCCACCGGGGAAGGTGCCAGACAGGAGTTCTCCTGGTAGTTTTTACACTACCTTGGTAGGCATTTGAAAGGCACCACAAAAGTTGTTCTTCCTGCTTTCTGGTCTGAGATGGGGAACCGCTGAATTTTGGAGTCGGCCGGTGACAAAATGTTCCAAACACACCCCATGCACAACTCCACCGGGGAAGGTGCCAGACAGGAGTTCTCTTGGTAGTTTTTACACTACCTTGGTAGGCATTTGAAAGGCACCACAAAAGTTGTTCTACCTGCTTTCTGGGCTGAGATGGGGAATCGCTGAATTTTGGAGTCGGCCGGAAACAAAATGTTCCAAACACACCCCCTGCACAACTCCACCGGGGAAGGTGCCAGACAGGAGTTCTCTTGGTAGTTTTTACACTACCTTGGTAGGCATCTGAAAGACACCACAAAAGTTGTTCTACCTGCTTTCTGGGCTGAGATGGGGAACCGCTGAATTTTGGACTCGGCTGGTGACAAAATGTTCCAAACACACCCCATGCACAACTCCACCGGGGAAGGTGCCAGACAGGAGTTCTCCTGGTAGTTTTTACACTACCTTGGTAGGCATTTGAAAGGCACCACAAAAGTTGTTCTACCTGCTTTCTGGGCTGAGATGGGGAATCGCTGAATTTTGGAGTCGGCCGGAAACAAAATGTTCCAAACACACCCCCTGCACAACTCCACCGGGGAAGGTGCCAGACAGGAGTTCTCTTGGTAGTTTTTACACTACCTTGGTAGGCATCTGAAAGACACCACAAAAGTTGTTCTACCTGCTTTCTGGGCTGAGATGGGGAACCGCTGAATTTTGGACTCGGCTGGTGACAAAATGTTCCAAACACACCCCATGCACAACTCCACCGGGGAAGGTGCCAGACAGGAGTTCTCCTGGTAGTTTTTACATTGCTCCGGTAGGCATCTGAAAGACACCACAAAAGTTGTTCTACCTGCTTTCTGGGCTGAGATGGGGAACCGCTGAATTTTGGAGTCGGCCGGTGACAAAATGTTCCAAACACACCCCCTGCACAACTCCTCCGGGGAAGGTGCCAGAAACGAGTTCTGTTGGTAGTTTTTACACTACCCCGGTAGGCAAGAGAAAGGCACTACAAAAGTTGTTCTACCTGCTTTCTGGGCTGAGATGGGGAACCGCTGAATTTTGGAGTCGGCCGGTGACAAAATGTTCCAAACACACCCCATGCACAACTCCACCGGGGAAGGTGCCAGGAACGAATTCTGTTGGTAGTTTTTACACTACCTTGGTAAGCATCTGAAAGGCACCACAAAAGTTGTTCTACCTGCTTTCTGGGCTGAGATGGGGAACCGCTGAATTTTGGAGTCGGCTGGTGACAAAATGTTCCAAACACACCCCCTGCACAACTCCACCGGGGAAGGTGCCAGACAGGAGTTCTCTTGGTAGTTTTTACACTACCTTGGTAGGCAGCTGAAAGGCACCACAAAAGTTGTTCTACCTGCTTTCTGGGCTGAGATGGGGAAACGCTGAATTTTGGAGTCGGCTGGTGACAAAATGTTCCAAACACACCCCATGCACAACTCCACCGGGGAAGGTGCCAGACAGGAGTTCTCCTGGTAGTTTTTACACTACCTTGGTAGGCATTTGAAAGGCACCACAAAAGTTGTTCTTCCTGCTTTCTGGTCTGAGATGGGGAACCGCTGAATTTTGGAGTCGGCCGGTGACAAAATGTTCCAAACACACCCCATGCACAACTCCACCGGGGAAGGTGCCAGACAGGAGTTCTCTTGGTAGTTTTTACACTACCTTGGTAGGCAGCTGAAAGGCACCACAAAAGTTGTTCTACCTGCTTTCTGGGCTGAGATGGGGAAACGCTGAATTTTGGACTCGGCTGGTGACAAAATGTTCCAAACACACCCCATGCACAACTCCACCGGGGAAGGTGCCAGACAGGAGTTCTCCTGGTAGTTTTTACACTACCTTGGTAGGCATCTGAAAGACACGACAAAAGTTGTTCTACCTGCTTTCTGGGCTGAGATGGGGAATCGCTGAATTTTGGAGTCGGCCGGTGACAAAATGTTCCAAACACACCCCACGCACAACTCCACCGGGGAAGGTGCCAGACAGGAGTTCTCCTGGTAGTTTTTACACTACCTTGGTAGGCAGCTGAAAGGCACCACAAAAGTTGTTCTACCTGCTTTCTGGGCTGAGATGGGGAACCGCTGAATTTTGGACTCGGCCGGTGACAAAATGTTCCAAACACACCCCCTGCACAACTCCAACGGGGAAGGTGCCAGACAGGAGTTCTCTTGGTAGTTTTTACACTACCTTGGTAGGCATCTGAAAGACACCACAAAAGTTGTTCTACCTGCTTTCTGGGCTGAGATGGGGAAACGCTGAATTTTGGACTCGGCTGGAGACAAAATGTTCCAAACACACCCCATGCACAACTCCACCACGGAAGGTGCCAGACAGGAGTTCTCCTCGTAGTTTTTACACTATCTTGGTAGGCATCTGAAAGACACCACAAAAGTTGTTCTACCTGCTTTCTGGGCTGAGATGGGGAACCGCTGAATTTTGGAGTCGGCTGGTGGCAAAATGTTCCAAACACACCCCATGCACAACTCCACCACGGAAGGTGCCAGACAGGAGTTCTCCTCGTAGTTTTTACACTACCTTGGTAGGCATCTGAAAGACACCACAAAAGTTGTTCTACCTGCTTTCTGGGCTGAGATGGGGAACCGCTGAGTTTTGGAGTCGGCCGGTGACAAAATGTTCCAAACACACCCCATGCACAACTCCACCGGGGAAGGTGCCAGACAGGAGTTCTCCTGGTAGTTTTTACACTACCTTGGTAGGCAGCTGAAAGGCACAAGAAAAGTTGTTCTACCTGCTTTCTGGGCTGAGATGGGGAACCGCTGAATTTTGGACTCGGCTGGTGACAAAATGTTCCAAACACACCCCCTGCACAACTCCACCGGGGAAGGTGCCAGACAGGAGTTCTCCTGGTAGTTTTTACACTACCTTGGTAGGCATTTGAAAGGCACCACAAAAGTTGTTCTTCCTGCTTTCTGGTCTGAGATGGGGAACCGCTGAATTTTGGAGTCGGCCGGTGACAAAATGTTCCAAACACACCCCATGCACAACTCCACCGGGGAAGGTGCCAGACAGGAGTTCTCTTGGTAGTTTTTACACTACCTTGGTAGGCATTTGAAAGGCACCACAAAAGTTGTTCTACCTGCTTTCTGGGCTGAGATGGGGAATCGCTGAATTTTGGAGTCGGCCGGAAACAAAATGTTCCAAACACACCCCCTGCACAACTCCACCGGGGAAGGTGCCAGACAGGAGTTCTCTTGGTAGTTTTTACACTACCTTGGTAGGCATCTGAAAGACACCACAAAAGTTGTTCTACCTGCTTTCTGGGCTGAGATGGGGAACCGCTGAATTTTGGACTCGGCTGGTGACAAAATGTTCCAAACACACCCCATGCACAACTCCACCGGGGAAGGTGCCAGACAGGAGTTCTCCTGGTAGTTTTTACACTACCTTGGTAGGCATTTGAAAGGCACCACAAAAGTTGTTCTACCTGCTTTCTGGGCTGAGATGGGGAATCGCTGAATTTTGGAGTCGGCCGGAAACAAAATGTTCCAAACACACCCCCTGCACAACTCCACCGGGGAAGGTGCCAGACAGGAGTTCTCTTGGTAGTTTTTACACTACCTTGGTAGGCATCTGAAAGACACCACAAAAGTTGTTCTACCTGCTTTCTGGGCTGAGATGGGGAACCGCTGAATTTTGGACTCGGCTGGTGACAAAATGTTCCAAACACACCCCATGCACAACTCCACCGGGGAAGGTGCCAGACAGGAGTTCTCCTGGTAGTTTTTACACTACCTTGGTAGGCATCTGAAAGACACCACAAAAGTTCTACCTGCTTTCTGGGCTGAGATGGGGAACCGCTGAATTTTGGAGTCGGCCGGTGACAAAATGTTCCAAACACACCCCCTGCACAACTCCTCCGGGGAAGGTGCCAGAAACGAGTTCTGTTGGTAGTTTTTACACTACCCCGGTAGGCAAGAGAAAGGCACAAGAAAAGTTGTTGTACCTGCTTTCTGGGCTGAGATGGGGAACCGCTGAATTTTGGAGTCGGCCGGTGACAAAATGTTCCAAACACACCCCATGCACAACTCCACCGGGGAAGGTGCCAGGAACGAATTCTGTTGGTAGTTTTTACACTACCTTGGTAAGCATCTGAAAGGCACCACAAAAGTTGTTCTACCTGCTTTCTGGGCTGAGATGGGGAACCGCTGAATTTTGGAGTCGGCTGGTGACAAAATGTTCCAAACACACCCCCTGCACAACTCCACCGGGGAAGGTGCCAGACAGGAGTTCTCTTGGTAGTTTTTACACTACCTTGGTAGGCAGCTGAAAGGCACCACAAAAGTTGTTCTACCTGCTTTCTGGGCTGAGATGGGGAAACGCTGAATTTTGGAGTCGGCTGGTGACAAAATGTTCCAAACACACCCCATGCACAACTCCACCGGGGAAGGTGCCAGACAGGAGTTCTCCTGGTAGTTTTTACACTACCTTGGTAGGCATTTGAAAGGCACCACAAAAGTTGTTCTTCCTGCTTTCTGGTCTGAGATGGGGAACCGCTGAATTTTGGAGTCGGCCGGTGACAAAATGTTCCAAACACACCCCATGCACAACTCCACCGGGGAAGGTGCCAGACAGGAGTTCTCTTGGTAGTTTTTACACTACCTTGGTAGGCAGCTGAAAGGCACCACAAAAGTTGTTCTACCTGCTTTCTGGGCTGAGATGGGGAAACGCTGAATTTTGGACTCGGCTGGTGACAAAATGTTCCAAACACACCCCATGCACAACTCCTCCGGGGAAGGTGCCAGAAACGAGTTCTGTTGGTAGTTTTTACACTACCCCGGTAGGCAAGAGAAAGGCACTACAAAAGTTGTTCTACCTGCTTTCTGGGCTGAGATGGGGAACCGCTGAATTTTGGAGTCGGCCGGTGACAAAATGTTCCAAACACACCCCATGCACAACTCCACCGGGGAAGGTGCCAGGAACGAATTCTGTTGGTAGTTTTTACACTACCTTGGTAAGCAGCTGAAAGGCACCACAAAAGTTGTTCTACCTGCTTTCTGGGCTGAGATGGGGAACCGCTGAATTTTGGACTCGGCTGGTGACAAAATGTTCCAAACACACCCCCTGCACAACTCCACCGGGGAAGGTGCCAGACAGGAGTTCTCTTGGTAGTTTTTACACTACCTTGGTAGGCAGCTGAAAGGCACCACAAAAGTTGTTCTACCTGCTTTCTGGGCTGAGATGGGGAAACGCTGAATTTTGGAGTCGGCTGGTGACAAAATGTTCCAAACACACCCCATGCACAACTCCACCGGGGAAGGTGCCAGACAGGAGTTCTCCTGGTAGTTTTTACACTACCTTGGTAGGCATTTGAAAGGCACCACAAAAGTTGTTCTTCCTGCTTTCTGGTCTGAGATGGGGAACCGCTGAATTTTGGAGTCGGCCGGTGACAAAATGTTCCAAACACACCCCATGCACAACTCCACCGGGGAAGGTGCCAGACAGGAGTTCTCTTGGTAGTTTTTACACTACCTTGGTAGGCATCTGAAAGACACGACAAAAGTTGTTCTACCTGCTTTCTGGGCTGAGATGGGGAATCGCTGAATTTTGGAGTCGGCCGGTGACAAAATGTTCCAAACACACCCCACGCACAACTCCACCGGGGAAGGTGCCAGACAGGAGTTCTCCTGGTAGTTTTTACACTACCTTGGTAGGCAGCTGAAAGGCACCACAAAAGTTGTTCTACCTGCTTTCTGGGCTGAGATGGGGAACCGCTGAATTTTGGACTCGGCCGGTGACAAAATGTTCCAAACACACCCCCTGCACAACTCCAACGGGGAAGGTGCCAGACAGGAGTTCTCTTGGTAGTTTTTACACTACCTTGGTAGGCATCTGAAAGACACCACAAAAGTTGTTCTACCTGCTTTCTGGGCTGAGATGGGGAAACGCTGAATTTTGGACTCGGCTGGAGACAAAATGTTCCAAACACACCCCATGCACAACTCCACCACGGAAGGTGCCAGACAGGAGTTCTCCTCGTAGTTTTTACACTACCTTGGTAGGCATCTGAAAGACACCACAAAAGTTGTTCTACCTGCTTTCTGGGCTGAGATGGGGAACCGCTGAATTTTGGAGTCGGCTGGTGGCAAAATGTTCCAAACACACCCCATGCACAACTCCACCACGGAAGGTGCCAGACAGGAGTTCTCCTCGTAGTTTTTACACTACCTTGGTAGGCATCTGAAAGACACCACAAAAGTTGTTCTACCTGCTTTCTGGGCTGAGATGGGGAACCGCTGAGTTTTGGAGTCGGCCGGTGACAAAATGTTCCAAACACACCCCATGCACAACTCCACCGGGGAAGGTGCCAGACAGGAGTTCTCCTGGTAGTTTTTACACTACCTTGGTAGGCAGCTGAAAGGCACCACAAAAGTTGTTGTACCTGCTTTATGGGCTGAGATGGGGAACCGCTGAATATTTGAGTCGGCTGGTGACAAAATGTTCCAAACACACCCCATGCACAACTCCACCGGGGAAGGTGCCAGACAGGAGTTCTCCTGGTAGTTTTTACACTACCTTGGTGGGCATTTGAAAGGCACCACAAAAGTTGTTCTACCTGCTTTCTGGGCTGAGATGGGGAACCGCTGAATTTTGGAGTCGGCTGGTGACAAAATGTTCCAAACACACCCCATGCACAACTCCACCGGGGAAGGTGCCAGACAGGAGTTCTCCTGGTAGTTTTTACACTACCTTGGTGGGCATTTGAAAGGCACCACAAAAGTTGTTCTACCTGCTTTCTGGGCTGAGATGGGGAAACGCTGAATTTTGGAGTCGGCTGGTGACAAAATGTTCCAAACACACCCCATGCACAACTCCACCGGGGAAGGTGCCAGACAGGAGTTCTCCTGGTAGTTTTTACACTACCTTGGTAGGCATTTGAAAGGCACCACAAAAGTTGTTCTTCCTGCTTTCTGGTCTGAGATGGGGAACCGCTGAATTTTGGACTCGGCCGGTGACAAAATGTTCCAAACACACCCCATGCAAAACTCCACCGGGGAAGGTGCCAGACAGGAGTTCTCTTGGTAGTTTTTACACTACCTTGGTAGGCATTTGAAAGGCACCACAAAAGTTGTTCTACCTGCTTTCTGGGCTGAGATGGGGAACCGCTGAATTTTGGACTCGGCTGGTGACAAAATGTTCCAAACACACCCCATGCACAACTCCACCACGGAAGGTGCCAGACAGGAGTTCTCCTGATAGTTTTTACACTACCTTGGTTGGCATTTGAAAGGCACCACAAAAGTTGTTCTACCTGCTTTCTGGGCTGAGATGGGGAAACGCTGAATTTTGGAGTCGGCTGGTGACAAAATGTTCCAAACACACCCCATGCACAACTCCACCGGGGAAGGTGCCAGACAGGAGTTCTCCTGGTAGTTTTTACACTACCTTGGTAGGCATTTGAAAGGCACCACAAAAGTTGTTCTTCCTGCTTTCTGGTCTGAGATGGGGAACAGCTGAATTTTGGACTCGGCCGGTGACAAAATGTTCCAAACACACCCCATGCACAACTCCACCGGGGAAGGTGCCAGACAGGAGTTCTCTTGGTAGTTTTTACACTACCTTGGTAGGCAGCTGAAAGGCACCACAAAAGTTGTTCTACCTGCTTTCTGGGCTGAGATGGGGAACCGCTGAATTTTGGAGTCGGCTGGTGACAAAATGTTCCAAACACACCCCATGCACAACTCCACCGGGGAAGGTGCCAGACAGGAGTTCTCCTGGTAGTTTTTACACTACCTTGGTAGGCATCTGAAAGACACCACAAAAGTTGTTCTACCTGCTTTCTGGGCTGAGATGGGGAACCGCTGAATTTTGGACTCGGCTGGTGACAAAATGTTCCAAACACACCCCATGCACAACTCCACCGGGGAAGGTGCCAGACAGGAGTTCTCCTGGTAGTTTTTACATTGCTCCGGTAGGCATCTGAAAGACACCACAAAAGTTGTTCTACCTGCTTTCTGGGCTGAGATGGGGAAACGCTGAATTTTAGACTCGGCTGGTGACAAAATGTTCCAAACACACCCCATGCACAACTCCACCGGGGAAGGTGCCAGACAGGAGTTGTCCTGATAGTTTTTACACTACCTTGGTGGGCATTTGAAAGGCACCACAAAAGTTGTTCTACCTGCTTTCTGGGCTGAGATGGGGAAACGCTGAATTTTGGAGTCGGCCGGTGACAAAATGTTCCAAACACACCCCATGCACAACTCCACCGGGGAAGGTGCCAGACAGGAGTTCTCTTGGTAGTTTTTACACTACCTTGGTAGGCAGCTGAAAGGCACCACAAAAGTTGTTCTACCTGCTTTCTGGGCTGAGATGGGGAACCGCTGAATTTTGGACTCGGCCGGTGACAAAATGTTCCAAACACACCCCATGCACAACTCCACCGGGGAAGGTGCCAGACAGGAGTTCTCCTGGTAGTTTTTACACTACCTTGGTAGGCAGCTGAAAGGCACCACAAAAGTTGTTCTACCTGCTTTCTGGGCTGAGATGGGGAAACGCTGAATTTTGGACTCGGCTGGTGACAAAATGTTCCAAACACACCCCATGCACAACTCCACCGGGGAAGGTGCCAGACAGGAGTTCTCTTGGTAGTTTTTACACTACCTTGGTGGGCAGCTGAAAGGCACCACAAAAGTTGTTCTACCTGCTTTCTGGGCTGAGATGGGGAAACGCTGAATTTTGGAGTCGGCTGGTGACAAAATGTTCCAAACACACCCCATGCACAACTCCACCGGGGAAGGTGCCAGACAGGAGTTCTCCTGGTAGTTTTTACACTACCTTGGTAGGCATTTGAAAGGCACCACAAAAGTTGTTCTTCCTGCTTTCTGGTCTGAGATGGGGAACCGCTGAATTTTGGAGTCGGCCGGTGACAAAATGTTCCAAACACACCCCATGCACAACTCCACCGGGGAAGGTGCCAGACAGGAGTTCTCCTGGTAGTTTTTACACTACCTTGGTAGGCAGCTGAAAGGCACCACAAAAGTTGTTCTACCTGCTTTCTGGGCTGAGATGGGGAAACGCTGAATTTTGGAGTCGGCTGGTGACAAAATGTTCCAAACACACCCCATGCACAACTCCACCGGGGAAGGTGCCAGGCAGGAGTTCTCTTGGTAGTTTTTACACTACCTTGGTAGGAATTTGAAAGGCACCACAAAAGTTGTTCTACCTGCTTTCTGGGCTGAGATGGGGAATCGCTGAATTTTGGAGTCGGCCGGTGACAAAATGTTCCAAACACACCCCATGCACAACTCCACCGGGGAAGGTGCCAGACAGGAGTTCTCTTGGTAGTTTTTACACTACCTTGGTAGGCATCTGAAAGACACCACAAAAGTTGTTCTACCTGCTTTCTGGGCTGAGATGGGGAATCGCTGAATTTTGGACTCGGCTGGTGACAAAATGTTCCAAACACACCCCATGCACAACTCCACCGGGGAAGGTGCCAGACAGGAGTTCTCCTGGTAGTTTTTACACTACCTTGGTAGGCATCTGAAAGACACCACAAAAGTTGTTTTACCTGCTTTCTGGGCTGAGATGGGGAACCGCTGAATTTTGGAGTCGGCCGGTGACAAAATGTTCCAAACACACCCCCTGCACAACTCCTCCGGGGAAGGTGCCAGAAACGAGTTCTGTTGGTAGTTTTTACACTACCCCGGTAGGCAAGAGAAAGGCACTACAAAAGTTGTTCTACCTGCTTTCTGGGCTGAGATGGGGAACCGCTGAATTTTGGACTCGGCTGGTGACAAAATGTTCCAAACACACCCCATGCACAACTCCACCGGGGAAGGTGCCAGGAACGAATTCTGTTCGTAGTTTTTACACTACCTTGGTAGGCATCTGAAAGGCACCACAAAAGTTGTTCTACCTGCTTTCTGGGCTGAGATGGGGAACCGCTGAATTTTGGAGTCGGCTGGTGACAAAATGTTCCAAACACACCCCATGCACAACTCCACCGGGGAAGGTGCCAGACAGGAGTTCTCTTGGTAGTTTTTACACTACCTTGGTAGGCAGCTGAAAGGCACCACAAAAGTTGTTCTACCTGCTTTCTGGGCTGAGATGGGGAAACGCTGAATTTTGGAGTCGGCTGGTGACAAAATGTTCCAAACACACCCCATGCACAACTCCACCGGGGAAGGTGCCAGACAGGAGTTCTCCTGGTAGTTTTTACATTGCTCCGGTAGGCAGCTGAAAGGCACCACAAAAGTTTTTCTACCTGCTTTCTGGGCTGAGATGGGGAACCGCTGAATTTTGGACTCGGCCGGTGAAAAAATGCTCCAAACACACCCCATGCACAACTCCACCGGGGAAGGTGCCAGACAGGAGTTCTCTTGGTAGTTTTTACACTACCTTGGTAGGCAGCTGAAAGGCACCACAAAAGTTGTTCTACCTGCTTTCTGGGCTGAGATGGGGAAACGCTGAATTTTGGACTCGGCTGGTGACAAAATGTTCCAAACACACCCCATGCACAACTCCACCGGGGAAGGTGCCAGACAGGAGTTCTCCTGGTAGTTTTTACACTGCCTTGGTAGGCATCTGAAAGACACGACAAAAGTTGTTCTACCTGCTTTCTGGGCTGAGATGGGGAAACGCTGAATTTTGGAGTCGGCTGGTGACAAAATGTTCCAAACACACCCCATGCACAACTCCACCGGGGAAGGTGCCAGACAGGAGTTCTCCTGGTAGTTTTTACATTGCTCCGGTAGGCAGCTGAAAGGCACCACAAAAGTTTTTCTACCTGCTTTCTGGGCTGAGATGGGGAACCGCTGAATTTTGGACTCGGCCGGTGAAAAAATGCTCCAAACACACCCCATGCACAACTCCACCGGGGAAGGTGCCAGACAGGAGTTCTCTTGGTAGTTTTTACACTACCTTGGTAGGCAGCTGAAAGGCACCACAAAAGTTGTTCTACCTGCTTTCTGGGCTGAGATGGGGAAACGCTGAATTTTGGACTCGGCTGGTGACAAAATGTTCCAAACACACCCCATGCACAACTCCACCGGGGAAGGTGCCAGACAGGAGTTCTCCTGGTAGTTTTTACACTACCTTGGTAGGCATCTGAAAGACACGACAAAAGTTGTTCTACCTGCTTTCTGGGCTGAGATGGGGAACCGCTGAATTTTGGAGTCGGCCGGAAACAAAATGTTCCAAACACACCCCCTGCACAACTCCACCGGGGAAGGTGCCAGACAGGAGTTCTCTTGGTAGTTTTTACACTACCTTGGTAGGCATCTGAAAGACACCACAAAAGTTGTTCTACCTGCTTTCTGGGCTGAGATGGGGAACCGCTGAATTTTGGACTCGGCTGGTGACAAAATGTTCCAAACACACCCCATGCACAACTCCACCGGGGAAGGTGCCAGACAGGAGTTCTCCTGGTAGTTTTTACACTACCTTGGTAGGCATCTGAAAGACACCACAAAAGTTGTTCTACCTGCTTTCTGGGCTGAGATGGGGAACCGCTGAATTTTGGAGTCGGCCGGTGACAAAATGTTCCAAACACACCCCCTGCACAACTCCTCCGGGGAAGGTGCCAGACAGGAGTTCTCTTGGTAGTTTTTACACTACCTTGGTGGGCATTTGAAAGGCACCACAAAAGTTGTTCTACCTGCTTTCTGGGCTGAGATGGGGAAACGCTGAATTTTGGAGTCGGCTGGTGACAAAATGTTCCAAACACACCCCATGCACAACTCCACCGGGGAAGGTGCCAGACAGGAGTTCTCCTGGTAGTTTTTACATTGCTCCGGTAGGCAGCTGAAAGGTACCACAAAAGTTTTTCTACCTGCTTTCTGGGCTGAGATGGGGAACCGCTGAATTTTGGTCTCGGCCGGTGAAAAAATGTTCCAAACACACCCCATGCACAACTCCACCGGGGAAGGTGCCAGACAGGAGTTCTCTTGGTAGTTTTTACACTACCTTGGTAGGCAGCTGAAAGGCACCACAAAAGTTGTTCTACCTGCTTTCTGGGCTGAGATGGGGAAACGCTGAATTTTGGACTCGGCTGGTGACAAAATGTTCCAAACACACCCCATGCACAACTCCACCGGGGAAGGTGCCAGACAGGAGTTCTCCTGGTAGTTTTTACACTACCTTGGTAGGCATCTGAAAGGCACCACAAAAGTTGTTCTACCTGCTTTCTGGGCTGAGATGGGGAAACGCTGAATTTTGGACTCGGCCGGTGACAATATGTTCCAAACACACCCCCTGCACAACTCCACCGGGGAAGGTGCCAGACAGGAGTTCTCTTGGTAGTTTTTACACTACCTTGGTAGGCATCTGAAAGACACCACAAAAGTTGTTCTACCTGCTTTCTGGGCTGAGATGGGGAAACGCTGAATTTTGGACTCGGCTGGAGACAAAATGTTCCAAACACACCCCATGCACAACTCCACCACGGAAGGTGCCAGACAGGAGTTCTCCTCGTAGTTTTTACACTACCTTGGTAGGCATCTGAAAGACACCACAAAAGTTGTTCTACCTGCTTTCTGGGCTGAGATGGGGAACCGCTGAATTTTGGAGTCGGCTGGTGGCAAAATGTTCCAAACACACCCCATGCACAACTCCACCACGGAAGGTGCCAGACAGGAGTTCTCCTCGTAGTTTTTACACTACCTTGGTAGGCATCTGAAAGACACCACAAAAGTTGTTCTACCTGCTTTCTGGGCTGAGATGGGGAACCGCTGAGTTTTGGAGTCGGCCGGTGACAAAATGTTCCAAACACACCCCATGCACAACTCCACCGGGGAAGGTGCCAGACAGGAGTTCTCCTGGTAGTTTTTACACTACCTTGGTAGGCAGCTGAAAGGCACAAGAAAAGTTGTTGTACCTGCTTTATGGGCTGAGATGGGGAACCGCTGAATATTTGAGTCGGCTGGTGACAAAATGTTCCAAACACACCCCATGCACAACTCCACCGGGGAAGGTGCCAGACAGGAGTTCTCCTGGTAGTTTTTACACTACCTTGGTGGGCATTTGAAAGGCACCACAAAAGTTGTTCTACCTGCTTTCTGGGCTGAGATGGGGAAACGCTGAATTTTGGAGTCGGCTGGTGACAAAATGTTCCAAACACACCCCATGCACAACTCCACCGGGGAAGGTGCCAGACAGGAGTTCTCCTGGTAGTTTTTACACTACCTTGGTAGGCAGCTGAAAGGCACCACAAAAGTTGTTCTACCTGCTTTCTGGGCTGAGATGGGGAAACGCTGAATTTTGGACTCGGCTGGTGACAAAATGTTCCAAACACACCCCATGCACAACTCCGCCACGGAAGGTGCCAGACAGGAGTTCTCCTGGTAGTTTTTACACTACCTTGGTGGGCATTTGAAAGGCACCACAAAAGTTGTTCTACCTGCTTTCTGGGCTGAGATGGGGAAACGCTGAATTTTGGAGTCGGCTGGTGACAAAATGTTCCAAACACACCCCATGCACAACTCCACCGGGGAAGGTGCCAGACAGGAGTTCTCCTGGTAGTTTTTACACTACCTTGGTAGGCATTTGAAAGGCACCACAAAAGTTGTTCTTCCTGCTTTCTGGTCTGAGATGGGGAACCGCTGAATTTTGGACTCGGCCGGTGACAAAATGTTCCAAACACACCCCATGCAAAACTCCACCGGGGAAGGTGCCAGACAGGAGTTCTCCTGGTAGTTTTTACACTACCTTGGTAGGCAGCTGAAAGGCACCACAAAAGTTGTTCTACCTGCTTTCTGGGCTGAGATGGGGAACCGCTGAATTTTGGACTCGGCTGGTGACAAAATGTTCCAAACACACCCCATGCACAACTCCACCGGGGAAGGTGCCAGACAGGAGTTCTCCTGGTAGTTTTTACACTACCTTGGTAGGCATTTGAAAGGCACCACAAAAGTTGTTCTTCCTGCTTTCTGGTCTGAGATGGGGAACCGCTGAATTTTGGACTCGGCCGGTGACAAAATGTTCCAAACACACCCCATGCACAACTCCACCGGGGAAGGTGCCAGACAGGAGTTCTCTTGGTAGTTTTTACACTACCTTGGTAGGCATCTGAAAGACACGACAAAAGTTGTTCTACCTGCTTTCTGGGCTGAGATGGGGAACCGCTGAATTTTGGAGTCGGCCGGAAACAAAATGTTCCAAACACACCCCCTGCACAACTCCACCGGGGAAGGTGCCAGACAGGAGTTCTCTTGGTAGTTTTTACACTACCTTGGTAGGCATCTGAAAGACACCACAAAAGTTGTTCTACCTGCTTTCTGGGCTGAGATGGGGAACCGCTGAATTTTGGACTCGGCTGGTGACAAAATGTTCCAAACACACCCCATGCACAACTCCACCGGGGAAGGTGCCAGACAGGAGTTCTCCTGGTAGTTTTTACACTACCTTGGTAGGCATCTGAAAGACACCACAAAAGTTGTTCTACCTGCTTTCTGGGCTGAGATGGGGAACCGCTGAATTTTGGAGTCGGCCGGTGACAAAATGTTCCAAACACACCCCCTGCACAACTCCTCCGGGGAAGGTGCCAGACAGGAGTTCTCTTGGTAGTTTTTACACTACCTTGGTGGGCATTTGAAAGGCACCACAAAAGTTGTTCTACCTGCTTTCTGGGCTGAGATGGGGAAACGCTGAATTTTGGAGTCGGCTGGTGACAAAATGTTCCAAACACACCCCATGCACAACTCCACCGGGGAAGGTGCCAGACAGGAGTTCTCCTGGTAGTTTTTACATTGCTCCGGTAGGCAGCTGAAAGGTACCACAAAAGTTTTTCTACCTGCTTTCTGGGCTGAGATGGGGAACCGCTGAATTTTGGTCTCGGCCGGTGAAAAAATGTTCCAAACACACCCCATGCACAACTCCACCGGGGAAGGTGCCAGACAGGAGTTCTCTTGGTAGTTTTTACACTACCTTGGTAGGCAGCTGAAAGGCACCACAAAAGTTGTTCTACCTGCTTTCTGGGCTGAGATGGGGAAACGCTGAATTTTGGACTCGGCTGGTGACAAAATGTTCCAAACACACCCCATGCACAACTCCACCGGGGAAGGTGCCAGACAGGAGTTCTCCTGGTAGTTTTTACACTACCTTGGTAGGCATCTGAAAGGCACCACAAAAGTTGTTCTACCTGCTTTCTGGGCTGAGATGGGGAAACGCTGAATTTTGGACTCGGCCGGTGACAATATGTTCCAAACACACCCCCTGCACAACTCCACCGGGGAAGGTGCCAGACAGGAGTTCTCTTGGTAGTTTTTACACTACCTTGGTAGGCATCTGAAAGACACCACAAAAGTTGTTCTACCTGCTTTCTGGGCTGAGATGGGGAAACGCTGAATTTTGGACTCGGCTGGAGACAAAATGTTCCAAACACACCCCATGCACAACTCCACCACGGAAGGTGCCAGACAGGAGTTCTCCTCGTAGTTTTTACACTACCTTGGTAGGCATCTGAAAGACACCACAAAAGTTGTTCTACCTGCTTTCTGGGCTGAGATGGGGAACCGCTGAATTTTGGAGTCGGCTGGTGGCAAAATGTTCCAAACACACCCCATGCACAACTCCACCACGGAAGGTGCCAGACAGGAGTTCTCCTCGTAGTTTTTACACTACCTTGGTAGGCATCTGAAAGACACCACAAAAGTTGTTCTACCTGCTTTCTGGGCTGAGATGGGGAACCGCTGAGTTTTGGAGTCGGCCGGTGACAAAATGTTCCAAACACACCCCATGCACAACTCCACCGGGGAAGGTGCCAGACAGGAGTTCTCCTGGTAGTTTTTACACTACCTTGGTAGGCAGCTGAAAGGCACAAGAAAAGTTGTTGTACCTGCTTTATGGGCTGAGATGGGGAACCGCTGAATATTTGAGTCGGCTGGTGACAAAATGTTCCAAACACACCCCATGCACAACTCCACCGGGGAAGGTGCCAGACAGGAGTTCTCCTGGTAGTTTTTACACTACCTTGGTGGGCATTTGAAAGGCACCACAAAAGTTGTTCTACCTGCTTTCTGGGCTGAGATGGGGAAACGCTGAATTTTGGAGTCGGCTGGTGACAAAATGTTCCAAACACACCCCATGCACAACTCCACCGGGGAAGGTGCCAGACAGGAGTTCTCCTGGTAGTTTTTACACTACCTTGGTAGGCAGCTGAAAGGCACCACAAAAGTTGTTCTACCTGCTTTCTGGGCTGAGATGGGGAAACGCTGAATTTTGGACTCGGCTGGTGACAAAATGTTCCAAACACACCCCATGCACAACTCCGCCACGGAAGGTGCCAGACAGGAGTTCTCCTGGTAGTTTTTACACTACCTTGGTGGGCATTTGAAAGGCACCACAAAAGTTGTTCTACCTGCTTTCTGGGCTGAGATGGGGAAACGCTGAATTTTGGAGTCGGCTGGTGACAAAATGTTCCAAACACACCCCATGCACAACTCCACCGGGGAAGGTGCCAGACAGGAGTTCTCCTGGTAGTTTTTACACTACCTTGGTAGGCATTTGAAAGGCACCACAAAAGTTGTTCTTCCTGCTTTCTGGTCTGAGATGGGGAACCGCTGAATTTTGGACTCGGCCGGTGACAAAATGTTCCAAACACACCCCATGCAAAACTCCACCGGGGAAGGTGCCAGACAGGAGTTCTCCTGGTAGTTTTTACACTACCTTGGTAGGCAGCTGAAAGGCACCACAAAAGTTGTTCTACCTGCTTTCTGGGCTGAGATGGGGAACCGCTGAATTTTGGACTCGGCTGGTGACAAAATGTTCCAAACACACCCCATGCACAACTCCACCGGGGAAGGTGCCAGACAGGAGTTCTCCTGGTAGTTTTTACACTACCTTGGTAGGCATTTGAAAGGCACCACAAAAGTTGTTCTTCCTGCTTTCTGGTCTGAGATGGGGAACCGCTGAATTTTGGACTCGGCCGGTGACAAAATGTTCCAAACACACCCCATGCACAACTCCACCGGGGAAGGTGCCAGACAGGAGTTCTCTTGGTAGTTTTTACACTACCTTGGTAGGCAGCTGAAAGGCACCACAAAAGTTGTTCTACCTGCTTTCTGGGCTGAGATGGGGAACCGCTGAATTTTGGAGTCGGCTGGTGACAAAATGTTCCAAACACACCCCATGCACAACTCCACCGGGGAAGGTGCCAGACAGGAGTTCTCCTGGTAGTTTTTACACTACCTTGGTAGGCATCTGAAAGACACCACAAAAGTTGTTCTACCTGCTTTCTGGGCTGAGATGGGGAACCGCTGAATTTTGGACTCGGCTGGTGACAAAATGTTCCAAACACACCCCATGCACAACTCCACCGGGGAAGGTGCCAGACAGGAGTTCTCCTGGTAGTTTTTACATTGCTCCGGTAGGCATCTGAAAGACACCACAAAAGTTGTTCTACCTGCTTTCTGGGCTGAGATGGGGAAACGCTGAATTTTAGACTCGGCTGGTGACAAAATGTTCCAAACACACCCCATGCACAACTCCACCGGGGAAGGTGCCAGACAGGAGTTCTCTTGGTAGTTTTTACACTACCTTGGTGGGCATTTGAAAGGCACCACAAAAGTTGTTCTACCTGCTTTCTGGGCTGAGATGGGGAAACGCTGAATTTTGGAGTCGGCCGGTGACAAAATGTTCCAAACACACCCCATGCACAACTCCACCGGGGAAGGTGCCAGACAGGAGTTCTCCTGGTAGTTTTTACACTACCTTGGTAGGCATTTGAAAGGCACCACAAAAGTTGTTCTTCCTGCTTTCTGGTCTGAGATGGGGAACCGCTGAATTTTGGAGTCGGCCGGTGACAAAATGTTCCAAACACACCCCATGCACAACTCCACCGGGGAAGGTGCCAGACAGGAGTTCTCCTGGTAGTTTTTACACTACCTTGGTGGGCATTTGAAAGGCACCACAAAAGTTGTTCTTCCTGCTTTCTGGTCTGAGATGGGGAACCGCTGAATTTTGGAGTCGGCCGGTGACAAAATGTTCCAAACACACCCCATGCACAACTCCACCGGGGAAGGTGCCAGACAGGAGTTCTCCTGGTAGTTTTTACACTACCTTGGTAGGCAGCTGAAAGGCACCACAAAAGTTGTTCTACCTGCTTTCTGGGCTGAGATGGGGAAACGCTGAATTTTGGACTCGGCTGGTGACAAAATGTTCCAAACACACCCCATGCACAACTCCACCGGGGAAGGTGCCAGGCAGGAGTTCTCTTGGTAGTTTTTACACTACCTTGGTAGGAATTTGAAAGGCACCACAAAAGTTGTTCTACCTGCTTTCTGGGCTGAGATGGGGAATCGCTGAATTTTGGAGTCGGCCGGTGACAAAATGTTCCAAACACACCCCATGCACAACTCCACCGGGGAAGGTGCCAGACAGGAGTTCTCTTGGTAGTTTTTACACTACCTTGGTAGGCATCTGAAAGACACCACAAAAGTTGTTCTACCTGCTTTCTGGGCTGAGATGGGGAATCGCTGAATTTTGGACTCGGCTGGTGACAAAATGTTCCAAACACACCCCATGCACAACTCCACCGGGGAAGGTGCCAGACAGGAGTTCTCCTGGTAGTTTTTACACTACCTTGGTAGGCATCTGAAAGACACCACAAAAGTTGTTTTACCTGCTTTCTGGGCTGAGATGGGGAACCGCTGAATTTTGGACTCGGCCGGTGACAAAATGTTCCAAACACACCCCCTGCACAACTCCTCCGGTGAAGGTGCCAGAAACGAGTTCTGTTGGTAGTTTTTACACTACCCCGGTAGGCAAGAGAAAGGCACTACAAAAGTTGTTCTACCTGCTTTCTGGGCTGAGATGGGGAACAGCTGAATTTTGGAGTCGGCTGGTGACAAAATGTTCCAAACACACCCCATGCACAACTCCACCGGGGAAGGTGCCAGGAACGAATTCTGTTCGTAGTTTTTACACTACCTTGGTAGGCATCTGAAAGGCACAACAAAAGTTGTTCTACCTGCTTTCTGGGCTGAGATGGGGAAACGCTGAATTTTGGAGTCGGCTGGTGACAAAATGTTCCAAACACACCCCATGCACAACTCCACCGGGGAAGGTGCCAGACAGGAGTTCTCTTGGTAGTTTTTACACTACCTTGGTAGGCAGCTGAAAGGCACCACAAAAGTTGTTCTACCTGCTTTCTGGGCTGAGATGGGGAAACGCTGAATTTTGGAGTCGGCTGGTGACAAAATGTTCCAAACACACCCCATGCACAACTCCACCGGGGAAGGTGCCAGACAGGAGTTCTCCTGGTAGTTTTTACACTACCTTGGTGGGCATTTGAAAGGCACCACAAAAGTTGTTCTTCCTGCTTTCTGGGCTGAGATGGGGAACCGCTGAATTTTGGAGTCGGCCGGTGACAAAATGTTCCAAACACACCCCATGCACAACTCCACCGGGGAAGGTGCCAGACAGGAGTTCTCCTGGTAGTTTTTACACTACCTTGGTAGGCAGCTGAAAGGCACCACAAAAGTTGTTCTACCTGCTTTCTGGGCTGAGATGGGGAAACGCTGAATTTTGGACTCGGCTGGTGACAAAATGTTCCAAACACACCCCATGCACAACTCCACCGGGGAAGGTGCCAGACAGGAGTTCTCCTGGTAGTTTTTACACTACCTTGGTAGGCATCTGAAAGACACGACAAAAGTTGTTCTACCTGCTTTCTGGGCTGAGATGGGGAATCGCTGAATTTTGGAGTCGGCCGGTGACAAAATGTTCCAAACACACCCCACGCACAACTCCACCGGGGAAGGTGCCAGACAGGAGTTCTCCTGGTAGTTTTTACACTACCTTGGTAGGCATTTGAAAGGCACCACAAAAGTTGTTCTATCTGCTTTCTGGGCTGAGATGGGGAAACGCTGAATTTTGGACTCGGCCGGTGACAAAATGTTCCAAACACACCCCCTGCACAACTCCACCGGGGAAGGTGCCAGACAGGAGTTCTCTTGGTAGTTTTTACACTACCTTGGTAGGCAGCTGAAAGGCACCACAAAAGTTGTTCTACCTGCTTTCTGGGCTGAGATGGGGAACAGCTGAGTTTTGGACTCGGCCGGTGACAAAATGTTCCAAACACACCCCATGCACAACTCCACCGGGGAAGGTGCCAGACAGGAGTTCTCTTGGTAGTTTTTACACTACCTTGGTAGGCAGCTGAAAGGCACCACAAAAGTTGTTCTACCTGCTTTCTGGGCTGAGATGGGGAACCGCTGAATTTTGGACTCGGCCGGTGACAAAATGTTCCAAACACACCCCATGCACAACTCCACCGGGGAAGGTGCCAGACAGGAGTTCTCCTGGTAGATTTTACACTACCTTGGTAGGCAGCTGAAAGGCACCACAAAAGTTGTTCTACCTGCTTTCTGGGCTGAGATGGGGAACCGCTGAATTTTGGACTCGGCCGGTGACAAAATGTTCCAAACACACCCCATGCACAACTCCACCGGGGAAGGTGCCAGACAGGAGTTCTCTTGGTAGTTTTTACACTACCTTGGTAGGCAGCTGAAAGGCACCACAAAAGTTGTTCTACCTGCTTTCTGGGCTGAGATAGGGAACCGCTGAATTTTGGAGTCGGCTGGTGACAAAATGTTCCAAACACACCCCATGCACAACTCCACCGGGGAAGGTGCCAGACAGGAGTTCTCCTGGTAGTTTTTACACTACCTTGGTAGGCAGCTGAAAGACACCACAAAAGTTGTTCTACCTGCTTTCTGGGCTGAGATGGGGAACCGCTGAATTTTGGACTCGGCTGGTGACAAAGTGTTCCAAACACACCCCATGCACAACTCCACCGGGGAAGGTGCCAGACAGGAGTTCTCCTGGTAGTTTTTACATTGCTCCGGTAGGCATCTGAAAGACACCACAAAAGTTGTTCTACCTGCTTTCTGGGCTGAGATGGGGAAACGCTGAATTTTGGACTCGGCTGGTGACAAAATGTTCCAAACACACCCCATGCACAACTCCACCGGGGAAGGTGCCAGACAGGAGTTCTCCTGATAGTTTTTACACTACCTTGGTGGGCATTTGAAAGGCACCACAAAAGTTGTTCTACCTGCTTTCTGGGCTGAGATGGGGAAACGCTGAATTTTGGAGTCGGCTGGTGACAAAATGTTCCAAACACACCCCATGCACAACTCCACCGGGGAAGGTGCCAGACAGGAGTTCTCCTGGTAGTTTTTACACTACCTTGGTAGGCATTTGAAAGGCACCACAAAAGTTGTTCTTCCTGCTTTCTGGTCTGAGATGGGGAACCGCTGAATTTTGGAGTCGGCCGGTGACAAAATGTTCCAAACACACCCCATGCACAACTCCACCGGGGAAGGTGCCAGACAGGAGTTCTCTTGGTAGTTTTTACACTACCTTGGTAGGCAGCTGAAAGGCACCACAAAAGTTGTTCTACCTGCTTTCTGGGCTGAGATGGGGAACCGCTGAATTTTGGAGTCGGCCGGTGACAAAATGTTCCAAACACACCCCATGCACAACTCCACCGGGGAAGGTGCCAGACAGGAGTTCTCCTGGTAGTTTTTACACTACCTTGGTAGGCAGCTGAAAGGCACCACAAAAGTTGTTCTACCTGCTTTCTGGGCTGAGATGGGGAAACGCTGAATTTTGGACTCGGCTGGTGACAAAATGTTCCAAACACACCCCATGCACAACTCCACCGGGGAAGGTGCCAGACAGGAGTTCTCCTGGTAGTTTTTACACTACCTTGGTGGGCATTTGAAAGGCACCACAAAAGTTGTTCTACCTGCTTTCTGGGCTGAGATGGGGAACCGCTGAATTTTGGACTCGGCTGGTGACAAAATGTTCCAAACACACCCCATGCACAACTCCACCGGGGAAGGTGCCAGACAGGAGTTCTCCTGGTAGTTTTTACACTACCTTGGTAGGCAGCTGAAAGGCACCACAAAAGTTGTTCTACCTGCTTTCTGGGCTGAGATGGGGAAACGCTGAATTTTGGACTCGGCTGGTGACAAAATGTTCCAAACACACCCCATGCACAACTCCACCGGGGAAGGTGCCAGACAGGAGTTCTCCTGGTAGTTTTTACACTACCTTGGTAGGCATCTGAAAGACACCACAAAAGTTGTTTTACCTGCTTTCTGGGCTGAGATGGGGAACCGCTGAATTTTGGAGTCGGCCGGTGACAAAATGTTCCAAACACACCCCCTGCACAACTCCACCGGGGAAGGTGCCAGAAACGAGTTCTGTTGGTAGTTTTTACACTACCCCGGTAGGCAAGAGCAAGGCACACAAAAGTTGTTCTACCTGCTTTCTGGGCTGAGATGGGGAACCGCTGAATTTTGGAGTCGGCCGGTGACAAAATGTTCCAAACACACCCCATGCACAACTCCACCGGGGAAGGTGCCAGGAACGAATTCTGTTGGTAGTTTTTACACTACCTTGGTAGGCATCTGAAAGGCACCACAAAAGATGTTCTACCGGCTTTCTGGGCTGAGATGGGGAACCGCTGAATTTTGGACTCGGCTGGTGACAAAATGTTCCAAACACACCCCATGCACAACTCCACCGGGGAAGGTGCCAGACAGGAGTTCTCCTGGTAGTTTTTACACTACCTTGGTAGGCAGCTGAAAGGCACCACAAAAGTTGTTCTACCTGCTTTCTGGGCTGAGATGGGGAAACGCTGAATTTTGGACTCGGCTGGTGACAAAATGTTCCAAACACACCCCATGCACAACTCCACCGGGGAAGGTGCCAGACAGGAGTTCTCCTGGTAGTTTTTACATTGCTCCGGTAGGCATCTGAAAGACACCACAAAAGTTGTTCTACCTGCTTTCTGGGCTGAGATGGGGAAACGCTGAATTTTGGACTCGGCTGGTGACAAAATGTTCCAAACACACCCCATGCACAACTCCACCGGGGAAGGTGCCAGACAGGAGTTCTCCTGATAGTTTTTACACTACCTTGGTGGGCATTTGAAAGGCACCACAAAAGTTGTTCTACCTGCTTTCTGGGCTGAGATGGGGAAACGCTGAATTTTGGAGTCGGCTGGTGACAAAATGTTCCAAACACACCCCATGCACAACTCCACCGGGGAAGGTGCCAGACAGGAGTTCTCCTGGTAGTTTTTACACTACCTTGGTAGGCATTTGAAAGGCACCACAAAAGTTGTTCTTCCTGCTTTCTGGGCTGAGATGGGGAACCGCTGAATTTTGGACTCGGCCGGTGACAAAATGTTCCAAACACACCCCATGCACAACTCCACCGGGGAAGGTGCCAGACAGGAGTTCTCTTGGTAGTTTTTACACTACCTTGGTAGGCAGCTGAAAGGCACCACAAAAGTTGTTCTACCTGCTTTCTGGGCTGAGATGGGGAACCGCTGAATTTTGGAGTCGGCCGGTGACAAAATGTTCCAAACACACCCCATGCACAACTCCACCGGGGAAGGTGCCAGACAGGAGTTCTCCTGGTAGTTTTTACACTACCTTGGTAGGCAGCTGAAAGGCACCACAAAAGTTGTTCTACCTGCTTTCTGGGCTGAGATGGGGAAACGCTGAATTTTGGACTCGGCTGGTGACAAAATGTTCCAAACACACCCCATGCACAACTCCACCGGGGAAGGTGCCAGACAGGAGTTCTCCTGGTAGTTTTTACACTACCTTGGTAGGCATTTGAAAGGCACCACAAAAGTTGTTCTTCCTGCTTTCTGGTCTGAGATGGGGAACCGCTGAATTTTGGAGTCGGCCGGTGACAAAATGTTCCAAACACACCCCATGCACAACTCCACCGGGGAAGGTGCCAGACAGGAGTTCTCTTGGTAGTTTTTACACTACCTTGGTAGGCAGCTGAAAGGCACCACAAAAGTTGTTCTACCTGCTTTCTGGGCTGAGATGGGGAACCGCTGAATTTTGGAGTCGGCCGGTGACAAAATGTTCCAAACACACCCCATGCACAACTCCACCGGGGAAGGTGCCAGACAGGAGTTCTCCTGGTAGTTTTTACACTACCTTGGTAGGCAGCTGAAAGGCACCACAAAAGTTGTTCTACCTGCTTTCTGGGCTGAGATGGGGAAACGCTGAATTTTGGACTCGGCTGGTGACAAAATGTTCCAAACACACCCCATGCACAACTCCACCGGGGAAGGTGCCAGACAGGAGTTCTCCTGGTAGTTTTTACACTACCTTGGTGGGCATTTGAAAGGCACCACAAAAGTTGTTCTACCTGCTTTCTGGGCTGAGATGGGGAACCGCTGAATTTTGGACTCGGCTGGTGACAAAATGTTCCAAACACACCCCATGCACAACTCCACCGGGGAAGGTGCCAGACAGGAGTTCTCCTGGTAGTTTTTACACTACCTTGGTAGGCAGCTGAAAGGCACCACAAAAGTTGTTCTACCTGCTTTCTGGGCTGAGATGGGGAAACGCTGAATTTTGGACTCGGCTGGTGACAAAATGTTCCAAACACACCCCATGCACAACTCCACCGGGGAAGGTGCCAGGCAGGAGTTCTCTTGGTAGTTTTTACACTACCTTGGTAGGCATTTGAAAGGCACCACAAAAGTTGTTCTACCTGCTTTCTGGGCTGAGATGGGGAACCGCTGAATTTTGGACTCGGCCGGTGACAAAATGTTCCAAACACACCCCATGCACAACTCCACCGGGGAAGGTGCCAGACAGGAGTTCTCCTGATAGTTTTTACACTACCTTGGTAGGCATCTGAAAGACACCACAAAAGTTGTTCTACCTGCTTTCTGGGCTGAGATGGGGAACCGCTGAATTTTGGAGTCGGCTGGTGACAAAATGTTCCAAACACACCCCATGCACAACTCCACCGGGGAAGGTGCCAGAAACGAGTTCTGTTGGTAGTTTTTACACTACCCCGGTAGGCAAGAGCAAGGCACACAAAAGTTGTTCTACCTGCTTTCTGGGCTGAGATGGGGAACCGCTGAATTTTGGAGTCGGCCGGTGACAAAATGTTCCAAACACACCCCATGCACAACTCCACCGGGGAAGGTGCCAGGAACGAATTCTGTTGGTAGTTTTTACACTACCTTGGTAGGCATCTGAAAGGCACCACAAAAGATGTTCTACCGGCTTTCTGGGCTGAGATGGGGAACCGCTGAATTTTGGACTCGGCTGGTGACAAAATGTTCCAAACACACCCCATGCACAACTCCACCGGGGAAGGTGCCAGACAGGAGTTCTCCTGGTAGTTTTTACACTACCTTGGTAGGCAGCTGAAAGGCACCACAAAAGTTGTTCTACCTGCTTTCTGGGCTGAGATGGGGAAACGCTGAATTTTGGACTCGGCTGGTGACAAAATGTTCCAAACACACCCCATGCACAACTCCACCGGGGAAGGTGCCAGACAGGAGTTCTCCTGATAGTTTTTACACTACCTTGGTGGGCATTTGAAAGGCACCACAAAAGTTGTTCTACCTGCTTTCTGGGCTGAGATGGGGAAACGCTGAATTTTGGAGTCGGCTGGTGACAAAATGTTCCAAACACACCCCATGCACAACTCCACCGGGGAAGGTGCCAGACAGGAGTTCTCCTGGTAGTTTTTACACTACCTTGGTAGGCATTTGAAAGGCACCACAAAAGTTGTTCTTCCTGCTTTCTGGTCTGAGATGGGGAACCGCTGAATTTTGGAGTCGGCCGGTGACAAAATGTTCCAAACACACCCCATGCACAACTCCACCGGGGAAGGTGCCAGACAGGAGTTCTCTTGGTAGTTTTTACACTACCTTGGTAGGCAGCTGAAAGGCACCACAAAAGTTGTTCTACCTGCTTTCTGGGCTGAGATGGGGAACCGCTGAATTTTGGAGTCGGCCGGTGACAAAATGTTCCAAACACACCCCATGCACAACTCCACCGGGGAAGGTGCCAGACAGGAGTTCTCCTGGTAGTTTTTACACTACCTTGGTAGGCAGCTGAAAGGCACCACAAAAGTTGTTCTACCTGCTTTCTGGGCTGAGATGGGGAAACGCTGAATTTTGGACTCGGCTGGTGACAAAATGTTCCAAACACACCCCATGCACAACTCCACCGGGGAAGGTGCCAGACAGGAGTTCTCCTGGTAGTTTTTACACTACCTTGGTGGGCATTTGAAAGGCACCACAAAAGTTGTTCTACCTGCTTTCTGGGCTGAGATGGGGAACCGCTGAATTTTGGACTCGGCTGGTGACAAAATGTTCCAAACACACCCCATGCACAACTCCACCGGGGAAGGTGCCAGACAGGAGTTCTCCTGGTAGTTTTTACACTACCTTGGTAGGCAGCTGAAAGGCACCACAAAAGTTGTTCTACCTGCTTTCTGGGCTGAGATGGGGAAACGCTGAATTTTGGACTCGGCTGGTGACAAAATGTTCCAAACACACCCCATGCACAACTCCACCGGGGAAGGTGCCAGGCAGGAGTTCTCTTGGTAGTTTTTACACTACCTTGGTAGGCATTTGAAAGGCACCACAAAAGTTGTTCTACCTGCTTTCTGGGCTGAGATGGGGAACCGCTGAATTTTGGAGTCGGCCGGTGACAAAATGTTCCAAACACACCCCATGCACAACTCCACCGGGGAAGGTGCCAGACAGGAGTTCTCCTGATAGTTTTTACACTACCTTGGTAGGCATCTGAAAGACACCACAAAAGTTGTTCTACCTGCTTTCTGGGCTGAGATGGGGAACCGCTGAATTTTGGAGTCGGCTGGTGACAAAATGTTCCAAACACACCCCATGCACAACTCCACCGGGGAAGGTGCCAGAAACGAGTTCTGTTGGTAGTTTTTACACTACCCCGGTAGGCAAGAGCAAGGCACACAAAAGTTGTTCTACCTGCTTTCTGGGCTGAGATGGGGAACCGCTGAATTTTGGAGTCGGCCGGTGACAAAATGTTCCAAACACACCCCATGCACAACTCCACCGGGGAAGGTGCCAGGAACGAATTCTGTTGGTAGTTTTTACACTACCTTGGTAGGCATCTGAAAGGCACCACAAAAGATGTTCTACCGGCTTTCTGGGCTGAGATGGGGAACCGCTGAATTTTGGACTCGGCTGGTGACAAAATGTTCCAAACACACCCCATGCACAACTCCACCGGGGAAGGTGCCAGACAGGAGTTCTCCTGGTAGTTTTTACACTACCTTGGTAGGCAGCTGAAAGGCACCACAAAAGTTGTTCTACCTGCTTTCTGGGCTGAGATGGGGAAACGCTGAATTTTGGACTCGGCTGGTGACAAAATGTTCCAAACACACCCCATGCACAACTCCACCGGGGAAGGTGCCAGGCAGGAGTTCTCTTGGTAGTTTTTACACTACCTTGGTAGGCATTTGAAAGGCACCACAAAAGTTGTTCTACCTGCTTTCTGGGCTGAGATGGGGAACCGCTGAATTTTGGAGTCGGCCGGTGACAAAATGTTCCAAACACACCCCATGCACAACTCCACCGGGGAAGGTGCCAGACAGGAGTTCTCTTGGTAGTTTTTACACTACCTTGGTAGGCAGCTGAAAGGCACCACAAAAGTTGTTCTACCTGCTTTCTGGGCTGAGATGGGGAACCGCTGAATTTTGGACTCGGCCGGTGACAAAATGTTCCAAACACACCCCATGCACAACTCCACCGGGGAAGGTGCCAGACAGGAGTTCTCCTGGTAGTTTTTACACTACCTTGGTAGGCAGCTGAAAGGCACCACAAAAGTTGTTCTACCTGCTTTCTGGGCTGAGATGGGGAAACGCTGAATTTTGGACTCGGCTGGTGACAAAATGTTCCAAACACACCCCATGCACAACTCCGCCACGGAAGGTGCCAGACAGGAGTTCTCCTGGTAGTTTTTACACTACCTTGGTGGGCATTTGAAAGGCACCACAAAAGTTGTTCTACCTGCTTTCTGGGCTGAGATGGGGAAACGCTGAATTTTGGAGTCGGCTGGTGACAAAATGTTCCAAACACACCCCATGCACAACTCCACCGGGGAAGGTGCCAGACAGGAGTTCTCCTGGTAGTTTTTACATTGCTCCGGTAGGCATCTGAAAGACACCACAAAAGTTGTTCTACCTGCTTTCTGGGCTGAGATGGGGAAACGCTGAATTTTGGACTCGGCCGGTGACAAAATGTTCCAAACACACCCCATGCAAAACTCCACCGGGGAAGGTGCCAGACAGGAGTTCTCCTGGTAGTTTTTACACTACCTTGGTAGGCAGCTGAAAGGCACCACAAAAGTTGTTCTACCTGCTTTCTGGGCTGAGATGGGGAACCGCTGAATTTTGGACTCGGCTGGTGACAAAATGTTCCAAACACACCCCATGCACAACTCCACCGGGGAAGGTGCCAGACAGGAGTTCTCCTGGTAGTTTTTACACTACCTTGGTAGGCATTTGAAAGGCACCACAAAAGTTGTTCTTCCTGCTTTCTGGTCTGAGATGGGGAACCGCTGAATTTTGGACTCGGCCGGTGACAAAATGTTCCAAACACACCCCATGCACAACTCCACCGGGGAAGGTGCCAGACAGGAGTTCTCTTGGTAGTTTTTACACTACCTTGGTAGGCAGCTGAAAGGCACCACAAAAGTTGTTCTACCTGCTTTCTGGGCTGAGATGGGGAACCGCTGAATTTTGGAGTCGGCTGGTGACAAAATGTTCCAAACACACCCCATGCACAACTCCACCGGGGAAGGTGCCAGACAGGAGTTCTCCTGGTAGTTTTTACACTACCTTGGTAGGCATCTGAAAGACACCACAAAAGTTGTTCTACCTGCTTTCTGGGCTGAGATGGGGAACCGCTGAATTTTGGACTCGGCTGGTGACAAAATGTTCCAAACACACCCCATGCACAACTCCACCGGGGAAGGTGCCAGACAGGAGTTCTCCTGGTAGTTTTTACATTGCTCCGGTAGGCATCTGAAAGACACCACAAAAGTTGTTCTACCTGCTTTCTGGGCTGAGATGGGGAAACGCTGAATTTTAGACTCGGCTGGTGACAAAATGTTCCAAACACACCCCATGCACAACTCCACCGGGGAAGGTGCCAGACAGGAGTTCTCCTGATAGTTTTTACACTACCTTGGTGGGCATTTGAAAGGCACCACAAAAGTTGTTCTACCTGCTTTCTGGGCTGAGATGGGGAAACGCTGAATTTTGGAGTCGGCTGGTGACAAAATGTTCCAAACACACCCCCTGCACAACTCCACCACGGAAGGTGCCAGACAGGAGTTCTCCTGGTAGTTTTTACACTACCTTGGTAGGCATTTGAAAGGCACCACAAAAGTTGTTCTTCCTGCTTTCTGGTCTGAGATGGGGAACCGCTGAATTTTGGAGTCGGCCGGTGACAAAATGTTCCAAACACACCCCATGCACAACTCCACCGGGGAAGGTGCCAGACAGGAGTTCTCTTGGTAGTTTTTACACTACCTTGGTAGGCAGCTGAAAGGCACCACAAAAGTTGTTCTACCTGCTTTCTGGGCTGAGATGGGGAACCGCTGAATTTTGGAGTCGGCCGGTGACAAAATGTTCCAAACACACCCCATGCACAACTCCACCGGGGAAGGTGCCAGACAGGAGTTCTCCTGGTAGTTTTTACACTACCTTGGTAGGCAGCTGAAAGGCACCACAAAAGTTGTTCTACCTGCTTTCTGGGCTGAGATGGGGAAACGCTGAATTTTGGACTCGGCTGGTGACAAAATGTTCCAAACACACCCCATGCACAACTCCACCGGGGAAGGTGCCAGACAGGAGTTCTCTTGGTAGTTTTTACACTACCTTGGTGGGCATTTGAAAGGCACCACAAAAGTTGTTCTACCTGCTTTCTGGGCTGAGATGGGGAAACGCTGAATTTTGGAGTCGGCTGGTGACAAAATGTTCCAAACACACCCCATGCACAACTCCACCGGGGAAGGTGCCAGACAGGAGTTCTCCTGGTAGTTTTTACACTACCTTGGTAGGCATTTGAAAGGCACCACAAAAGTTGTTCTTCCTGCTTTCTGGTCTGAGATGGGGAACCGCTGAATTTTGGAGTCGGCCGGTGACAAAATGTTCCAAACACACCCCATGCACAACTCCACCGGGGAAGGTGCCAGACAGGAGTTCTCTTGGTAGTTTTTACACTACCTTGGTAGGAATTTGAAAGGCACCACAAAAGTTGTTCTACCTGCTTTCTGGGCTGAGATGGGGAATCGCTGAATTTTGGAGTCGGCCGGTGACAAAATGTTCCAAACACACCCCATGCACAACTCCACCGGGGAAGGTGCCAGACAGGAGTTCTCTTGGTAGTTTTTACACTACCTTGGTAGGCATCTGAAAGACACCACAAAAGTTGTTCTACCTGCTTTCTGGGCTGAGATGGGGAATCGCTGAATTTTGGACTCGGCTGGTGACAAAATGTTCCAAACACACCCCATGCACAACTCCACCGGGGAAGGTGCCAGACAGGAGTTCTCCTGGTAGTTTTTACACTACCTTGGTAGGCATCTGAAAGACACCACAAAAGTTGTTTTACCTGCTTTCTGGGCTGAGATGGGGAACCGCTGAATTTTGGAGTCGGCCGGTGACAAAATGTTCCAAACACACCCCCTGCACAACTCCTCCGGGGAAGGTGCCAGAAACGAGTTCTGTTGGTAGTTTTTACACTACCCCGGTAGGCAAGAGAAAGGCACTACAAAAGTTGTTCTACCTGCTTTCTGGGCTGAGATGGGGAACCGCTGAATTTTGGAGTCGGCTGGTGACAAAATGTTCCAAACACACCCCATGCACAACTCCACCGGGGAAGGTGCCAGGAACGAATTCTGTTCGTAGTTTTTACACTACCTTGGTAGGCATCTGAAAGGCACAACAAAAGTTGTTCTACCTGCTTTCTGGGCTGAGATGGGGAACCGCTGAATTTTGGAGTCGGCTGGTGACAAAATGTTCCAAACACACCCCATGCACAACTCCACCGGGGAAGGTGCCAGACAGGAGTTCTCTTGGTAGTTTTTACACTACCTTGGTAGGCAGCTGAAAGGCACCACAAAAGTTGTTCTACCTGCTTTCTGGGCTGAGATGGGGAAACGCTGAATTTTGGAGTCGGCTGGTGACAAAATGTTCCAAACACACCCCATGCACAACTCCACCGGGGAAGGTGCCAGACAGGAGTTCTCCTGGTAGTTTTTACATTGCTCCGGTAGGCAGCTGAAAGGCACCACAAAAGTTTTTCTACCTGCTTTCTGGGCTGAGATGGGGAACCGCTGAATTTTGGACTCGGCCGGTGAAAAAATGCTCCAAACACACCCCATGCACAACTCCACCGGGGAAGGTGCCAGACAGGAGTTCTCTTGGTAGTTTTTACACTACCTTGGTAGGCAGCTGAAAGGCACCACAAAAGTTGTTCTACCTGCTTTCTGGGCTGAGATGGGGAAACGCTGAATTTTGGACTCGGCTGGTGACAAAATGTTCCAAACACACCCCATGCACAACTCCACCACGGAAGGTGCCAGACAGGAGTTCTCCTGGTAGTTTTTACACTACCTTGGTAGGCATCTGAAAGACACGACAAAAGTTGTTCTACCTGCTTTCTGGGCTGAGATGGGGAATCGCTGAATTTTGGAGTCGGCCGGTGACAAAATGTTCCAAACACACCCCACGCACAACTCCACCGGGGAAGGTGCCAGACAGGAGTTCTCCTGGTAGTTTTTACACTACCTTGGTAGGCATTTGAAAGGCACCACAAAAGTTGTTCTATCTGCTTTCTGGGCTGAGATGGGGAAACGCTGAATTTTGGACTCGGCCGGTGACAAAATGTTCCAAACACACCCCCTGCACAACTCCACCGGGGAAGGTGCCAGACAGGAGTTCTCTTGGTAGTTTTTACACTACCTTGGTAGGCAGCTGAAAGACACCACAAAAGTTGTTCTACCTGCTTTCTGGGCTGAGATGGGGAACAGCTGAATTTTGGACTCGGCCGGTGACAAAATGTTCCAAACACACCCCATGCACAACTCCACCGGGGAAGGTGCCAGACAGGAGTTCTCTTGGTAGTTTTTACACTACCTTGGTAGGCAGCTGAAAGGCACCACAAAAGTTGTTCTACCTGCTTTCTGGGCTGAGATGGGGAACCGCTGAATTTTGGACTCGGCCGGTGACAAAATGTTCCAAACACACCCCATGCACAACTCCACCGGGGAAGGTGCCAGACAGGAGTTCTCCTGGTAGTTTTTACACTACCTTGGTAGGAATTTGAAAGGCACCACAAAAGTTGTTCTACCTGCTTTCTGGGCTGAGATGGGGAATCGCTGAATTTTGGAGTCGGCCGGTGACAAAATGTTCCAAACACACCCCACGCACAACTCCACCGGGGAAGGTGCCAGACAGGAGTTCTCCTGGTAGTTTTTACACTACCTTGGTAGGCATTTGAAAGGCACCACAAAAGTTGTTCTACCTGCTTTCTGGGCTGAGATGGGGAAACGCTGAATTTTGGACTCGGCCGGTGACAAAATGTTCCAAACACACCCCCTGCACAACTCCACCGGGGAAGGTGCCAGACAGGAGTTCTCTTGGTAGTTTTTACACTACCTTGGTAGGCAGCTGAAAGACACCACAAAAGTTGTTCTACCTGCTTTCTGGGCTGAGATGGAGAACAGCTGAATTTTGGACTCGGCCGGTGACAAAATGTTCCAAACACACCCCATGCACAACTCCACCGGGGAAGGTGCCAGACAGGAGTTCTCTTGGTAGTTTTTACACTACCTTGGTAGGCAGCTGAAAGGCACCACAAAAGTTGTTCTACCTGCTTTCTGGGCTGAGATGGGGAACCGCTGAATTTTGGACTCGGCCGGTGACAAAATGTTCCAAACACACCCCATGCACAACTCCACCGGGGAAGGTGCCAGACAGGAGTTCTCCTGGTAGTTTTTACACTACCTTGGTAGGCATCTGAAAGGCACCACAAAAGTTGTTCTACCTGCTTTCTGGGCTGAGATGGGGAACCGCTGAATTTTGGACTCGGCCGGTGACAAAATGTTCCAAACACACCCCATGCACAACTCCACCGGGGAAGGTGCCAGACAGGAGTTCTCTTGGTAGTTTTTACACTACCTTGGTAGGCAGCTGAAAGGCACCACAAAAGTTGTTTTACCTGCTTTCTGGGCTGAGATGGGGAACCGCTGAATTTTGGAGTCGGCCGGTGACAAAATGTTCCAAACACACCCCATGCACAACTCCACCGGGGAAGGTGCCAGACAGGAGTTCTCCTGGTAGTTTTTACACTACCTTGGTAGGCATCTGAAAGGCACCACAAAAGTTGTTCTACCTGCTTTCTGGGCTGAGATGGGGAATCGCTGAATTTTGGAGTCGGCCGGTGACAAAATGTTCCAAACACACCCCACGCACAACTCCACCGGGGAAGGTGCCAGACAGGAGTTCTCCTGGTAGTTTTTACACTACCTTGGTAGGCATTTGAAAGGCACCACAAAAGTTGTTCTATCTGCTTTCTGGGCTGAGATGGGGAAACGCTGAATTTTGGACTCGGCCGGTGACAAAATGTTCCAAACACACCCCCTGCACAACTCCACCGGGGAAGGTGCCAGACAGGAGTTCTCTTGGTAGTTTTTACACTACCTTGGTAGGCAGCTGAAAGACACCACAAAAGTTGTTCTACCTGCTTTCTGGGCTGAGATGGGGAACCGCTGAATTTTGGACTCGGCCGGTGACAAAATGTTCCAAACACACCCCATGCACAACTCCACCGGGGAAGGTGCCAGACAGGAGTTCTCTTGGTAGTTTTTACACTACCTTGGTAGGCAGCTGAAAGGCACCACAAAAGTTGTTCTACCTGCTTTCTGGGCTGAGATGGGGAACCGCTGAATTTTGGACTCGGCCGGTGACAAAATGTTCCAAACACACCCCATGCACAACTCCACCGGGGAAGGTGCCAGACAGGAGTTCTCCTGGTAGTTTTTACACTACCTTGGTAGGCAGCTGAAAGGCACCACAAAAGTTGTTCTACCTGCTTTCTGGGCTGAGATGGGGAACCGCTGAATTTTGGACTCGGCCGGTGACAAAATGTTCCAAACACACCCCATGCACAACTCCACCACGGAAGGTGCCAGACAGGAGTTCTCTTGGTAGTTTTTACACTACCTTGGTAGGCAGCTGAAAGGCACCACAAAAGTTGTTTTACCTGCTTTCTGGGCTGAGATGGGGAACCGCTGAATTTTGGACTCGGCCGGTGACAAAATGTTCCAAACACACCCCATGCACAACTCCACCGGGGAAGGTGCCAGACAGGAGTTCTCCTGGTAGTTTTTACACTACCTTGGTAGGCATCTGAAAGGCACCACAAAAGTTGTTCTACCTGCTTTCTGGGCTGAGATGGGGAAACGCTGAATTTTGGACTCGGCTGGTGACAAAATGTTCCAAACACACCCCATGCACAACTCCACCACGGAAGGTGCCAGACAGGAGTTCTCCTGGTAGTTTTTACACTACCTTGGTGGGCATTTGAAAGGCACCACAAAAGTTGTTCTACCTGCTTTCTGGGCTGAGATGGGGAAACGCTGAATTTTGGAGTCGGCTGGTGACAAAATGTTCCAAACACACCCCATGCACAACTCCACCGGGGAAGGTGCCAGACAGGAGTTCTCCTGGTAGTTTTTACACTACCTTGGTGGGCATTTGAAAGGCACCACAAAAGTTGTTCTTCCTGCTTTCTGGTCTGAGATGGGGAACCGCTGAATTTTGGAGTCGGCCGGTGACAAAATGTTCCAAACACACCCCATGCACAACTCCACCGGGGAAGGTGCCAGACAGGAGTTCTCCTGGTAGTTTTTACACTACCTTGGTAGGCAGCTGAAAGGCACCACAAAAGTTGTTCTACCTGCTTTCTGGGCTGAGATGGGGAAACGCTGAATTTTGGACTCGGCTGGTGACAAAATGTTCCAAACACACCCCATGCACAACTCCACCGGGGAAGGTGCCAGACAGGAGTTCTCCTGGTAGTTTTTACACTACCTTGGTAGGCAGCTGAAAGGCACCACAAAAGTTGTTCTACCTGCTTTCTGGGCTGAGATGGGGAAACGCTGAATTTTGGAGTCGGCTGGTGACAAAATGTTCCAAACACACCCCATGCACAACTCCACCGGGGAAGGTGCCAGACAGGAGTTCTCCTGGTAGTTTTTACACTACCTTGGTGGGCATTTGAAAGGCACCACAAAAGTTGTTCTTCCTGCTTTCTGGTCTGAGATGGGGAACCGCTGAATTTTGGAGTCGGCCGGTGACAAAATGTTCCAAACACACCCCATGCACAACTCCACCGGGGAAGGTGCCAGACAGGAGTTCTCCTGGTAGTTTTTACACTACCTTGGTAGGCAGCTGAAAGGCACCACAAAAGTTGTTCTACCTGCTTTCTGGGCTGAGATGGGGAAACGCTGAATTTTGGACTCGGCTGGTGACAAAATGTTCCAAACACACCCCATGCACAACTCCACCGGGGAAGGTGCCAGACAGGAGTTCTCCTGGTAGTTTTTACACTACCTTGGTAGGCAGCTGAAAGGCACCACAAAAGTTGTTCTACCTGCTTTCTGGGCTGAGATGGGGAAACGCTGAATTTTGGAGTCGGCTGGTGACAAAATGTTCCAAACACACCCCATGCACAACTCCACCGGGGAAGGTGCCAGACAGGAGTTCTCCTGGTAGTTTTTACATTGCTCCGGTAGGCAGCTGAAAGGCACCACAAAAGTTTTTCTACCTGCTTTCTGGGCTGAGATGGGGAACCGCTGAATTTTGGACTCGGCCGGTGAAAAAATGCTCCAAACACACCCCATGCACAACTCCACCGGGGAAGGTGCCAGACAGGAGTTCTCTTGGTAGTTTTTACACTACCTTGGTAGGCAGCTGAAAGGCACCACAAAAGTTGTTCTACCTGCTTTCTGGGCTGAGATGGGGAAACGCTGAATTTTGGACTCGGCTGGTGACAAAATGTTCCAAACACACCCCATGCACAACTCCACCACGGAAGGTGCCAGACAGGAGTTCTCCTGGTAGTTTTTACACTACCTTGGTAGGCATCTGAAAGACACCACAAAAGTTGTTCTACCTGCTTTCTGGGCTGAGATGGGGAATCGCTGAATTTTGGAGTCGGCCGGTGACAAAATGTTCCAAACACACCCCACGCACAACTCCACCGGGGAAGGTGCCAGACAGGAGTTCTCCTGGTAGTTTTTACACTACCTTGGTAGGCATTTGAAAGGCACCACAAAAGTTGTTCTATCTGCTTTCTGGGCTGAGATGGGGAAACGCTGAATTTTGGACTCGGCCGGTGACAAAATGTTCCAAACACACCCCCTGCACAACTCCACCGGGGAAGGTGCCAGACAGGAGTTCTCTTGGTAGTTTTTACACTACCTTGGTAGGCAGCTGAAAGACACCACAAAAGTTGTTCTACCTGCTTTCTGGGCTGAGATGGGGAACAGCTGAATTTTGGACTCGGCCGGTGACAAAATGTTCCAAACACACCCCATGCACAACTCCACCGGGGAAGGTGCCAGACAGGAGTTCTCTTGGTAGTTTTTACACTACCTTGGTAGGCAGCTGAAAGGCACCACAAAAGTTGTTCTACCTGCTTTCTGGGCTGAGATGGGGAACCGCTGAATTTTGGACTCGGCCGGTGACAAAATGTTCCAAACACACCCCATGCACAACTCCACCGGGGAAGGTGCCAGACAGGAGTTCTCCTGGTAGTTTTTACACTACCTTGGTAGGCATCTGAAAGGCACCACAAAAGTTGTTCTACCTGCTTTCTGGGCTGAGATGGGGAACCGCTGAATTTTGGACTCGGCCGGTGACAAAATGTTCCAAACACACCCCATGCACAACTCCACCGGGGAAGGTGCCAGACAGGAGTTCTCTTGGTAGTTTTTACACTACCTTGGTAGGCAGCTGAAAGGCACCACAAAAGTTGTTTTACCTGCTTTCTGGGCTGAGATGGGGAACCGCTGAATTTTGGAGTCGGCCGGTGACAAAATGTTCCAAACACACCCCATGCACAACTCCACCGGGGAAGGTGCCAGACAGGAGTTCTCCTGGTAGTTTTTACACTACCTTGGTAGGCATCTGAAAGGCACCACAAAAGTTGTTCTACCTGCTTTCTGGGCTGAGATGGGGAATCGCTGAATTTTGGAGTCGGCCGGTGACAAAATGTTCCAAACACACCCCACGCACAACTCCACCGGGGAAGGTGCCAGACAGGAGTTCTCCTGGTAGTTTTTACACTACCTTGGTAGGCAGCTGAAAGGCACCACAAAAGTTGTTTTACCTGCTTTCTGGTCTGAGATGGGGAACCGCTGAATTTTGGAGTCGGCCGGTGACAAAATGTTCCAAACACACCCCATGCACAACTCCACCGGGGAAGGTGCCAGACAGGAGTTCTCCTGGTAGTTTTTACACTACCTTGGTAGGCATCTGAAAGGCACCACAAAAGTTGTTCTACCTGCTTTCTGGGCTGAGATGGGGAAACGCTGAATTTTGGACTCGGCTGGTGACAAAATGTTCCAAACACACCCCATGCACAACTCCACCACGGAAGGTGCCAGACAGGAGTTCTCCTGGTAGTTTTTACACTACCTTGGTGGGCATTTGAAAGGCACCACAAAAGTTGTTCTACCTGCTTTCTGGGCTGAGATGGGGAAACGCTGAATTTTGGAGTCGGCTGGTGACAAAATGTTCCAAACACACCCCATGCACAACTCCACCGGGGAAGGTGCCAGACAGGAGTTCTCCTGGTAGTTTTTACACTACCTTGGTGGGCATTTGAAAGGCACCACAAAAGTTGTTCTTCCTGCTTTCTGGTCTGAGATGGGGAACCGCTGAATTTTGGAGTCGGCCGGTGACAAAATGTTCCAAACACACCCCATGCACAACTCCACCGGGGAAGGTGCCAGACAGGAGTTCTCCTGGTAGTTTTTACACTACCTTGGTAGGCAGCTGAAAGGCACCACAAAAGTTTTTCTACCTGCTTTCTGGGCTGAGATGGGGAACCGCTGAATTTTGGACTCGGCCGGTGAAAAAATGCTCCAAACACACCCCATGCACAACTCCACCGGGGAAGGTGCCAGACAGGAGTTCTCTTGGTAGTTTTTACACTACCTTGGTAGGCAGCTGAAAGGCACCACAAAAGTTGTTCTACCTGCTTTCTGGGCTGAGATGGGGAAACGCTGAATTTTGGACTCGGCTGGTGACAAAATGTTCCAAACACACCCCATGCACAACTCCACCACGGAAGGTGCCAGACAGGAGTTCTCCTGGTAGTTTTTACACTACCTTGGTAGGCATCTGAAAGACACCACAAAAGTTGTTCTACCTGCTTTCTGGGCTGAGATGGGGAATCGCTGAATTTTGGAGTCGGCCGGTGACAAAATGTTCCAAACACACCCCACGCACAACTCCACCGGGGAAGGTGCCAGACAGGAGTTCTCCTGGTAGTTTTTACACTACCTTGGTAGGCATTTGAAAGGCACCACAAAAGTTGTTCTATCTGCTTTCTGGGCTGAGATGGGGAAACGCTGAATTTTGGACTCGGCCGGTGACAAAATGTTCCAAACACACCCCCTGCACAACTCCACCGGGGAAGGTGCCAGACAGGAGTTCTCTTGGTAGTTTTTACACTACCTTGGTAGGCAGCTGAAAGACACCACAAAAGTTGTTCTACCTGCTTTCTGGGCTGAGATGGGGAACAGCTGAATTTTGGACTCGGCCGGTGACAAAATGTTCCAAACACACCCCATGCACAACTCCACCGGGGAAGGTGCCAGACAGGAGTTCTCTTGGTAGTTTTTACACTACCTTGGTAGGCAGCTGAAAGGCACCACAAAAGTTGTTCTACCTGCTTTCTGGGCTGAGATGGGGAACCGCTGAATTTTGGACTCGGCCGGTGACAAAATGTTCCAAACACACCCCATGCACAACTCCACCGGGGAAGGTGCCAGACAGGAGTTCTCCTGGTAGTTTTTACACTACCTTGGTAGGCATCTGAAAGGCACCACAAAAGTTGTTCTACCTGCTTTCTGGGCTGAGATGGGGAACCGCTGAATTTTGGACTCGGCCGGTGACAAAATGTTCCAAACACACCCCATGCACAACTCCACCGGGGAAGGTGCCAGACAGGAGTTCTCTTGGTAGTTTTTACACTACCTTGGTAGGCAGCTGAAAGGCACCACAAAAGTTGTTTTACCTGCTTTCTGGGCTGAGATGGGGAACCGCTGAATTTTGGAGTCGGCCGGTGACAAAATGTTCCAAACACACCCCATGCACAACTCCACCGGGGAAGGTGCCAGACAGGAGTTCTCCTGGTAGTTTTTACACTACCTTGGTAGGCATCTGAAAGGCACCACAAAAGTTGTTCTACCTGCTTTCTGGGCTGAGATGGGGAATCGCTGAATTTTGGAGTCGGCCGGTGACAAAATGTTCCAAACACAACCCACGCACAACTCCACCGGGGAAGGTGCCAGACAGGAGTTCTCCTGGTAGTTTTTACACTACCTTGGTAGGCAGCTGAAAGGCACCACAAAAGTTGTTTTACCTGCTTTCTGGTCTGAGATGGGGAACCGCTGAATTTTGGAGTCGGCCGGTGACAAAATGTTCCAAACACACCCCATGCACAACTCCACCGGGGAAGGTGCCAGACAGGAGTTCTCCTGGTAGTTTTTACACTACCTTGGTAGGCATCTGAAAGGCACCACAAAAGTTGTTCTACCTGCTTTCTGGGCTGAGATGGGGAAACGCTGAATTTTGGACTCGGCTGGTGACAAAATGTTCCAAACACACCCCATGCACAACTCCACCACGGAAGGTGCCAGACAGGAGTTCTCCTGGTAGTTTTTACACTACCTTGGTGGGCATTTGAAAGGCACCACAAAAGTTGTTCTACCTGCTTTCTGGGCTGAGATGGGGAAACGCTGAATTTTGGAGTCGGCTGGTGACAAAATGTTCCAAACACACCCCATGCACAACTCCACCGGGGAAGGTGCCAGACAGGAGTTCTCCTGGTAGTTTTTACACTACCTTGGTGGGCATTTGAAAGGCACCACAAAAGTTGTTCTTCCTGCTTTCTGGTCTGAGATGGGGAACCGCTGAATTTTGGAGTCGGCCGGTGACAAAATGTTCCAAACACACCCCATGCACAACTCCACCGGGGAAGGTGCCAGACAGGAGTTCTCCTGGTAGTTTTTACACTACCTTGGTAGGCAGCTGAAAGGCACCACAAAAGTTGTTCTACCTGCTTTCTGGGCTGAGATGGGGAAACGCTGAATTTTGGACTCGGCTGGTGACAAAATGTTCCAAACACACCCCATGCACAACTCCACCGGGGAAGGTGCCAGACAGGAGTTCTCCTGGTAGTTTTTACACTACCTTGGTAGGCATCTGAAAGACACGACAAAAGTTGTTCTACCTGCTTTCTGGGCTGAGATGGGGAATCGCTGAATTTTGGAGTCGGCCAGTGACAAAATGTTCCAAACACACCCCACGCACAACTCCACCGGGGAAAGTGCCAGACAGGAGTTCTCCTGGTAGTTTTTACACTACCTTGGTAGGCATTTGAAAGGCACCACAAAAGTTGTTCTATCTGCTTTCTGGGCTGAGATGGGGAAACGCTGAATTTTGGACTCGGCTGGTGACAAAATGTTCCAAACACACCCCATGCACAACTCCACCACGGAAGGTGCCAGACAGGAGTTCTCCTGGTAGTTTTTACACTACCTTGGTGGGCATTTGAAAGGCACCACAAAAGTTGTTCTACCTGCTTTCTGGGCTGAGATGGGGAAACGCTGAATTTTGGAGTCGGCTGGTGACAAAATGTTCCAAACACACCCCATGCACAACTCCACCGGGGAAGGTGCCAGACAGGAGTTCTCCTGGTAGTTTTTACACTACCTTGGTGGGCATTTGAAAGGCACCACAAAAGTTGTTCTTCCTGCTTTCTGGTCTGAGATGGGGAACCGCTGAATTTTGGAGTCGGCCGGTGACAAAATGTTCCAAACACACCCCATGCACAACTCCACCGGGGAAGGTGCCAGACAGGAGTTCTCCTGGTAGTTTTTACACTACCTTGGTGGGCATTTGAAAGGCACCACAAAAGTTGTTCTTCCTGCTTTCTGGTCTGAGATGGGGAACCGCTGAATTTTGGAGTCGGCCGGTGACAAAATGTTCCAAACACACCCCATGCACAACTCCACCGGGGAAGGTGCCAGACAGGAGTTCTCCTGGTAGTTTTTACACTACCTTGGTAGGCAGCTGAAAGGCACCACAAAAGTTTTTCTACCTGCTTTCTGGGCTGAGATGGGGAACCGCTGAATTTTGGACTCGGCCGGTGAAAAAATGCTCCAAACACACCCCATGCACAACTCCACCGGGGAAGGTGCCAGACAGGAGTTCTCTTGGTAGTTTTTACACTACCTTGGTAGGCAGCTGAAAGGCACCACAAAAGTTGTTCTACCTGCTTTCTGGGCTGAGATGGGGAAACGCTGAATTTTGGACTCGGCTGGTGACAAAATGTTCCAAACACACCCCATGCACAACTCCACCACGGAAGGTGCCAGACAGGAGTTCTCCTGGTAGTTTTTACACTACCTTGGTAGGCATCTGAAAGACACCACAAAAGTTGTTCTACCTGCTTTCTGGGCTGAGATGGGGAATCGCTGAATTTTGGAGTCGGCCGGTGACAAAATGTTCCAAACACACCCCACGCACAACTCCACCGGGGAAGGTGCCAGACAGGAGTTCTCCTGGTAGTTTTTACACTACCTTGGTAGGCATTTGAAAGGCACCACAAAAGTTGTTCTATCTGCTTTCTGGGCTGAGATGGGGAAACGCTGAATTTTGGACTCGGCCGGTGACAAAATGTTCCAAACACACCCCCTGCACAACTCCACCGGGGAAGGTGCCAGACAGGAGTTCTCTTGGTAGTTTTTACACTACCTTGGTAGGCAGCTGAAAGACACCACAAAAGTTGTTCTACCTGCTTTCTGGGCTGAGATGGGGAACAGCTGAATTTTGGACTCGGCCGGTGACAAAATGTTCCAAACACACCCCATGCACAACTCCACCGGGGAAGGTGCCAGACAGGAGTTCTCTTGGTAGTTTTTACACTACCTTGGTAGGCAGCTGAAAGGCACCACAAAAGTTGTTCTACCTGCTTTCTGGGCTGAGATGGGGAACCGCTGAATTTTGGACTCGGCCGGTGACAAAATGTTCCAAACACACCCCATGCACAACTCCACCGGGGAAGGTGCCAGACAGGAGTTCTCCTGGTAGTTTTTACACTACCTTGGTAGGCATCTGAAAGGCACCACAAAAGTTGTTCTACCTGCTTTCTGGGCTGAGATGGGGAACCGCTGAATTTTGGACTCGGCCGGTGACAAAATGTTCCAAACACACCCCATGCACAACTCCACCGGGGAAGGTGCCAGACAGGAGTTCTCTTGGTAGTTTTTACACTACCTTGGTAGGCAGCTGAAAGGCACCACAAAAGTTGTTTTACCTGCTTTCTGGGCTGAGATGGGGAACCGCTGAATTTTGGAGTCGGCCGGTGACAAAATGTTCCAAACACACCCCATGCACAACTCCACCGGGGAAGGTGCCAGACAGGAGTTCTCCTGGTAGTTTTTACACTACCTTGGTAGGCATCTGAAAGGCACCACAAAAGTTGTTCTACCTGCTTTCTGGGCTGAGATGGGGAATCGCTGAATTTTGGAGTCGGCCGGTGACAAAATGTTCCAAACACAACCCACGCACAACTCCACCGGGGAAGGTGCCAGACAGGAGTTCTCCTGGTAGTTTTTACACTACCTTGGTAGGCAGCTGAAAGGCACCACAAAAGTTGTTTTACCTGCTTTCTGGTCTGAGATGGGGAACCGCTGAATTTTGGAGTCGGCCGGTGACAAAATGTTCCAAACACACCCCATGCACAACTCCACCGGGGAAGGTGCCAGACAGGAGTTCTCCTGGTAGTTTTTACACTACCTTGGTAGGCATCTGAAAGGCACCACAAAAGTTGTTCTACCTGCTTTCTGGGCTGAGATGGGGAAACGCTGAATTTTGGACTCGGCTGGTGACAAAATGTTCCAAACACACCCCATGCACAACTCCACCACGGAAGGTGCCAGACAGGAGTTCTCCTGGTAGTTTTTACACTACCTTGGTGGGCATTTGAAAGGCACCACAAAAGTTGTTCTACCTGCTTTCTGGGCTGAGATGGGGAAACGCTGAATTTTGGAGTCGGCTGGTGACAAAATGTTCCAAACACACCCCATGCACAACTCCACCGGGGAAGGTGCCAGACAGGAGTTCTCCTGGTAGTTTTTACACTACCTTGGTGGGCATTTGAAAGGCACCACAAAAGTTGTTCTTCCTGCTTTCTGGTCTGAGATGGGGAACCGCTGAATTTTGGAGTCGGCCGGTGACAAAATGTTCCAAACACACCCCATGCACAACTCCACCGGGGAAGGTGCCAGACAGGAGTTCTCCTGGTAGTTTTTACACTACCTTGGTAGGCAGCTGAAAGGCACCACAAAAGTTGTTCTACCTGCTTTCTGGGCTGAGATGGGGAAACGCTGAATTTTGGACTCGGCTGGTGACAAAATGTTCCAAACACACCCCATGCACAACTCCACCGGGGAAGGTGCCAGACAGGAGTTCTCCTGGTAGTTTTTACACTACCTTGGTAGGCATCTGAAAGACACGACAAAAGTTGTTCTACCTGCTTTCTGGGCTGAGATGGGGAATCGCTGAATTTTGGAGTCGGCCAGTGACAAAATGTTCCAAACACACCCCACGCACAACTCCACCGGGGAAAGTGCCAGACAGGAGTTCTCCTGGTAGTTTTTACACTACCTTGGTAGGCATTTGAAAGGCACCACAAAAGTTGTTCTATCTGCTTTCTGGGCTGAGATGGGGAAACGCTGAATTTTGGACTCGGCTGGTGACAAAATGTTCCAAACACACCCCATGCACAACTCCACCACGGAAGGTGCCAGACAGGAGTTCTCCTGGTAGTTTTTACACTACCTTGGTGGGCATTTGAAAGGCACCACAAAAGTTGTTCTACCTGCTTTCTGGGCTGAGATGGGGAAACGCTGAATTTTGGAGTCGGCTGGTGACAAAATGTTCCAAACACACCCCATGCACAACTCCACCGGGGAAGGTGCCAGACAGGAGTTCTCCTGGTAGTTTTTACACTACCTTGGTGGGCATTTGAAAGGCACCACAAAAGTTGTTCTTCCTGCTTTCTGGTCTGAGATGGGGAACCGCTGAATTTTGGAGTCGGCCGGTGACAAAATGTTCCAAACACACCCCATGCACAACTCCACCGGGGAAGGTGCCAGACAGGAGTTCTCCTGGTAGTTTTTACACTACCTTGGTAGGCAGCTGAAAGGCACCACAAAAGTTGTTCTACCTGCTTTCTGGGCTGAGATGGGGAACCGCTGAATTTTGGACTCGGCTGGTGACAAAATGTTCCAAACACACCCCATGCACAACTCCACCGGGGAAGGTGCCAGACAGGAGTTCTCCTGGTAGTTTTTACACTACCTTGGTAGGCATCTGAAAGACACGACAAAAGTTGTTCTACCTGCTTTCTGGGCTGAGATGGGGAATCGCTGAATTTTGGAGTCGGCCAGTGACAAAATGTTCCAAACACACCCCACGCACAACTCCACCGGGGAAAGTGCCAGACAGGAGTTCTCTTGGTAGTTTTTACACTACCTTGGTAGGCATCTGAAAGGCACCACAAAAGTTGTTCTACCTGCTTTCTGGGCTGAGATGGGGAACCGCTGAATTTTGGACTCGGCCGGTGACAAAATGTTCCAAACACACCCCATGCACAACTCCACCGGGGAAGGTGCCAGACAGGAGTTCTCTTGGTAGTTTTTACACTACCTTGGTAGGCAGCTGAAAGGCACCACAAAAGTTGTTTTACCTGCTTTCTGGGCTGAGATGGGGAACCGCTGAATTTTGGAGTCGGCCGGTGACAAAATGTTCCAAACACACCCCATGCACAACTCCACCGGGGAAGGTGCCAGACAGGAGTTCTCCTGGTAGTTTTTACACTACCTTGGTAGGCATCTGAAAGGCACCACAAAAGTTGTTCTACCTGCTTTCTGGGCTGAGATGGGGAATCGCTGAATTTTGGAGTCGGCCGGTGACAAAATGTTCCAAACACAACCCACGCACAACTCCACCGGGGAAGGTGCCAGACAGGAGTTCTCCTGGTAGTTTTTACACTACCTTGGTAGGCAGCTGAAAGGCACCACAAAAGTTGTTTTACCTGCTTTCTGGTCTGAGATGGGGAACCGCTGAATTTTGGAGTCGGCCGGTGACAAAATGTTCCAAACACACCCCATGCACAACTCCACCGGGGAAGGTGCCAGACAGGAGTTCTCCTGGTAGTTTTTACACTACCTTGGTAGGCATCTGAAAGGCACCACAAAAGTTGTTCTACCTGCTTTCTGGGCTGAGATGGGGAAACGCTGAATTTTGGACTCGGCTGGTGACAAAATGTTCCAAACACACCCCATGCACAACTCCACCACGGAAGGTGCCAGACAGGAGTTCTCCTGGTAGTTTTTACACTACCTTGGTGGGCATTTGAAAGGCACCACAAAAGTTGTTCTACCTGCTTTCTGGGCTGAGATGGGGAAACGCTGAATTTTGGAGTCGGCTGGTGACAAAATGTTCCAAACACACCCCATGCACAACTCCACCGGGGAAGGTGCCAGACAGGAGTTCTCCTGGTAGTTTTTACACTACCTTGGTGGGCATTTGAAAGGCACCACAAAAGTTGTTCTTCCTGCTTTCTGGTCTGAGATGGGGAACCGCTGAATTTTGGAGTCGGCCGGTGACAAAATGTTCCAAACACACCCCATGCACAACTCCACCGGGGAAGGTGCCAGACAGGAGTTCTCCTGGTAGTTTTTACACTACCTTGGTAGGCAGCTGAAAGGCACCACAAAAGTTGTTCTACCTGCTTTCTGGGCTGAGATGGGGAAACGCTGAATTTTGGACTCGGCTGGTGACAAAATGTTCCAAACACACCCCATGCACAACTCCACCGGGGAAGGTGCCAGACAGGAGTTCTCCTGGTAGTTTTTACACTACCTTGGTAGGCATCTGAAAGACACGACAAAAGTTGTTCTACCTGCTTTCTGGGCTGAGATGGGGAATCGCTGAATTTTGGAGTCGGCCAGTGACAAAATGTTCCAAACACACCCCACGCACAACTCCACCGGGGAAAGTGCCAGACAGGAGTTCTCCTGGTAGTTTTTACACTACCTTGGTAGGCATTTGAAAGGCACCACAAAAGTTGTTCTATCTGCTTTCTGGGCTGAGATGGGGAAACGCTGAATTTTGGACTCGGCTGGTGACAAAATGTTCCAAACACACCCCATGCACAACTCCACCACGGAAGGTGCCAGACAGGAGTTCTCCTGGTAGTTTTTACACTACCTTGGTGGGCATTTGAAAGGCACCACAAAAGTTGTTCTACCTGCTTTCTGGGCTGAGATGGGGAAACGCTGAATTTTGGAGTCGGCTGGTGACAAAATGTTCCAAACACACCCCATGCACAACTCCACCGGGGAAGGTGCCAGACAGGAGTTCTCCTGGTAGTTTTTACACTACCTTGGTGGGCATTTGAAAGGCACCACAAAAGTTGTTCTTCCTGCTTTCTGGTCTGAGATGGGGAACCGCTGAATTTTGGAGTCGGCCGGTGACAAAATGTTCCAAACACACCCCATGCACAACTCCACCGGGGAAGGTGCCAGACAGGAGTTCTCCTGGTAGTTTTTACACTACCTTGGTAGGCAGCTGAAAGGCACCACAAAAGTTGTTCTACCTGCTTTCTGGGCTGAGATGGGGAAACGCTGAATTTTGGACTCGGCTGGTGACAAAATGTTCCAAACACACCCCATGCACAACTCCACCGGGGAAGGTGCCAGACAGGAGTTCTCCTGGTAGTTTTTACACTACCTTGGTAGGCATCTGAAAGACACGACAAAAGTTGTTCTACCTGCTTTCTGGGCTGAGATGGGGAATCGCTGAATTTTGGAGTCGGCCAGTGACAAAATGTTCCAAACACACCCCACGCACAACTCCACCGGGGAAAGTGCCAGACAGGAGTTCTCCTGGTAGTTTTTACACTACCTTGGTAGGCATTTGAAAGGCACCACAAAAGTTGTTCTATCTGCTTTCTGGGCTGAGATGGGGAAACGCTGAATTTTGGACTCGGCCGGTGACAAAATGTTCCAAACACACCCCCTGCACAACTCCACCGGGGAAGGTGCCAGACAGGAGTTCTCTTGGTAGTTTTTACACTACCTTGGTAGGCAGCTGAAAGGCACCACAAAAGTTGTTCTACCTGCTTTCTGGGCTGAGATGGGGAACAGCTGAATTTTGGACTCGGCCGGTGACAAAATGTTCCAAACACACCCCATGCACAACTCCACCGGGGAAGGTGCCAGACAGGAGTTCTCTTGGTAGTTTTTACACTACCTTGGTAGGCAGCTGAAAGGCACCACAAAAGTTGTTCTACCTGCTTTCTGGGCTGAGATGGGGAACCGCTGAATTTTGGACTCGGCCGGTGACAAAATGTTCCAAACACACCCCATGCACAACTCCACCGGGGAAGGTGCCAGACAGGAGTTCTCCTGGTAGTTTTTACACTACCTTGGTAGGCAGCTGAAAGGCACCACAAAAGTTGTTCTACCTGCTTTCTGGGCTGAGATGGGGAACCGCTGAATTTTGGACTCGGCCGGTGACAAAATGTTCCAAACACACCCCATGCACAACTCCACCGGGGAAGGTGCCAGACAGGAGTTCTCTTGGTAGTTTTTACACTACCTTGGTAGGCAGCTGAAAGGCACCACAAAAGTTGTTCTACCTGCTTTCTGGGCTGAGATAGGGAACCGCTGAATTTTGGAGTCGGCTGGTGACAAAATGTTCCAAACACACCCCATGCACAACTCCACCGGGGAAGGTGCCAGACAGGAGTTCTCCTGGTAGTTTTTACACTACCTTGGTAGGCAGCTGAAAGACACCACAAAAGTTGTTCTACCTGCTTTCTGGGCTGAGATGGGGAACCGCTGAATTTTGGACTCGGCTGGTGACAAAGTGTTCCAAACACACCCCATGCACAACTCCACCGGGGAAGGTGCCAGACAGGAGTTCTCCTGGTAGTTTTTACATTGCTCCGGTAGGCATCTGAAAGACACCACAAAAGTTGTTCTACCTGCTTTCTGGGCTGAGATGGGGAAACGCTGAATTTTGGACTCGGCTGGTGACAAAATGTTCCAAACACACCCCATGCACAACTCCACCGGGGAAGGTGCCAGACAGGAGTTCTCCTGATAGTTTTTACACTACCTTGGTGGGCATTTGAAAGGCACCACAAAAGTTGTTCTACCTGCTTTCTGGGCTGAGATGGGGAAACGCTGAATTTTGGAGTCAGCTGGTGACAAAATGTTCCAAACACACCCCCTGCACAACTCCACCGGGGAAGGTGCCAGACAGGAGTTCTCCTGGTAGTTTTTACACTACCTTGGTAGGCATTTGAAAGGCACCACAAAAGTTGTTCTTCCTGCTTTCTGGTCTGAGATGGGGAACCGCTGAATTTTGGAGTCGGCCGGTGACAAAATGTTCCAAACACACCCCATGCACAACTCCACCGGGGAAGGTGCCAGACAGGAGTTCTCTTGGTAGTTTTTACACTACCTTGGTAGGCAGCTGAAAGGCACCACAAAAGTTTTTCTACCTGCTTTCTGGGCTGAGATGGGGAACCGCTGAATTTTGGAGTCGGCCGGTGACAAAATGTTCCAAACACACCCCATGCACAACTCCACCGGGGAAGGTGCCAGACAGGAGTTCTCCTGGTAGTTTTTACACTACCTTGGTAGGCAGCTGAAAGGCACCACAAAAGTTGTTCTACCTGCTTTCTGGGCTGAGATGGGGAAACGCTGAATTTTGGACTCGGCTGGTGACAAAATGTTCCAAACACACCCCATGCACAACTCCACCGGGGAAGGTGCCAGACAGGAGTTCTCCTGGTAGTTTTTACACTACCTTGGTAGGCAGCTGAAAGGCACCACAAAAGTTGTTCTACCTGCTTTCTGGGCTGAGATGGGGAAACGCTGAATTTTGGACTCGGCTGGTGACAAAATGTTCCAAACACACCCCATGCACAACTCCACCGGGGAAGGTGCCAGGCAGGAGTTCTCTTGGTAGTTTTTACACTACCTTGGTAGGCATTTGAAAGGCACCACAAAAGTTGTTCTACCTGCTTTCTGGGCTGAGATGGGGAACCGCTGAATTTTGGAGTCGGCCGGTGACAAAATGTTCCAAACACACCCCATGCACAACTCCACCGGGGAAGGTGCCAGACAGGAGTTCTCCTGATAGTTTTTACACTACCTTGGTAGGCATCTGAAAGACACCACAAAAGTTGTTCTACCTGCTTTCTGGGCTGAGATGGGGAACCGCTGAATTTTGGACTCGGATGGTGACAAAATGTTCCAAACACACCCCATGCACAACTCCACCGGGGAAGGTGCCAGACAGGAGTTCTCCTGGTAGTTTTTACACTACCTTGGTAGGCATCTGAAAGACACCACAAAAGTTGTTTTACCTGCTTTCTGGGCTGAGATGGGGAACCGCTGAATTTTGGAGTCGGCCGGTGACAAAATGTTCCAAACACACCCCCTGCACAACTCCACCGGGGAAGGTGCCAGAAACGAGTTCTGTTGGTAGTTTTTACACTACCCCGGTAGGCAAGAGCAAGGCACACAAAAGTTGTTCTACCTGCTTTCTGGGCTGAGATGGGGAACCGCTGAATTTTGGAGTCGGCCGGTGACAAAATGTTCCAAACACACCCCATGCACAACTCCACCGGGGAAGGTGCCAGGAACGAATTCTGTTGGTAGTTTTTACACTACCTTGGTAGGCATCTGAAAGGCACCACAAAAGATGTTCTACCGGCTTTCTGGGCTGAGATGGGGAACCGCTGAATTTTGGAGTCGGCTGGTGACAAAATGTTCCAAACACACCCCATGCACAACTCCACCGGGGAAGGTGCCAGACAGGAGTTCTCCTGGTAGTTTTTACACTACCTTGGTAGGCAGCTGAAAGGCACCACAAAAGTTGTTCTACCTGCTTTCTGGGCTGAGATGGGGAAACGCTGAATTTTGGACTCGGCTGGTGACAAAATGTTCCAAACACACCCCATGCACAACTCCACCGGGGAAGGTGCCAGGCAGGAGTTCTCTTGGTAGTTTTTACACTACCTTGGTAGGCATTTGAAAGGCACCACAAAAGTTGTTCTACCTGCTTTCTGGGCTGAGATGGGGAACCGCTGAATTTTGGAGTCGGCCGGTGACAAAATGTTCCAAACACACCCCATGCACAACTCCACCACGGAAGGTGCCAGACAGGAGTTCTCCTGGTAGTTTTTACACTACCTTGGTAGGCATCTGAAAGACACGACAAAAGTTGTTCTACCTGCTTTCTGGGCTGAGATGGGGAATCGCTGAATTTTGGAGTCGGCTGGTGACAAAATGTTCCAAACACACCCCACGCACAACTCCACCGGGGAAAGTGCCAGACAGGAGTTCTCCTGGTAGTTTTTACACTACCTTGGTAGGCATTTGAAAGGCACCACAAAAGTTGTTCTATCTGCTTTCTGGGCTGAGATGGGGAAACGCTGAATTTTGGACTCGGCCGGTGACAAAATGTTCCAAACACACCCCCTGCACAACTCCACCGGGGAAGGTGCCAGACAGGAGTTCTCTTGGTAGTTTTTACACTACCTTGGTAGGCAGCTGAAAGACACCACAAAAGTTGTTCTACCTGCTTTCTGGGCTGAGATGGGGAACAGCTGAATTTTGGACTCGGCCGGTGACAAAATGTTCCAAACACACCCCATGCACAACTCCACCGGGGAAGGTGCCAGACAGGAGTTCTCTTGGTAGTTTTTACACTACCTTGGTAGGCAGCTGAAAGGCACCACAAAAGTTGTTCTACCTGCTTTCTGGGCTGAGATGGGGAACCGCTGAATTTTGGACTCGGCCGGTGACAAAATGTTCCAAACACACCCCATGCACAACTCCACCGGGGAAGGTGCCAGACAGGAGTTCTCCTGGTAGTTTTTACACTACCTTGGTAGGCATCTGAAAGGCACCACAAAAGTTGTTCTACCTGCTTTCTGGGCTGAGATGGGGAACCGCTGAATTTTGGACTCGGCCGGTGACAAAATGTTCCAAACACACCCCATGCACAACTCCACCGGGGAAGGTGCCAGACAGGAGTTCTCTTGGTAGTTTTTACACTACCTTGGTAGGCAGCTGAAAGGCACCACAAAAGTTGTTTTACCTGCTTTCTGGGCTGAGATGGGGAACCGCTGAATTTTGGAGTCGGCCGGTGACAAAATGTTCCAAACACACCCCATGCACAACTCCACCGGGGAAGGTGCCAGACAGGAGTTCTCCTGGTAGTTTTTACACTACCTTGGTAGGCATCTGAAAGGCACCACAAAAGTTGTTCTACCTGCTTTCTGGGCTGAGATGGGGAATCGCTGAATTTTGGAGTCGGCCGGTGACAAAATGTTCCAAACACACCCCACGCACAACTCCACCGGGGAAGGTGCCAGACAGGAGTTCTCCTGGTAGTTTTTACACTACCTTGGTAGGCAGCTGAAAGGCACCACAAAAGTTGTTTTACCTGCTTTCTGGTCTGAGATGGGGAACCGCTGAATTTTGGAGTCGGCCGGTGACAAAATGTTCCAAACACACCCCATGCACAACTCCACCGGGGAAGGTGCCAGACAGGAGTTCTCCTGGTAGTTTTTACACTACCTTGGTAGGCATCTGAAAGGCACCACAAAAGTTGTTCTACCTGCTTTCTGGGCTGAGATGGGGAAACGCTGAATTTTGGACTCGGCTGGTGACAAAATGTTCCAAACACACCCCATGCACAACTCCACCACGGAAGGTGCCAGACAGGAGTTCTCCTGGTAGTTTTTACACTACCTTGGTGGGCATTTGAAAGGCACCACAAAAGTTGTTCTACCTGCTTTCTGGGCTGAGATGGGGAAACGCTGAATTTTGGAGTCGGCTGGTGACAAAATGTTCCAAACACACCCCATGCACAACTCCACCGGGGAAGGTGCCAGACAGGAGTTCTCTTGGTAGTTTTTACACTACCTTGGTAGGCAGCTGAAAGGCACCACAAAAGTTGTTCTTCCTGCTTTCTGGTCTGAGATGGGGAACCGCTGAATTTTGGAGTCGGCCGGTGACAAAATGTTCCAAACACACCCCATGCACAACTCCACCGGGGAAGGTGCCAGACAGGAGTTCTCCTGGTAGTTTTTACACTACCTTGGTAGGCAGCTGAAAGGCACCACAAAAGTTGTTCTACCTGCTTTCTGGGCTGAGATGGGGAAACGCTGAATTTTGGACTCGGCTGGTGACAAAATGTTCCAAACACACCCCATGCACAACTCCACCGGGGAAGGTGCCAGACAGGAGTTCTCCTGGTAGTTTTTACACTACCTTGGTAGGCATCTGAAAGACACGACAAAAGTTGTTCTACCTGCTTTCTGGGCTGAGATGGGGAATCGCTGAATTTTGGAGTCGGCCGGTGACAAAATGTTCCAAACACACCCCACGCACAACTCCACCGGGGAAAGTGCCAGACAGGAGTTCTCCTGGTAGTTTTTACACTACCTTGGTAGGCATTTGAAAGGCACCACAAAAGTTGTTCTATCTGCTTTCTGGGCTGAGATGGGGAAACGCTGAATTTTGGACTCGGCCGGTGACAAAATGTTCCAAACACACCCCCTGCACAACTCCACCGGGGAAGGTGCCAGACAGGAGTTCTCTTGGTAGTCTTTACACTACCTTGGTAGGCAGCTGAAAGGCACCACAAAAGTTGTTCTACCTGCTTTCTGGGCTGAGATAGGGAACCGCTGAATTTTGGAGTCGGCTGGTGACAAAATGTTCCAAACACACCCCATGCACAACTCCACCGGGGAAGGTGCCAGACAGGAGTTCTCCTGGTAGTTTTTACACTACCTTGGTAGGCAGCTGAAAGACACCACAAAAGTTGTTCTACCTGCTTTCTGGGCTGAGATGGGGAACCGCTGAATTTTGGACTCGGCTGGTGACAAAGTGTTCCAAACACACCCCATGCACAACTCCACCGGGGAAGGTGCCAGACAGGAGTTCTCCTGGTAGTTTTTACATTGCTCCGGTAGGCATCTGAAAGACACCACAAAAGTTGTTCTACCTGCTTTCTGGGCTGAGATGGGGAAACGCTGAATTTTGGACTCGGCTGGTGACAAAATGTTCCAAACACACCCCATGCACAACTCCACCGGGGAAGGTGCCAGACAGGAGTTCTCCTGATAGTTTTTACACTACCTTGGTGGGCATTTGAAAGGCACCACAAAAGTTGTTCTACCTGCTTTCTGGGCTGAGATGGGGAAACGCTGAATTTTGGAGTCAGCTGGTGACAAAATGTTCCAAACACACCCCCTGCACAACTCCACCGGGGAAGGTGCCAGACAGGAGTTCTCCTGGTAGTTTTTACACTACCTTGGTAGGCATTTGAAAGGCACCACAAAAGTTGTTCTTCCTGCTTTCTGGTCTGAGATGGGGAACCGCTGAATTTTGGAGTCGGCCGGTGACAAAATGTTCCAAACACACCCCATGCACAACTCCACCGGGGAAGGTGCCAGACAGGAGTTCTCTTGGTAGTTTTTACACTACCTTGGTAGGCAGCTGAAAGGCACCACAAAAGTTTTTCTACCTGCTTTCTGGGCTGAGATGGGGAACCGCTGAATTTTGGAGTCGGCCGGTGACAAAATGTTCCAAACACACCCCATGCACAACTCCACCGGGGAAGGTGCCAGACAGGAGTTCTCCTGGTAGTTTTTACACTACCTTGGTAGGCAGCTGAAAGGCACCACAAAAGTTGTTCTACCTGCTTTCTGGGCTGAGATGGGGAAACGCTGAATTTTGGACTCGGCTGGTGACAAAATGTTCCAAACACACCCCATGCACAACTCCACCGGGGAAGGTGCCAGACAGGAGTTCTCCTGGTAGTTTTTACACTACCTTGGTGGGCATTTGAAAGGCACCACAAAAGTTGTTCTACCTGCTTTCTGGGCTGAGATGGGGAACCGCTGAATTTTGGACTCGGCTGGTGACAAAATGTTCCAAACACACCCCATGCACAACTCCACCGGGGAAGGTGCCAGACAGGAGTTCTCCTGGTAGTTTTTACACTACCTTGGTAGGCAGCTGAAAGGCACCACAAAAGTTGTTCTACCTGCTTTCTGGGCTGAGATGGGGAAACGCTGAATTTTGGACTCGGCTGGTGACAAAATGTTCCAAACACACCCCATGCACAACTCCACCGGGGAAGGTGCCAGGCAGGAGTTCTCTTGGTAGTTTTTACACTACCTTGGTAGGCATTTGAAAGGCACCACAAAAGTTGTTCTACCTGCTTTCTGGGCTGAGATGGGGAACCGCTGAATTTTGGAGTCGGCCGGTGACAAAATGTTCCAAACACACCCCATGCACAACTCCACCGGGGAAGGTGCCAGACAGGAGTTCTCCTGATAGTTTTTACACTACCTTGGTAGGCATCTGAAAGACACCACAAAAGTTGTTCTACCTGCTTTCTGGGCTGAGATGGGGAACCACTGAATTTTGGACTCGGATGGTGACAAAATGTTCCAAACACACCCCATGCACAACTCCACCGGGGAAGGTGCCAGACAGGAGTTCTCCTGGTAGTTTTTACACTACCTTGGTAGGCATCTGAAAGACACCACAAAAGTTGTTTTACCTGCTTTCTGGGCTGAGATGGGGAACCGCTGAATTTTGGAGTCGGCCGGTGACAAAATGTTCCAAACACACCCCCTGCACAACTCCACCGGGGAAGGTGCCAGACAGGAGTTCTCCTGGTAGTTTTTACACTACCTTGGTGGGCATTTGAAAGGCACCACAAAAGTTGTTCTACCTGCTTTCTGGGCTGAGATGGGGAACCGCTGAATTTTGGACTCGGCTGGTGACAAAATGTTCCAAACACACCCCATGCACAACTCCACCGGGGAAGGTGCCAGACAGGAGTTCTCCTGGTAGTTTTTACACTACCTTGGTAGGCAGCTGAAAGGCACCACAAAAGTTGTTCTACCTGCTTTCTGGGCTGAGATGGGGAAACGCTGAATTTTGGACTCGGCTGGTGACAAAATGTTCCAAACACACCCCATGCACAACTCCACCGGGGAAGGTGCCAGGCAGGAGTTCTCTTGGTAGTTTTTACACTACCTTGGTAGGCATTTGAAAGGCACCACAAAAGTTGTTCTACCTGCTTTCTGGGCTGAGATGGGGAACCGCTGAATTTTGGAGTCGGCCGGTGACAAAATGTTCCAAACACACCCCATGCACAACTCCACCGGGGAAGGTGCCAGACAGGAGTTCTCCTGATAGTTTTTACACTACCTTGGTAGGCATCTGAAAGACACCACAAAAGTTGTTCTACCTGCTTTCTGGGCTGAGATGGGGAACCACTGAATTTTGGACTCGGATGGTGACAAAATGTTCCAAACACACCCCATGCACAACTCCACCGGGGAAGGTGCCAGACAGGAGTTCTCCTGGTAGTTTTTACACTACCTTGGTAGGCATCTGAAAGACACCACAAAAGTTGTTTTACCTGCTTTCTGGGCTGAGATGGGGAACCGCTGAATTTTGGAGTCGGCCGGTGACAAAATGTTCCAAACACACCCCCTGCACAACTCCACCGGGGAAGGTGCCAGAAACGAGTTCTGTTGGTAGTTTTTACACTACCCCGGTAGGCAAGAGCAAGGCACACAAAAGTTGTTCTACCTGCTTTCTGGGCTGAGATGGGGAACCGCTGAATTTTGGAGTCGGCCGGTGACAAAATGTTCCAAACACACCCCATGCACAACTCCACCGGGGAAGGTGCCAGGAACGAATTCTGTTGGTAGTTTTTACACTACCTTGGTAGGCATCTGAAAGGCACCACAAAAGATGTTCTACCGGCTTTCTGGGCTGAGATGGGGAACCGCTGAATTTTGGACTCGGCTGGTGACAAAATGTTCCAAACACACCCCATGCACAACTCCACCGGGGAAGGTGCCAGACAGGAGTTCTCCTGGTAGTTTTTACACTACCTTGGTAGGCAGCTGAAAGGCACCACAAAAGTTGTTCTACCTGCTTTCTGGGCTGAGATGGGGAAACGCTGAATTTTGGACTCGGCTGGTGACAAAATGTTCCAAACACACCCCATGCACAACTCCACCGGGGAAGGTGCCAGGCAGGAGTTCTCTTGGTAGTTTTTACACTACCTTGGTAGGCATTTGAAAGGCACCACAAAAGTTGTTCTACCTGCTTTCTGGGCTGAGATGGGGAACCGCTGAATTTTGGAGTCGGCCGGTGACAAAATGTTCCAAACACACCCCATGCACAACTCCACCGGGGAAGGTGCCAGACAGGAGTTCTCCTGATAGTTTTTACACTACCTTGGTAGGCATCTGAAAGACACCACAAAAGTTGTTCTACCTGCTTTCTGGGCTGAGATGGGGAACCGCTGAATTTTGGACTCGGCTGGTGACAAAATGTTCCAAACACACCCCATGCACAACTCCACCGGGGAAGGTGCCAGACAGGTGTTCTCCTGGTAGTTTTTACACTACCTTGGTAGGCATCTGAAAGACACCACAAAAGTTGTTTTACCTGCTTTCTGGGCTGAGATGGGGAACCGCTGAATTTTGGAGTCGGCCGGTGACAAAATGTTCCAAACACACCCCCTGCACAACTCCACCGGGGAAGGTGCCAGAAACGAGTTCTGTTGGTAGTTTTTACACTACCCCGGTAGGCAAGAGCAAGTCACACAAAAGTTGTTCTACCTGCTTTCTGGGCTGAGATGGGGAACCGCTGAATTTTGGAGTCGGCCGGTGACAAAATGTTCCAAACACACCCCATGCACAACTCCACCGGGGAAGGTGCCAGGAACGAATTCTGTTGGTAGTTTTTACACTACCTTGGTAGGCAGCTGAAAGGCACCACAAAAGTTGTTCTACCTGCTTTCTGGGCTGAGATGGGGAACCGCTGAATTTTGGAGTCGGCTGGTGACAAAATGTTCCAAACACACCCCATGCACAACTCCACCGGGGAAGGTGCCAGACAGGAGTTCTCTTGGTAGTTTTTACACTACCTTGGTAGGCAGCTGAAAGGCACCACAAAAGTTGTTCTACCTGCTTTCTGGGCTGAGATGGGGAACCGCTGAATTTTGGACTCGGCCGGTGAAAAAATGTTCCAAACACACCCCATGCACAACTCCACCGGGGAAGGTGCCAGACAGGAGTTCTCTTGGTAGTTTTTACACTACCTTGGTAGGCAGCTGAAAGGCACCACAAAAGTTGTTCTACCTGCTTTCTGGGCTGAGATGGGGAACAGCTGAATTTTGGACTCGGCCGGTGACAAAATGTTCCAAACACACCCCATGCACAACTCCACCGGGGAAGGTGCCAGACAGGAGTTCTCTTGGTAGTTTTTACACTACCTTGGTAGGCAGCTGAAAGGCACCACAAAAGTTGTTCTACCTGCTTTCTGGGCTGAGATGGGGAACCGCTGAATTTTGGACTCGGCCGGTGACAAAATGTTCCAAACACACCCCATGCACAACTCCACCGGGGAAGGTGCCAGACAGGAGTTCTCCTGGTAGTTTTTACACTACCTTGGTAGGCATCTGAAAGACACCACAAAAGTTGTTCTACCTGCTTTCTGGGCTGAGATGGGGAACCGCTGAATTTTGGACTCGGCTGGTGACAAAGTGTTCCAAACACACCCCATGCACAACTCCACCGGGGAAGGTGCCAGACAGGAGTTCTCCTGGTAGTTTTTACATTGCTCCGGTAGGCATCTGAAAGACACCACAAAAGTTGTTCTACCTGCTTTCTGGGCTGAGATGGGGAAACGCTGAATTTTGGACTCGGCTGGTGACAAAATGTTCCAAACACACCCCATGCACAACTCCACCGGGGAAGGTGCCAGACAGGAGTTCTCCTGATAGTTTTTACACTACCTTGGTGGGCATTTGAAAGGCACCACAAAAGTTGTTCTACCTGCTTTCTGGGCTGAGATGGGGAAACGCTGAATTTTGGAGTCAGCTGGTGACAAAATGTTCCAAACACACCCCCTGCACAACTCCACCGGGGAAGGTGCCAGACAGGAGTTCTCCTGGTAGTTTTTACACTACCTTGGTAGGCATTTGAAAGGCACCACAAAAGTTGTTCTTCCTGCTTTCTGGTCTGAGATGGGGAACCGCTGAATTTTGGAGTCGGCCGGTGACAAAATGTTCCAAACACACCCCATGCACAACTCCACCGGGGAAGGTGCCAGACAGGAGTTCTCTTGGTAGTTTTTACACTACCTTGGTAGGCAGCTGAAAGGCACCACAAAAGTTTTTCTACCTGCTTTCTGGGCTGAGATGGGGAACCGCTGAATTTTGGAGTCGGCCGGTGACAAAATGTTCCAAACACACCCCATGCACAACTCCACCGGGGAAGGTGCCAGACAGGAGTTCTCCTGGTAGTTTTTACACTACCTTGGTAGGCAGCTGAAAGGCACCACAAAAGTTGTTCTACCTGCTTTCTGGGCTGAGATGGGGAAACGCTGAATTTTGGACTCGGCTGGTGACAAAATGTTCCAAACACACCCCATGCACAACTCCACCGGGGAAGGTGCCAGACAGGAGTTCTCCTGGTAGTTTTTACACTACCTTGGTGGGCATTTGAAAGGCACCACAAAAGTTGTTCTACCTGCTTTCTGGGCTGAGATGGGGAACCGCTGAATTTTGGACTCGGCTGGTGACAAAATGTTCCAAACACACCCCATGCACAACTCCACCGGGGAAGGTGCCAGACAGGAGTTCTCCTGGTAGTTTTTACACTACCTTGGTAGGCAGCTGAAAGGCACCACAAAAGTTGTTCTACCTGCTTTCTGGGCTGAGATGGGGAACCGCTGAATTTTGGACTCGGCCGGTGAAAAAATGTTCCAAACACACCCCATGCACAACTCCACCGGGGAAGGTGCCAGACAGGAGTTCTCTTGGTAGTTTTTACACTACCTTGGTAGGCAGCTGAAAGGCACCACAAAAGTTGTTCTACCTGCTTTCTGGGCTGAGATGGGGAACAGCTGAATTTTGGACTCGGCCGGTGACAAAATGTTCCAAACACACCCCATGCACAACTCCACCGGGGAAGGTGCCAGACAGGAGTTCTCTTGGTAGTTTTTACACTACCTTGGTAGGCAGCTGAAAGGCACCACAAAAGTTGTTCTACCTGCTTTCTGGGCTGAGATGGGGAACCGCTGAATTTTGGACTCGGCCGGTGACAAAATGTTCCAAACACACCCCATGCACAACTCCACCGGGGAAGGTGCCAGACAGGAGTTCTCCTGGTAGTTTTTACACTACCTTGGTAGGCATCTGAAAGACACCACAAAAGTTGTTCTACCTGCTTTCTGGGCTGAGATGGGGAACCGCTGAATTTTGGACTCGGCTGGTGACAAAGTGTTCCAAACACACCCCATGCACAACTCCACCGGGGAAGGTGCCAGGAACGAATTCTGTTGGTAGTTTTTACACTACCTTGGTAGGCATCTGAAAGGCACCACAAAAGATGTTCTACCGGCTTTCTGGGCTGAGATGGGGAACCGCTGAATTTTGGACTCGGCTGGTGACAAAATGTTCCAAACACACCCCATGCACAACTCCACCGGGGAAGGTGCCAGACAGGAGTTCTCCTGGTAGTTTTTACACTACCTTGGTAGGCAGCTGAAAGGCACCACAAAAGTTGTTCTACCTGCTTTCTGGGCTGAGATGGGGAAACGCTGAATTTTGGACTCGGCTGGTGACAAAATGTTCCAAACACACCCCATGCACAACTCCACCGGGGAAGGTGCCAGGCAGGAGTTCTCTTGGTAGTTTTTACACTACCTTGGTAGGCATTTGAAAGGCACCACAAAAGTTGTTCTACCTGCTTTCTGGGCTGAGATGGGGAACCGCTGAATTTTGGAGTCGGCCGGTGACAAAATGTTCCAAACACACCCCATGCACAACTCCACCGGGGAAGGTGCCAGACAGGAGTTCTCCTGATAGTTTTTACACTACCTTGGTAGGCATCTGAAAGACACCACAAAAGTTGTTCTACCTGCTTTCTGGGCTGAGATGGGGAACCGCTGAATTTTGGACTCGGCTGGTGACAAAATGTTCCAAACACACCCCATGCACAACTCCACCGGGGAAGGTGCCAGACAGGTGTTCTCCTGGTAGTTTTTACACTACCTTGGTAGGCATCTGAAAGACACCACAAAAGTTGTTTTACCTGCTTTCTGGGCTGAGATGGGGAACCGCTGAATTTTGGAGTCGGCCGGTGACAAAATGTTCCAAACACACCCCCTGCACAACTCCACCGGGGAAGGTGCCAGAAACGAGTTCTGTTGGTAGTTTTTACACTACCCCGGTAGGCAAGAGCAAGTCACACAAAAGTTGTTCTACCTGCTTTCTGGGCTGAGATGGGGAACCGCTGAATTTTGGAGTCGGCCGGTGACAAAATGTTCCAAACACACCCCATGCACAACTCCACCGGGGAAGGTGCCAGGAACGAATTCTGTTGGTAGTTTTTACACTACCTTGGTAGGCAGCTGAAAGGCACCACAAAAGTTGTTCTACCTGCTTTCTGGGCTGAGATGGGGAACCGCTGAATTTTGGAGTCGGCTGGTGACAAAATGTTCCAAACACACCCCATGCACAACTCCACCGGGGAAGGTGCCAGACAGGAGTTCTCTTGGTAGTTTTTACACTACCTTGGTAGGCAGCTGAAAGGCACCACAAAAGTTGTTCTACCTGCTTTCTGGGCTGAGATGGGGAACCGCTGAATTTTGGACTCGGCCGGTGAAAAAATGTTCCAAACACACCCCATGCACAACTCCACCGGGGAAGGTGCCAGACAGGAGTTCTCTTGGTAGTTTTTACACTACCTTGGTAGGCAGCTGAAAGGCACCACAAAAGTTGTTCTACCTGCTTTCTGGGCTGAGATGGGGAACAGCTGAATTTTGGACTCGGCCGGTGACAAAATGTTCCAAACACACCCCATGCACAACTCCACCGGGGAAGGTGCCAGACAGGAGTTCTCTTGGTAGTTTTTACACTACCTTGGTAGGCAGCTGAAAGGCACCACAAAAGTTGTTCTACCTGCTTTCTGGGCTGAGATGGGGAACCGCTGAATTTTGGACTCGGCCGGTGACAAAATGTTCCAAACACACCCCATGCACAACTCCACCGGGGAAGGTGCCAGACAGGAGTTCTCCTGGTAGTTTTTACACTACCTTGGTAGGCAGCTGAAAGGCACCACAAAAGTTGTTCTACCTGCTTTCTGGGCTGAGATGGGGAACCGCTGAATTTTGGAGTCGGCTGGTGACAAAATGTTCCAAACACACCCCATGCACAACTCCACCGGGGAAGGTGCCAGACAGGAGTTCTCTTGGTAGTTTTTACACTACCTTGGTAGGCATCTGAAAGACACCACAAAAGTTGTTCTACCTGCTTTCTGGGCTGAGATGGGGAACCGCTGAATTTTGGACTCGGCTGGTGACAAAATGTTCCAAACACACCCCATGCACAACTCCACCGGGGAAGGTGCCAGACAGGAGTTCTCCTGGTAGTTTTTACACTACCTTGGTAGGCATCTGAAAGACACCACAAAAGTTGTTCTACCTGCTTTCTGGGCTGAGATGGGGAACCGCTGAATTTTGGAGTCGGCCGGTGACAAAATGTTCCAAACACACCCCCTGCACAACTCCTCCGGGGAAGGTGCCAGACAGGAGTTCTCTTGGTAGTTTTTACACTACCTTGGTGGGCATTTGAAAGGCACCACAAAAGTTGTTCTACCTGCTTTCTGGGCTGAGATGGGGAAACGCTGAATTTTGGAGTCGGCTGGTGACAAAATGTTCCAAACACACCCCATGCACAACTCCACCGGGGAAGGTGCCAGACAGGAGTTCTCCTGGTAGTTTTTACACTACCTTGGTAGGCAGCTGAAAGGTACCACAAAAGTTTTTCTACCTGCTTTCTGGGCTGAGATGGGGAACCGCTGAATTTTGGACTCGGCCGGTGAAAAAATGTTCCAAACACACCCCATGCACAACTCCACCGGGGAAGGTGCCAGACAGGAGTTCTCTTGGTAGTTTTTACACTACCTTGGTAGGCAGCTGAAAGGCACCACAAAAGTTGTTCTACCTGCTTTCTGGGCTGAGATGGGGAAACGCTGAATTTTGGACTCGGCTGGTGACAAAATGTTCCAAACACACCCCATGCACAACTCCACCGGGGAAGGTGCCAGACAGGAGTTCTCCTGGTAGTTTTTACACTACCTTGGTAGGCATCTGAAAGGCACCACAAAAGTTGTTCTACCTGCTTTCTGGGCTGAGATGGGGAACCGCTGAATTTTGGACTCGGCCGGTGACAATATGTTCCAAACACACCCCCTGCACAACTCCACCGGGGAAGGTGCCAGACAGGAGTTCTCTTGGTAGTTTTTACACTACCTTGGTAGGCATCTGAAAGACACCACAAAAGTTGTTCTACCTGCTTTCTGGGCTGAGATGGGGAAACGCTGAATTTTGGACTCGGCTGGAGACAAAATGTTCCAAACACACCCCATGCACAACTCCACCACGGAAGGTGCCAGACAGGAGTTCTCCTCGTAGTTTTTACACTACCTTGGTAGGCATCTGAAAGACACCACAAAAGTTGTTCTACCTGCTTTCTAGGCTGAGATGGGGAACCGCTGAATTTTGGACTCGGCTGGTGGCAAAATGTTCCAAACACACCCCATGCACAACTCCACCACGGAAGGTGCCAGACAGGAGTTCTCCTCGTAGTTTTTACACTACCTTGGTAGGCATCTGAAAGACACCACAAAAGTTGTTCTACCTGCTTTCTGGGCTGAGATGGGGAACCGCTGAGTTTTGGAGTCGGCCGGTGACAAAATGTTCCAAACACACCCCATGCACAACTCCACCGGGGAAGGTGCCAGACAGGAGTTCTCCTGGTAGTTTTTACACTACCTTGGTAGGCAGCTGAAAGGCACAAGAAAAGTTGTTGTACCTGCTTTATGGGCTGAGATGGGGAACCGCTGAATATTTGAGTCGGCTGGTGACAAAATGTTCCAAACACACCCCATGCACAACTCCACCGGGGAAGGTGCCAGACAGGAGTTCTCCTGGTAGTTTTTACACTACCTTGGTGGGCATTTGAAAGGCACCACAAAAGTTGTTCTACCTGCTTTCTGGGCTGAGATGGGGAAACGCTGAATTTTGGAGTAGGCTGGTGACAAAATGTTCCAAACACACCCCATGCACAACTCCACCGGGGAAGGTGCCAGACAGGAGTTCTCCTGGTAGTTTTTACACTACCTTGGTAGGCAGCTGAAAGGCACCACAAAAGTTGTTCTACCTGCTTTCTGGGCTGAGATGGGGAAACGCTGAATTTTGGACTCGGCTGGTGACAAAATGTTCCAAACACACCCCATGCACAACTCCGCCACGGAAGGTGCCAGACAGGAGTTCTCCTGGTAGTTTTTACACTACCTTGGTGGGCATTTGAAAGGCACCACAAAAGTTGTTCTACCTGCTTTCTGGGCTGAGATGGGGAAACGCTGAATTTTGGAGTCGGCTGGTGACAAAATGTTCCAAACACACCCCATGCACAACTCCACCGGGGAAGGTGCCAGACAGGAGTTCTCCTGGTAGTTTTTACACTACCTTGGTAGGCATTTGAAAGGCACCACAAAAGTTGTTCTTCCTGCTTTCTGGTCTGAGATGGGGAACCGCTGAATTTTGGACTCGGCCGGTGACAAAATGTTCCAAACACACCCCATGCAAAACTCCACCGGGGAAGGTGCCAGACAGGAGTTCTCCTGGTAGTTTTTACACTACCTTGGTAGGCAGCTGAAAGGCACCACAAAAGTTGTTCTACCTGCTTTCTGGGCTGAGATGGGGAACCGCTGAATTTTGGACTCGGCTGGTGACAAAATGTTCCAAACACACCCCATGCACAACTCCACCGGGGAAGGTGCCAGACAGGAGTTCTCCTGGTAGTTTTTACACTACCTTGGTAGGCATTTGAAAGGCACCACAAAAGTTGTTCTTCCTGCTTTCTGGTCTGAGATGGGGAACCGCTGAATTTTGGACTCGGCCGGTGACAAAATGTTCCAAACACACCCCATGCACAACTCCACCGGGGAAGGTGCCAGACAGGAGTTCTCTTGGTAGTTTTTACACTACCTTGGTAGGCAGCTGAAAGGCACCACAAAAGTTGTTCTACCTGCTTTCTGGGCTGAGATGGGGAACAGCTGAATTTTGGACTCGGCCGGTGACAAAATGTTCCAAACACACCCCATGCACAACTCCACCGGGGAAGGTGCCAGACAGGAGTTCTCCTGGTAGTTTTTACACTACCTTGGTAGGCATCTGAAAGACACCACAAAAGTTGTTCTACCTGCTTTCTGGGCTGAGATGGGGAACCGCTGAATTTTGGACTCGGCTGGTGACAAAATGTTCCAAACACACCCCATGCACAACTCCACCGGGGAAGGTGCCAGACAGGAGTTCTCCTGGTAGTTTTTACATTGCTCCGGTAGGCATCTGAAAGACACCACAAAAGTTGTTCTACCTGCTTTCTGGGCTGAGATGGGGAAACGCTGAATTTTAGACTCGGCTGGTGACAAAATGTTCCAAACACACCCCATGCACAACTCCACCGGGGAAGGTGCCAGACAGGAGTTCTCCTGATAGTTTTTACACTACCTTGGTGGGCATTTGAAAGGCACCACAAAAGTTGTTCTACCTGCTTTCTGGGCTGAGATGGGGAAACGCTGAATTTTGGAGTCGGCTGGTGACAAAATGTTCCAAACACACCCCCTGCACAACTCCACCGGGGAAGGTGCCAGACAGGAGTTCTCCTGGTAGTTTTTACACTACCTTGGTAGGCATTTGAAAGGCACCACAAAAGTTGTTCTTCCTGCTTTCTGGTCTGAGATGGGGAACCGCTGAATTTTGGAGTCGGCCGGTGACAAAATGTTCCAAACACACCCCATGCACAACTCCACCGGGGAAGGTGCCAGACAGGAGTTCTCTTGGTAGTTTTTACACTACCTTGGTAGGCAGCTGAAAGGCACCACAAAAGTTGTTCTACCTGCTTTCTGGGCTGAGATGGGGAACCGCTGAATTTTGGAGTCGGCCGGTGACAAAATGTTCCAAACACACCCCATGCACAACTCCACCGGGGAAGGTGCCAGACAGGAGTTCTCCTGGTAGTTTTTACACTACCTTGGTCGGCAGCTGAAAGGCACCACAAAAGTTGTTCTACCTGCTTTCTGGGCTGAGATGGGGAAACGCTGAATTTTGGACTCGGCTGGTGACAAAATGTTCCAAACACACCCCATGCACAACTCCACCGGGGAAGGTGCCAGACAGGAGTTCTCTTGGTAGTTTTTACACTACCTTGGTGGGCATTTGAAAGGCACCACAAAAGTTGTTCTACCTGCTTTCTGGGCTGAGATGGGGAAACGCTGAATTTTGGAGTCGGCTGGTGACAAAATGTTCCAAACACACCCCATGCACAACTCCACCGGGGAAGGTGCCAGACAGGAGTTCTCTTGGTAGTTTTTACACTACCTTGGTAGGCATTTGAAAGGCACCACAAAAGTTGTTCTTCCTGCTTTCTGGTCTGAGATGGGGAACCGCTGAATTTTGGAGTCGGCCGGTGACAAAATGTTCCAAACACACCCCATGCACAACTCCACCGGGGAAGGTGCCAGACAGGAGTTCTCCTGGTAGTTTTTACACTACCTTGGTAGGCAGCTGAAAGGCACCACAAAAGTTGTTCTACCTGCTTTCTGGGCTGAGATGGGGAAACGCTGAATTTTGGACTCGGCTGGTGACAAAATGTTCCAAACACACCCCATGCACAACTCCACCGGGGAAGGTGCCAGGCAGGAGTTCTCTTGGTAGTTTTTACACTACCTTGGTAGGAATTTGAAAGGCACCACAAAAGTTGTTCTACCTGCTTTCTGGGCTGAGATGGGGAATCGCTGAATTTTGGAGTCGGCCGGTGACAAAATGTTCCAAACACACCCCATGCACAACTCCACCGGGGAAGGTGCCAGACAGGAGTTCTCTTGGTAGTTTTTACACTACCTTGGTAGGCATCTGAAAGACACCACAAAAGTTGTTCTACCTGCTTTCTGGGCTGAGATGGGGAATCGCTGAATTTTGGAGTCGGCTGGTGACAAAATGTTCCAAACACACCCCATGCACAACTCCACCGGGGAAGGTGCCAGACAGGAGTTCTCCTGGTAGTTTTTACACTACCTTGGTAGGCATCTGAAAGACACCACAAAAGTTGTTTTACCTGCTTTCTGGGCTGAGATGGGGAACCGCTGAATTTTGGAGTCGGCCGGTGACAAAATGTTCCAAACACACCCCCTGCACAACTCCTCCGGTGAAGGTGCCAGAAACGAGTTCTGTTGGTAGTTTTTACACTACCCCGGTAGGCAAGAGAAAGGCACTACAAAAGTTGTTCTACCTGCTTTCTGGGCTGAGATGGGGAACCGCTGAATTTTGGAGTCGGCTGGTGACAAAATGTTCCAAACACACCCCATGCACAACTCCACCGGGGAAGGTGCCAGGAACGAATTCTGTTCGTAGTTTTTACACTACCTTGGTAGGCATCTGAAAGGCACAACAAAAGTTGTTCTACCTGCTTTCTGGGCTGAGATGGGGAAACGCTGAATTTTGGAGTCGGCTGGTGACAAAATGTTCCAAACACACCCCATGCACAACTCCACCGGGGAAGGTGCCAGACAGGAGTTCTCTTGGTAGTTTTTACACTACCTTGGTAGGCAGCTGAAAGGCACCACAAAAGTTGTTCTACCTGCTTTCTGGGCTGAGATGGGGAAACGCTGAATTTTGGAGTCGGCTGGTGACAAAATGTTCCAAACACACCCCATGCACAACTCCACCGGGGAAGGTGCCAGACAGGAGTTCTCCTGGTAGTTTTTACATTGCTCCGGTAGGCAGCTGAAAGGCACCACAAAAGTTTTTCTACCTGCTTTCTGGGCTGAGATGGGGAACCGCTGAATTTTGGACTCGGCCGGTGAAAAAATGCTCCAAACACACCCCATGCACAACTCCACCGGGGAAGGTGCCAGACAGGAGTTCTCTTGGTAGTTTTTACACTACCTTGGTAGGCAGCTGAAAGGCACCACAAAAGTTGTTCTACCTGCTTTCTGGGCTGAGATGGGGAAACGCTGAATTTTGGACTCGGCTGGTGACAAAATGTTCCAAACACACCCCATGCACAACTCCACCACGGAAGGTGCCAGACAGGAGTTCTCCTGGTAGTTTTTACACTGCCTTGGTAGGCATCTGAAAGACACGACAAAAGTTGTTCTACCTGCTTTCTGGGCTGAGATGGGGAATCGCTGAATTTTGGAGTCGGCCGGTGACAAAATGTTCCAAACACACCCCACGCACAACTCCACCGGGGAAGGTGCCAGACAGGAGTTCTCCTGGTAGTTTTTACACTACCTTGGTAGGCATTTGAAAGGCACCACAAAAGTTGTTCTTCCTGCTTTCTGGGCTGAGATGGGGAAACGCTGAATTTTGGACTCGGCCGGTGACAAAATGTTCCAAACACACCCCCTGCACAACTCCACCGGGGAAGGTGCCAGACAGGAGTTCTCTTGGTAGTTTTTACACTACCTTGGTAGGCAGCTGAAAGACACCACAAAAGTTGTTCTACCTGCTTTCTGGGCTGAGATGGGGAACCGCTGAATTTTGGACTCGGCCGGTGACAAAATGTTCCAAACACACCCCATGCACAACTCCACCGGGGAAGGTGCCAGACAGGAGTTCTCTTGGTAGTTTTTACACTACCTTGGTAGGCAGCTGAAAGGCACCACAAAAGTTGTTCTACCTGCTTTCTGGGCTGAGATGGGGAACCGCTGAATTTTGGACTCGGCCGGTGACAAAATGTTCCAAACACACCCCATGCACAACTCCACCGGGGAAGGTGCCAGACAGGAGTTCTCCTGGTAGTTTTTACACTACCTTGGTAGGCATCTGAAAGGCACCACAAAAGTTGTTCTACCTGCTTTCTGGGCTGAGATGGGGAACCGCTGAATTTTGGACTCGGCCGGTGACAAAATGTTCCAAACACACCCCATGCACAACTCCACCGGGGAAGGTGCCAGACAGGAGTTCTCTTGGTAGTTTTTACACTACCTTGGTAGGCAGCTGAAAGGCACCACAAAAGTTGTTTTACCTGCTTTCTGGGCTGAGATGGGGAACCGCTGAATTTTGGAGTCGGCCGGTGACAAAATGTTCCAAACACACCCCATGCACAACTCCACCGGGGAAGGTGCCAGACAGGAGTTCTCCTGGTAGTTTTTACACTACCTTGGTAGGCATCTGAAAGGCACCACAAAAGTTGTTCTACCTGCTTTCTGGGCTGAGATGGGGAATCGCTGAATTTTGGAGTCGGCCGGTGACAAAATGTTCCAAACACACCCCACGCACAACTCCACCGGGGAAGGTGCCAGACAGGAGTTCTCCTGGTAGTTTTTACACTACCTTGGTAGGCATTTGAAAGGCACCACAAAAGTTGTTCTATCTGCTTTCTGGGCTGAGATGGGGAAACGCTGAATTTTGGACTCGGCCGGTGACAAAATGTTCCAAACACACCCCCTGCACAACTCCACCGGGGAAGGTGCCAGACAGGAGTTCTCCTGGTAGTTTTTACACTACCTTGGTAGGCAGCTGAAAGACACCACAAAAGTTGTTCTACCTGCTTTCTGGGCTGAGATGGGGAACAGCTGAATTTTGGACTCGGCCGGTGACAAAATGTTCCAAACACACCCCATGCACAACTCCACCGGGGAAGGTGCCAGACAGGAGTTCTCTTGGTAGTTTTTACACTACCTTGGTAGGCAGCTGAAAGGCACCACAAAAGTTGTTCTACCTGCTTTCTGGGCTGAGATGGGGAACCGCTGAATTTTGGACTCGGCCGGTGACAAAATGTTCCAAACACACCCCATGCACAACTCCACCGGGGAAGGTGCCAGACAGGAGTTCTCCTGGTAGTTTTTACACTACCTTGGTAGGCAGCTGAAAGGCACCACAAAAGTTGTTCTACCTGCTTTCTGGGCTGAGATGGGGAACCCCTGAATTTTGGACTCGGCCGGTGACAAAATGTTCCAAACACACCCCATGCACAACTCCACCGGGGAAGGTGCCAGACAGGAGTTCTCTTGGTAGTTTTTACACTACCTTGGTAGGCAGCTGAAAGGCACCACAAAAGTTGTTTTACCTGCTTTCTGGGCTGAGATGGGGAACCGCTGAATTTTGGACTCGGCCGGTGACAAAATGTTCCAAACACACCCCATGCACAACTCCACCGGGGAAGGTGCCAGACAGGAGTTCTCTTGGTAGTTTTTACACTACCTTGGTAGGCATCTGAAAGGCACCACAAAAGTTGTTCTACCTGCTTTCTGGGCTGAGATGGGGAAACGCTGAATTTTGGACTCGGCTGGTGACAAAATGTTCCAAACACACCCCATGCACAACTCCACCACGGAAGGTGCCAGACAGGAGTTCTCTTGGTAGTTTTTACACTACCTTGGTGGGCATTTGAAAGGCACCACAAAAGTTGTTCTACCTGCTTTCTGGGCTGAGATGGGGAAACGCTGAATTTTGGAGTCGGCTGGTGACAAAATGTTCCAAACACACCCCATGCACAACTCCACCGGGGAAGGTGCCAGACAGGAGTTCTCCTGGTAGTTTTTACACTACCTTGGTGGGCATTTGAAAGGCACCACAAAAGTTGTTCTTCCTGCTTTCTGGTCGGAGATGGGGAACCGCTGAATTTTGGAGTCGGCCGGTGACAAAATGTTCCAAACACACCCCATGCACAACTCCACCGGGGAAGGTGCCAGACAGGAGTTCTCCTGGTAGTTTTTACACTACCTTGGTAGGCAGCTGAAAGGCACCACAAAAGTTGTTCTACCTGCTTTCTGGGCTGAGATGGGGAAACGCTGAATTTTGGACTCGGCTGGTGACAAAATGTTCCAAACACACCCCATGCACAACTCCACCGGGGAAGGTGCCAGACAGGAGTTCTCCTGGTAGTTTTTACACTACCTTGGTAGGCATCTGAAAGACACGACAAAAGTTGTTCTACCTGCTTTCTGGGCTGAGATGGGGAATCGCTGAATTTTGGAGTCGGCCGGTGACAAAATGTTCCAAACACACCCCACGCACAACTCCACCGGGGAAGGTGCCAGACAGGAGTTCTCCTGGTAGTTTTTACACTACCTTGGTAGGCATTTGAAAGGCACCACAAAAGTTGTTCTATCTGCTTTCTGGGCTGAGATGGGGAAACGCTGAATTTTGGACTCGGCCGGTGACAAAATGTTCCAAACACACCCCCTGCACAACTCCACCGGGGAAGGTGCCAGACAGGAGTTCTCTTGGTAGTTTTTACACTACCTTGGTAGGCAGCTGAAAGGCACCACAAAAGTTGTTCTACCTGCTTTCTGGGCTGAGATGGGGAACAGCTGAATTTTGGACTCGGCCGGTGACAAAATGTTCCAAACACACCCCATGCACAACTCCACCGGGGAAGGTGCCAGACAGGAGTTCTCTTGGTAGTTTTTACACTACCTTGGTAGGCAGCTGAAAGGCACCACAAAAGTTGTTCTACCTGCTTTCTGGGCTGAGATGGGGAACCGCTGAATTTTGGACTCGGCCGGTGACAAAATGTTCCAAACACACCCCATGCACAACTCCACCGGGGAAGGTGCCAGACAGGAGTTCTCCTGGTAGTTTTTACACTACCTTGGTAGGCAGCTGAAAGGCACCACAAAAGTTGTTCTACCTGCTTTCTGGGCTGAGATGGGGAACCGCTGAATTTTGGACTCGGCCGGTGACAAAATGTTCCAAACACACCCCATGCACAACTCCACCGGGGAAGGTGCCAGACAGGAGTTCTCTTGGTAGTTTTTACACTACCTTGGTAGGCAGCTGAAAGGCACCACAAAAGTTGTTCTACCTGCTTTCTGGGCTGAGATAGGGAACCGCTGAATTTTGGAGTCGGCTGGTGACAAAATGTTCCAAACACACCCCATGCACAACTCCACCGGGGAAGGTGCCAGACAGGAGTTCTCCTGGTAGTTTTTACACTACCTTGGTAGGCAGCTGAAAGACACCACAAAAGTTGTTCTACCTGCTTTCTGGGCTGAGATGGGGAACCGCTGAATTTTGGACTCGGCTGGTGACAAAGTGTTCCAAACACACCCCATGCACAACTCCACCGGGGAAGGTGCCAGACAGGAGTTCTCCTGGTAGTTTTTACATTGCTCCGGTAGGCATCTGAAAGACACCACAAAAGTTGTTCTACCTGCTTTCTGGGCTGAGATGGGGAAACGCTGAATTTTGGACTCGGCTGGTGACAAAATGTTCCAAACACACCCCATGCACAACTCCACCGGGGAAGGTGCCAGACAGGAGTTCTCCTGATAGTTTTTACACTACCTTGGTGGGCATTTGAAAGGCACCACAAAAGTTGTTCTACCTGCTTTCTGGGCTGAGATGGGGAAACGCTGAATTTTGGAGTCGGCTGGTGACAAAATGTTCCAAACACACCCCCTGCACAACTCCACCGGGGAAGGTGCAAGACAGGAGTTCTCCTGGTAGTTTTTACACTACCTTGGTAGGCATTTGAAAGGCACCACAAAAGTTGTTCTTCCTGCTTTCTGGTCTGAGATGGGGAACCGCTGAATTTTGGAGTCGGCCGGTGACAAAATGTTCCAAACACACCCCATGCACAACTCCACCGGGGAAGGTGCCAGACAGGAGTTCTCTTGGTAGTTTTTACACTACCTTGGTAGGCAGCTGAAAGGCACCACAAAAGTTGTTCTACCTGCTTTCTGGGCTGAGATGGGGAACCGCTGAATTTTGGACTCGGCCGGTGACAAAATGTTCCAAACACACCCCATGCACAACTCCACCGGGGAAGGTGCCAGACAGGAGTTCTCCTGGTAGTTTTTACACTACCTTGGTAGGCAGCTGAAAGGCACCACAAAAGTTGTTCTACCTGCTTTCTGGGCTGAGATGGGGAAACGCTGAATTTTGGACTCGGCTGGTGACAAAATGTTCCAAACACACCCCATGCACAACTCCACCGGGGAAGGTGCCAGACAGGAGTTCTCCTGGTAGTTTTTACACTACCTTGGTGGGCATTTGAAAGGCACCACAAAAGTTGTTCTACCTGCTTTCTGGGCTGAGATGGGGAACCGCTGAATTTTGGACTCGGCTGGTGACAAAATGTTCCAAACACACCCCATGCACAACTCCACCGGGGAAGGTGCCAGACAGGAGTTCTCCTGGTAGTTTTTACACTACCTTGGTAGGCAGCTGAAAGGCACCACAAAAGTTGTTCTACCTGCTTTCTGGGCTGAGATGGGGAAACGCTGAATTTTGGACTCGGCTGGTGACAAAATGTTCCAAACACACCCCATGCACAACTCCACCGGGGAAGGTGCCAGGCAGGAGTTCTCTTGGTAGTTTTTACACTACCTTGGTAGGCATTTGAAAGGCACCACAAAAGTTGTTCTACCTGCTTTCTGGGCTGAGATGGGGAACCGCTGAATTTTGGAGTCGGCCGGTGACAAAATGTTCCAAACACACCCCATGCACAACTCCACCGGGGAAGGTGCCAGACAGGAGTTCTCCTGATAGTTTTTACACTACCTTGGTAGGCATCTGAAAGACACCACAAAAGTTGTTCTACCTGCTTTCTGGGCTGAGATGGGGAACCGCTGAATTTTGGACTCGGCTGGTGACAAAATGTTCCAAACACACCCCATGCACAACTCCACCGGGGAAGGTGCCAGACAGGAGTTCTCCTGGTAGTTTTTACACTACCTTGGTAGGCATCTGAAAGACACCACAAAAGTTGTTTTACCTGCTTTCTGGGCTGAGATGGGGAACCGCTGAATTTTGGAGTCGGCCGGTGACAAAATGTTCCAAACACACCCCCTGCACAACTCCACCGGGGAAGGTGCCAGAAACGAGTTCTGTTGGTAGTTTTTACACTACCCCGGTAGGCAAGAGCAAGGCACACAAAAGTTGTTCTACCTGCTTTCTGGGCTGAGATGGGGAACCGCTGAATTTTGGAGTCGGCCGGTGACAAAATGTTCCAAACACACCCCATGCACAACTCCACCGGGGAAGGTGCCAGGAACGAATTCTGTTGGTAGTTTTTACACTACCTTGGTAGGCATCTGAAAGGCACCACAAAAGATGTTCTACCGGCTTTCTGGGCTGAGATGGGGAACCGCTGAATTTTGGACTCGGCTGGTGACAAAGTGTTCCAAACACACCCCATGCACAACTCCACCGGGGAAGGTGCCAGACAGGAGTTCTCCTGGTAGTTTTTACATTGCTCCGGTAGGCATCTGAAAGACACCACAAAAGTTGTTCTACCTGCTTTCTGGGCTGAGATGGGGAAACGCTGAATTTTGGACTCGGCTGGTGACAAAATGTTCCAAACACACCCCATGCACAACTCCACCGGGGAAGGTGCCAGACAGGAGTTCTCCTGATAGTTTTTACACTACCTTGGTGGGCATTTGAAAGGCACCACAAAAGTTGTTCTACCTGCTTTCTGGGCTGAGATGGGGAAACGCTGAATTTTGGAGTCGGCTGGTGACAAAATGTTCCAAACACACCCCCTGCACAACTCCACCGGGGAAGGTGCAAGACAGGAGTTCTCCTGGTAGTTTTTACACTACCTTGGTAGGCATTTGAAAGGCACCACAAAAGTTGTTCTTCCTGCTTTCTGGTCTGAGATGGGGAACCGCTGAATTTTGGAGTCGGCCGGTGACAAAATGTTCCAAACACACCCCATGCACAACTCCACCGGGGAAGGTGCCAGACAGGAGTTCTCTTGGTAGTTTTTACACTACCTTGGTAGGCAGCTGAAAGGCACCACAAAAGTTGTTCTACCTGCTTTCTGGGCTGAGATGGGGAACCGCTGAATTTTGGAGTCGGCCGGTGACAAAATGTTCCAAACACACCCCATGCACAACTCCACCGGGGAAGGTGCCAGACAGGAGTTCTCCTGGTAGTTTTTACACTACCTTGGTAGGCAGCTGAAAGGCACCACAAAAGTTGTTCTACCTGCTTTCTGGGCTGAGATGGGGAAACGCTGAATTTTGGACTCGGCTGGTGACAAAATGTTCCAAACACACCCCATGCACAACTCCACCGGGGAAGGTGCCAGACAGGAGTTCTCCTGGTAGTTTTTACACTACCTTGGTGGGCATTTGAAAGGCACCACAAAAGTTGTTCTACCTGCTTTCTGGGCTGAGATGGGGAACCGCTGAATTTTGGACTCGGCTGGTGACAAAATGTTCCAAACACACCCCATGCACAACTCCACCGGGGAAGGTGCCAGACAGGAGTTCTCCTGGTAGTTTTTACACTACCTTGGTAGGCAGCTGAAAGGCACCACAAAAGTTGTTCTACCTGCTTTCTGGGCTGAGATGGGGAAACGCTGAATTTTGGACTCGGCTGGTGACAAAATGTTCCAAACACACCCCATGCACAACTCCACCGGGGAAGGTGCCAGGCAGGAGTTCTCTTGGTAGTTTTTACACTACCTTGGTAGGCATTTGAAAGGCACCACAAAAGTTGTTCTACCTGCTTTCTGGGCTGAGATGGGGAACCGCTGAATTTTGGAGTCGGCCGGTGACAAAATGTTCCAAACACACCCCATGCACAACTCCACCGGGGAAGGTGCCAGACAGGAGTTCTCCTGATAGTTTTTACACTACCTTGGTAGGCATCTGAAAGACACCACAAAAGTTGTTCTACCTGCTTTCTGGGCTGAGATGGGGAACCGCTGAATTTTGGACTCGGCTGGTGACAAAATGTTCCAAACACACCCCATGCACAACTCCACCGGGGAAGGTGCCAGACAGGAGTTCTCCTGGTAGTTTTTACACTACCTTGGTAGGCATCTGAAAGACACCACAAAAGTTGTTTTACCTGCTTTCTGGGCTGAGATGGGGAACCGCTGAATTTTGGAGTCGGCCGGTGACAAAATGTTCCAAACACACCCCCTGCACAACTCCACCGGGGAAGGTGCCAGAAACGAGTTCTGTTGGTAGTTTTTACACTACCCCGGTAGGCAAGAGCAAGGCACACAAAAGTTGTTCTACCTGCTTTCTGGGCTGAGATGGGGAACCGCTGAATTTTGGAGTCGGCCGGTGACAAAATGTTCCAAACACACCCCATGCACAACTCCACCGGGGAAGGTGCCAGGAACGAATTCTGTTGGTAGTTTTTACACTACCTTGGTAGGCATCTGAAAGGCACCACAAAAGATGTTCTACCGGCTTTCTGGGCTGAGATGGGGAACCGCTGAATTTTGGAGTCGGCTGGTGACAAAATGTTCCAAACACACCCCATGCACAACTCCACCGGGGAAGGTGCCAGACAGGAGTTCTCCTGGTAGTTTTTACACTACCTTGGTAGGCAGCTGAAAGGCACCACAAAAGTTGTTCTACCTGCTTTCTGGGCTGAGATGGGGAAACGCTGAATTTTGGACTCGGCTGGTGACAAAATGTTCCAAACACACCCCATGCACAACTCCACCGGGGAAGGTGCCAGGCAGGAGTTCTCCTGGTAGTTTTTACACTACCTTGGTAGGCATTTGAAAGGCACCACAAAAGTTGTTCTACCTGCTTTCTGGGCTGAGATGGGGAACCGCTGAATTTTGGAGTCGGCCGGTGACAAAATGTTCCAAACACACCCCATGCACAACTCCACCGGGGAAGGTGCCAGACAGGAGTTCTCCTGGTAGTTTTTACACTACCTTGGTAGGCAGCTGAAAGGCACCACAAAAGTTGTTCTACCTGCTTTCTGGGCTGAGATGGGGAAACGCTGAATTTTGGACTCGGCTGGTGACAAAATGTTCCAAACACACCCCATGCACAACTCCACCGGGGAAGGTGCCAGACAGGAGTTCTCCTGGTAGTTTTTACACTACCTTGGTAGGCAGCTGAAAGGCACCACAAAAGTTGTTCTACCTGCTTTCTGGGCTGAGATGGGGAAACGCTGAATTTTGGACTCGGCTGGTGACAAAATGTTCCAAACACACCCCATGCACAACTCCACCGGGGAAGGTGCCAGGCAGGAGTTCTCTTGGTAGTTTTTACACTACCTTGGTAGGAATTTGAAAGGCACCACAAAAGTTGTTCTACCTGCTTTCTGGGCTGAGATGGGGAATCGCTGAATTTTGGAGTCGGCCGGTGACAAAATGTTCCAAACACACCCCATGCACAACTCCACCGGGGAAGGTGCCAGACAGGAGTTCTCTTGGTAGTTTTTACACTACCTTGGTAGGCATCTGAAAGACACCACAAAAGTTGTTCTACCTGCTTTCTGGGCTGAGATGGGGAATCGCTGAATTTTGGACTCGGCTGGTGACAAAATGTTCCAAACACACCCCATGCACAACTCCACCGGGGAAGGTGCCAGACAGGAGTTCTCCTGGTAGTTTTTACACTACCTTGGTAGGCATCTGAAAGACACCACAAAAGTTGTTTTACCTGCTTTCTGGGCTGAGATGGGGAACCGCTGAATTTTGGAGTCGGCCGGTGACAAAATGTTCCAAACACACCCCCTGCACAACTCCTCCGGGGAAGGTGCCAGAAACGAGTTCTCCTGGTAGTTTTTACACTACCCCGGTAGGCAAGAGAAAGGCACTACAAAAGTTGTTCTACCTGCTTTCTGGGCTGAGATGGGGAAACGCTGAATTTTGGAGTCGGCTGGTGACAAAATGTTCCAAACACACCCCATGCACAACTCCACCGGGGAAGGTGCCAGGAACGAATTCTGTTCGTAGTTTTTACACTACCTTGGTAGGCATCTGAAAGGCACAACAAAAGTTGTTCTACCTGCTTTCTGGGCTGAGATGGGGAACCGCTGAATTTTGGAGTCGGCTGGTGACAAAATGTTCCAAACACACCCCATGCACAACTCCACCGGGGAAGGTGCCAGACAGGAGTTCTCTTGGTAGTTTTTACACTACCTTGGTAGGCAGCTGAAAGGCACCACAAAAGTTGTTCTACCTGCTTTCTGGGCTGAGATGGGGAAACGCTGAATTTTGGAGTCGGCTGGTGACAAAATGTTCCAAACACACCCCATGCACAACTCCACCGGGGAAGGTGCCAGACAGGAGTTCTCCTGGTAGTTTTTACATTGCTCCGGTAGGCAGCTGAAAGGCACCACAAAAGTTTTTCTACCTGCTTTCTGGGCTGAGATGGGGAACCGCTGAATTTTGGACTCGGCCGGTGAAAAAATGCTCCAAACACACCCCATGCACAACTCCACCGGGGAAGGTGCCAGACAGGAGTTCTCTTGGTAGTTTTTACACTACCTTGGTAGGCAGCTGAAAGGCACCACAAAAGTTGTTCTACCTGCTTTCTGGGCTGAGATGGGGAAACGCTGAATTTTGGACTCGGCTGGTGACAAAATGTTCCAAACACACCCCATGCACAACTCCACCACGGAAGGTGCCAGACAGGAGTTCTCCTGGTAGTTTTTACACTACCTTGGTAGGCATCTGAAAGACACCACAAAAGTTGTTTTACCTGCTTTCTGGGCTGAGATGGGGAACCGCTGAATTTTGGAGTCGGCCGGTGACAAAATGTTCCAAACACACCCCCTGCACAACTCCACCGGGGAAGGTGCCAGAAACGAGTTCTGTTGGTAGTTTTTACACTACCCCGGTAGGCAAGAGCAAGGCACACAAAAGTTGTTCTACCTGCTTTCTGGGCTGAGATGGGGAACCGCTGAATTTTGGAGTCGGCCGGTGACAAAATGTTCCAAACACACCCCATGCACAACTCCACCGGGGAAGGTGCCAGGAACGAATTCTGTTGGTAGTTTTTACACTACCTTGGTAGGCATCTGAAAGGCACCACAAAAGATGTTCTACCGGCTTTCTGGGCTGAGATGGGGAACCGCTGAATTTTGGAGTCGGCTGGTGACAAAATGTTCCAAACACACCCCCATGCACAACTCCACCGGGGAAGGTGCCAGACAGGAGTTCTCCTGGTAGTTTTTACACTACCTTGGTAGGCAGCTGAAAGGCACCACAAAAGTTGTTCTACCTGCTTTCTGGGCTGAGATGGGGAAACGCTGAATTTTGGACTCGGCTGGTGACAAAATGTTCCAAACACACCCCATGCACAACTCCACCGGGGAAGGTGCCAGGCAGGAGTTCTCCTGGTAGTTTTTACACTACCTTGGTAGGCATTTGAAAGGCACCACAAAAGTTGTTCTACCTGCTTTCTGGGCTGAGATGGGGAACCGCTGAATTTTGGAGTCGGCCGGTGACAAAATGTTCCAAACACACCCCATGCACAACTCCACCGGGGAAGGTGCCAGACAGGAGTTCTCTTGGTAGTTTTTACACTACCTTGGTAGGCAGCTGAAAGGCACCACAAAAGTTGTTCTACCTGCTTTCTGGGCTGAGATGGGGAACCGCTGAATTTTGGACTCGGCCGGTGACAAAATGTTCCAAACACACCCCATGCACAACTCCACCGGGGAAGGTGCCAGACAGGAGTTCTCCTGGTAGTTTTTACACTACCTTGGTAGGCAGCTGAAAGGCACCACAAAAGTTGTTCTACCTGCTTTCTGGGCTGAGATGGGGAAACGCTGAATTTTGGACTCGGCTGGTGACAAAATGTTCCAAACACACCCCATGCACAACTCCTCCGGGGAAGGTGCCAGACAGGAGTTCTCCTGGTAGTTTTTACACTACCTTGGTGGGCATTTGAAAGGCACCACAAAAGTTGTTCTACCTGCTTTCTGGGCTGAGATGGGGAAACGCTGAATTTTGGAGTCGGCTGGTGACAAAATGTTCCAAACACACCCCATGCACAACTCCACCGGGGAAGGTGCCAGACAGGAGTTCCCTGGTAGTTTTTACATTGCTCCGGTAGGCATCTGAAAGACACCACAAAAGTTGTTCTACCTGCTTTCTGGGCTGAGATGGGGAAACGCTGAATTTTGGACTCGGCCGGTGACAAAATGTTCCAAACACACCCCATGCAAAACTCCACCGGGGAAGGTGCCAGACAGGAGTTCTCCTGGTAGTTTTTACACTACCTTGGTAGGCAGCTGAAAGGCACCACAAAAGTTGTTCTACCTGCTTTCTGGGCTGAGATGGGGAACCGCTGAATTTTGGACTCGGCTGGTGACAAAATGTTCCAAACACACCCCATGCACAACTCCACCGGGGAAGGTGCCAGACAGGAGTTCTCCTGGTAGTTTTTACACTACCTTGGTAGGCATTTGAAAGGCACCACAAAAGTTGTTCTTCCTGCTTTCTGGTCTGAGATGGGGAACCGCTGAATTTTGGACTCGGCCGGTGACAAAATGTTCCAAACACACCCCATGCACAACTCCACCGGGGAAGGTGCCAGACAGGAGTTCTCTTGGTAGTTTTTACACTACCTTGGTAGGCAGCTGAAAGGCACCACAAAAGTTGTTCTACCTGCTTTCTGGGCTGAGATGGGGAACCGCTGAATTTTGGAGTCGGCTGGTGACAAAATGTTCCAAACACACCCCATGCACAACTCCACCGGGGAAGGTGCCAGACAGGAGTTCTCCTGGTAGTTTTTACACTACCTTGGTAGGCATCTGAAAGACACCACAAAAGTTGTTCTACCTGCTTTCTGGGCTGAGATGGGGAACCGCTGAATTTTGGACTCGGCTGGTGACAAAATGTTCCAAACACACCCCATGCACAACTCCACCGGGGAAGGTGCCAGACAGGAGTTCTCCTGGTAGTTTTTACATTGCTCCGGTAGGCATCTGAAAGACACCACAAAAGTTGTTCTACCTGCTTTCTGGGCTGAGATGGGGAAACGCTGAATTTTAGACTCGGCTGGTGACAAAATGTTCCAAACACACCCCATGCACAACTCCACCGGGGAAGGTGCCAGACAGGAGTTCTCCTGATAGTTTTTACACTACCTTGGTGGGCATTTGAAAGGCACCACAAAAGTTGTTCTACCTGCTTTCTGGGCTGAGATGGGGAAACGCTGAATTTTGGAGTCGGCTGGTGACAAAATGTTCCAAACACACCCCCTGCACAACTCCACCACGGAAGGTGCCAGACAGGAGTTCTCCTGGTAGTTTTTACACTACCTTGGTAGGCATTTGAAAGGCACCACAAAAGTTGTTCTTCCTGCTTTCTGGTCTGAGATGGGGAACCGCTGAATTTTGGAGTCGGCCGGTTGACAAAATGTTCCAAACACACCCCATGCACAACTCCACCGGGGAAGGTGCCAGACAGGAGTTCTCTTGGTAGTTTTTACACTACCTTGGTAGGCAGCTGAAAGGCACCACAAAAGTTGTTCTAACCTGCTTTCTGGGCTGAGATGGGGAACCGCTGAATTTTGGAGTCGGCCGGTGACAAAATGTTCCAAACACACCCCATGCACAACTCCACCGGGGAAGGTGCCAGACAGGAGTTCTCCTGGTAGTTTTTACACTACCTTGGTAGGCAGCTGAAAGGCACCACAAAAGTTGTTCTACCTGCTTTCTGGGCTGAGATGGGGAAACGCTGAATTTTGGACTCGGCTGGTGACAAAATGTTCCAAACACACCCCATGCACAACTCCACCGGGGGAAGGTGCCAGACAGGAGTTCTCTTGGTAGTTTTTTACACTACCTTGGTGGGCATTTGAAAGGCACCACAAAAGTTGTTCTACCTGCTTTCTGGGCTGAGATGGGGGAAACGCTGAATTTTGGAGTCGGCTGGTGACAAAATGTTCCAAACACACCCCATGCACAACTCCACCGGGGAAGGTGCCAGACAGGAGTTCTCCTGGTAGTTTTTACACTACCTTGGTAGGCATTTGAAAGGCACCACAAAAGTTGTTCTTCCTGCTTTCTGGTCTGAGATGGGGAACCGCTGAATTTTGGAGTCGGCCGGTGACAAAATGTTCCAAACACACCCCATGCACAACTCCACCGGGGAAGGTGCCAGACAGGAGTTCTCCTGGTAGTTTTTACACTACCTTGGTAGGCAGCTGAAAGGCACCACAAAAGTTGTTCTACCTGCTTTCTGGGCTGAGATGGGGAAACGCTGAATTTTGGACTCGGCTGGTGACAAAATGTTCCAAACACACCCCATGCACAACTCCACCGGGGAAGGTGCCAGGCAGGAGTTCTCTTGGTAGTTTTTACACTACCTTGGTAGGAATTTGAAAGGCACCACAAAAGTTGTTCTACCTGCTTTCTGGGCTGAGATGGGGAATCGCTGAATTTTGGAGTCGGCCGGTGACAAAATGTTCCAAACACACCCCATGCACAACTCCACCGGGGAAGGTGCCAGACAGGAGTTCTCTTGGTAGTTTTTACACTACCTTGGTAGGCATCTGAAAGACACCACAAAAGTTGTTCTACCTGCTTTCTGGGCTGAGATGGGGAATCGCTGAATTTTGGACTCGGCTGGTGACAAAATGTTCCAAACACACCCCATGCACAACTCCACCGGGGAAGGTGCCAGACAGGAGTTCTCCTGGTAGTTTTTACACTACCTTGGTAGGCATCTGAAAGACACCACAAAAGTTGTTTTACCTGCTTTCTGGGCTGAGATGGGGAACCGCTGAATTTTGGAGTCGGCCGGTGACAAAATGTTCCAAACACACCCCCTGCACAACTCCTCCGGGGAAGGTGCCAGAAACGAGTTCTGTTGGTAGTTTTTACACTACCCCGGTAGGCAAGAGAAAGGCACTACAAAAGTTGTTCTACCTGCTTTCTGGGCTGAGATGGGGAACCGCTGAATTTTGGAGTCGGCTGGTGACAAAATGTTCCAAACACACCCCATGCACAACTCCACCGGGGAAGGTGCCAGGAACGAATTCTGTTCGTAGTTTTTACACTACCTTGGTAGGCATCTGAAAGGCACAACAAAAGTTGTTCTACCTGCTTTCTGGGCTGAGATGGGGAACCGCTGAATTTTGGAGTCGGCTGGTGACAAAATGTTCCAAACACACCCCATGCACAACTCCACCGGGGAAGGTGCCAGACAGGAGTTCTCTTGGTAGTTTTTACACTACCTTGGTAGGCAGCTGAAAGGCACCACAAAAGTTGTTCTACCTGCTTTCTGGGCTGAGATGGGGAAACGCTGAATTTTGGAGTCGGCTGGTGACAAAATGTTCCAAACACACCCCATGCACAACTCCACCGGGGAAGGTGCCAGACAGGAGTTCTCCTGGTAGTTTTTACATTGCTCCGGTAGGCAGCTGAAAGGCACCACAAAAGTTTTTCTACCTGCTTTCTGGGCTGAGATGGGGAACCGCTGAATTTTGGACTCGGCCGGTGAAAAAATGCTCCAAACACACCCCATGCACAACTCCACCGGGGAAGGTGCCAGGCAGGAGTTCTCTTGGTAGTTTTTACACTACCTTGGTAGGCAGCTGAAAGGCACCACAAAAGTTGTTCTACCTGCTTTCTGGGCTGAGATGGGGAAACGCTGAATTTTGGACTCGGCTGGTGACAAAATGTTCCAAACACACCCCATGCACAACTCCACCACGGAAGGTGCCAGACAGGAGTTCTCCTGGTAGTTTTTACACTACCTTGGTAGGCATCTGAAAGACACGACAAAAGTTGTTCTACCTGCTTTCTGGGCTGAGATGGGGAATCGCTGAATTTTGGAGTCGGCCGGTGACAAAATGTTCCAAACACACCCCACGCACAACTCCACCGGGGAAGGTGCCAGACAGGAGTTCTCCTGGTAGTTTTTACACTACCTTGGTAGGCATTTGAAAGGCACCACAAAAGTTGTTCTATCTGCTTTCTGGGCTGAGATGGGGAAACGCTGAATTTTGGACTCGGCCGGTGACAAAATGTTCCAAACACACCCCCTGCACAACTCCACCGGGGAAGGTGCCAGACAGGAGTTCTCTTGGTAGTTTTTACACTACCTTGGTAGGCAGCTGAAAGACACCACAAAAGTTGTTCTACCTGCTTTCTGGGCTGAGATGGGGAACAGCTGAATTTTGGACTCGGCCGGTGACAAAATGTTCCAAACACACCCCATGCACAACTCCACCGGGGAAGGTGCCAGACAGGAGTTCTCTTGGTAGTTTTTACACTACCTTGGTAGGCAGCTGAAAGGCACCACAAAAGTTGTTCTACCTGCTTTCTGGGCTGAGATGGGGAACCGCTGAATTTTGGACTCGGCCGGTGACAAAATGTTCCAAACACACCCCATGCACAACTCCACCGGGGAAGGTGCCAGACAGGAGTTCTCCTGGTAGTTTTTACACTACCTTGGTAGGAATTTGAAAGGCACCACAAAAGTTGTTCTACCTGCTTTCTGGGCTGAGATGGGGAACCGCTGAATTTTGGACTCGGCCGGTGACAAAATGTTCCAAACACACCCCATGCACAACTCCACCGGGGAAGGTGCCAGACAGGAGTTCTCCTGGTAGTTTTTACACTACCTTGGTAGGCATCTGAAAGGCACCACAAAAGTTGTTCTACCTGCTTTCTGGGCTGAGATGGGGAACCGCTGAATTTTGGACTCGGCCGGTGACAAAATGTTCCAAACACACCCCATGCACAACTCCACCGGGGAAGGTGCCAGACAGGAGTTCTCTTGGTAGTTTTTACACTACCTTGGTAGGCAGCTGAAAGGCACCACAAAAGTTGTTCTACCTGCTTTCTGGGCTGAGATGGGGAACCGGTGAATTTTGGAGTCGGCCGGTGACAAAATGTTCCAAACACACCCCATGCACAACTCCACCGGGGAAGGTGCCAGACAGGAGTTCTCCTGGTAGTTTTTACACTACCTTGGTAGGCATCTGAAAGGCACCACAAAAGTTGTTCTACCTGCTTTCTGGGCTGAGATGGGGAATCGCTGAATTTTGGAGTCGGCCGGTGACAAAATGTTCCAAACACACCCCACGCACAACTCCACCGGGGAAGGTGCCAGACAGGAGTTCTCCTGGTAGTTTTTACACTACCTTGGTAGGCATTTGAAAGGCACCACAAAAGTTGTTCTATCTGCTTTCTGGGCTGAGATGGGGAAACGCTGAATTTTGGACTCGGCCGGTGACAAAATGTTCCAAACACACCCCCTGCACAACTCCACCGGGGAAGGTGCCAGACAGGAGTTCTCTTGGTAGTTTTTACACTACCTTGGTAGGCAGCTGAAAGACACCACAAAAGTTGTTCTACCTGCTTTCTGGGCTGAGATGGGGAACCGCTGAATTTTGGACTCGGCCGGTGACAAAATGTTCCAAACACACCCCATGCACAACTCCACCGGGGAAGGTGCCAGACAGGAGTTCTCTTGGTAGTTTTTACACTACCTTGGTAGGCAGCTGAAAGGCACCACAAAAGTTGTTCTACCTGCTTTCTGGGCTGAGATGGGGAACCGCTGAATTTTGGACTCGGCCGGTGACAAAATGTTCCAAACACACCCCATGCACAACTCCACCGGGGAAGGTGCCAGACAGGAGTTCTCCTGGTAGTTTTTACACTACCTTGGTAGGCAGCTGAAAGGCACCACAAAAGTTGTTCTACCTGCTTTCTGGGCTGAGATGGGGAACCGCTGAATTTTGGACTCGGCCGGTGACAAAATGTTCCAAACACACCCCATGCACAACTCCACCGGGGAAGGTGCCAGACAGGAGTTCTCTTGGTAGTTTTTACACTACCTTGGTAGGCAGCTGAAAGGCACCACAAAAGTTGTTTTACCTGCTTTCTGGGCTGAGATGGGGAACCGCTGAATTTTGGACTCGGCCGGTGACAAAAATGTTCCAAACACACCCCATGCACAACTCCACCGGGGAAGGTGCCAGACAGGAGTTCTCCTGGTAGTTTTTACACTACCTTGGTAGGCATCTGAAAGGCACCACAAAAGTTGTTCTACCTGCTTTCTGGGCTGAGATGGGGAAACGCTGAATTTTGGACTCGGCTGGTGACAAAATGTTCCAAACACACCCCATGCACAACTCCACCACGGAAGGTGCCAGACAGGAGTTCTCCTGGTAGTTTTTACACTACCTTGGTGGGCATTTGAAAGGCACCACAAAAGTTGTTCTACCTGCTTTCTGGGCTGAGATGGGGAAACGCTGAATTTTGGAGTCGGCTGGTGACAAAATGTTCCAAACACACCCCATGCACAACTCCACCGGGGAAGGTGCCAGACAGGAGTTCTCCTGGTAGTTTTTACACTACCTTGGTGGGCATTTGAAAGGCACCACAAAAGTTGTTCTTCCTGCTTTCTGGTCTGAGATGGGGAACCGCTGAATTTTGGAGTCGGCCGGTGACAAAATGTTCCAAACACACCCCATGCACAACTCCACCGGGGAAGGTGCCAGACAGGAGTTCTCCTGGTAGTTTTTACACTACCTTGGTAGGCAGCTGAAAGGCACCACAAAAGTTGTTGTACCTGCTTTCTGGGCTGAGATGGGGAAACGCTGAATTTTGGACTCGGCTGGTGACAAAATGTTCCAAACACACCCCATGCACAACTCCACCGGGGAAGGTGCCAGACAGGAGTTCTCCTGGTAGTTTTTACACTACCTTGGTAGGCAGCTGAAAGGCACCACAAAAGTTGTTCTACCTGCTTTCTGGGCTGAGATGGGGAAACGCTGAATTTTGGACTCGGCTGGTGACAAAATGTTCCAAACACACCCCATGCACAACTCCACCGGGGAAGGTGCCAGACAGGAGTTCTCCTGGTAGTTTTTACATTGCTCCGGTAGGCTGCTGAAAGGCACCACAAAAGTTTTTCTACCTGCTTTCTGGGCTGAGATGGGGAACCGCTGAATTTTGGACTCGGCCGGTGAAAAAATGCTCCAAACACACCCCCTGCACAACTCCACCGGGGAAGGTGCCAGACAGGAGTTCTCTTGGTAGTTTTTACACTACCTTGGTAGGCAGCTGAAAGGCACCACAAAAGTTGTTCTACCCTGCTTTCTGGGCTGAGATGGGGAACAGCTGAATTTTGGACTCGGCTGGTGACAAAATGTTCCAAACACACCCCATGCACAACTCCACCGGGGAAGGTGCCAGACAGGAGTTCTCTTGGTAGTTTTTACACTACCTTGGTAGGCAGCTGAAAGGCACCACAAAAGTTGTTCTACCTGCTTTCTGGGCTGAGATGGGGAACCGCTGAATTTTGGACTCGGCCGGTGACAAAATGTTCCAAACACACCCCATGCACAACTCCACCGGGGAAGGTGCCAGACAGGAGTTCTCCTGGTAGTTTTTACACTACCTTGGTAGGCATCTGAAAGGCACCACAAAAGTTGTTCTACCTGCTTTCTGGGCTGAGATGGGGAACCGCTGAATTTTGGACTCGGCCGGTGACAAAATGTTCCAAACACACCCCATGCACAACTCCACCGGGGAAGGTGCCAGACAGGAGTTCTCTTGGTAGTTTTTACACTACCTTGGTAGGCAGCTGAAAGGCACCACAAAAGTTGTTTTACCTGCTTTCTGGGCTGAGATGGGGAACCGCTGAATTTTGGAGTCGGCCGGTGACAAAATGTTCCAAACACACCCCATGCACAACTCCACCGGGGAAGGTGCCAGACAGGAGTTCTCCTGGTAGTTTTTACACTACCTTGGTAGGCATCTGAAAGGCACCACAAAAGTTGTTCTACCTGCTTTCTGGGCTGAGATGGGGAATCGCTGAATTTTGGAGTCGGCCGGTGACAAAATGTTCCAAACACACCCCACGCACAACTCCACCGGGGAAGGTGCCAGACAGGAGTTCTCCTGGTAGTTTTTACACTACCTTGGTAGGCAGCTGAAAGGCACCACAAAAGTTGTTTTACCTGCTTTCTGGTCTGAGATGGGGAACCGCTGAATTTTGGAGTCGGCCGGTGACAAAATGTTCCAAACACACCCCATGCACAACTCCACCGGGGAAGGTGCCAGACAGGAGTTCTCCTGGTAGTTTTTACACTACCTTGGTAGGCATCTGAAAGGCACCACAAAAGTTGTTCTACCTGCTTTCTGGGCTGAGATGGGGAAACGCTGAATTTTGGACTCGGCTGGTGACAAAATGTTCCAAACACACCCCATGCACAACTCCACCACGGAAGGTGCCAGACAGGAGTTCTCCTGGTAGTTTTTACACTACCTTGGTGGGCATTTGAAAGGCACCACAAAAGTTGTTCTACCTGCTTTCTGGGCTGAGATGGGGAAACGCTGAATTTTGGAGTCGGCTGGTGACAAAATGTTCCAAACACACCCCATGCACAACTCCACCGGGGAAGGTGCCAGACAGGAGTTCTCCTGGTAGTTTTTACACTACCTTGGTGGGCATTTGAAAGGCACCACAAAAGTTGTTCTTCCTGCTTTCTGGTCTGAGATGGGGAACCGCTGAATTTTGGAGTCGGCCGGTGACAAAATGTTCCAAACACACCCCATGCACAACTCCACCGGGGAAGGTGCCAGACAGGAGTTCTCCTGGTAGTTTTTACACTACCTTGGTAGGCAGCTGAAAGGCACCACAAAAGTTGTTCTACCTGCTTTCTGGGCTGAGATGGGGAAACGCTGAATTTTGGACTCGGCTGGTGACAAAAATGTTCCAAACACACCCCATGCACAACTCCACCGGGGAAGGTGCCAGACAGGAGTTCTCCTGGTAGTTTTTACACTACCTTGGTAGGCATTTGAAAGGCACCACAAAAGTTGTTCTATCTGCTTTCTGGGCTGAGATGGGGAAACGCTGAATTTTGGACTCGGCCGGTGACAAAATGTTCCAAACACACCCCCTGCACAACTCCACCGGGGAAGGTGCCAGACAGGAGTTCTCTTGGTAGTTTTTACACTACCTTGGTAGGCAGCTGAAAGGCACCACAAAAGTTGTTCTACCTGCTTTCTGGGCTGAGATGGGGAACAGCTGAATTTTGGACTCGGCCGGTGACAAAATGTTCCAACACAACCCCATGCACAACTCCACCGGGGAAGGTGCCAGACAGGAGTTCTCTTGGTAGTTTTTACACTACCTTGGTAGGCAGCTGAAAGGCACCACAAAAGTTGTTCTACCTGCTTTCTGGGGCTGAGATGGGGAACCGCTGAATTTTGGACTCGGCCGGTGACAAAATGTTCCAAACACACCCCATGCACAACTCCACCGGGGAAGGTGCCAGACAGGAGTTCTCCTGGTAGTTTTTACACTACCTTGGTAGGGCAGCTGAAAGGCACCACAAAAGTTGTTCTACCTGCTTTCTGGGCTGAGATGGGGAACCGCTGAATTTTGGACTCGGCCGGTGACAAAATGTTCCAAACACACCCCATGCACAACTCCACCGGGGAAGGTGCCAGACAGGAGTTCTCTTGGTAGTTTTTACACTACCTTGGTAGGCAGCTGAAAGGCACCACAAAAGTTGTTCTACCTGCTTTCTGGGCTGAGATAGGGAACCGCTGAATTTTGGAGTCGGCTGGTGACAAAATGTTCCAAACACACCCCATGCACAACTCCACCGGGGAAGGTGCCAGACAGGAGTTCTCCTGGTAGTTTTTACACTACCTTGGTAGGCAGCTGAAAGACACCACAAAAGTTGTTCTACCTGCTTTCTGGGCTGAGATGGGGAACCGCTGAATTTTGGACTCGGCTGGTGACAAAGTGTTCCAAACACACCCCATGCACAACTCCACCGGGGAAGGTGCCAGACAGGAGTTCTCCTGGTAGTTTTTACATTGCTCCGGTAGGCATCTGAAAGACACCACAAAAGTTGTTCTACCTGCTTTCTGGGCTGAGATGGGAAACGCTGAATTTTGGACTCGGCTGGTGACAAAAATGTTCCAAACACACCCCATGCACAACTCCACCGGGGAAGGTGCCAGACAGGAGTTCTCTTAGTAGTTTTTACACTACCTTGGTGGGCATTTGAAAGGCACCACAAAAGTTGTTCTACCTGCTTTCTGGGCTGAGATGGGGAAACGCTGAATTTTGGAGTCAGCTGGTGACAAAATGTTCCAAACACACCCCCTGCACAACTCCACCGGGGAAGGTGCCAGACAGGAGTTCTCCTGGTAGTTTTTACACTACCTGGTAGGCATTTGAAAGGCACCACAAAAGTTGTTCTTCCTGCTTTCTGGTCTGAGATGGGGAACCGCTGATTTTTGGAGTCGGCCGGTGACAAAATGTTCCAAAACACACCCCATGCACAACTCCACCGGGGAAGGTGCCAGACAGGAGTTCTCTTGGTAGTTTTTACACTACCTTGGTAGGCAGCTGAAAGGCACCACAAAAGTTGTTCTACCTGCTTTCTGGGCTGAGATGGGGGAACCGCTGAATTTTGGAGTCGGCTGGTGACAAAATGTTCCAAACACACCCCATGCACAACTCCACCGGGGAAGGTGCCAGACAGGAGTTCTCCTGGTAGTTTTTACACTACCTTGGTAGGCAGCTGAAAGGCACCACAAAAGTTGTTCTACCTGCTTTCTGGGCTGAGATGGGGAAACGCTGAATTTTGGACCTCGGCTGGTGACAAAATGTTCCAAACACACCCCATGCACAACTCCACCGGGGAAGGTGCCAGACAGGAGTTCTCCTGGTAGTTTTTACACTACCTTGGTGGGCATTTGAAAGGCACCACAAAAGTTGTTCTACCTGCTTTCTGGGCTGAGATGGGGAACCGCTGAATTTTGGACTCGGCTGGTGACAAAATGTTCCAAACACACCCCATGCACAACTCCACCGGGGAAGGTGCCAGACAGGAGTTCTCCTGGTAGTTTTTTACACTACCTTGGTAGGCAGCTGAAAGGCACCACAAAAGTTGTTCTACCTGCTTTCTGGGCTGAGATGGGGAAAACGCTGAATTTTGGACTCGGCTGGTGACAAAATGTTCCAAACACACCCCATGCACAACTCCACCGGGGAAGGTGCCAGGCAGGAGTTCTCTTGGTAGTTTTTACACTACCTTGGTAGGCATTTGAAAGGCACCACAAAAGTTGTTCTACCTGCTTTCTGGGCTGAGATGGGGAACCGCTGAATTTTGGAGTCGGCCGGTGACAAAATGTTCCAAACACACCCCATGCACAACTCCACCGGGGAAGGTGCCAGACAGGAGTTCTCCTGATAGTTTTTACACTACCTTGGTAGGCATCTGAAAGACACCACAAAAGTTGTTCTACCTGCTTTCTGGGCTGAGATGGGGAACCGCTGAATTTTGGACTCGGATGGTGACAAAATGTTCCAAACACACCCCTGCACAACTCCACCGGGGAAGGTGCCAGAAACGAGTTCTGTTGGTAGTTTTTACACTACCCCGGTAGGCAAGAGCAAGGCACACAAAGTTGTTCTACCTGCTTTCTGGGCTGAGATGGGGAACCGCTGAATTTTGGAGTCGGCCGGTGACAAAATGTTCCAAACACACCCCATGCACAACTCCACCGGGGAAGGTGCCAGGAACGAATTCTGTTGGTAGTTTTTACACTACCTTGGTAGGCATCTGAAAGGCACCACAAAAAGATGTTCTACCGGCTTTCTGGGCTGAGATGGGGAACCGCTGATTTTGGACTCGGCTGGTGACAAAATGTTCCAAACACACCCCATGCACAACTCCACCGGGGAAGGTGCCAGACAGGAGTTCTCTTGGTAGTTTTTACACTACCTTGGTAGGCAGCTGAAAGGCACCACAAAAGTTGTTCTACCTGCTTTCTGGGCTGAGATGGGGAAACGCTGAATTTTGGACTCGGCTGGTGACAAAATGTTCCAAACACACCCCATGCACAACTCCACCGGGGAAGGTGCCAGGCAGGAGTTCTCTTGGTAGTTTTTACACTACCTTGGTAGGCATTTGAAAGGCACCACAAAAGTTGTTCTACCTGCTTTCTGGGCTGAGATGGGGAACCGCTGAATTTTGGAGTCGGCCGGTGACAAAATGTTCCAAACACACCCCATGCACAACTCCACCGGGGAAGGTGCCAGACAGGAGTTCTCCTAATAGTTTTTACACTACCTTGGTAGGCATCTGAAAGACACCACAAAAGTTGTTCTACCTGCTTTCTGGGCTGAGATGGGGAAACGCTGAATTTTGGACTCGGCTGGTGACAAAATGTTCCAAACACACCCCATGCACAACTCCACCGGGGAAGGTGCCAGACAGGTGTTCTCCTGGTAGTTTTTACACTACCTTGGTAGGCATCTGAAAGACACCACAAAAGTTGTTTTACCTGCTTTCTGGGCTGAGATGGGGAACCGCTGAATTTTGGAGTCGGCCGGTGACAAAATGTTCCAAACACACCCCCTGCACAACTCCACCGGGGAAGGTGCCAGAAACGAGTTCTGTTGGTAGTTTTTACACTACCCCGGTAGGCAAGAGCAAGGCACACAAAAGTTGTTCTACCTGCTTTCTGGGCTGAGATGGGGAACCGCTGAATTTTGGAGTCGGCCGGTGACAAAATGTTCCAAACACACCCCATGCACAACTCCACCGGGGAAGGTGCCAGGAACGAATTCTGTTGGTAGTTTTTACACTACCTTGGTAGGCAGCTGAAAGGCACCACAAAAGTTGTTCTACCTGCTTTCTGGGCTGAGATGGGGAACCGCTGAATTTTGGAGTCGGCTGGTGACAAAATGTTCCAAACACACCCCATGCACAACTCCACCGGGGAAGGTGCCAGACAGGAGTTCTCTTGGTAGTTTTTACACTACCTTGGTAGGCAGCTGAAAGGCACCACAAAAGTTGTTCTACCTGCTTTCTGGGCTGAGATGGGGAACCGCTGAATTTTGGACTCGGCCGGTGAAAAAATGTTCCAAACACACCCCATGCACAACTCCACCGGGGAAGGTGCCAGACAGGAGTTCTCTTGGTAGTTTTTACACTACCTTGGTAGGCAGCTGAAAGGCACCACAAAAGTTGTTCTACCTGCTTTCTGGGCTGAGATGGGGAACAGCTGAATTTTGGACTCGGCCGGTGACAAAATGTTCCAAACACACCCCATGCACAACTCCACCGGGGAAGGTGCCAGACAGGAGTTCTCTTGGTAGTTTTTACACTACCTTGGTAGGCAGCTGAAAGGCACCACAAAAGTTGTTCTACCTGCTTTCTGGGCTGAGATGGGGAACCGCTGAATTTTGGACTCGGCCGGTGACAAAAATGTTCCAAACACACCCCATGCACAACTCCACCGGGGAAGGTGCCAGACAGGAGTTCTCCTGGTAGTTTTTACACTACCTTGGTAGGCAGCTGAAAGGCACCACAAAAGTTGTTCTACCTGCTTTCTGGGCTGAGATGGGGAACCGCTGAATTTTGGAGTCGGCTGGTGACAAAATGTTCCAAACACACCCCATGCACAACTCCACCGGGGAAGGTGCCAGACAGGAGTTCTCTTGGTAGTTTTTACACTACCTTGGTAGGCAGCTGAAAGGCACCACAAAAGTTGTTTTACCTGCTTTCTGGGCTGAGATGGGGAACCGCTGTATTTTGGAGTCGGCTGGTGACAAAATGTTCCAAACACACCCCATGCACAACTCCACCGGGGAAGGTGCCAGACAGGAGTTCTCTTGGTAGTTTTTACACTACCTTGGTAGGCAGCTGAAAGGCACCACAAAAGTTGTTCTACCTGCTTTCTGGGCTGAGATGGGGAACCGCTGAATTTTGGACTCGGCCGGTGACAAAATGTTCCAAACACACCCCATGCACAACTCCACCGGGGAAGGTGCCAGACAGGAGTTCTCCTGGTAGTTTTTACACTACCTTGGTAGGCAGCTGAAAGGCACCACAAAAGTTGTTCTACCTGCTTTCTGGGCTGAGATGGGGAAACGCTGAATTTTGGACTCGGCTGGTGACAAAATGTTCCAAACACACCCCATGCACAACTCCACCGGGGAAGGTGCCAGACAGGAGTTCTCCTGGTAGTTTTTACACTACCTTGGTGGGGCATTTGAAAGGCACCACAAAAGTTGTTCTACCTGCTTTCTGGGCTGAGATGGGGAAACGCTGAATTTTGGAGTCGGCTGGTGACAAAATGTTCCAAACACACCCCATGCACAACTCCACCGGGGAAGGTGCCAGACAGGAGTTCTCCTGGTAGTTTTTACACTACCTTGGTAGGCAGCTGAAAGGCACCACAAAAGTTGTTCTACCTGCTTTCTGGGCTGAGATGGGGAAACGCTGAATTTTGGACTCGGCTGGTGACAAAATGTTCCAAACACACCCCATGCACAACTCCACCGGGGAAGGTGCCAGGCAGGAGTTCTCTTGGTAGTTTTTACACTACCTTGGTAGGCAGCTGAAAGGCACCACAAAAGTTGTTCTACCTGCTTTCTGGGCTGAGATGGGGAACCGCTGAATTTTGGAGTCGGCCGGTGAAAAAATGTTCCAAACACACCCCATGCACAACTCCACCGGGGAAGGTGCCAGACAGGAGTTCTCCTGATAGTTTTTACACTACCTTGGTAGGCATCTGAAAGACACCACAAAAGTTGTTCTACCTGCTTTCTGGGCTGAGATGGGGAACCGCTGAATTTTGGACTCGGCTGGTGACAAAATGTTCCAAACACACCCCATGCACAACTCCACCGGGGAAGGTGCCAGACAGGAGTTCTCCTGGTAGTTTTTACACTACCTTGGTAGGCATCTGAAAGACACCACAAAAGTTGTTTTACCTGCTTTCTGGGCTGAGATGGGGAACCGCTGAATTTTGGAGTCGGCCGGTGACAAAATGTTCCAAACACACCCCCTGCACAACTCCTCCGGGGAAGGTGCCAGAAACGAGTTCTGTTGGTAGTTTTTACACTACCCCGGTAGGCAAGAGCAAGGCACACAAAAGTTGTTCTACCTGCTTTCTGGGCTGAGATGGGGAACCGCTGAATTTTGGAGTCGGCCGGTGACAAAATGTTCCAAACACACCCCATGCACAACTCCACCGGGGAAGGTGCCAGGAACGAATTCTGTTTGTAGTTTTTACACTACCTTGGTAGGCATCTGAAAGGCACCACAAAAGTTGTTCTACCTGCTTTCTGGGCTGAGATGGGGAACCGCTGAATTTTGGAGTCGGCTGGTGACAAAATGTTCCAAACACACCCCATGCACAACTCCACCGGGGAAGGTGCCAGACAGGAGTTCTCTTGGTAGTTTTTACACTACCTTGGTAGGCATCTGAAAGACACGACAAAAGTTGTTCTACCTGCTTTCTGGGCTGAGATGGGGAACCGCTGAATTTTGGACTCGGCCGGTGAAAAAATGTTCCAAACACACCCCATGCACAACTCCACCGGGGAAGGTGCCAGACAGGAGTTCTCTTGGTAGTTTTTACACTACCTTGGTAGGCAGCTGAAAGGCACCACAAAAGTTGTTCTACCTGCTTTCTGGGCTGAGATGGGGAAACGCTGAATTTTGGACTCGGCTGGTGACAAAATGTTCCAAACACACCCCATGCACAACTCCTCCGGGGAAGGTGCCAGACAGGAGTTCTCCTGGTAGTTTTTACACTACCTTGGTAGGCATCTGAAAGACACCACAAAAGTTGTTCTACCTGCTTTCTGGGCTGAGATGGGGAATCGCTGAATTTTGGAGTCGGCCGGTGACAAAATGTTCCAAACACACCCCACGCACAACTCCACCGGGGAAGGTGCCAGACAGGAGTTCTCCTGGTAGTTTTTACACTACCTTGGTAGGCATTTGAAAGGCACCACAAAAGTTGTTCTATCTGCTTTCTGGGCTGAGATGGGGAAACGCTGAATTTTGGACTCGGCCGGTGACAAAATGTTCCAAACACACCCCATGCACAACTCCACCGGGGAAGGTGCCAGACAGGAGTTCTCCTGGTAGTTTTTACACTACCTTGGTAGGCAGCTGAAAGGCACCACAAAAGTTGTTCTACCTGCTTTCTGGTCTGAGATGGGGAACAGCTGAATTTTGGACTCGGCCGGTGACAAAATGTTCCAAACACACCCCATGCACAACTCCACCGGGGAAGGTGCCAGACAGGAGTTCTCTTGGTAGTTTTTACACTACCTTGGTAGGCAGCTGAAAGGCACCACAAAAGTTGTTCTACCTGCTTTCTGGGCTGAGATGGGGAACCGCTGAATTTTGGAGTCTGCTGGTGACAAAATGTTCCAAACACACCCCCTGGACAACTCCACCGGGGAAGGTGCCAGACAGGAGTTCTCCTGGTAGTTTTTACACTACCTTGGTAGGCATCTGAAAGGCACCACAAAAGTTGTTCTACCTGCTTTCTGGGCTGAGATGGGGAAACGCTGAATTTTGGACTCGGCTGGTGACAAAATGTTCCAAACACACCCCATGCACAACTCCACCGGGGAAGGTGCCAGACAGGAGTTCTCCTGGTAGTTTTTACACTACCTTGGTGGGCATTTGAAAGGCACCACAAAAGTTGTTCTACCTGCTTTCTGGGCTGAGATGGGGAAACGCTGAATTTTGGAGTCGGCTGGTGACAAAATGTTCCAAACACACCCCATGCACAACTCCACCGGGGAAGGTGCCAGACAGGAGTTCTCCTGGTAGTTTTTACACTACCTTGGTAGGCATTTGAAAGGCACCACAAAAGTTGTTCTTCCTGCTTTCTGGTCTGAGATGGGGAACCGCTGAATTTTGGAGTCGGCCGGTGACAAAATGTTCCAAACACACCCCATGCACAACTCCACCGGGGAAGGTGCCAGACAGGAGTTCTCCTGGTAGTTTTTACACTACCTTGGTAGGCAGCTGAAAGGCACCACAAAAGTTGTTCTACCTGCTTTCTGGGCTGAGATGGGGAAACGCTGAATTTTGGACTCGGCTGGTGACAAAATGTTCCAAACACACCCCATGCACAACTCCACCGGGGAAGGTGCCAGACAGGAGTTCTCTTGGTAGTTTTTACACTAGCTTGGTAGGCATCTGAAAGACACCACAAAAGTTGTTCTACCTGCTTTCTGGGCTGAGATGGGGAACCGCTGAATTTTGGACTCGGCTGGTGACAAAATGTTCCAAACACACCCCATGCACAACTCCACCGGGGAAGGTGCCAGACAGGAGTTCTCCTGGTAGTTTTTACACTACCTTGGTAGGCATCTGAAAGGCACCACAAAAGTTGTTTTACCTGCTTTCTGGGCTGAGATGGGGAACCGCTGAATTTTGGAGTCGGCCGGTGACAAAATGTTCCAAACACACCCCATGCACAACTCCACCGGGGAAGGTGCCAGACAGGAGTTCTCCTGGTAGTTTTTACACTACCTTGGTAGGCATTTGAAAGGCACCACAAAAGTTGTTCTATCTGCTTTCTGGGCTGAGATGGGGAAACGCTGAATTTTGGACTCGGCCGGTGACAAAATGTTCCAAAAACACCCCCTGCACAACTCCACCGGGGAAGGTGCCAGACAGGAGTTCTCTTGGTAGTTTTTACACTACCTTGGTAGGCAGCTGAAAGGCACCACAAAAGTTGTTCTACCTGCTTTCTGGGCTGAGATGGGGAAACGCTGAATTTTGGACTCGGCCGGTGACAAAATGTTCCAAACACACCCCATGCACAACTCCACCGGGGAAGGTGCCAGACAGGAGTTCTCTTGGTAGTTTTTACACTACCTTGGTAGGCAGCTGAAAGGCACCACAAAAGTTGTTCTACCTGCTTTCTGGGCTGAGATGGGGAACCGCTGAATTTTGGAGTCGGCTGGTGACAAAATGTTCCAAACACACCCCATGCACAACTCCACCGGGGAAGGTGCCAGACAGGAGTTCTCTTGGTAGTTTTTACACTACCTTGGTAGGCATCTGAAAGACACGACAAAAGTTGTTCTACCTGCTTTCTGGGCTGAGATGGGGAACCGCTGAATTTTGGAGTCGGCCGGTGACAAAATGTTCCAAACACACCCCATGCACAACTCCACCGGGGAAGGTGCCAGACAGGAGTTCTCTTGGTAGTTTTTACACTACCTTGGTAGGCAGCTGAAAGGCACCACAAAAGTTGTTCTACCTGCTTTCTGGGCTGAGATGGGGAAACGCTGAATTTTGGACTCGGCTGGTGACAAAATGTTCCAAACACACCCCATGCACAACTCCTCCGGGGAAGGTGCCAGACAGGAGTTCTCCTGGTAGTTTTTACACTACCTTGGTAGGCATCTGAAAGACACCACAAAAGTTGTTCTACCTGCTTTCTGGGCTGAGATGGGGAATCGCTGAATTTTGGAGTCGGCCGGTGACAAAATGTTCCAAACACACCCCACGCACAACTCCACCGGGGAAGGTGCCAGACAGGAGTTCTCCTGGTAGTTTTTACACTACCTTGGTAGGCATTTGAAAGGCACCACAAAAGTTGTTCTATCTGCTTTCTGGGCTGAGATGGGGAAACGCTGAATTTTGGACTCGGCCGGTGACAAAATGTTCCAAACACACCCCATGCACAACTCCACCGGGGAAGGTGCCAGACAGGAGTTCTCCTGGTAGTTTTTACACTACCTTGGTAGGCAGCTGAAAGGCACCACAAAAGTTGTTCTACCTGCTTTCTGGTCTGAGATGGGGAACAGCTGAATTTTGGAGTCGGCCGGTGACAAAATGTTCCAAACACACCCCATGCACAACTCCACCGGGGAAGGTGCCAGACAGGAGTTCTCTTGGTAGTTTTTACACTACCTTGGTAGGCAGCTGAAAGGCACCACAAAAGTTGTTCTACCTGCTTTCTGGGCTGAGATGGGGAACCGCTGAATTTTGGAGTCTGCTGGTGACAAAATGTTCCAAACACACCCCCTGCACAACTCCACCGGGGAAGGTGCCAGACAGGAGTTCTCCTGGTAGTTTTTACACTACCTTGGTAGGCATCTGAAAGGCACCACAAAAGTTGTTCTACCTGCTTTCTGGGCTGAGATGGGGAAACGCTGAATTTTGGACTCGGCTGGTGACAAAATGTTCCAAACACACCCCATGCACAACTCCACCGGGGAAGGTGCCAGACAGGAGTTCTCCTGGTAGTTTTTACACTACCTTGGTGGGCATTTGAAAGGCACCACAAAAGTTGTTCTACCTGCTTTCTGGGCTGAGATGGGGAAACGCTGAATTTTGGAGTCGGCTGGTGACAAAATGTTCCAAACACACCCCATGCACAACTCCACCGGGGAAGGTGCCAGACAGGAGTTCTCCTGGTAGTTTTTACACTACCTTGGTAGGCATTTGAAAGGCACCACAAAAGTTGTTCTTCCTGCTTTCTGGTCTGAGATGGGGAACCGCTGAATTTTGGAGTCGGCCGGTGACAAAATGTTCCAAACACACCCCATGCACAACTCCACCGGGGAAGGTGCCAGACAGGAGTTCTCCTGGTAGTTTTTACACTACCTTGGTAGGCAGCTGAAAGGCACCACAAAAGTTGTTCTACCTGCTTTCTGGGCTGAGATGGGGAAACGCTGAATTTTGGACTCGGCTGGTGACAAAATGTTCCAAACACACCCCATGCACAACTCCACCGGGGAAGGTGCCAGACAGGAGTTCTCTTGGTAGTTTTTACACTAGCTTGGTAGGCATCTGAAAGACACCACAAAAGTTGTTCTACCTGCTTTCTGGGCTGAGATGGGGAACCGCTGAATTTTGGACTCGGCTGGTGACAAAATGTTCCAAACACACCCCATGCACAACTCCACCGGGGAAGGTGCCAGACAGGAGTTCTCCTGGTAGTTTTTACACTACCTTGGTAGGCATCTGAAAGGCACCACAAAAGTTGTTTTACCTGCTTTCTGGGCTGAGATGGGGAACCGCTGAATTTTGGAGTCGGCCGGTGACAAAATGTTCCAAACACACCCCCTGCACAACTCCACCGGGGAAGGTGCCAGACAGGAGTTCTCCTGGTAGTTTTTACACTACCTTGGTAGGCATTTGAAAGGCACCACAAAAGTTGTTCTATCTGCTTTCTGGGCTGAGATGGGGAAACGCTGAATTTTGGACTCGGCCGGTGACAAAATGTTCCAAAAACACCCCCTGCACAACTCCACCGGGGAAGGTGCCAGACAGGAGTTCTCCTGGTAGTTTTTACACTACCTTGGTAGGCATCTGAAAGACACCACAAAAGTTGTTCTACCTGCTTTCTGGGCTGAGATGGGGAAACGCTGAATTTTGGACTCGGCTGGTGACAAAATGTTCCAAACACACCCCCTGCACAACTCCACCGGGGAAGGTGCCAGACAGGAGTTCTCCTGGTAGTTTTTACACTACCTTGGTAGGCATTTGAAAGGCACCACAAAAGTTGTTCTATCTGCTTTCTGGGCTGAGATGGGGAAACGCTGAATTTTGGACTCGGCCGGTGACAAAATGTTCCAAAAACACCCCCTGCACAACTCCACCGGGGAAGGTGCCAGACAGGAGTTCTCTTGGTAGTTTTTACACTACCTTGGTAGGCAGCTGAAAGGCACCACAAAAGTTGTTCTACCTGCTTTCTGGGCTGAGATGGGGAAACGCTGAATTTTGGACTCGGCCGGTGACAAAATGTTCCAAACACACCCCATGCACAACTCCACCGGGGAAGGTGCCAGACAGGAGTTCTCTTGGTAGTTTTTACACTACCTTGGTAGGCAGCTGAAAGGCACCACAAAAGTTGTTCTACCTGCTTTCTGGGCTGAGATGGGGAACCGCTGAATTTTGGACTCGGCCGGTGACAAAATATTCCAAACACACCCCATGCACAACTCCACCGGGGAAGGTGCCAGACAGGAGTTCTCCTGGTAGTTTTTACACTACCTTGGTAGGCATCTGAAAGGCACCACAAAAGTTGTTCTACCTGCTTTCTGGGCTGAGATGGGGAACCGCTGAATTTTGGACTCGGCCGGTGACAAAATGTTCCAAACACACCCCATGCACAACTCCACCGGGGAAGGTGCCAGACAGGAGTTCTCTTGGTAGTTTTTACACTACCTTGGTAGGCAGCTGAAAGGCACCACAAAAGTTGTTCTACCTGCTTTCTGGGCTGAGATGGGGAACCGCTGAATTTTGGACTCGGCTGGTGACAAAATGTTCCAAAGACACCCCATGCACAACTCCACCGGGGAAGGTGCCAGACAGGAGTTCTCCTGGTAGTTTTTACACTACCTTGGTAGGCATCTGAAAGACACCACAAAAGTTGTTCTACCTGCTTTCTGGGCTGAGATGGGGAAACGCTGAATTTTGGACTCGGCTGGTGACAAAATGTTCCAAACACACCCCCTGCACAACTCCACCGGGGAAGGTGCCAGACAGGAGTTCTCCTGGTAGTTTTTACACTACCTTGGTAGGCATCTGAAAGACACGACAAAAGTTGTTCTACCTGCTTTCTGGGCTGAGATGGGGAATCGCTGAATTTTGGAGTCGGCCGGTGACAAAATGTTCCAAACACACCCCACGCACAACTCCACCGGGGAAGGTGCCAGACAGGAGTTCTCCTGGTAGTTTTTACACTACCTTGGTAGGCATTTGAAAGGCACCACAAAAGTTGTTCTACCTGCTTTCTGGGCTGAGATGGGGAAACGCTGAATTTTGGACTCGGCCGGTGACAAAATGTTCCAAACACACCCCCTGCACAACTCCACCGGGGAAGGTGCCAGACAGGAGTTCTCTTGGTAGTTTTTACACTACCTTGGTAGGCAGCTGAAAGGCACCACAAGAGTTGTTCTACCTGCTTTCTGGGCTGAGATGGGGAACAGCTGAATTTTGGACTCGGCCGGTGACAAAATGTTCCAAACACACCCCATGCACAACTCCACCGGGGAAGGTGCCAGACAGGAGTTCTCCTGGTAGTTTTTACACTACCTTGGTAGGCAGCTGAAAGGCACCACAAAAGTTGTTCTACCTGCTTTCTGGGCTGAGATGGGGAACCGCTGAATTTTGGACTCGGCCGGTGACAAAATATTCCAAACACACCCCATGCACAACTCCACCGGGGAAGGTGCCAGACAGGAGTTCTCCTGGTAGTTTTTACTCTACCTTGGTAGGCAGCTGAAAGGCACCACAAAAGTTGTTCTACCTGCTTTCTGGGCTGAGATGGGGAACCGCTGAATTTTGGACTCGGCCGGTGACAAAATGTTCCAAACACACCCCATGCACAACTCCACCGGGGAAGGTGCCAGACAGGAGTTCTCTTGGTAGTTTTTACACTACCTTGGTAGGCAGCTGAAAGGCACCACAAAAGTTGTTCTACCTGCTTTCTGGGCTGAGATGGGGAACCGCTGAATTTTGGAGTCGGCTGGTGACAAAATGTTCCAAACACACCCCATGCACAACTCCACCGGGGAAGGTGCCAGACAGGAGTTCTCCTGGTAGTTTTTACACTACCTTGGTAGGCATCTGAAAGACACCACAAAAGTTGTTCTACCTGCTTTCTGGGCTGAGATGGGGAACCGCTGAATTTTGGACTCGGCTGGTGACAAAATGTTCCAAACACACCCCATGCACAACTCCACCGGGGAAGGTGCCAGACAGGAGTTCTCCTGGTAGTTTTTACATTGCTCCGGTAGGCATCTGAAAGACACCACAAAAGTTGTTCTACCTGCTTTCTGGGCTGAGATGGGGAAACGCTGAATTTTGGACTCGGCTGGTGACAAAATGTTCCAAACACACCCCATGCACAACTCCACCGGGGAAGGTGCCAGACAGGAGTTCTCCTGATAGTTTTTACACTACCTTGGTGGGCATTTGAAAGGCACCACAAAAGTTGTTCTACCTGCTTTCTGGGCTGAGATGGGGAAACGCTGAATTTTGGAGTCGGCTGGTGACAAAATGTTCCAAACACACCCCCTGCACAACTCCACCGGGGAAGGTGCCAGACAGGAGTTCTCCTGGTAGTTTTTACACTACCTTGGTAGGCATTTGAAAGGCACCACAAAAGTTGTTCTTCCTGCTTTCTGGTCTGAGATGGGGAACCGCTGAATTTTGGAGTCGGCCGGTGACAAAATGTTCCAAACACACCCCATGCACAACTCCACCGGGGAAGGTGCCAGACAGGAGTTCTCCTGGTAGTTTTTACACTACCTTGGTAGGCATCTGAAAGACACGACAAAAGTTGTTCTACCTGCTTTCTGGGCTGAGATGGGGAACGGCTGAATTTTGGAGTCGGCCGGTGACAAAATGTTCCAAACACACCCCATGCACAACTCCACCGGGGAAGGTGCCAGACAGGAGTTCTCCTGGTAGTTTTTACACTACCTTGGTAGGCAGGTGAAAGGCACCACAAAAGTTGTTCTACCTGCTTTCTGGGCTGAGATGGGGAACCGCTGAATTTTGGACTCGGCTGGTGACAAAATGTTCCAAACACACCCCATGCACAACTCCACCGGGGAAGGTGCCAGACAGGAGTTCTCCTGGTAGTTTTTACACTACCTTGGTGGGCATTTGAAAGGCACCACAAAAGTTGTTCTACCTGCTTTCTGGGCTGAGATGGGGAAACGCTGAATTTTGGAGTCGGCTGGTGACAAAATGTTCCAAACACACCCCATGCACAACTCCACCGGGGAAGGTGCCAGACAGGAGTTCTCCTGGTAGTTTTTACACTACCTTGGTAGGCATTTGAAAGGCACCACAAAAGTTGTTCTTCCTGCTTTCTGGTCTGAGATGGGGAACCGCTGAATTTTGGAGTCGGCCGGTGACAAAATGTTCCAAACACACCCCATGCACAACTCCACCGGGGAAGGTGCCAGGAACGAATTCTGTTGGTAGTTTTTACACTACCTTGGTAGGCAGCTGAAAGGCACCACAAAAGTTGTTCTACCTGCTTTCTGGGCTGAGATGGGGAACCGCTGAATTTTGGACTCGGCTGGTGACAAAATGTTCCAAACACACCCCATGCACAACTCCACCAGGGAAGGTGCCAGGCAGGAGTTCTCTTGGTAGTTTTTACACTACCTTGGTAGGCAGCTGAAAGGTACCACAAAAGTTGTTCTACCTGCTTTCTGGGCTGAGATGGGGAAACGCTGAATTTTGGAGTCGGCTGGTGACAAAATGTTCCAAACACACCCCCTGCACAACTCCACCGGGGAAGGTGCCAGACAGGAGTTCTCCTGGTAGTTTTTACATTGCTCCGGTAGGCAGCTGAAAGGCACCACAAAAGTTGTTCTACCTGCTTTCTGGGCTGAGATGGGGAACCGCTGAATTTTGGACTCGGCCGGTGAAAAAATGTTCCAAACACACCCCATGCACAACTCCACCGGGGAAGGTGCCAGACAGGAGTTCTCTTGGTAGTTTTTACACTACCTTGGTAGGCAGCTGAAAGGCACCACAAAAGTTGTTCTACCTGCTTTCTGGGCTGAGATGGGGAACCGCTGAATTTTGGACTCGGCTGGTGACAAAATGTTCCAAACACACCCCATGCACAACTCCACCGGGGAAGGTGCCAGACAGGAGTTCTCCTGGTAGTTTTTACACTACCTTGGTAGGCATCTGAAAGACACGACAAAAGTTGTTCTACCTGCTTTCTGGGCTGAGATGGGGAATCGCTGAATTTTGGAGTCGGCCGGTGACAAAATGTTCCAAACACACCCCACGCACAACTCCACCGGGGAAGGTGCCAGACAGGAGTTCTCCTGGTAGTTTTTACACTACCTTGGTAGGCATCTGAAAGACACCACAAAAGTTGTTCTACCTGCTTTCTGGGCTGAGATGGGGAACCGCTGAATTTTGGACTCGGATGGTGACAAAATGTTCCAAACACACCCCATGCACAACTCCACCGGGGAAGGTGCCAGACAGGAGTTCTCCTGGTAGTTTTTACATTGCTCCGGTAGGCATCTGAAAGACACCACAAAAGTTGTTCTACCTGCTTTCTGGGCTGAGATGGGGAAACGCTGAATTTTGGACTCGGCTGGTGACAAAATGTTCCAAACACACCCCATGCACAACTCCACCGGGGAAGGTGCCAGACAGGAGTTCTCCTGATAGTTTTTACACTACCTTGGTGGGCATTTGAAAGGCACCACAAAAGTTGTTCTACCTGCTTTCTGGGCTGAGATGGGGAAACGCTGAATTTTGGAGTCGGCTGGTGACAAAATGTTCCAAACACACCCCCTGCACAACTCCACCGGGGAAGGTGCCAGACAGGAGTTCTCCTGGTAGTTTTTACACTACCTTGGTAGGCATTTGAAAGGCACCACAAAAGTTGTTCTTCCTGCTTTCTGGTCTGAGATGGGGAACCGCTGAATTTTGGAGTCGGCCGGTGACAAAATGTTCCAAACACACCCCATGCACAACTCCACCGGGGAAGGTGCCAGACAGGAGTTCTCTTAGTAGTTTTTACACTACCTTGGTAGGCAGCTGAAAGGCACCACAAAAGTTGTTCTTCCTGCTTTCTGGGCTGAGATGGGGAAACGCTGAATTTTGGACTCGGCTGGTGACAAAATGTTCCAAACACACCCCATGCACAACTCCACCGGGGAAGGTGCCAGACAGGAGTTCTCCTGGTAGTTTTTACACTACCTTGGTGGGCATTTGAAAGGCACCACAAAAGTTGTTCTACCTGCTTTCTGGGCTGAGATGGGGAATCGCTGAATTTTGGAGTCGGCTGGTGACAAAATGTTCCAAACACACCCCATGCACAACTCCACCGGGGAAGGTGCCAGACAGGAGTTCTCCTGGTAGTTTTTACACTACCTTGGTAGGCATTTGAAAGGCACCACAAAAGTTGTTCTTCCTGCTTTCTGGTCTGAGATGGGGAACCGCTGAATTTTGGAGTCGGCCGGTGACAAAATGTTCCAAACACACCCCATGCACAACTCCACCGGGGAAGGTGCCAGGAACGAATTCTGTTGGTAGTTTTTACACTACCTTGGTAGGCATCTGAAAGGCACCACAAAAGTTGTTCTACCTGCTTTCTGGGCTGAGATGGGGAACCGCTGAATTTTGGAGTCGGCTGGTGACAAAATGTTCCAAACACACCCCATGCACAACTCCACCACGGAAGGTGCCAGACAGGAGTTCTCTTGGTAGTTTTTACACTACCTTGGTAGGCAGCTGAAAGGTACCACAAAAGTTGTTCTACCTGCTTTCTGGGCTGAGATGGGGAAACGCTGAATTTTGGACTCGGCTGGTGACAAAATGTTCCAAACACACCCCATGCACAACTCCACCGGGGAAGGTGCCAGACAGGAGTTCTCCTGGTAGTTTTTACATTGCTCCGGTAGGCAGCTGAAAGGCACCACAAAAGTTGTTCTACCTGCTTTCTGGGCTGAGATGGGGAACCGCTGAATTTTGGAGTCGGCCGGTGACAAAATGTTCCAAACACACCCCATGCACAACTCCACCGGGGAAGGTGCCAGACAGGAGTTCTCTTGGTAGTTTTTACACTACCTTGGTAGGCATCTGAAAGACACGACAAAAGTTGTTCTACCTGCTTTCTGGGCTGAGATGGGGAACCGCTGAATTTTGGACTCGGCTGGTGACAAAATGTTCCAAACACACCCCATGCACAACTCCACCGGGGAAGGTGCCAGACAGGAGTTCTCCTGGTAGTTTTTACACTACCTTGGTAGGCATTTGAAAGGCACCACAAAAGTTGTTCTTCCTGCTTTCTGGTCTGAGATGGGGAACCGCTGAATTTTGGAGTCGGCCGGTGACAAAATGTTCCAAACACACCCCATGCACAACTCCACCGGGGAAGGTGCCAGACAGGAGTTCTCTTGGTAGTTTTTACACTACCTTGGTAGGCAGCTGAAAGGCACCACAAAAGTTGTTCTACCTGCTTTCTGGGCTGAGATGGGGAACCGCTGAATTTTGGACTCGGCCGGTGACAAAATGTTCCAAACACACCCCATGCACAACTCCACCGGGGAAGGTGCCAGACAGGAGTTCTCCTGGTAGTTTTTACACTACCTTGGTAGGCAGCTGAAAGGCACCACAAAAGTTGTTCTACCTGCTTTCTGGGCTGAGATGGGGAAACGCTGAATTTTGGACTCGGCTGGTGACAAAATGTTCCAAACACACCCCATGCACAACTCCACCGGGGAAGGTGCCAGACAGGAGTTCTCCTGGTAGTTTTTACACTACCTTGGTGGGCATTTGAAAGGCACCACAAAAGTTGTTCTACCTGCTTTCTGGGCTGAGATGGGGAAACGCTGAATTTTGGAGTCGGCTGGTGACAAAATGTTCCAAACACACCCCATGCACAACTCCACCGGGGAAGGTGCCAGACAGGAGTTCTCCTGGTAGTTTTTACACTACCTTGGTAGGCATTTGAAAGGCACCACAAAAGTTGTTCTTCCTGCTTTCTGGTCTGAGATGGGGAACCGCTGAATTTTGGAGTCGGCCGGTGACAAAATGTTCCAAACACACCCCATGCACAACTCCACCGGGGAAGGTGCCAGGAACGAATTCTTTTGGTAGTTTTTACACTACCTTGGTAGGCATCTGAAAGGCACCACAAAAGTTGTTCTACCTGCTTTCTGGGCTGAGATGGGGAACGGCTGAATTTTGGAGTCGGCTGGTGACAAAATGTTCCAAACACACCCCATGCACAACTCCACCGGGGAAGGTGCCAGACAGGAGTTCTCTTGGTAGTTTTTACACTACCTTGGTAGGCAGCTGAAAGGTACCACAAAAGTTGTTCTACCTGCTTTCTGGGCTGAGATGGGGAAACGCTGAATTTTGGACTCGGCTGGTGACAAAATGTTCCAAACACACCCCATGCACAACTCCACCGGGGAAGGTGCCAGACAGGAGTTCTCCTGGTAGTTTTTACACTACCTTGGTAGGCATCTGAAAGACACCACAAAAGTTGTTCTACCTGCTTTCTGGGCTGAGATGGGGAACCGCTGAATTTTGGACTCGGCTGGTGACAAAATGTTCCAAACACACCCCATGCACAACTCCACCGGGGAAGGTGCCAGACAGGAGTTCTCCTGGTAGTTTTTACATTGCTCCGGTAGGCATCTGAAAGACACCACAAAAGTTGTTCTACCTGCTTTCTGGGCTGAGATGGGGAAACGCTGAATTTTGGACTCGGCTGGTGACAAAATGTTCCAAACACACCCCATGCACAACTCCACCGGGGAAGGTGCCAGGAACGAATTCTTTTGGTAGTTTTTACACTACCTTGGTAGGCATCTGAAAGGCACCACAAAAGTTGTTCTACCTGCTTTCTGGGCTGAGATGGGGAACGGCTGAATTTTGGAGTCGGCCGGTGACAAAATGTTCCAAACACACCCCATGCACAACTCCACCGGGGAAGGTGCCAGACAGGAGTTCTCTTGGTAGTTTTTACACTACCTTGGTAGGCAGCTGAAAGGTACCACAAAAGTTGTTCTACCTGCTTTCTGGGCTGAGATGGGGAAACGCTGAATTTTGGACTCGGCTGGTGACAAAATGTTCCAAACACACCCCATGCACAACTCCACTGGGGAAGGTGCCAGACAGGAGTTCTCCTGGTAGTTTTTACATTGCTCCGGTAGGCAGCTGAAAGGCACCACAAAAGTTGTTCTACCTGCTTTCTGGGCTGAGATGGGGAACCGCTGAATTTTGGACTCGGCCGGTGAAAAAATGTTCCAAACACACCCCATGCACAACTCCACCGGGGAAGGTGCCAGACAGGAGTTCTCTTGGTAGTTTTTACACTACCTTGGTAGGCAGCTGAAAGGCACCACAAAAGTTGTTCTACCTGCTTTCTGGGCTGAGATGGGGAACCGCTGAATTTTGGACTCGGCTGGTGACAAAATGTTCCAAACACACCCCATGCACAACTCCACCGGGGAAGGTGCCAGACAGGAGTTCTCCTGGTAGTTTTTACACTACCTTGGTAGGCATCTGAAAGACACGACAAAAGTTGTTCTACCTGCTTTCTGGGCTGAGATGGGGAATCGCTGAATTTTGGAGTCGGCCGGTGACAAAATGTTCCAAACACACCCCACGCACAACTCCACCGGGGAAGGTGCCAGACAGGAGTTCTCCTGGTAGTTTTTACACTACCTTGGTAGGCAGCTGAAAGGCACCACAAAAGTTGTTCTACCTGCTTTCTGGGCTGAGATGGGGAACAGCTGAATTTTGGAGTCGGCTGGTGACAAAATGTTCCAAACACACCCCATGCACAACTCCACCGGGGAAGGTGCCAGACAGGAGTTCTCCTGGTAGTTTTTACATTGCTCCGGTAGGCATCTGAAAGACACCACAAAAGTTGTTCTACCTGCTTTCTGGGCTGAGATGGGGAACCGCTGAATTTTGGAGTCGGCCGGTGACAAAATGTTCCAAACACACCCCATGCACAACTCCACCGGGGAAGGTGCCAGACAGGAGTTCTCCTGGTAGTTTTTACACTACCTTGGTAGGCAGCTGAAAGGCACCACAAAAGTTGTTCTACCTGCTTTCTGGGCTGAGATGGGGAACCGCTGAATTTTGGACTCGGCCGGTGACAAAATGTTCCAAACACACCCCATGCACAACTCCACCGGGGAAGGTGCCAGACAGGAGTTCTCCTGGTAGTTTTTACACTACCTTGGTAGGCATTTGAAAGGCACCACAAAAGTTGTTCTTCCTGCTTTCTGGTCTGAGATGGGGAACCGCTGAATTTTGGAGTCGGCCGGTGACAAAATGTTCCAAACACACCCCATGCACAACTCCACCGGGGAAGGTGCCAGGAACGAATTCTTTTGGTAGTTTTTACACTACCTTGGTAGGCATCTGAAAGGCACCACAAAAGTTGTTCTACCTGCTTTCTGGGCTGAGATGGGGAACGGCTGAATTTTGGAGTCGGCTGGTGACAAAATGTTCCAAACACACCCCATGCACAACTCCACCGGGGAAGGTGCCAGACAGGAGTTCTCTTGGTAGTTTTTACACTACCTTGGTAGGCAGCTGAAAGGTACCACAAAAGTTGTTCTACCTGCTTTCTGGGCTGAGATGGGGAAACGCTGAATTTTGGACTCGGCTGGTGACAAAATGTTCCAAACACACCCCATGCACAACTCCACCGGGGAAGGTGCCAGACAGGAGTTCTCCTGGTAGTTTTTACACTACCTTGGTAGGCATCTGAAAGACACCACAAAAGTTGTTCTACCTGCTTTCTGGGCTGAGATGGGGAACCGCTGAATTTTGGACTCGGCTGGTGACAAAATGTTCCAAACACACCCCATGCACAACTCCACCGGGGAAGGTGCCAGACAGGAGTTCTCCTGGTAGTTTTTACATTGCTCCGGTAGGCATCTGAAAGACACCACAAAAGTTGTTCTACCTGCTTTCTGGGCTGAGATGGGGAAACGCTGAATTTTGGACTCGGCTGGTGACAAAATGTTCCAAACACACCCCATGCACAACTCCACCGGGGAAGGTGCCAGGAACGAATTCTTTTGGTAGTTTTTACACTACCTTGGTAGGCATCTGAAAGGCACCACAAAAGTTGTTCTACCTGCTTTCTGGGCTGAGATGGGGAACGGCTGAATTTTGGAGTCGGCCGGTGACAAAATGTTCCAAACACACCCCATGCACAACTCCACCGGGGAAGGTGCCAGACAGGAGTTCTCTTGGTAGTTTTTACACTACCTTGGTAGGCAGCTGAAAGGTACCACAAAAGTTGTTCTACCTGCTTTCTGGGCTGAGATGGGGAAACGCTGAATTTTGGACTCGGCTGGTGACAAAATGTTCCAAACACACCCCATGCACAACTCCACTGGGGAAGGTGCCAGACAGGAGTTCTCCTGGTAGTTTTTACATTGCTCCGGTAGGCAGCTGAAAGGCACCACAAAAGTTGTTCTACCTGCTTTCTGGGCTGAGATGGGGAACCGCTGAATTTTGGACTCGGCCGGTGAAAAAATGTTCCAAACACACCCCATGCACAACTCCACCGGGGAAGGTGCCAGACAGGAGTTCTCTTGGTAGTTTTTACACTACCTTGGTAGGCAGCTGAAAGGCACCACAAAAGTTGTTCTACCTGCTTTCTGGGCTGAGATGGGGAACCGCTGAATTTTGGACTCGGCTGGTGACAAAATGTTCCAAACACACCCCATGCACAACTCCACCGGGGAAGGTGCCAGACAGGAGTTCTCCTGGTAGTTTTTACACTACCTTGGTAGGCATCTGAAAGACACGACAAAAGTTGTTCTACCTGCTTTCTGGGCTGAGATGGGGAATCGCTGAATTTTGGAGTCGGCCGGTGACAAAATGTTCCAAACACACCCCACGCACAACTCCACCGGGGAAGGTGCCAGACAGGAGTTCTCCTGGTAGTTTTTACACTACCTTGGTAGGCAGCTGAAAGGCACCACAAAAGTTGTTCTACCTGCTTTCTGGGCTGAGATGGGGAACAGCTGAATTTTGGAGTCGGCTGGTGACAAAATGTTCCAAACACACCCCATGCACAACTCCACCGGGGAAGGTGCCAGACAGGAGTTCTCCTGGTAGTTTTTACATTGCTCCGGTAGGCATCTGAAAGACACCACAAAAGTTGTTCTACCTGCTTTCTGGGCTGAGATGGGGAACCGCTGAATTTTGGAGTCGGCCGGTGACAAAATGTTCCAAACACACCCCATGCACAACTCCACCGGGGAAGGTGCCAGACAGGAGTTCTCCTGGTAGTTTTTACACTACCTTGGTAGGCAGCTGAAAGGCACCACAAAAGTTGTTCTACCTGCTTTCTGGGCTGAGATGGGGAACCGCTGAATTTTGGACTCGGCCGGTGACAAAATGTTCCAAACACACCCCATGCACAACTCCACCGGGGAAGGTGCCAGACAGGAGTTCTCTTGGTAGTTTTTACACTACCTTGGTAGGCAGCTGAAAGGCACCACAAAAGTTGTTCTACCTGCTTTCTGGGCTGAGATAGGGAACCGCTGAATTTTGGAGTCGGCTGGTGACAAAATGTTCCAAACACACCCCATGCACAACTCCACCGGGGAAGGTGCCAGACAGGAGTTCTCCTGGTAGTTTTTACACTACCTTGGTAGGCATCTGAAAGACACCACAAAAGTTGTTCTACCTGCTTTCTGGGCTGAGATGGGGAACCGCTGAATTTTGGACTCGGCTGGTGACAAAGTGTTCCAAACACACCCCATGCACAACTCCACCGGGGAAGGTGCCAGACAGGAGTTCTCTTGGTAGTTTTTACACTACCTTGGTAGGCAGCTGAAAGGCACCACAAAAGTTGTTCTACCTGCTTTCTGGGCTGAGATGGGGAACCGCTGAATTTTGGACTCGGCTGGTGACAAAATGTTCCAAACACACCCCATGCACAACTCCACCGGGGAAGGTGCCAGACAGGAGTTCTCCTGGTAGTTTTTACACTACCTTGGTAGGCATCTGAAAGACACGACAAAAGTTGTTCTACCTGCTTTCTGGGCTGAGATGGGGAATCGCTGAATTTTGGAGTCGGCCGGTGACAAAATGTTCCAAACACACCCCACGCACAACTCCACCGGGGAAGGTGCCAGACAGGAGTTCTCCTGGTAGTTTTTACACTACCTTGGTAGGCATCTGAAAGGCACCACAAAAGTTGTTCTACCTGCTTTCTGGGCTGAGATGGGGAACAGCTGAATTTTGGACTCGGCCGGTGACAAAATGTTCCAAACACACCCCATGCACAACTCCACCGGGGAAGGTGCCAGACAGGAGTTCTCCTGGTAGTTTTTACACTACCTTGGTAGGCAGCTGAAAGGCACCACAAAAGTTGTTCTACCTGCTTTCTGGGCTGAGATGGGGAACCGCTGAATTTTGGACTCGGCCGGTGACAAAATGTTCCAAACACACCCCATGCACAACTCCACCGGGGAAGGTGCCAGACAGGAGTTCTCCTGGTAGTTTTTACACTACCTTGGTAGGCAGCTGAAAGGCACCACAAAAGTTGTTCTACCTGCTTTCTGGGCTGAGATGGGGAAACGCTGAATTTTGGACTCGGCTGGTGACAAAATGTTCCAAACACACCCCATGCACAACTCCACCGGGGAAGGTGCCAGGAACGAATTCTTTTGGTAGTTTTTACACTACCTTGGTAGGCATCTGAAAGGCACCACAAAAGTTGTTCTACCTGCTTTCTGGGCTGAGATGGGGAACGGCTGAATTTTGGACTCGGCCGGTGACAAAATGTTCCAAACACACCCCATGCACAACTCCACCGGGGAAGGTGCCAGACAGGAGTTCTCTTGGTAGTTTTTACACTACCTTGGTAGGCAGCTGAAAGGTACCACAAAAGTTGTTCTACCTGCTTTCTGGGCTGAGATGGGGAAACGCTGAATTTTGGACTCGGCTGGTGACAAAATGTTCCAAACACACCCCATGCACAACTCCACCGGGGAAGGTGCCAGACAGGAGTTCTCCTGGTAGTTTTTACATTGCTCCGGTAGGCAGCTGAAAGGCACCACAAAAGTTGTTCTACCTGCTTTCTGGGCTGAGATGGGGAACCGCTGAATTTTGGACTCGGCCGGTGAAAAAATGTTCCAAACACACCCCATGCACAACTCCACCGGGGAAGGTGCCAGACAGGAGTTCTCTTGGTAGTTTTTACACTACCTTGGTAGGCAGCTGAAAGGCACCACAAAAGTTGTTCTACCTGCTTTCTGGGCTGAGATGGGGAACCGCTGAATTTTGGACTCGGCTGGTGACAAAATGTTCCAAACACACCCCATGCACAACTCCACCGGGGAAGGTGCCAGACATGAGTTCTCCTGGTAGTTTTTACACTACCTTGGTAGGCATCTGAAAGACACGACAAAAGTTGTTCTACCTGCTTTCTGGGCTGAGATGGGGAATCGCTGAATTTTGGAGTCGGCCGGTGACAAAATGTTCCAAACACACCCCACGCACAACTCCACCGGGGAAGGTGCCAGACAGGAGTTCTCCTGGTAGTTTTTACCCTACCTTGGTAGGCATCTGAAAGACACCACAAAAGTTGTTCTACCTGCTTTCTGGGCTGAGATTGGGAACAGCTGAATTTTGGACTCGGCCGGTGACAAAATGTTCCAAACACACCCCATGCACAACTCCACCGGGGAAGGTGCCAGACAGGAGTTCTCCTGGTAGTTTTTACATTGCTCCGGTAGGCATCTGAAAGACACCACAAAAGTTGTTCTACCTGCTTTCTGGGCTGAGATGGGGAACCGCTGAATTTTGGAGTCGGCCGGTGACAAAATGTTCCAAACACACCCCATGCACAACTCCACCGGGGAAGGTGCCAGACAGGAGTTCTCCTGGTAGTTTTTACATTGCTCCGGTAGGCAGCTGAAAGGCACCACAAAAGTTGTTCTACCTGCTTTCTGGGCTGAGATGGGGAACCGCTGAATTTTGGACTCGGCCGGTGAAAAAATGTTCCAAACACACCCCATGCACAACTCCACCGGGGAAGGTGCCAGACAGGAGTTCTCTTGGTAGTTTTTACACTACCTTGGTAGGCATTTGAAAGGCACCACAAAAGTTGTTCTACCTGCTTTCTGGGCTGAGATGGGGAACCGCTGAATTTTGGACTCGGCTGGTGACAAAATGTTCCAAACACACCCCATGCACAACTCCACCGGGGAAGGTGCCAGACAGGAGTTCTCCTGGTAGTTTTTACACTACCTTGGTAGGCATCTGAAAGACACGACAAAAGTTGTTCTACCTGCTTTCTGGGCTGAGATGGGGAATCGCTGAATTTTGGAGTCGGCCGGTGACAAAATGTTCCAAACACACCCCACGCACAACTCCACCGGGGAAGGTGCCAGACAGGAGTTCTCCTGGTAGTTTTTACACTACCTTGGTAGGCATCTGAAAGGCACCACAAAAGTTGTTCTACCTGCTTTCTGGGCTGAGATGGGGAACAGCTGAATTTTGGACTCGGCCGGTGACAAAATGTTCCAAACACACCCCATGCACAACTCCACCGGGGAAGGTGCCAGACAGGAGTTCTCCTGGTAGTTTTTACACTACCTTGGTAGGCATCTGAAAGACACCACAAAAGTTGTTCTACCTGCTTTCTGGGCTGAGATGGGGAACCGCTGAATTTTGGACTCGGATGGTGACAAAATGTTCCAAACACACCCCATGCACAACTCCACCGGGGAAGGTGCCAGACAGGAGTTCTCCTGGTAGTTTTTACATTGCTCCGGTAGGCATCTGAAAGACACCACAAAAGTTGTTCTACCTGCTTTCTGGGCTGAGATGGGGAAACGCTGAATTTTGGACTCGGCTGGTGACAAAATGTTCCAAACACACCCCATGCACAACTCCACCGGGGAAGGTGCCAGACAGGAGTTCTCCTGATAGTTTTTACACTACCTTGGTGGGCATTTGAAAGGCACCACAAAAGTTGTTCTACCTGCTTTCTGGGCTGAGATGGGGAAACGCTGAATTTTGGAGTCGGCTGGTGACAAAATGTTCCAAACACACCCCCTGCACAACTCCACCGGGGAAGGTGCCAGACAGGAGTTCTCCTGGTAGTTTTTACACTACCTTGGTAGGCATTTGAAAGGCACCACAAAAGTTGTTCTTCCTGCTTTCTGGTCTGAGATGGGGAACCGCTGAATTTTGGAGTCGGCCGGTGACAAAATGTTCCAAACACACCCCATGCACAACTCCACCGGGGAAGGTGCCAGACAGGAGTTCTCTTAGTAGTTTTTACACTACCTTGGTAGGCAGCTGAAAGGCACCACAAAAGTTGTTCTTCCTGCTTTCTGGGCTGAGATGGGGAAACGCTGAATTTTGGACTCGGCTGGTGACAAAATGTTCCAAACACACCCCATGCACAACTCCACCGGGGAAGGTGCCAGACAGGAGTTCTCCTGGTAGTTTTTACACTACCTTGGTGGGCATTTGAAAGGCACCACAAAAGTTGTTCTACCTGCTTTCTGGGCTGAGATGGGGAATCGCTGAATTTTGGAGTCGGCTGGTGACAAAATGTTCCAAACACACCCCATGCACAACTCCACCGGGGAAGGTGCCAGACAGGAGTTCTCCTGGTAGTTTTTACACTACCTTGGTAGGCATTTGAAAGGCACCACAAAAGTTGTTCTTCCTGCTTTCTGGTCTGAGATGGGGAACCGCTGAATTTTGGAGTCGGCCGGTGACAAAATGTTCCAAACACACCCCATGCACAACTCCACCGGGGAAGGTGCCAGGAACGAATTCTGTTGGTAGTTTTTACACTACCTTGGTAGGCATCTGAAAGGCACCACAAAAGTTGTTCTACCTGCTTTCTGGGCTGAGATGGGGAACCGCTGAATTTTGGAGTCGGCTGGTGACAAAATGTTCCAAACACACCCCATGCACAACTCCACCACGGAAGGTGCCAGACAGGAGTTCTCTTGGTAGTTTTTACACTACCTTGGTAGGCAGCTGAAAGGTACCACAAAAGTTGTTCTACCTGCTTTCTGGGCTGAGATGGGGAAACGCTGAATTTTGGACTCGGCTGGTGACAAAATGTTCCAAACACACCCCATGCACAACTCCACCGGGGAAGGTGCCAGACAGGAGTTCTCCTGGTAGTTTTTACATTGCTCCGGTAGGCAGCTGAAAGGCACCACAAAAGTTGTTCTACCTGCTTTCTGGGCTGAGATGGGGAACCGCTGAATTTTGGAGTCGGCCGGTGACAAAATGTTCCAAACACACCCCATGCACAACTCCACCGGGGAAGGTGCCAGACAGGAGTTCTCTTGGTAGTTTTTACACTACCTTGGTAGGCATCTGAAAGACACGACAAAAGTTGTTCTACCTGCTTTCTGGGCTGAGATGGGGAACCGCTGAATTTTGGACTCGGCTGGTGACAAAATGTTCCAAACACACCCCATGCACAACTCCACCGGGGAAGGTGCCAGACAGGAGTTCTCCTGGTAGTTTTTACACTACCTTGGTAGGCATTTGAAAGGCACCACAAAAGTTGTTCTTCCTGCTTTCTGGTCTGAGATGGGGAACCGCTGAATTTTGGAGTCGGCCGGTGACAAAATGTTCCAAACACACCCCATGCACAACTCCACCGGGGAAGGTGCCAGACAGGAGTTCTCTTGGTAGTTTTTACACTACCTTGGTAGGCAGCTGAAAGGCACCACAAAAGTTGTTCTACCTGCTTTCTGGGCTGAGATGGGGAACCGCTGAATTTTGGACTCGGCCGGTGACAAAATGTTCCAAACACACCCCATGCACAACTCCACCGGGGAAGGTGCCAGACAGGAGTTCTCCTGGTAGTTTTTACACTACCTTGGTAGGCAGCTGAAAGGCACCACAAAAGTTGTTCTACCTGCTTTCTGGGCTGAGATGGGGAAACGCTGAATTTTGGACTCGGCTGGTGACAAAATGTTCCAAACACACCCCATGCACAACTCCACCGGGGAAGGTGCCAGACAGGAGTTCTCCTGGTAGTTTTTACACTACCTTGGTGGGCATTTGAAAGGCACCACAAAAGTTGTTCTACCTGCTTTCTGGGCTGAGATGGGGAAACGCTGAATTTTGGAGTCGGCTGGTGACAAAATGTTCCAAACACACCCCATGCACAACTCCACCGGGGAAGGTGCCAGACAGGAGTTCTCCTGGTAGTTTTTACACTACCTTGGTAGGCATTTGAAAGGCACCACAAAAGTTGTTCTTCCTGCTTTCTGGTCTGAGATGGGGAACCGCTGAATTTTGGAGTCGGCCGGTGACAAAATGTTCCAAACACACCCCATGCACAACTCCACCGGGGAAGGTGCCAGGAACGAATTCTTTTGGTAGTTTTTACACTACCTTGGTAGGCATCTGAAAGGCACCACAAAAGTTGTTCTACCTGCTTTCTGGGCTGAGATGGGGAACGGCTGAATTTTGGAGTCGGCTGGTGACAAAATGTTCCAAACACACCCCATGCACAACTCCACCGGGGAAGGTGCCAGACAGGAGTTCTCTTGGTAGTTTTTACACTACCTTGGTAGGCAGCTGAAAGACACCACAAAAGTTGTTCTACCTGCTTTCTGGGCTGAGATGGGGAAACGCTGAATTTTGGACTCGGCTGGTGACAAAATGTTCCAAACACACCCCATGCACAACTCCACCGGGGAAGGTGCCAGACAGGAGTTCTCCTGGTAGTTTTTACACTACCTTGGTAGGCATCTGAAAGACACCACAAAAGTTGTTCTACCTGCTTTCTGGGCTGAGATGGGGAACCGCTGAATTTTGGACTCGGCTGGTGACAAAATGTTCCAAACACACCCCATGCACAACTCCACCGGGGAAGGTGCCAGACAGGAGTTCTCCTGGTAGTTTTTACATTGCTCCGGTAGGCATCTGAAAGACACCACAAAAGTTGTTCTACCTGCTTTCTGGGCTGAGATGGGGAAACGCTGAATTTTGGACTCGGCTGGTGACAAAATGTTCCAAACACACCCCATGCACAACTCCACCGGGGAAGGTGCCAGGAACGAATTCTTTTGGTAGTTTTTACACTACCTTGGTAGGCATCTGAAAGGCACCACAAAAGTTGTTCTACCTGCTTTCTGGGCTGAGATGGGGAACGGCTGAATTTTGGAGTCGGCCGGTGACAAAATGTTCCAAACACACCCCATGCACAACTCCACCGGGGAAGGTGCCAGACAGGAGTTCTCTTGGTAGTTTTTACACTACCTTGGTAGGCAGCTGAAAGGTACCACAAAAGTTGTTCTACCTGCTTTCTGGGCTGAGATGGGGAAACGCTGAATTTTGGACTCGGCTGGTGACAAAATGTTCCAAACACACCCCATGCACAACTCCACTGGGGAAGGTGCCAGACAGGAGTTCTCCTGGTAGTTTTTACATTGCTCCGGTAGGCAGCTGAAAGGCACCACAAAAGTTGTTCTACCTGCTTTCTGGGCTGAGATGGGGAACCGCTGAATTTTGGACTCGGCCGGTGAAAAAATGTTCCAAACACACCCCATGCACAACTCCACCGGGGAAGGTGCCAGACAGGAGTTCTCTTGGTAGTTTTTACACTACCTTGGTAGGCAGCTGAAAGGCACCACAAAAGTTGTTCTACCTGCTTTCTGGGCTGAGATGGGGAACCGCTGAATTTTGGACTCGGCTGGTGACAAAATGTTCCAAACACACCCCATGCACAACTCCACCGGGGAAGGTGCCAGACAGGAGTTCTCCTGGTAGTTTTTACACTACCTTGGTAGGCATCTGAAAGACACGACAAAAGTTGTTCTACCTGCTTTCTGGGCTGAGATGGGGAATCGCTGAATTTTGGAGTCGGCCGGTGACAAAATGTTCCAAACACACCCCACGCACAACTCCACCGGGGAAGGTGCCAGACAGGAGTTCTCCTGGTAGTTTTTACACTACCTTGGTAGGCAGCTGAAAGGCACCACAAAAGTTGTTCTACCTGCTTTCTGGGCTGAGATGGGGAACAGCTGAATTTTGGAGTCGGCTGGTGACAAAATGTTCCAAACACACCCCATGCACAACTCCACCACGGAAGGTGCCAGACAGGAGTTCTCCTGGTAGTTTTTACATTGCTCCGGTAGGCATCTGAAAGACACCACAAAAGTTGTTCTACCTGCTTTCTGGGCTGAGATGGGGAACCGCTGAATTTTGGAGTCGGCCGGTGACAAAATGTTCCAAACACACCCCATGCACAACTCCACCGGGGAAGGTGCCAGACAGGAGTTCTCCTGGTAGTTTTTACACTACCTTGGTAGGCAGCTGAAAGGCACCACAAAAGTTGTTCTACCTGCTTTCTGGGCTGAGATGGGGAACCGCTGAATTTTGGACTCGGCCGGTGACAAAATGTTCCAAACACACCCCATGCACAACTCCACCGGGGAAGGTGCCAGACAGGAGTTCTCTTGGTAGTTTTTACACTACCTTGGTAGGCAGCTGAAAGGCACCACAAAAGTTGTTCTACCTGCTTTCTGGGCTGAGATAGGGAACCGCTGAATTTTGGAGTCGGCTGGTGACAAAATGTTCCAAACACACCCCATGCACAACTCCACCGGGGAAGGTGCCAGACAGGAGTTCTCCTGGTAGTTTTTACACTACCTTGGTAGGCATCTGAAAGACACCACAAAAGTTGTTCTACCTGCTTTCTGGGCTGAGATGGGGAACCGCTGAATTTTGGACTCGGCTGGTGACAAAGTGTTCCAAACACACCCCATGCACAACTCCACCGGGGAAGGTGCCAGACAGGAGTTCTCTTGGTAGTTTTTACACTACCTTGGTAGGCAGCTGAAAGGCACCACAAAAGTTGTTCTACCTGCTTTCTGGGCTGAGATGGGGAACCGCTGAATTTTGGACTCGGCTGGTGACAAAATGTTCCAAACACACCCCATGCACAACTCCACCGGGGAAGGTGCCAGACAGGAGTTCTCCTGGTAGTTTTTACACTACCTTGGTAGGCATCTGAAAGACACGACAAAAGTTGTTCTACCTGCTTTCTGGGCTGAGATGGGGAATCGCTGAATTTTGGAGTCGGCCGGTGACAAAATGTTCCAAACACACCCCACGCACAACTCCACCGGGGAAGGTGCCAGACAGGAGTTCTCCTGGTAGTTTTTACACTACCTTGGTAGGCATCTGAAAGGCACCACAAAAGTTGTTCTACCTGCTTTCTGGGCTGAGATGGGGAACAGCTGAATTTTGGACTCGGCCGGTGACAAAATGTTCCAAACACACCCCATGCACAACTCCACCGGGGAAGGTGCCAGACAGGAGTTCTCCTGGTAGTTTTTACACTACCTTGGTAGGCAGCTGAAAGGCACCACAAAAGTTGTTCTACCTGCTTTCTGGGCTGAGATGGGGAACCGCTGAATTTTGGACTCGGCCGGTGACAAAATGTTCCAAACACACCCCATGCACAACTCCACCGGGGAAGGTGCCAGACAGGAGTTCTCCTGGTAGTTTTTACACTACCTTGGTAGGCAGCTGAAAGGCACCACAAAAGTTGTTCTACCTGCTTTCTGGGCTGAGATGGGGAAACGCTGAATTTTGGACTCGGCTGGTGACAAAATGTTCCAAACACACCCCATGCACAACTCCACCGGGGAAGGTGCCAGGAACGAATTCTTTTGGTAGTTTTTACACTACCTTGGTAGGCATCTGAAAGGCACCACAAAAGTTGTTCTACCTGCTTTCTGGGCTGAGATGGGGAACGGCTGAATTTTGGACTCGGCCGGTGACAAAATGTTCCAAACACACCCCATGCACAACTCCACCGGGGAAGGTGCCAGACAGGAGTTCTCTTGGTAGTTTTTACACTACCTTGGTAGGCAGCTGAAAGGTACCACAAAAGTTGTTCTACCTGCTTTCTGGGCTGAGATGGGGAACCGCTGAATTTTGGACTCGGCTGGTGACAAAATGTTCCAAACACACCCCATGCACAACTCCACCGGGGAAGGTGCCAGACATGAGTTCTCCTGGTAGTTTTTACACTACCTTGGTAGGCATCTGAAAGACACGACAAAAGTTGTTCTACCTGCTTTCTGGGCTGAGATGGGGAATCGCTGAATTTTGGAGTCGGCCGGTGACAAAATGTTCCAAACACACCCCACGCACAACTCCACCGGGGAAGGTGCCAGACAGGAGTTCTCCTGGTAGTTTTTACCCTACCTTGGTAGGCATCTGAAAGACACCACAAAAGTTGTTCTACCTGCTTTCTGGGCTGAGATTGGGAACAGCTGAATTTTGGACTCGGCCGGTGACAAAATGTTCCAAACACACCCCATGCACAACTCCACCGGGGAAGGTGCCAGACAGGAGTTCTCCTGGTAGTTTTTACATTGCTCCGGTAGGCATCTGAAAGACACCACAAAAGTTGTTCTACCTGCTTTCTGGGCTGAGATGGGGAACCGCTGAATTTTGGAGTCGGCCGGTGACAAAATGTTCCAAACACACCCCATGCACAACTCCACCGGGGAAGGTGCCAGACAGGAGTTCTCCTGGTAGTTTTTACATTGCTCCGGTAGGCAGCTGAAAGGCACCACAAAAGTTGTTCTACCTGCTTTCTGGGCTGAGATGGGGAACCGCTGAATTTTGGACTCGGCCGGTGAAAAAATGTTCCAAACACACCCCATGCACAACTCCACCGGGGAAGGTGCCAGACAGGAGTTCTCTTGGTAGTTTTTACACTACCTTGGTAGGCATTTGAAAGGCACCACAAAAGTTGTTCTACCTGCTTTCTGGGCTGAGATGGGGAACCGCTGAATTTTGGACTCGGCTGGTGACAAAATGTTCCAAACACACCCCATGCACAACTCCACCGGGGAAGGTGCCAGACAGGAGTTCTCCTGGTAGTTTTTACACTACCTTGGTAGGCATCTGAAAGACACGACAAAAGTTGTTCTACCTGCTTTCTGGGCTGAGATGGGGAATCGCTGAATTTTGGAGTCGGCCGGTGACAAAATGTTCCAAACACACCCCACGCACAACTCCACCGGGGAAGGTGCCAGACAGGAGTTCTCCTGGTAGTTTTTACACTACCTTGGTAGGCATCTGAAAGGCACCACAAAAGTTGTTCTACCTGCTTTCTGGGCTGAGATGGGGAACAGCTGAATTTTGGACTCGGCCGGTGACAAAATGTTCCAAACACACCCCATGCACAACTCCACCGGGGAAGGTGCCAGACAGGAGTTCTCCTGGTAGTTTTTACACTACCTTGGTAGGCAGCTGAAAGGCACCACAAAAGTTGTTCTACCTGCTTTCTGGGCTGAGATGGGGAACCGCTGAATTTTGGACTCGGCCGGTGACAAAATGTTCCAAACACACCCCATGCACAACTCCACCGGGGAAGGTGCCAGACAGGAGTTCTCCTGGTAGTTTTTACACTACCTTGGTAGGCAGCTGAAAGGCACCACAAAAGTTGTTCTACCTGCTTTCTGGGCTGAGATGGGGAACCGCTGAATTTTGGACTCGGCCGGTGACAAAATGTTCCAAACACACCCCATGCACAACTCCACCGGGGAAGGTGCCAGACAGGAGTTCTCTTGGTAGTTTTTACACTACCTTGGTAGGCAGCTGAAAGGCACCACAAAAGTTGTTCTACCTGCTTTCTGGGCTGAGATAGGGAACCGCTGAATTTTGGAGTCGGCTGGTGACAAAATGTTCCAAACACACCCCATGCACAACTCCACCGGGGAAGGTGCCAGACAGGAGTTCTCCTGGTAGTTTTTACACTACCTTGGTAGGCATCTGAAAGACACCACAAAAGTTGTTCTACCTGCTTTCTGGGCTGAGATGGGGAACCGCTGAATTTTGGACTCGGCTGGTGACAAAGTGTTCCAAACACACCCCATGCACAACTCCACCGGGGAAGGTGCCAGACAGGAGTTCTCTTGGTAGTTTTTACACTACCTTGGTAGGCAGCTGAAAGGCACCACAAAAGTTGTTCTACCTGCTTTCTGGGCTGAGATGGGGAACCGCTGAATTTTGGACTCGGCTGGTGACAAAATGTTCCAAACACACCCCATGCACAACTCCACCGGGGAAGGTGCCAGACAGGAGTTCTCCTGGTAGTTTTTACACTACCTTGGTAGGCATCTGAAAGACACGACAAAAGTTGTTCTACCTGCTTTCTGGGCTGAGATGGGGAATCGCTGAATTTTGGAGTCGGCCGGTGACAAAATGTTCCAAACACACCCCACGCACAACTCCACCGGGGAAGGTGCCAGACAGGAGTTCTCCTGGTAGTTTTTACACTACCTTGGTAGGCAGCTGAAAGGCACCACAAAAGTTGTTCTACCTGCTTTCTGGGCTGAGATGGGGAACAGCTGAATTTTGGACTCGGCCGGTGACAAAATGTTCCAAACACACCCCATGCACAACTCCACCGGGGAAGGTGCCAGACAGGAGTTCTCTTGGTAGTTTTTACACTACCTTGGTAGGCAGCTGAAAGGCACCACAAAAGTTGTTCTACCTGCTTTCTGGGCTGAGATGGGGAACCGCTGAATTTTGGACTCGGCCGGTGACAAAATGTTCCAAACACACCCCATGCACAACTCCACCGGGGAAGGTGCCAGACAGGAGTTCTCCTGGTAGTTTTTACACTACCTTGGTAGGCAGCTGAAAGGCACCACAAAAGTTGTTCTACCTGCTTTCTGGGCTGAGATGGGGAACCGCTGAATTTTGGACTCGGCCGGTGACAAAATGTTCCAAACACACCCCATGCACAACTCCACCGGGGAAGGTGCCAGACAGGAGTTCTCTTGGTAGTTTTTACACTACCTTGGTAGGCAGCTGAAAGGCACCACAAAAGTTGTTTTACCTGCTTTCTGGGCTGAGATGGGGAACCGCTGAATTTTGGAGTCGGCTGGTGACAAAATGTTCCAAACACACCCCATGCACAACTCCACCGGGGAAGGTGCCAGACAGGAGTTCTCCTGGTAGTTTTTACACTACCTTGGTAGGCATCTGAAAGACACCACAAAAGTTGTTCTACCTGCTTTCTGGGCTGAGATGAGGAACCGCTGAATTTTGGACTCGGCCGGTGACAAAATGTTCCAAACACACCCCCTGCACAACTCCACCGGGGAAGGTGCCAGACAGGAGTTCTCCTGGTAGTTTTTACACTACCTTGGTAGGCAGCTGAAAGGCACCGCAAAAGTTGTTCTACCTGCTTTCTGGGCTGAGATGGGGAACCGCTGAATTTTGGACTCGGCTGGTGACAAAATGTTCCAAACACACCCCATGCACAACTCCACCGGGGAAGGTGCCAGACAGGAGATCTCCTGGTAGTTTTTACATTGCTCCGGTAGGCAGCTGAAAGGCACCACAAAAGTTTTTCTACCTGCTTTCTGGGCTGAGATGGGGAACCGCTGAATTTTGGACTCGGCCGGTGAAAAAATGTTCCAAACACACCCCATGCACAACTCCACCGGGGAAGGTGCCAGACAGGAGTTCTCTTGGTAGTTTTTACACTACCTTGGTAGGCAGCTGAAAGGCACCACAAAAGTTGTTCTACCTGCTTTCTGGGCTGAGATGGGGAAACGCTGAATTTTGGACTCGGCTGGTGACAAAATGTTCCAAACACACCCCATGCACAACTCCACCGGGGAAGGTGCCAGACAGGAGTTCTCCTGGTAGTTTTTACACTACCTTGGTAGGCATCTGAAAGACACGACAAAAGTTGTTCTACCTGCTTTCTGGGCTGAGATGGGGAATCGCTGAATTTTGGAGTCGGCCGGTGACAAAATGTTCCAAACACACCCCACGCACAACTCCACCGGGGAAGGTGCCAGACAGGAGTTCTCCTGGTAGTTTTTACACTACCTTGGTAGGCATTTGAAAGGCACCACAAAAGTTGTTCTATCTGCTTTCTGGGCTGAGATGGTGGAAACGCTGAATTTTGGAGTCGGCCGGTGACAAAATGTTCCAAACACACCCCCTGCACAACTCCACCGGGGAAGGTGCCAGACAGGAGTTCTCCTGGTAGATTTTACACTACCTTGGTAGGCAGCTGAAAGGCACCACAAAAGTTGTTCTACCTGCTTTCTGGGCTGAGATGGGGAACAGCTGAATTTTGGACTCGGCCGGTGACAAAATGTTCCAAACACACCCCATGCACAACTCCACCGGGGAAGGTGCCAGACAGGAGTTCTCTTGGTAGTTTTTACACTACCTTGGTAGGCAGCTGAAAGGCACCACAAAAGTTGTTCTACCTGCTTTCTGGGCTGAGATGGGGAACCGCTGAATTTTGGACTCGGCCGGTGACAAAATGTTCCAAACACACCCCATGCACAACTCCACCGGGGAAGGTGCCAGACAGGAGTTCTCTTGGTAGTTTTTACACTACCTTGGTAGGCAGCTGAAAGGCACCACAAAAGTTGTTCTACCTGCTTTCTGGGCTGAGATGGGGAACCGCTGAATTTTGGAGTCGGCTGGTGAAAAAATGTTCCAAACACACCCCATGCACAACTCCACCGGGGAAGGTGCCAGACAGGAGTTCTCCTGGTAGTTTTTACACTACCTTGGTAGGCATCTGAAAGACACCACAAAAGTTGTTCTACCTGCTTTCTGGGCTGAGATGGGGAACCGCTGAATTTTGGACTCGGCTGGTGACAAAATGTTCCAAACACACCCCATGCACAACTCCACCGGGGAAGGTGCCAGACAGGAGTTCTCCTGGTAGTTTTTACATTGCTCCGGTAGGCATCTGAAAGACACCACAAAAGTTGTTCTACCTGCTTTCTGGGCTGAGATGGGGAACCGCTGAATTTTGGACTCGGCTGGTGACAAAATGTTCCAAACACACCCCATGCACAACTCCACCGGGGAAGGTGCCAGACAGGAGTTCTCCTGGTAGTTTTTACATTGCTCCGGTAGGCATCTGAAAGACACCACAAAAGTTGTTCTACCTGCTTTCTGGGCTGAGATGGGGAAACGCTGAATTTTGGACTCGGCTGGTGACAAAATGTTCCAAACACACCCCATGCACAACTCCACCGGGGAAGGTGCCAGACAGGAGTTCTCCTGATAGTTTTTACACTACCTTGGTGGGCATTTGAAAGGCACCACAAAAGTTGTTCTACCTGCTTTCTGGGCTGAGATGGGGAAACGCTGAATTTTGGAGTCGGCTGGTGACAAAATGTTCCAAACACACCCCCTGCACAACTCCACCGGGGAAGGTGCCAGACAGGAGTTCTCCTGGTAGTTTTTACACTACCTTGGTAGGCATTTGAAAGGCACCACAAAAGTTGTTCTTCCTGCTTTCTGGTCTGAGATGGGGAACCGCTGAATTTTGGACTCGGCTGGTGACAAAATGTTCCAAACACACCCCATGCACAACTCCACCGGGGAAGGTGCCAGACAGGAGTTCTCCTGGTAGTTTTTACACTACCTTGGTAGGCATCTGAAAGACACCACAAAAGTTGTTTTACCTGCTTTCTGGGCTGAGATGGGGAACCGCTGAATTTTGGAGTCGGCCGGTGACAAAATGTTCCAAACACACCCCCTGCACAACTCCTCCGGGGAAGGTGCCAGAAACGAGTTCTGTTGGTAGTTTTTACACTACCCCGGTAGGCAAGAGCAAGGCACTACAAAAGTTGTTCTACCTGCTTTGTGGGCTGAGATGGGGAACCGCTGAATTTTGGAGTCGGCCGGTGACAAAATGTTCCAAACACACCCCATGCACAACTCCACCGGGGAAGGTGCCAGGAACGAATTCTGTTGGTAGTTTTTACACTACCTTGGTAGGCATCTGAAAGGCACCACAAAAGTTGTTCTACCTGCTTTCTGGGCTGAGATGGGGAACCGCTGAATTTTGGAGTCGGCTGGTGACAAAATGTTCCAAACACACCCCCTGCACAACTCCACCGGGGAAGGTGCCAGACAGGAGTTCTCTTGGTAGTTTTTACACTACCTTGGTAGGCAGCTGAAAGGCACCACAAAAGTTGTTCTATCTGCTTTCTGGGCTGAGATGGGGAATCGCTGAATTTTGGACTCGGCCGGTGACAAAATGTTCCAAAGACACCCCATGCACAACTCCACCGGGGAAGGTGCCAGGCAGGAGTTCTCTTTGTAGTTTTTACACTACCTTGGTAGGCATTTGAAAGGCACCACAAAAGTTGTTCTTCCTGCTTTCTGGTCTGAGATGGGGAACCGCTGAATTTTGGAGTCGGCCGGTGACAAAATGTTCCAAACACACCCCATGCACAACTCCACCGGGGAAGGTGCCAGACAGGAGTTCTCTTGGTAGTTTTTACACTACCTTGGTAGGCAGCTGAAAGGCACCACAAAAGTTGTTCTACCTGCTTTCTGGGCTGAGATGGGGAAACGCTGAATTTTGGACTCGGCTGGTGACAAAATGTTCCAAACACACCCCATGCACAACTCCACCGGGGAAGGTGCCAGACAGGAGTTCTCCTGGTAGTTTTTACACTACCTTGGTAGGCAGCTGAAAGGCACCACAAAAGTTGTTTTACCTGCTTTCTGGGCTGAGATGGGGAAACGCTGAATTTTGGACTCGGCTGGTGACAAAATGTTCCAAACACACCCCATGCACAACTCCACCGGGGAAGGTGCCAGGCAGGAGTTCTCTTGGTAGTTTTTACACTACCTTGGTAGGCATTTGAAAGGCACCACAAAAGTTGTTCTACCTGCTTTCTGGGCTGAGATGGGGAACCGCTGAATTTTGGAGTCGGCCGGTGACAAAATGTTCCAAACACACCCCCTGCACAACTCCACCGGGGAAGGTGCCAGACAGGAGTTCTCTTGGTAGTTTTTAAACTACCTTGGTAGGCATTTGAAAGGCACCACAAAAGTTGTTCTACCTGCTTTCTGGGCTGAGATGGGGAACCGCTGAATTTTGGACTCGGCTGGTGACAAAATGTTCTAAACACACCCCATGCACAACTCCACCGGGGAAGGTGCCAGACAGGAGTTCTCAGTAGTTTTTACACTACCTTGGTAGGCATTTGAAAGGCACCACAAAAGTTGTTCTACCTGCTTTCGGGGCTGAGATGGGGAATCGCTGAATTTTGGAGTCGGCCGGTGACAAAATGTTCCAAACACACCCCATGCACAACTCCACCGGGGAAGGTGCCAGACAGGAGTTCTCTTAGTAGTTTTTACACTACCTTGGTAGGCATCTGAAAGACACCACAAAAGTTGTTCTACCTGCTTTCTGGGCTGAGATGGGGAACCGCTGAATTTTGGACTCGGCTGGTGACAAAATGTTCCAAACACACCCCCTGCACAACTCCACCGGGGAAGGTGCCAGACAGGAGTTCTCCTGGTAGTTTTTACATTGCTCCGGTAGGCATCTGAAAGACACCACAAAAGTTGTTCTACCTGCTTTCTGGGCTGAGATGGGGAACCGCTGAATTTTGGAGTCGGCCGGTGACAAAATGTTCCAAACACACCCCATGCACAACTCCACCGGGGAAGGTGCCAGACAGGAGTTCTCCTGGTAGTTTTTACATTGCTCCGGTAGGCATCTGAAAGACACCACAAAAGTTGTTCTACCTGCTTTCTGGGCTGAGATGGGGAACCGCTGAATTTTGGAGTCGGCCGGTGACAAAATGTTCCAAACACACCCCATGCACAACTCCACCGGGGAAGGTGCCAGGAACGAATTCTGTTGGTAGTTTTTACACTACCTTGGTAGGCAGCTGAAAGGCACAAGAAAAGAAGTTGTACCTGCTTTGTGGGCTGAGATGGGGAAACGCTGAATTTTGGACTCGGCTGGTGACAAAATGTTCCAAACACACCCCATGCACAACTCCACCGGGGAAGGTGCCAGACAGGAGTTCTCTTGGTAGTTTTTACACTACCTTGGTAGGCAGCTGAAAGGCACCACAAAAGTTGTTCTACCTGCTTTCTGGGCTGAGATGGGGAAACGCTGAATTTTGGAGTCGGCTGGTGACAAAATGTTCCAAACACACCCCCTGCACAACTCCACCGGGGAAGGTGCCAGACAGGAGTTCTCCTGGTAGTTTTTACACTACCTTGGTAGGCATTTGAAAGGCACCACAAAAGTTGTTCTTCCTGCTTTCTGGTCTGAGATGGGGAACCGCTGAATTTTGGAGTCGGCTGGTGACAAAATGTTCCAAACACACCCCATGCACAACTCCACCGGGGAAGGTGCCAGACAGGAGTTCTCCTGGTAGTTTTTACACTACCTTGGTAGGCATCTGAAAGACACCACAAAAGTTGTTTTACCTGCTTTCTGGGCTGAGATGGGGAACCGCTGAATTTTGGAGTCGGCCGGTGACAAAATGTTCCAAACACACCCCCTGCACAACTCCTCCGGGGAAGGTGCCAGAAACGAGTTCTGTTGGTAGTTTTTACACTACCCCGGTAGGCAAGAGCAAGGCACTACAAAAGTTGTTCTACCTGCTTTCTGGGCTGAGATGGGGAACCGCTGAATTTTGGAGTCGGCCGGTGACAAAATGTTCCAAACACACCCCATGCACAACTCCACCACGGAAGGTGCCAGGAACGAATTCTGTTGGTAGTTTTTACACTACCTTGGTAGGCATCTGAAAGGCACCACAAAAGTTGTTCTACCTGCTTTCTGGGCTGAGATGGGGAACCGCTGAATTTTGGAGTCGGCTGGTGACAAAATGTTCCAAACACACCCCATGCACAACTCCACCGGGGAAGGTGCCAGACAGGAGTTCTCTTGGTAGTTTTTACACTACCTTGGTAGGCATCTGAAAGGCACCACAAAAGTTGTTCTACCTGCTTTCTGGGCTGAGATGGGGAAACGCTGAATTTTGGAGTTGGCTGGTGACAAAATGTTCCAAACACACCCCCTGCACAACTCCACCGGGGAAGGTGCCAGACAGGAGTTCTCCTGGTAGTTTTTACACTACCTTGGTAGGCATTTGAAAGGCACCACAAAAGTTGTTCTTCCTGCTTTCTGGTCTGAGATGGGGAACCGCTGAATTTTGGAGTCGGCCGGTGACAAAATGTTCCAAACACACCCCATGCACAACTCCACCGGGGAAGGTGCCAGACAGGAGTTCTCTTGGTAGTTTTTACACTACCTTGGTAGGCAGCTGAAAGGCACCACAAAAGTTGTTCTACCTGTTTTCTGGGCTGAGATGGGGAACCGCTGAATTTTGGACTCGGCTGGTGACAAAATGTTCCAAACACACCCCATGCACAACTCCACCGGGGAAGGTGCCAGACAGGAGTTCTCCTGGTAGTTTTTACACTACCTTGGTAGGCAGCTGAAAGGCACCACAAAAGTTGTTCTACCTGCTTTCTGGGCTGAGATGGGGAAACGCTGAATTTTGGACTCGGCTGGTGACAAAATGTTCCAAACACACCCCATGCACAACTCCACCGGGGAAGGTGCCAGGCAGGAGTTCTCTTGGTAGTTTTTACACTACCTTGGTAGGCATTTGAAAGGCACCACAAAAGTTGTTCTACCTGCTTTCTGGGCTGAGATGGGGAATCGCTGAATTTTGGAGTCGGCCGGTGACAAAATGTTCCAAACACACCCCCTGCACAACTCCACCGGGGAAGGTGCCAGACAGGAGTTCTCTTGGTAGTTTTTAAACTACCTTGGTAGGCATTTGAAAGGCACCACAAAAGTTGTTCTACCTGCTTTCTGGGCTGAGATGGGGAACCGCTGAATTTTGGACTCGGCTGGTGACAAAATGTTCTAAACACACCCCATGCACAACTCCACCGGGGAAGGTGCCAGACAGGAGTTCTCAGTAGTTTTTACACTACCTTGGTAGGCATTTGAAAGGCACCACAAAAGTTGTTCTACCTGCTTTCGGGGCTGAGATGGGGAACCGCTGAATTTTGGACTCGGCTGGTGACAAAATGTTCCAAACACACCCCCTGCACAACTCCACCGGGGAAGGTGCCAGACAGGAGTTCTCCTGGTAGTTTTTACATTGCTCCGGTAGGCATCTGAAAGACACCACAAAAGTTGTTCTACCTGCTTTCTGGGCTGAGATGGGGAACCGCTGAATTTTGGAGTCGGCCGGTGACAAAATGTTCCAAACACACCCCATGCACAACTCCACCGGGGAAGGTGCCAGGAACGAATTCTGTTGGTAGTTTTTACACTACCTTGGTAGGCAGCTGAAAGGCACAAGAAAAGAAGTTGTACCTGCTTTGTGGGCTGAGATGGGGAACCGCTGAATTTTGGAGTCGGCTGGTGACAAAATGTTCCAAACACACCCCATGCACAACTCCACCGGGGAAGGTGCCAGACAGGAGTTCTCTTGGTAGTTTTTACACTACCTTGGTAGGCAGCTGAAAGGCACCACAAAAGTTGTTCTACCTGCTTTCTGGGCTGAGATGGGGAAACGCTGAATTTTGGAGTCGGCTGGTGACAAAATGTTCCAAACACACCCCCTGCACAACTCCACCGGGGAAGGTGCCAGACAGGAGTTCTCTTAGTAGTTTTTACATTGCTCCGGTAGGCAGCTGAAAGGCACCACAAAAGTTGTTCTACCTGCTTTCTGGGCTGAGATGGGGAACCGCTGAATTTTGGACTCGGCTGGTGACAAAATGTTCCAAACACACCCCATGCACAACTCCACCGGGGAAGGTGCCAGACAGGAGTTCTCCTGGTAGTTTTTACACTACCTTGGTAGGCATCTGAAAGACACCACAAAAGTTGTTCTACCTGCTTTCTGGGCTGAGATGGGGAACCGCTGAATTTTGGAGTCGGCCGGTGACAAAATGTTCCAAACACACCCCCTGCACAACTCCTCCGGGGAAGGTGCCAGAAACGAGTTCTGTTGGTAGTTTTTACACTACCCCGGTAGGCAAGAGAAAGGCACTACAAAAGTTGTTCTACCTCCTTTCTGGGCTGAGATGGGGAACAGCTGAATTTTGGAGTCGGCCGGTGACAAAATGTTCCAAACACACCCCATGCACAACTCCACCGGGGAAGGTGCCAGGAACGAATTCTGTTGGTAGTTTTTACACTACCTTGGTAGGCATCTGAAAGGCACCACAAAAGTTGTTCTACCTGCTTTCTGGGCTGAGATGGGGAACCGCTGAATTTTGGAGTCGGCTGGTGACAAAATGTTCCAAACACACCCCATGCACAACTCCACCGGGGAAGGTGCCAGACAGGAGTTCTCTTGGTAGTTTTTACACTACCTTGGTAGGCAGCTGAAAGGCACCACAAAAGTTGTTCTACCTGCTTTCTGGGCTGAGATGGGGAATCGCTGAATTTTGGAGTCGGCTGGTGACAAAATGTTCCAAACACACCCCATGCACAACTCCACCGGGGAAGGTGCCAGACAGGAGTTCTCCTGGTAGTTTTTACATTGCTCCGGTAGGCAGCTGAAAGGCACCACAAAAGTTTTTCTACCTGCTTTCTGGGCTGAGATGGGGAACCGCTGAATTTTGGACTCGGCCGGTGACAAAATGTTCCAAACACACCCCATGCACAACTCCACCGGGGAAGGTGCCAGACAGGAGTTCTCCTGGTAGTTTTTACACTACCTTGGTAGGCAGCTGAAAGGCACCACAAAAGTTGTTCTACCTGCTTTCTGGGCTGAGATGGGGAAACGCTGAATTTTGGACTCGGCTGGTGACAAAATGTTCCAAACACACCCCATGCACAACTCCACCGGGGAAGGTGCCAGACAGGAGTTCTCCTGGTAGTTTTTACACTACCTTGGTAGGCATTTGAAAGGCACCACAAAAGTTGTTCTTCCTGCTTTCTGGTCTGAGATGGGGAACCGCTGAATTTTGGAGTCGGCCGGTGACAAAATGTTCCAAACACACCCCATGCACAACTCCACCGGGGAAGGTGCCAGACAGGAGTTCTCTTGGTAGTTTTTACACTACCTTGGTAGGCAGCTGAAAGGCACCACAAAAGTTGTTCTACCTGCTTTCTGGGCTGAGATGGGGAAACGCTGAATTTTGGACTCGGCTGGTGACAAAATGTTCCAAACACACCCCATGCACAACTCCACCGGGGAAGGTGCCAGGCAGGAGTTCTCTTGGTAGTTTTTACACTACCTTGGTAGGCATTTGAAAGGCACCACAAAAGTTGTTCTACCTGCTTTCTGGGCTGAGATGGGGAACCGCTGAATTTTGGAGTCGGCCGGAAACAAAATGTTCCAAACACACCCCCTGCACAACTCCACCGGGGAAGGTGCCAGACAGGAGTTCTCTTGGTAGTTTTTACACTACCTTGGTAGGCAGCTGAAAGGCACCACAAAAGTTGTTCTATCTGCTTTCTGGGCTGAGATGGGGAATCGCTGAATTTTGGACTCGGCCGGTGACAAAATGTTCCAAAGACACCCCATGCACAACTCCACCGGGGAAGGTGCCAGGCAGGAGTTCTCTTTGTAGTTTTTACACTACCTTGGTAGGCATTTGAAAGGCACCACAAAAGTTGTTCTTCCTGCTTTCTGGTCTGAGATGGGGAACCGCTGAATTTTGGAGTCGGCCGGTGACAAAATGTTCCAAACACACCCCATGCACAACTCCACCGGGGAAGGTGCCAGACAGGAGTTCTCTTGGTAGTTTTTACACTACCTTGGTAGGCAGCTGAAAGGCACCACAAAAGTTGTTCTACCTGCTTTCTGGGCTGAGATGGGGAACCGCTGAATTTTGGACTCGGCTGGTGACAAAATGTTCCAAACACACCCCATGCACAACTCCACCGGGGAAGGTGCCAGACAGGAGTTCTCCTGGTAGTTTTTACACTACCTTGGTAGGCAGCTGAAAGGCACCACAAAAGTTGTTCTACCTGCTTTCTGGGCTGAGATGGGGAAACGCTGAATTTTGGACTCGGCTGGTGACAAAATGTTCCAAACACACCCCATGCACAACTCCACCGGGGAAGGTGCCAGGCAGGAGTTCTCTTGGTAGTTTTTACACTACCTTGGTAGGCATTTGAAAGGCACCACAAAAGTTGTTCTACCTGCTTTCTGGGCTGAGATGGGGAACCGCTGAATTTTGGAGTCGGCCGGTGACAAAATGTTCCAAACACACCCCCTGCACAACTCCACCGGGGAAGGTGCCAGACAGGAGTTCTCTTGGTAGTTTTTAAACTACCTTGGTAGGCATTTGAAAGGCACCACAAAAGTTGTTCTACCTGCTTTCTGGGCTGAGATGGGGAACCGCTGAATTTTGGACTCGGCTGGTGACAAAATGTTCTAAACACACCCCATGCACAACTCCACCGGGGAAGGTGCCAGACAGGAGTTCTCAGTAGTTTTTACACTACCTTGGTAGGCATTTGAAAGGCACCACAAAAGTTGTTCTACCTGCTTTCGGGGCTGAGATGGGGAATCGCTGAATTTTGGAGTCGGCCGGTGACAAAATGTTCCAAACACACCCCCTGCACAACTCCACCGGGGAAGGTGCCAGACAGGAGTTCTCCTGGTAGTTTTTACATTGCTCCGGTAGGCATCTGAAAGACACCACAAAAGTTGTTCTACCTGCTTTCTGGGCTGAGATGGGGAACCGCTGAATTTTGGAGTCGGCCGGTGACAAAATGTTCCAAACACACCCCATGCACAACTCCACCGGGGAAGGTGCCAGACAGGAGTTCTCCTGGTAGTTTTTACATTGCTCCGGTAGGCATCTGAAAGACACCACAAAAGTTGTTCTACCTGCTTTCTGGGCTGAGATGGGGAACCGCTGAATTTTGGAGTCGGCCGGTGACAAAATGTTCCAAACACACCCCATGCACAACTCCACCGGGGAAGGTGCCAGGAACGAATTCTGTTGGTAGTTTTTACACTACCTTGGTAGGCAGCTGAAAGGCACAAGAAAAGAAGTTGTACCTGCTTTGTGGGCTGAGATGGGGAACCGCTGAATTTTGGAGTCGGCTGGTGACAAAATGTTCCAAACACACCCCATGCACAACTCCACCGGGGAAGGTGCCAGACAGGAGTTCTCTTGGTAGTTTTTACACTACCTTGGTAGGCAGCTGAAAGGCACCACAAAAGTTGTTCTACCTGCTTTCTGGGCTGAGATGGGGAAACGCTGAATTTTGGAGTCGGCTGGTGACAAAATGTTCCAAACACACCCCCTGCACAACTCCACCGGGGAAGGTGCCAGACAGGAGTTCTCCTGGTAGTTTTTACACTACCTTGGTAGGCATTTGAAAGGCACCACAAAAGTTGTTCTTCCTGCTTTCTGGTCTGAGATGGGGAACCGCTGAATTTTGGACTCGGCTGGTGACAAAATGTTCCAAACACACCCCATGCACAACTCCACCGGGGAAGGTGCCAGACAGGAGTTCTCCTGGTAGTTTTTACACTACCTTGGTAGGCATCTGAAAGACACCACAAAAGTTGTTTTACCTGCTTTCTGGGCTGAGATGGGGAACCGCTGAATTTTGGAGTCGGCCGGTGACAAAATGTTCCAAACACACCCCCTGCACAACTCCTCCGGGGAAGGTGCCAGAAACGAGTTCTGTTGGTAGTTTTTACACTACCCCGGTAGGCAAGAGCAAGGCACTACAAAAGTTGTTCTACCTGCTTTCTGGGCTGAGATGGGGAACCGCTGAATTTTGGAGTCGGCCGGTGACAAAATGTTCCAAACACACCCCATGCACAACTCCACCGGGGAAGGTGCCAGGAACGAATTCTGTTGGTAGTTTTTACACTACCTTGGTAGGCATCTGAAAGGCACCACAAAAGTTGTTCTACCTGCTTTCTGGGCTGAGATGGGGAACCGCTGAATTTTGGAGTCGGCTGGTGACAAAATGTTCCAAACACACCCCATGCACAACTCCACCGGGGAAGGTGCCAGACAGGAGTTCTCTTGGTAGTTTTTACACTACCTTGGTAGGCATCTGAAAGGCACCACAAAAGTTGTTCTACCTGCTTTCTGGGCTGAGATGGGGAAACGCTGAATTTTGGAGTTGGCTGGTGACAAAATGTTCCAAACACACCCCCTGCACAACTCCACCGGGGAAGGTGCCAGACAGGAGTTCTCCTGGTAGTTTTTACACTACCTTGGTAGGCATTTGAAAGGCACCACAAAAGTTGTTCTTCCTGCTTTCTGGTCTGAGATGGGGAACCGCTGAATTTTGGAGTCGGCCGGTGACAAAATGTTCCAAACACACCCCATGCACAACTCCACCGGGGAAGGTGCCAGACAGGAGTTCTCTTGGTAGTTTTTACACTACCTTGGTAGGCAGCTGAAAGGCACCACAAAAGTTGTTCTACCTGCTTTCTGGGCTGAGATGGGGAACCGCTGAATTTTGGACTCGGCTGGTGACAAAATGTTCCAAACACACCCCATGCACAACTCCACCGGGGAAGGTGCCAGACAGGAGTTCTCCTGGTAGTTTTTACACTACCTTGGTAGGCATTTGAAAGGCACCACAAAAGTTGTTCTACCTGCTTTCTGGGCTGAGATGGGGAAACGCTGAATTTTGGACTCGGCTGGTGACAAAATGTTCCAAACACACCCCATGCACAACTCCACCGGGGAAGGTGCCAGGCAGGAGTTCTCTTGGTAGTTTTTACACTACCTTGGTAGGCATTTGAAAGGCACCACAAAAGTTGTTCTACCTGCTTTCTGGGCTGAGATGGGGAATCGCTGAATTTTGGAGTCGGCCGGTGACAAAATGTTCCAAACACACCCCCTGCACAACTCCACCGGGGAAGGTGCCAGACAGGAGTTCTCTTGGTAGTTTTTAAACTACCTTGGTAGGCATTTGAAAGGCACCACAAAAGTTGTTCTACCTGCTTTCTGGGCTGAGATGGGGAACCGCTGAATTTTGGACTCGGCTGGTGACAAAATGTTCTAAACACACCCCATGCACAACTCCACCGGGGAAGGTGCCAGACAGGAGTTCTCAGTAGTTTTTACACTACCTTGGTAGGCATTTGAAAGGCACCACAAAAGTTGTTCTACCTGCTTTCGGGGCTGAGATGGGGAATCGCTGAATTTTGGAGTCGGCCGGTGACAAAATGTTCCAAACACACCCCATGCACAACTCCACCGGGGAAGGTGCCAGACAGGAGTTCTCTTAGTAGTTTTTACACTACCTTGGTAGGCATCTGAAAGACACCACAAAAGTTGTTCTACCTGCTTTCTGGGCTGAGATGGGGAACCGCTGAATTTTGGACTCGGCTGGTGACAAAATGTTCCAAACACACCCCCTGCACAACTCCACCGGGGAAGGTGCCAGACAGGAGTTCTCCTGGTAGTTTTTACATTGCTCCGGTAGGCATCTGAAAGACACCACAAAAGTTGTTCTACCTGCTTTCTGGGCTGAGATGGGGAACCGCTGAATTTTGGAGTCGGCCGGTGACAAAATGTTCCAAACACACCCCATGCACAACTCCACCGGGGAAGGTGCCAGACAGGAGTTCTCCTGGTAGTTTTTACATTGCTCCGGTAGGCATCTGAAAGACACCACAAAAGTTGTTCTACCTGCTTTCTGGGCTGAGATGGGGAACCGCTGAATTTTGGAGTCGGCCGGTGACAAAATGTTCCAAACACACCCCATGCACAACTCCACCGGGGAAGGTGCCAGGAACGAATTCTGTTGGTAGTTTTTACACTACCTTGGTAGGCAGCTGAAAGGCACAAGAAAAGAAGTTGTACCTGCTTTGTGGGCTGAGATGGGGAACCGCTGAATTTTGGAGTCGGCTGGTGACAAAATGTTCCAAACACACCCCATGCACAACTCCACCGGGGAAGGTGCCAGACAGGAGTTCTCTTGGTAGTTTTTACACTACCTTGGTAGGCAGCTGAAAGGCACCACAAAAGTTGTTCTACCTGCTTTCTGGGCTGAGATGGGGAAACGCTGAATTTTGGAGTCGGCTGGTGACAAAATGTTCCAAACACACCCCCTGCACAACTCCACCGGGGAAGGTGCCAGACAGGAGTTCTCTTAGTAGTTTTTACATTGCTCCGGTAGGCAGCTGAAAGGCACCACAAAAGTTGTTCTACCTGCTTTCTGGGCTGAGATGGGGAACCGCTGAATTTTGGACTCGGCTGGTGACAAAATGTTCCAAACACACCCCATGCACAACTCCACCGGGGAAGGTGCCAGACAGGAGTTCTCCTGGTAGTTTTTACACTACCTTGGTAGGCATCTGAAAGACACCACAAAAGTTGTTCTACCTGCTTTCTGGGCTGAGATGGGGAACCGCTGAATTTTGGACTCGGCCGGTGACAAAATGTTCCAAACACACCCCATGCACAACTCCACCGGGGAAGGTGCCAGACAGGAGTTCTCTTGGTAGTTTTTACACTACCTTGGTAGGCAGCTGAAAGGCACCACAAAAGTTGTTCTACCTGCTTTCTGGGCTGAGATGGGGAACCGCTGAATTTTGGACTCGGCCGGTGACAAAATGTTCCAAACACACCCCATGCACAACTCCACCGGGGAAGGTGCCAGACAGGAGTTCTCCTGGTAGTTTTTACACTACCTTGGTAGGCACCTGAAAGGCACCACAAAAGTTGTTCTACCTGCTTTCTGGGCTGAGATGGGGAAACGCTGAATTTTGGACTCGGCTGGTGACAAAATGTTCCAAACACACCCCATGCACAACTCCACCGGGGAAGGTGCCAGACAGGAGTTCTCCTGGTAGTTTTTACACTACCTTGGTGGGCATTTGAAAGGCACCACAAAAGTTGTTCTACCTGCTTTCTGGGCTGAGATGGGGAACCGCTGAATTTTGGAGTCGGCTGGTGACAAAATGTTCCAAACACACCCCCTGCACAACTCCACCGGGGAAGGTGCCAGACAGGAGTTCTCCTGGTAGTTTTTACACTACCTTGGTAGGCATTTGAAAGGCACCACAAAAGTTGTTCTTCCTGCTTTCTGGTCTGAGATGGGGAACCGCTGAATTTTGGAGTCGGCCGGTGACAAAATGTTCCAAACACACCCCATGCACAACTCCACCGGGGAAGGTGCCAGACAGGAGTTCTCTTGGTAGTTTTTACACTACCTTGGTAGGCAGCTGAAAGGCACCACAAAAGTTGTTCTACCTGCTTTCTGGGCTGAGATGGGGAAACGCTGAATTTTGGACTCGGCTGGTGACAAAATGTTCCAAACACACCCCATGCACAACTCCACCGGGGAAGGTGCCAGGCAGGAGTTCTCTTGGTAGTTTTTACACTACCTTGGTAGGCATTTGAAAGGCACCACAAAAGTTGTTCTACCTGCTTTCTGGGCTGAGATGGGGAACCGCTGAATTTTGGAGTCGGCCGGAAACAAAATGTTCCAAACACACCCCCTGCACAACTCCACCGGGGAAGGTGCCAGACAGGAGTTCTCTTGGTAGTTTTTACACTACCTTGGTAGGCATCTGAAAGACACCACAAAAGTTGTTCTACCTGCTTTCTGGGCTGAGATGGGGAACCGCTGAATTTTGGACTCGGCTGGTGACAAAATGTTCCAAACACACCCCCTGCACAACTCCACCGGGGAAGGTGCCAGACAGGAGTTCTCCTGGTAGTTTTTACACTACCTTGGTAGGCATTTGAAAGGCACCACAAAAGTTGTTCTTCCTGCTTTCTGGGCTGAGATGGGGAACCGCTGAATTTTGGAGTCGGCTGGTGACAAAATGTTCCAAACACACCCCATGCACTACTCCACCGGGGAAGGTGCCAGACAGGAGTTCTCCTGGTAGTTTTTACATTGCTCCGGTAGGCATCTGAAAGACACCACAAAAGTTGTTCTACCTGCTTTCTGGGCTGAGATGGGGAACCGCTGAATTTTGGAGTCGGCCGGTGACAAAATGTTCCAAACACACCCCATGCACAACTCCACCGGGGAAGGTGCCAGGAACGAATTCTGTTGGTAGTTTTTACACTACCTTGGTAGGCAGCTGAAAGGCACAAGAAAAGAAGTTGTACCTGCTTTGTGGGCTGAGATGGGGAACCGCTGAATTTTGGAGTCGGCTGGTGACAAAATGTTCCAAAGACACCCCCTGCACAACTCCTCCGGGGAAGGTGCCAGAAACGAGTTCTGTTGGTAGTTTTTACACTACCCCGGTAGGCAAGAGAAAGGCACTACAAAAGTTGTTCTACCTCCTTTCTGGGCTGAGATGGGGAACAGCTGAATTTTGGACTCGGCTGGTGACAAAATGTTCCAAACACACCCCATGCACAACTCCACCGGGGAAGGTGCCAGGAACGAATTCTGTTGGTAGTTTTTACACTACCTTGGTAGGCATCTGAAAGGCACCACAAAAGTTGTTCTACCTGCTTTCTGGGCTGAGATGGGGAACCGCTGAATTTTGGACTCGGCTGGTGACAAAATGTTCCAAACACACCCCATGCACAACTCCACCGGGGAAGGTGCCAGACAGGAGTTCTCTTGGTAGTTTTTACACTACCTTGGTAGGCAGCTGAAAGGCACCACAAAAGTTGTTCTACCTGCTTTCTGGGCTGAGATGGGGAAACGCTGAATTTTGGAGTCGGCTGGTGACAAAATGTTCCAAACACACCCCATGCACAACTCCACCGGGGAAGGTGCCAGACAGGAGTTCTCCTGGTAGTTTTTACATTGCTCCGGTAGGCAGCTGAAAGGCACCACAAAAGTTTTTCTACCTGCTTTCTGGGCTGAGATGGGGAACCGCTGAATTTTGGACTCGGCCGGTGAAAAAATGTTCCAAACACACCCCATGCACAACTCCACCGGGGAAGGTGCCAGACAGGAGTTCTCCTGGTAGTTTTTACACTACCTTGGTAGGCAGCTGAAAGGCACCACAAAAGTTGTTCTACCTGCTTTCTGGGCTGAGATGGGGAACCGCTGAATTTTGGACTCGGCCGGTGACAAAATGTTCCAAACACACCCCATGCACAACTCCACCGGGGAAGGTGCCAGACAGGAGTTCTCCTGGTAGTTTTTACACTACCTTGGTAGGCACCTGAAAGGCACCACAAAAGTTGTTCTACCTGCTTTCTGGGCTGAGATGGGGAAACGCTGAATTTTGGACTCGGCTGGTGACAAAATGTTCCAAACACACCCCATGCACAACTCCACCGGGGAAGGTGCCAGACAGGAGTTCTCCTGGTAGTTTTTACACTACCTTGGTGGGCATTTGAAAGGCACCACAAAAGTTGTTCTACCTGCTTTCTGGGCTGAGATGGGGAACCGCTGAATTTTGGAGTCGGCTGGTGACAAAATGTTCCAAACACACCCCATGCACAACTCCACCGGGGAAGGTGCCAGACAGGAGTTCTCCTGGTAGTTTTTACACTACCTTGGTAGGCATTTGAAAGGCACCACAAAAGTTGTTCTTCCTGCTTTCTGGTCTGAGATGGGGAACCGCTGAATTTTGGAGTCGGCCGGTGACAAAATGTTCCAAACACACCCCATGCACAACTCCACCGGGGAAGGTGCCAGACAGGAGTTCTCTTGGTAGTTTTTACACTACCTTGGTAGGCAGCTGAAAGGCACCACAAAAGTTGTTCTACCTGCTTTCTGGGCTGAGATGGGGAAACGCTGAATTTTGGACTCGGCTGGTGACAAAATGTTCCAAACACACCCCATGCACAACTCCACCGGGGAAGGTGCCAGACAGGAGTTCTCCTGGTAGTTTTTACATTGCTCCGGTAGGCATCTGAAAGACACCACAAAAGTTGTTCTACCTGCTTTCTGGGCTGAGATGGGGAACCGCTGAATTTTGGAGTCGGCCGGTGACAAAATGTTCCAAACACACCCCATGCACAACTCCACCGGGGAAGGTGCCAGGAACGAATTCTGTTGGTAGTTTTTACACTACCTTGGTAGGCAGCTGAAAGGCACAAGAAAAGAAGTTGTACCTGCTTTGTGGGCTGAGATGGGGAACCGCTGAATTTTGGAGTCGGCTGGTGACAAAATGTTCCAAACACACCCCATGCACAACTCCACCGGGGAAGGTGCCAGACAGGAGTTCTCTTGGTAGTTTTTACACTACCTTGGTAGGCAGCTGAAAGGCACCACAAAAGTTGTTCTACCTGCTTTCTGGGCTGAGATGGGGAAACGCTGAATTTTGGAGTCGGCTGGTGACAAAATGTTCCAAACACACCCCCTGCACAACTCCTCCGGGGAAGGTGCCAGAAACGAGTTCTGTTGGTAGTTTTTACACTACCCCGGTAGGCAAGAGAAAGGCACTACAAAAGTTGTTCTACCTCCTTTCTGGGCTGAGATGGGGAACAGCTGAATTTTGGACTCGGCTGGTGACAAAATGTTCCAAACACACCCCATGCACAACTCCACCGGGGAAGGTGCCAGGAACGAATTCTGTTGGTAGTTTTTACACTACCTTGGTAGGCATCTGAAAGGCACCACAAAAGTTGTTCTACCTGCTTTCTGGGCTGAGATGGGGAACCGCTGAATTTTGGACTCGGCTGGTGACAAAATGTTCCAAACACACCCCATGCACAACTCCACCGGGGAAGGTGCCAGACAGGAGTTCTCTTGGTAGTTTTTACACTACCTTGGTAGGCAGCTGAAAGGCACCACAAAAGTTGTTCTACCTGCTTTCTGGGCTGAGATGGGGAAACGCTGAATTTTGGAGTCGGCTGGTGACAAAATGTTCCAAACACACCCCATGCACAACTCCACCGGGGAAGGTGCCAGACAGGAGTTCTCCTGGTAGTTTTTACATTGCTCCGGTAGGCAGCTGAAAGGCACCACAAAAGTTTTTCTACCTGCTTTCTGGGCTGAGATGGGGAACCGCTGAATTTTGGACTCGGCCGGTGACAAAATGTTCCAAACACACCCCATGCACAACTCCACCGGGGAAGGTGCCAGACAGGAGTTCTCCTGGTAGTTTTTACACTACCTTGGTAGGCAGCTGAAAGGCACCACAAAAGTTGTTCTACCTGCTTTCTGGGCTGAGATGGGGAACCGCTGAATTTTGGACTCGGCCGGTGACAAAATGTTCCAAACACACCCCATGCACAACTCCACCGGGGAAGGTGCCAGACAGGAGTTCTCCTGGTAGTTTTTACACTACCTTGGTAGGCACCTGAAAGGCACCACAAAAGTTGTTCTACCTGCTTTCTGGGCTGAGATGGGGAAACGCTGAATTTTGGACTCGGCTGGTGACAAAATGTTCCAAACACACCCCATGCACAACTCCACCGGGGAAGGTGCCAGACAGGAGTTCTCCTGGTAGTTTTTACACTACCTTGGTGGGCATTTGAAAGGCACCACAAAAGTTGTTCTACCTGCTTTCTGGGCTGAGATGGGGAACCGCTGAATTTTGGAGTCGGCTGGTGACAAAATGTTCCAAACACACCCCCTGCACAACTCCACCGGGGAAGGTGCCAGACAGGAGTTCTCCTGGTAGTTTTTACACTACCTTGGTAGGCATTTGAAAGGCACCACAAAAGTTGTTCTTCCTGCTTTCTGGTCTGAGATGGGGAACCGCTGAATTTTGGAGTCGGCCGGTGACAAAATGTTCCAAACACACCCCATGCACAACTCCACCGGGGAAGGTGCCAGACAGGAGTTCTCTTGGTAGTTTTTACACTACCTTGGTAGGCAGCTGAAAGGCACCACAAAAGTTGTTCTACCTGCTTTCTGGGCTGAGATGGGGAAACGCTGAATTTTGGACTCGGCTGGTGACAAAATGTTCCAAACACACCCCATGCACAACTCCACCGGGGAAGGTGCCAGGCAGGAGTTCTCTTGGTAGTTTTTACACTACCTTGGTAGGCATTTGAAAGGCACCACAAAAGTTGTTCTACCTGCTTTCTGGGCTGAGATGGGGAACCGCTGAATTTTGGAGTCGGCCGGAAACAAAATGTTCCAAACACACCCCCTGCACAACTCCACCGGGGAAGGTGCCAGACAGGAGTTCTCTTGGTAGTTTTTACACTACCTTGGTAGGCATCTGAAAGACACCACAAAAGTTGTTCTACCTGCTTTGTGGGCTGAGATGGGGAACCGCTGAATTTTGGACTCGGCTGGTGACAAAATGTTCCAAACACACCCCCTGCACAACTCCACCGGGGAAGGTGCCAGACAGGAGTTCTCCTGGTAGTTTTTACACTACCTTGGTAGGCATTTGAAAGGCACCACAAAAGTTGTTCTTCCTGCTTTCTGGGCTGAGATGGGGAACCGCTGAATTTTGGAGTCGGCTGGTGACAAAATGTTCCAAACACACCCCATGCACTACTCCACCGGGGAAGGTGCCAGACAGGAGTTCTCCTGGTAGTTTTTACATTGCTCCGGTAGGCATCTGAAAGACACCACAAAAGTTGTTCTACCTGCTTTCTGGGCTGAGATGGGGAACAGCTGAATTTTGGAGTCGGCCGGTGACAAAATGTTCCAAACACACCCCATGCACAACTCCACCGGGGAAGGTGCCAGGAACGAATTCTGTTGGTAGTTTTTACACTACCTTGGTAGGCAGCTGAAAGGCACAAGAAAAGAAGTTGTACCTGCTTTGTGGGCTGAGATGGGGAACCGCTGAATTTTGGAGTCGGCTGGTGACAAAATGTTCCAAAGACACCCCCTGCACAACTCCTCCGGGGAAGGTGCCAGAAACGAGTTCTGTTGGTAGTTTTTACACTACCCCGGTAGGCAAGAGAAAGGCACTACAAAAGTTGTTCTACCTCCTTTCTGGGCTGAGATGGGGAACAGCTGAATTTTGGACTCGGCTGGTGACAAAATGTTCCAAACACACCCCATGCACAACTCCACCGGGGAAGGTGCCAGGAACGAATTCTGTTGGTAGTTTTTACACTACCTTGGTAGGCATCTGAAAGGCACCACAAAAGTTGTTCTACCTGCTTTCTGGGCTGAGATGGGGAACCGCTGAATTTTGGACTCGGCTGGTGACAAAATGTTCCAAACACACCCCATGCACAACTCCACCGGGGAAGGTGCCAGACAGGAGTTCTCTTGGTAGTTTTTACACTACCTTGGTAGGCAGCTGAAAGGCACCACAAAAGTTGTTCTACCTGCTTTCTGGGCTGAGATGGGGAAACGCTGAATTTTGGAGTCGGCTGGTGACAAAATGTTCCAAACACACCCCATGCACAACTCCACCGGGGAAGGTGCCAGACAGGAGTTCTCCTGGTAGTTTTTACATTGCTCCGGTAGGCAGCTGAAAGGCACCACAAAAGTTTTTCTACCTGCTTTCTGGGCTGAGATGGGGAACCGCTGAATTTTGGACTCGGCCGGTGAAAAAATGTTCCAAACACACCCCATGCACAACTCCACCGGGGAAGGTGCCAGACAGGAGTTCTCCTGGTAGTTTTTACACTACCTTGGTAGGCAGCTGAAAGGCACCACAAAAGTTGTTCTACCTGCTTTCTGGGCTGAGATGGGGAACCGCTGAATTTTGGACTCGGCCGGTGACAAAATGTTCCAAACACACCCCATGCACAACTCCACCGGGGAAGGTGCCAGACAGGAGTTCTCCTGGTAGTTTTTACACTACCTTGGTAGGCACCTGAAAGGCACCACAAAAGTTGTTCTACCTGCTTTCTGGGCTGAGATGGGGAAACGCTGAATTTTGGACTCGGCTGGTGACAAAATGTTCCAAACACACCCCATGCACAACTCCACCGGGGAAGGTGCCAGACAGGAGTTCTCCTGGTAGTTTTTACACTACCTTGGTGGGCATTTGAAAGGCACCACAAAAGTTGTTCTACCTGCTTTCTGGGCTGAGATGGGGAACCGCTGAATTTTGGAGTCGGCTGGTGACAAAATGTTCCAAACACACCCCCTGCACAACTCCACCGGGGAAGGTGCCAGACAGGAGTTCTCCTGGTAGTTTTTACACTACCTTGGTAGGCATTTGAAAGGCACCACAAAAGTTGTTCTACCTGCTTTCTGGTCTGAGATGGGGAACCGCTGAATTTTGGAGTCGGCCGGTGACAAAATGTTCCAAACACACCCCATGCACAACTCCACCGGGGAAGGTGCCAGACAGGAGTTCTCTTGGTAGTTTTTACACTACCTTGGTAGGCAGCTGAAAGGCACCACAAAAGTTGTTCTACCTGCTTTCTGGGCTGAGATGGGGAAACGCTGAATTTTGGACTCGGCTGGTGACAAAATGTTCCAAACACACCCCATGCACAACTCCACCGGGGAAGGTGCCAGACAGGAGTTCTCCTGGTAGTTTTTACATTGCTCCGGTAGGCATCTGAAAGACACCACAAAAGTTGTTCTACCTGCTTTCTGGGCTGAGATGGGGAACCGCTGAATTTTGGAGTCGGCCGGTGACAAAATGTTCCAAACACACCCCATGCACAACTCCACCGGGGAAGGTGCCAGGAACGAATTCTGTTGGTAGTTTTTACACTACCTTGGTAGGCAGCTGAAAGGCACAAGAAAAGAAGTTGTACCTGCTTTGTGGGCTGAGATGGGGAACCGCTGAATTTTGGAGTCGGCTGGTGACAAAATGTTCCAAACACACCCCATGCACAACTCCACCGGGGAAGGTGCCAGACAGGAGTTCTCTTGGTAGTTTTTACACTACCTTGGTAGGCAGCTGAAAGGCACCACAAAAGTTGTTCTACCTGCTTTCTGGGCTGAGATGGGGAAACGCTGAATTTTGGAGTCGGCTGGTGACAAAATGTTCCAAACACACCCCCTGCACAACTCCACCGGGGAAGGTGCCAGACAGGAGTTCTCTTAGTAGTTTTTACATTGCTCCGGTAGGCAGCTGAAAGGCACCACAAAAGTTGTTCTACCTGCTTTCTGGGCTGAGATGGGGAACCGCTGAATTTTGGACTCGGCTGGTGACAAAATGTTCCAAACACACCCCATGCACAACTCCACCGGGGAAGGTGCCAGACAGGAGTTCTCCTGGTAGTTTTTACACTACCTTGGTAGGCATCTGAAAGACACCACAAAAGTTGTTCTACCTGCTTTCTGGGCTGAGATGGGGAACCGCTGAATTTTGGAGTCGGCCGGTGACAAAATGTTCCAAAGACACCCCCTGCACAACTCCTCCGGGGAAGGTGCCAGAAACGAGTTCTGTTGGTAGTTTTTACACTACCCCGGTAGGCAAGAGAAAGGCACTACAAAAGTTGTTCTACCTCCTTTCTGGGCTGAGATGGGGAACAGCTGAATTTTGGACTCGGCTGGTGACAAAATGTTCCAAACACACCCCATGCACAACTCCACCGGGGAAGGTGCCAGGAACGAATTCTGTTGGTAGTTTTTACACTACCTTGGTAGGCATCTGAAAGGCACCACAAAAGTTGTTCTACCTGCTTTCTGGGCTGAGATGGGGAACCGCTGAATTTTGGACTCGGCTGGTGACAAAATGTTCCAAACACACCCCATGCACAACTCCACCGGGGAAGGTGCCAGACAGGAGTTCTCTTGGTAGTTTTTACACTACCTTGGTAGGCAGCTGAAAGGCACCACAAAAGTTGTTCTACCTGCTTTCTGGGCTGAGATGGGGAAACGCTGAATTTTGGAGTCGGCTGGTGACAAAATGTTCCAAACACACCCCATGCACAACTCCACCGGGGAAGGTGCCAGACAGGAGTTCTCCTGGTAGTTTTTACATTGCTCCGGTAGGCAGCTGAAAGGCACCACAAAAGTTTTTCTACCTGCTTTCTGGGCTGAGATGGGGAACCGCTGAATTTTGGACTCGGCCGGTGACAAAATGTTCCAAACACACCCCCTGCACAACTCCACCGGGGAAGGTGCCAGACAGGAGTTCTCCTGGTAGTTTTTACACTACCTTGGTAGGCAGCTGAAAGGCACCACAAAAGTTGTTCTACCTGCTTTCTGGGCTGAGATGGGGAACCGCTGAATTTTGGACTCGGCCGGTGACAAAATGTTCCAAACACACCCCATGCACAACTCCACCGGGGAAGGTGCCAGACAGGAGTTCTCCTGGTAGTTTTTACACTACCTTGGTAGGCACCTGAAAGGCACCACAAAAGTTGTTCTACCTGCTTTCGGGGCTGAGATGGGGAATCGCTGAATTTTGGACTCGGCTGGTGACAAAATGTTCCAAACACACCCCATGCACAACTCCACCGGGGAAGGTGCCAGACAGGAGTTCTCCTGGTAGTTTTTACACTACCTTGGTGGGCATTTGAAAGGCACCACAAAAGTTGTTCTACCTGCTTTCTGGGCTGAGATGGGGAACCGCTGAATTTTGGAGTCGGCTGGTGACAAAATGTTCCAAACACACCCCCTGCACAACTCCACCGGGGAAGGTGCCAGACAGGAGTTCTCCTGGTAGTTTTTACACTACCTTGGTAGGCATTTGAAAGGCACCACAAAAGTTGTTCTTCCTGCTTTCTGGTCTGAGATGGGGAACCGCTGAATTTTGGAGTCGGCCGGTGACAAAATGTTCCAAACACACCCCATGCACAACTCCACCGGGGAAGGTGCCAGACAGGAGTTCTCTTGGTAGTTTTTACACTACCTTGGTAGGCAGCTGAAAGGCACCACAAAAGTTGTTCTACCTGCTTTCTGGGCTGAGATGGGGAAACGCTGAATTTTGGAGTCGGCTGGTGACAAAATGTTCCAAACACACCCCCTGCACAACTCCACCGGGGAAGGTGCCAGGCAGGAGTTCTCTTGGTAGTTTTTACACTACCTTGGTAGGCATTTGAAAGGCACCACAAAAGTTGTTCTACCTGCTTTCTGGGCTGAGATGGGGAATCGCTGAATTTTGGAGTCGGCCGGAAACAAAATGTTCCAAACACACCCCCTGCACAACTCCACCGGGGAAGGTGCCAGACAGGAGTTCTCTTGGTAGTTTTTACACTACCTTGGTAGGCATCTGAAAGACACCACAAAAGTTGTTCTACCTGCTTTCTGGGCTGAGATGGGGAACCGCTGAATTTTGGACTCGGCTGGTGACAAAATGTTCCAAACACACCCCATGCACAACTCCACCGGGGAAGGTGCCAGAAACGAGTTCTGTTGGTAGTTTTTACACTACCCCGGTAGGCAAGAGAAAGGCACTACAAAAGTTGTTCTACCTGCTTTCTGGGCTGAGATGGGGAACCGCTGAATTTTGGAGTCGGCCGGTGACAAAATGTTCCAAACACACCCCATGCACAACTCCACCGGGGAAGGTGCCAGGAACGAATTCTGTTGGTAGTTTTTACACTACCTTGGTAGGCATCTGAAAGGCACCACAAAAGTTGTTCTACCTGCTTTCTGGGCTGAGATGGGGAACCGCTGAATTTTGGAGTCGGCTGGTGACAAAATGTTCCAAACACACCCCATGCACAACTCCACCGGGGAAGGTGCCAGACAGGAGTTCTCTTGGTAGTTTTTACACTACCTTGGTAGGCAGCTGAAAGGCACCACAAAAGTTGTTCTACCTGCTTTCTGGGCTGAGATGGGGAAACGCTGAATTTTGGAGTCGGCTGGTGACAAAATGTTCCAAACACACCCCATGCACAACTCCACCGGGGAAGGTGCCAGACAGGAGTTCTCTTGGTAGTTTTTACACTACCTTGGTAGGCAGCTGAAAGGCACCACAAAAGTTGTTCTACCTGCTTTCTGGGCTGAGATGGGGAACCGCTGAATTTTGGACTCGGCTGGTGACAAAATGTTCCAAACACACCCCATGCACAACTCCACCGGGGAAGGTGCCAGACAGGAGTTCTCTTGGTAGTTTTTACACTACCTTGGTAGGCAGCTGAAAGGCACCACAAAAGTTGTTCTTCCTGCTTTCTGGGCTGAGATGGGGAACCGCTGAATTTTGGACTCGGCTGGTGACAAAATGTTCCAAACACACCCCATGCACAACTCCACCGGGGAAGGTGCCAGACAGGAGTTCTCCTGGTAGTTTTTACACTACCTTGGTAGGCAGCTGAAAGGCACCACAAAAGTTGTTCTACCTGCTTTCTGGGCTGAGATGGGGAATCGCTGAATTTTGGAGTCGGCCGGTGACAAAATGTTCCAAACACACCCCATGCACAACTCCACCGGGGAAGGTGCCAGACAGGAGTTCTCTTGGTAGTTTTTACACTACCTTGGTAGGCATTTGAAAGGCACCACAAAAGTTGTTCTACCTGCTTTCTGGGCTGAGATGGGGAACCGCTGAATTTTGGACTCGGCTGGTGACAAAATGTTCTAAACACACCCCATGCACAACTCCACCGGGGAAGGTGCCAGACAGGAGTTCTCTTAGTAGTTTTTACACTACCTTGGTAGGCATTTGAAAGGCACCACAAAAGTTGTTCTACCTGCTTTCGGGGCTGAGATGGGGAATCGCTGAATTTTGGAGTCGGCCGGTGACAAAATGTTCCAAACACACCCCATGCACAACTCCACCGGGGAAGGTGCCAGACAGGAGTTCTCCTGGTAGTTTTTACATTGCTCCGGTAGGCATCTGAAAGACACCACAAAAGTTGTTCTACCTGCTTTCTGGGCTGAGATGGGGAACCGCTGAATTTTGGACTCGGCCGGTGACAAAATGTTCCAAACACACCCCATGCACAACTCCACCGGGGAAGGTGCCAGACAGGAGTTCTCCTGGTAGTTTTTACATTGCTCCGGTAGGCATCTGAAAGACACCACAAAAGTTGTTCTACCTGCTTTGTGGGCTGAGATGGGGAACCGCTGAATTTTGGAGTCGGCCGGTGACAAAATGTTCCAAACACACCCCATGCACAACTCCACCGGGGAAGGTGCCAGACAGGAGTTCTCTTGGTAGTTTTTACACTACCTTGGTAGGCAGCTGAAAGGCACCACAAAAGTTGTTCTACCTGCTTTCTGGGCTGAGATGGGGAAACGCTGAATTTTGGAGTCGGCTGGTGACAAAATGTTCCAAACACACCCCATGCACAACTCCACCGGGGAAGGTGCCAGACAGGAGTTCTCCTGGTAGTTTTTACATTGCTCCGGTAGGCAGCTGAAAGGCACCACAAAAGTTTTTCTACCTGCTTTCTGGGCTGAGATGGGGAATCGCTGAATTTTGGACTCGGCCGGTGAAAAAATGTTCCAAACACACCCCATGCACAACTCCACCGGGGAAGGTGCCAGACAGGAGTTCTCTTGGTAGTTTTTACACTACCTTGGTAGGCAGCTGAAAGGCACCACAAAAGTTGTTCTACCTGCTTTCTGGGCTGAGATGGGGAAACGCTGAATTTTGGACTCGGCTGGTGACAAAATGTTCCAAACACACCCCATGCACAACTCCACCGGGGAAGGTGCCAGACAGGAGTTCTCCTGGTAGTTTTTACACTACCTTGGTAGGCATCTGAAAGACAAGACAAAAGTTGTTCTACCTGCTTTCGGGGCTGAGATGGGGAATCGCTGAATTTTGGAGTCGGCCGGTGACAAAATGTTCCAAACACACCCCACGCACAACTCCACCGGGGAAGGTGCCAGACAGGAGTTCTCTTAGTAGTTTTTACACTACCTTGGTAGGCATCTGAAAGGCACCACAAAAGTTGTTCTACCTGCTTTCTGGGCTGAGATGGGGAATCGCTGAATTTTGGACTCGGCCGGTGACAAAATGTTCCAAACACACCCCATGCACAACTCCACCGGGGAAGGTGCCAGACAGGAGTTCTCTTAGTAGTTTTTACACTACCTTGGTAGGCATCTGAAAAACACCACAAAGTTGTTCTACCGGCTTTCTGGGCTGAGATGGGGAACAGCTGAATTTTGGACTCGGCTGGTGACAAAATGTTCTAAACACACCCCATGCACAACTCCACCGGGGAAGGTGCCAGACAGGAGTTCTCTTAGTAGTTTTTACACTACCTTGGTAGGCATTTGAAAGGCACCACAAAAGTTGTTCTACCTGCTTTCGGGGCTGAGATGGGGAATCGCTGAATTTTGGAGTCGGCCGGTGACAAAATGTTCCAAACACACCCCATGCACAACTCCACCGGGGAAGGTGCCAGACAGGAGTTCTCCTGGTAGTTTTTACATTGCTCCGGTAGGCATCTGAAAGACACCACAAAAGTTGTTCTACCTGCTTTCTGGGCTGAGATGGGGAACCGCTGAATTTTGGAGTCGGCCGGTGACAAAATGTTCCAAACACACCCCATGCACAACTCCACCGGGGAAGGTGCCAGACAGGAGTTCTCCTGGTAGTTTTTACATTGCTCCGGTAGGCATCTGAAAGACACCACAAAAGTTGTTCTACCTGCTTTCTGGGCTGAGATGGGGAATCGCTGAATTTTGGAGTCGGCCGGTGACAAAATGTTCCAAACACACCCCATGCACAACTCCACCGGGGAAGGTGCCAGACAGGAGTTCTCTTGGTAGTTTTTACACTACCTTGGTAGGCATTTGAAAGGCACCACAAAAGTTGTTCTACCTGCTTTCTGGGCTGAGATGGGGAACCGCTGAATTTTGGACTCGGCTGGTGACAAAATGTTCTAAACACACCCCATGCACAACTCCACCGGGGAAGGTGCCAGACAGGAGTTCTCTTAGTAGTTTTTACACTACCTTGGTAGGCATTTGAAAGGCACCACAAAAGTTGTTCTACCTGCTTTCGGGGCTGAGATGGGGAATCGCTGAATTTTGGAGTCGGCCGGTGACAAAATGTTCCAAACACACCCCATGCACAACTCCACCGGGGAAGGTGCCAGACAGGAGTTCTCCTGGTAGTTTTTACATTGCTCCGGTAGGCATCTGAAAGACACCACAAAAGTTGTTCTACCTGCTTTCTGGGCTGAGATGGGGAACCGCTGAATTTTGGACTCGGCCGGTGACAAAATGTTCCAAACACACCCCATGCACAACTCCACCGGGGAAGGTGCCAGACAGGAGTTCTCCTGGTAGTTTTTACATTGCTCCGGTAGGCATCTGAAAGACACCACAAAAGTTGTTCTACCTGCTTTCTGGGCTGAGATGGGGAATCGCTGAATTTTGGAGTCGGCCGGTGACAAAATGTTCCAAACACACCCCATGCACAACTCCACCGGGGAAGGTGCCAGGAACGAATTCTGTTGGTAGTTTTTACACTACCTTGGTAGGCAGCTGAAAGGCACAAGAAAAGAAGTTGTACCTGCTTTGTGGGCTGAGATGGGGAACCGCTGAATTTTGGAGTCGGCTGGTGACAAAATGTTCCAAACACACCCCATGCAAAACTCCACCGGGGAAGGTGCCAGACAGGAGTTCTCTTGGTAGTTTTTACACTACCTTGGTAGGCATCTGAAAGACACCAGAAAACTTGTTCTACCTGCTTTCTGGGCTGAGATGGGGAACCGCTGAATTTTGGACTCGGCTGGTGACAAAATGTTCCAAACACACCCCATGCACAACTCCACCGGGGAAGGTGCCAGACAGGAGTTCTCCTGGTAGTTTTTACACTACCTTGGTAGGCATCTGAAAGACACCACAAAAGTTGTTCTACCTGCTTTCTGGGCTGAGATGGGGAACCGCTGAATTTTGGAGTCGGCCGGTGACAAAATGTTCCAAACACACCCCATGCACAACTCCACCGGGGAAGGTGCCAGACAGGAGTTCTCCTGGTAGTTTTTACATTGCTCCGGTAGGCATCTGAAAGACACCACAAAAGTTGTTCTACCTGCTTTCTGGGCTGAGATGGGGAATCGCTGAATTTTGGAGTCGGCCGGTGACAAAATGTTCCAAACACACCCCATGCACAACTCCACCGGGGAAGGTGCCAGGAACGAATTCTGTTGGTAGTTTTTACACTACCTTGGTAGGCAGCTGAAAGGCACAAGAAAAGAAGTTGTACCTGCTTTGTGGGCTGAGATGGGGAATCGCTGAATTTTGGAGTCGGCTGGTGACAAAATGTTCCAAACACACCCCATGCACAACTCCACCGGGGAAGGTGCCAGACAGGAGTTCTCTTGGTAGTTTTTACACTACCTTGGTAGGCATCTGAAAGACAAGACAAAAGTTGTTCTACCTGCTTTCGGGGCTGAGATGGGGAACCGCTGAATTTTGGAGTCGGCCGGTGACAAAATGTTCCAAACACACCCCACGCACAACTCCACCGGGGAAGGTGCCAGACAGGAGTTCTCTTAGTAGTTTTTACACTACCTTGGTAGGCATCTGAAAGACAAGACAAAAGTTGTTCTACCTGCTTTCGGGGCTGAGATGGGGAATCGCTGAATTTTGGAGTCGGCCGGTGACAAAATGTTCCAAACACACCCCACGCACAACTCCACCGGGGAAGGTGCCAGACAGGAGTTCTCTTAGTAGTTTTTACACTACCTTGGTAGGCATCTGAAAGACAAGACAAAAGTTGTTCTACCTGCTTTCTGGGCTGAGATGGGGAATCGCTGAATTTTGGAGTCGGCTGGTGACAAAATGTTCCAAACACACCCCATGCACAACTCCACCGGGGAAGGTGCCAGACAGGAGTTCTCTTAGTAGTTTTTACACTACCTTGGTAGGCATCTGAAAGACACCACAAAAGTTGTTCTACCTGCTTTCTGGGCTGAGATGGGGAATCGCTGAATTTTGGAGTCGGCCGGTGACAAAATGTTCCAAACACACCCCATGCACAACTCCACCGGGGAAGGTGCCAGACAGGAGTTCTCTTAGTAGTTTTTACACTACCTTGGTAGGCATCTGAAAAACACCACAAAAGTTGTTCTACCGGCTTTCTGGGCTGAGATGGGGAACAGCTGAATTTTGGACTCGGCTGGTGACAAAATGTTCTAAACACACCCCATGCACAACTCCACCGGGGAAGGTGCCAGACAGGAGTTCTCTTAGTAGTTTTTACACTACCTTGGTAGGCATTTGAAAGGCACCACAAAAGTTGTTCTACCTGCTTTCGGGGCTGAGATGGGGAATCGCTGAATTTTGGAGTCGGCCGGTGACAAAATGTTCCAAACACACCCCATGCACAACTCCACCGGGGAAGGTGCCAGACAGGAGTTCTCCTGGTAGTTTTTACATTGCTCCGGTAGGCATCTGAAAGACACCACAAAAGTTGTTCTACCTGCTTTCTGGGCTGAGATGGGGAACCGCTGAATTTTGGACTCGGCCGGTGACAAAATGTTCCAAACACACCCCATGCACAACTCCACCGGGGAAGGTGCCAGACAGGAGTTCTCCTGGTAGTTTTTACATTGCTCCGGTAGGCATCTGAAAGACACCACAAAAGTTGTTCTACCTGCTTTCTGGGCTGAGATGGGGAATCGCTGAATTTTGGAGTCGGCCGGTGACAAAATGTTCCAAACACACCCCATGCACAACTCCACCGGGGAAGGTGCCAGGAACGAATTCTGTTGGTAGTTTTTACACTACCTTGGTAGGCAGCTGAAAGGCACAAGAAAAGAAGTTGTACCTGCTTTGTGGGCTGAGATGGGGAACCGCTGAATTTTGGAGTCGGCTGGTGACAAAATGTTCCAAACACACCCCATGCAAAACTCCACCGGGGAAGGTGCCAGACAGGAGTTCTCTTGGTAGTTTTTACACTACCTTGGTAGGCATCTGAAAGACACCACAAAAGTTGTTCTACCTGCTTTCTGGGCTGAGATGGGGAAACGCTGAATTTTGGACTCGGCTGGTGACAAAATGTTCCAAACACACCCCATGCACAACTCCACCGGGGAAGGTGCCAGACAGGAGTTCTCCTGGTAGTTTTTACACTACCTTGGTAGGCATCTGAAAGACACCACAAAAGTTGTTCTACCTGCTTTCTGGGCTGAGATGGGGAACCGCTGAATTTTGGAGTCGGCCGGTGACAAAATGTTCCAAACACACCCCCTGCACAACTCCTCCGGGGAAGGTGCCAGAAACGAGTTCTGTTGGTAGTTTTTACACTACCCCGGTAGGCATCTGAAAGACACCACAAAAGTTGTTCTACCTGCTTTCTGGGCTGAGATGGGGAATCGCTGAATTTTGGAGTCGGCCGGTGACAAAATGTTCCAAACACACCCCATGCACAACTCCACCGGGGAAGGTGCCAGGAACGAATTCTGTTGGTAGTTTTTACACTACCTTGGTAGGCAGCTGAAAGGCACAAGAAAAGAAGTTGTACCTGCTTTGTGGGCTGAGATGGGGAACCGCTGAATTTTGGAGTCGGCTGGTGACAAAATGTTCCAAACACACCCCATGCAAAACTCCACCGGGGAAGGTGCCAGACAGGAGTTCTCTTGGTAGTTTTTACACTACCTTGGTAGGCATCTGAAAGACACCACAAAAGTTGTTCTACCTGCTTTCTGGGCTGAGATGGGGAACCGCTGAATTTTGGAGTCGGCTGGTGACAAAATGTTCCAAACACACCCCATGCACAACTCCACCGGGGAAGGTGCCAGACAGGAGTTCTCCTGGTAGTTTTTACACTACCTTGGTAGGCATCTGAAAGACACCACAAAAGTTGTTCTACCTGCTTTCTGGGCTGAGATGGGGAACCGCTGAATTTTGGAGTCGGCCGGTGACAAAATGTTCCAAACACACCCCCTGCACAACTCCTCCGGGGAAGGTGCCAGAAACGAGTTCTGTTGGTAGTTTTTACACTACCCCGGTAGGCAAGAGAAAGGCACTACAAAAGTTGTTCTACCTGCTTTCTGGGCTGAGATGGGGAACCGCTGAATTTTGGAGTCGGCCGGTGACAAAATGTTCCAAACACACCCCATGCACAACTCCACCGGGGAAGGTGCCAGACAGGAGTTCTCTTGGTAGTTTTTACACTACCTTGGTAGGCAGCTGAAAGGCACCACAAAAGTTGTTCTACCTGCTTTCTGGGCTGAGATGGGGAAACGCTGAATTTTGGACTCGGCTGGTGACAAAATGTTCCAAACACACCCCATGCACAACTCCACCGGGGAAGGTGCCAGACAGGAGTTCTCTTGGTAGTTTTTACACTACCTTGGTAGGCAGCTGAAAGGCACCACAAAAGTTGTTCTACCTGCTTTCTGGGCTGAGATGGGGAAACGCTGAATTTTGGAGTCGGCTGGTGACAAAATGTTCCAAACACACCCCATGCACAACTCCACCGGGGAAGGTGCCAGACAGGAGTTCTCCTGGTAGTTTTTACATTGCTCCGGTAGGCAGCTGAAAGGCACCACAAAAGTTTTTCTACCTGCTTTCTGGGCTGAGATGGGGAACCGCTGAATTTTGGACTCGGCCGGTGACAAAATGTTCCAAACACACCCCATGCACAACTCCACCGGGGAAGGTGCCAGACAGGAGTTCTCTTGGTAGTTTTTACACTACCTTGGTAGGCAGCTGAAAGGCACCACAAAAGTTGTTCTACCTGCTTTCTGGGCTGAGATGGGGAAACGCTGAATTTTGGAGTCGGCTGGTGACAAAATGTTCCAAACACACCCCATGCACAACTCCACCGGGGAAGGTGCCAGACAGGAGTTCTCCTGGTAGTTTTTACACTACCTTGGTAGGCAGCTGAAAGGCACCACAAAAGTTGTTCTACCTGCTTTCTGGGCTGAGATGGGGAAACGCTGAATTTTGGAGTCGGCTGGTGACAAAATGTTCCAAACACACCCCATGCACAACTCCACCGGGGAAGGTGCCAGACAGGAGTTCTCCTGGTAGTTTTTACATTGCTCCGGTAGGCAGCTGAAAGGCACCACAAAAGTTTTTCTACCTGCTTTCTGGGCTGAGATGGGGAACCGCTGAATTTTGGACTCGGCCGGTGAAAAAATGTTCCAAACACACCCCATGCACAACTCCACCGGGGAAGGTGCCAGACAGGAGTTCTCTTGGTAGTTTTTACACTACCTTGGTAGGCAGCTGAAAGGCACCACAAAAGTTGTTCTACCTGCTTTCTGGGCTGAGATGGGGAAACGCTGAATTTTGGACTCGGCTGGTGACAAAATGTTCCAAACACACCCCATGCACAACTCCACCGGGGAAGGTGCCAGACAGGAGTTCTCTTAGTAGTTTTTACACTACCTTGGTAGGCATCTGAAAGACAAGACAAAAGTTGTTCTACCTGCTTTCGGGGCTGAGATGGGGAATCGCTGAATTTTGGACTCGGCCGGTGACAAAATGTTCCAAACACACCCCATGCACAACTCCACCGGGGAAGGTGCCAGACAGGAGTTCTCCTGGTAGTTTTTACATTGCTCCGGTAGGCATCTGAAAGACACCACAAAAGTTGTTCTACCTGCTTTCTGGGCTGAGATGGGGAATCGCTGAATTTTGGAGTCGGCCGGTGACAAAATGTTCCAAACACACCCCATGCACAACTCCACCGGGGAAGGTGCCAGACAGGAGTTCTCTTGGTAGTTTTTACACTACCTTGGTAGGCAGCTGAAAGGCACCACAAAAGTTGTTCTACCTGCTTTCTGGGCTGAGATGGGGAACCGCTGAATTTTGGAGTCGGCCGGTGACAAAATGTTCCAAACACACCCCATGCACAACTCCACCGGGGAAGGTGCCAGACAGGAGTTCTCCTGGTAGTTTTTACACTACCTTGGTAGGCACCTGAAAGGCACCACAAAAGTTGTTCTACCTGCTTTCTGGGCTGAGATGGGGAAACGCTGAATTTTGGACTCGGCTGGTGACAAAATGTTCCAAACACACCCCATGCACAACTCCACCGGGGAAGGTGCCAGACAGGAGTTCTCCTGGTAGTTTTTACACTACCTTGGTGGGCATTTGAAAGGCACCACAAAAGTTGTTCTACCTGCTTTCTGGGCTGAGATGGGGAACCGCTGAATTTTGGAGTCGGCTGGTGACAAAATGTTCCAAACACACCCCCTGCACAACTCCACCGGGGAAGGTGCCAGACAGGAGTTCTCCTGGTAGTTTTTACACTACCTTGGTAGGCATTTGAAAGGCACCACAAAAGTTGTTCTTCCTGCTTTCTGGTCTGAGATGGGGAACCGCTGAATTTTGGAGTCGGCCGGTGACAAAATGTTCCAAACACACCCCATGCACAACTCCACCGGGGAAGGTGCCAGACAGGAGTTCTCTTGGTAGTTTTTACACTACCTTGGTAGGCATTTGAAAGGCACCACAAAAGTTGTTCTACCTGCTTTCTGGGCTGAGATGGGGAATCGCTGAATTTTGGAGTCGGCCGGTGACAAAATGTTCCAAACACACCCCCTGCACAACTCCACCGGGGAAGGTGCCAGACAGGAGTTCTCTTGGTAGTTTTTACACTACCTTGGTAGGCATCTGAAAGACACCACAAAAGTTGTTCTACCTGCTTTCTGGGCTGAGATGGGGAAACGCTGAATTTTGGACTCGGCTGGTGACAAAATGTTCCAAACACACCCCATGCACAACTCCACCGGGGAAGGCGCCAGACAGGAGTTCTCCTGGTAGTTTTTACACTACCTTGGTAGGCATCTGAAAGACACCACAAAAGTTGTTCTTCCTGCTTTCTGGTCTGAGATGGGGAACCGCTGAATTTTGGAGTCGGCCGGTGACAAAATGTTCCAAACACACCCCCTGCACAACTCCTCCGGGGAAGGTGCCAGAAACGAGTTCTGTTGGTAGTTTTTACAATACCCCGGTAGGCAAGAGAAAGGCACTACAAAAGTTGTTCTACCTGCTTTCTGGGCTGAGATGGGGAACCGCTGAATTTTGGAGTCGGCCGGTGACAAAATGTTCCAAACACACCCCATGCACAACTCCACCGGGGAAGGTGCCAGGAACGAATTCTGTTGGTAGTTTTTACACTACCTTGGTAGGCATCTGAAAGACACCACAAAAGTTGTTCTACCTGCTTTCTGGGCTGAGATGGGGAATCGCTGAATTTTGGACTCGGCCGGTGACAAAATGTTCCAAACACACCCCATGCACAACTCCACCGGGGAAGGTGCCAGACAGGAGTTCTCTTGGTAGTTTTTACACTACCTTGGTAGGCATCTGAAAAACACCACAAAAGTTGTTCTACCGGCTTTCTGGGCTGAGATGGGGAACAGCTGAATTTTGGACTCGGCTGGTGACAAAATGTTCTAAACACACCCCATGCACAACTCCACCGGGGAAGGTGCCAGACAGGAGTTCTCTTAGTAGTTTTTACACTACCTTGGTAGGCATTTGAAAGGCACCACAAAAGTTGTTCTACCTGCTTTCGGGGCTGAGATGGGGAATCGCTGAATTTTGGAGTCGGCCGGTGACAAAATGTTCCAAACACACCCCATGCACAACTCCACCGGGGAAGGTGCCAGACAGGAGTTCTCCTGGTAGTTTTTACATTGCTCCGGTAGGCATCTGAAAGACACCACAAAAGTTGTTCTACCTGCTTTCTGGGCTGAGATGGGGAACCGCTGAATTTTGGAGTCGGCCGGTGACAAAATGTTCCAAACACACCCCATGCACAACTCCACCGGGGAAGGTGCCAGACAGGAGTTCTCCTGGTAGTTTTTACATTGCTCCGGTAGGCATCTGAAAGACACCACAAAAGTTGTTCTACCTGCTTTCTGGGCTGAGATGGGGAATCGCTGAATTTTGGAGTCGGCCGGTGACAAAATGTTCCAAACACACCCCATGCACAACTCCACCGGGGAAGGTGCCAGACAGGAGTTCTCTTGGTAGTTTTTACACTACCTTGGTAGGCATTTGAAAGGCACCACAAAAGTTGTTCTACCTGCTTTCTGGGCTGAGATGGGGAACCGCTGAATTTTGGACTCGGCTGGTGACAAAATGTTCTAAACACACCCCATGCACAACTCCACCGGGGAAGGTGCCAGACAGGAGTTCTCTTAGTAGTTTTTACACTACCTTGGTAGGCATTTGAAAGGCACCACAAAAGTTGTTCTACCTGCTTTCGGGGCTGAGATGGGGAATCGCTGAATTTTGGAGTCGGCCGGTGACAAAATGTTCCAAACACACCCCATGCACAACTCCACCGGGGAAGGTGCCAGGAACGAATTCTGTTGGTAGTTTTTACACTACCTTGGTAGGCAGCTGAAAGGCACAAGAAAAGAAGTTGTACCTGCTTTGTGGGCTGAGATGGGGAACCGCTGAATTTTGGAGTCGGCTGGTGACAAAATGTTCCAAACACACCCCATGCACAACTCCACCGGGGAAGGTGCCAGACAGGAGTTCTCTTGGTAGTTTTTACACTACCTTGGTAGGCAGCTGAAAGGCACCACAAAAGTTGTTCTACCTGCTTTCTGGGCTGAGATGGGGAAACGCTGAATTTTGGAGTCGGCTGGTGACAAAATGTTCCAAACACACCCCATGCACAACTCCACCGGGGAAGGTGCCAGACAGGAGTTCTCCTGGTAGTTTTTACATTGCTCCGGTAGGCAGCTGAAAGGCACCACAAAAGTTGTTCTACCTGCTTTCTGGGCTGAGATGGGGAACCGCTGAATTTTGGACTCGGCCGGTGAAAAAATGTTCCAAACACACCCCATGCACAACTCCACCGGGGAAGGTGCCAGACAGGAGTTCTCTTGGTAGTTTTTACACTACCTTGGTAGGCAGCTGAAAGGCACCACAAAAGTTGTTCTACCTGCTTTCTGGGCTGAGATGGGGAAACGCTGAATTTTGGACTCGGCTGGTGACAAAATGTTCCAAACACACCCCATGCACAACTCCACCGGGGAAGGTGCCAGACAGGAGTTCTCTTAGTAGTTTTTACACTACCTTGGTAGGCATCTGAAAGACAAGACAAAAGTTGTTCTACCTGCTTTCTGGGCTGAGATGGGGAATCGCTGAATTTTGGAGTCGGCCGGTGACAAAATGTTCCAAACACACCCCACGCACAACTCCACCGGGGAAGGTGCCAGATAGGAGTTCTCCTGGTAGTTTTTACACTACCTTGGTAGGCATCTGAAAGACACGACAAAAGTTGTTCTACCTGCTTTCTGGGCTGAGATGGGGAAACGCTGAATTTTGGACTCGGCTGGTGACAAAATGTTCCAAACACACCCCATGCACAACTCCACCGGGGAAGGTGCCAGACAGGAGTTCTCCTGGTAGTTTTTACATTGCTCCGGTAGGCATCTGAAAGACACCACAAAAGTTGTTCTACCTGCTTTCTGGGCTGAGATGGGGAATCGCTGAATTTTGGAGTCGGCCGGTGACAAAATGTTCCAAACACACCCCATGCACAACTCCACCGGGGAAGGTGCCAGACAGGAGTTCTCCTGGTAGTTTTTACATTGCTCCGGTAGGCATTTGAAAGACACCACAAAAGTTGTTCTACCTGCTTTCTGGGCTGAGATGGGGAACCGCTGAATTTTGGAGTCGGCCGGTGACAAAATGTTCCAAACACACCCCATGCACAACTCCACCGGGGAAGGTGCCAGACAGGAGTTCTCCTGGTAGTTTTTACACTACCTTGGTAGGCATCTGAAAGACACGACAAAAGTTGTTCTACCTGCTTTCTGGGCTGAGATGGGGAAACGCTGAATTTTGGACTCGGCTGGTGACAAAATGTTCCAAACACACCCCATGCACAACTCCACCGGGGAAGGTGCCAGACAAGAGTTCTCTTAGTAGTTTTTACACTACCTTGGTAGGCAGCTGAAAGGCACCACAAAAGTTGTTCTACCTGCTTTCGGGGCTGAGATGGGGAATCGCTGAATTTTGGAGTCGGCCGGTGACAAAATGTTCCAAACACACCCCATGCACAACTCCACCGGGGAAGGTGCCAGACAGGAGTTCTCCTGGTAGTTTTTACACTACCTTGGTAGGCAGCTGAAAGGCACCACAAAAGTTGTTCTACCTGCTTTCTGGGCTGAGATGGGGAAACGCTGAATTTTGGACTCGGCTGGTGACAAAATGTTCCAAACACACCCCATGCACAACTCCACCACGGAAGGTGCCAGACAGGAGTTCTCCTGGTAGTTTTTACACTACCTTGGTGGGCATTTGAAAGGCACCACAAAAGTTGTTCTACCTGCTTTCTGGGCTGAGATGGGGAACCGCTGAATTTTGGAGTCGGCTGGTGACAAAATGTTCCAAACACACCCCCTGCACAACTCCACCGGGGAAGGTGCCAGACAGGAGTTCTCCTGGTAGTTTTTACACTACCTTGGTAGGCATTTGAAAGGCACCACAAAAGTTGTTCTTCCTGCTTTCTGGTCTGAGATGGGGAACCGCTGAATTTTGGAGTCGGCCGGTGACAAAATGTTCCAAACACACCCCATGCACAACTCCACCGGGGAAGGTGCCAGACAGGAGTTCTCTTGGTAGTTTTTACACTACCTTGGTAGGCATTTGAAAGGCACCACAAAAGTTGTTCTACCTGCTTTCTGGGCTGAGATGGGGAATCGCTGAATTTTGGAGTCGGCCGGTGACAAAATGTTCCAAACACACCCCCTGCACAACTCCACCGGGGAAGGTGCCAGACAGGAGTTCTCTTGGTAGTTTTTACACTACCTTGGTAGGCATCTGAAAGACACCACAAAAGTTGTTCTACCTGCTTTCTGGGCTGAGATGGGGAAACGCTGAATTTTGGACTCGGCTGGTGACAAAATGTTCCAAACACACCCCATGCACAACTCCACCGGGGAAGGCGCCAGACAGGAGTTCTCCTGGTAGTTTTTACACTACCTTGGTAGGCATCTGAAAGACACCACAAAAGTTGTTCTACCTGCTTTCTGGGCTGAGATGGGGAACCGCTGAATTTTGGAGTCGGCCGGTGACAAAATGTTCCAAACACACCCCCTGCACAACTCCTCCGGGGAAGGTGCCAGAAACGAGTTCTGTTGGTAGTTTTTACAATACCCCGGTAGGCAAGAGAAAGGCACTACAAAAGTTGTTCTACCTGCTTTCTGGGCTGAGATGGGGAACCGCTGAATTTTGGAGTCGGCCGGTGACAAAATGTTCCAAACACACCCCATGCACAACTCCACCGGGGAAGGTGCCAGGAACGAATTCTGTTGGTAGTTTTTACACTACCTTGGTAGGCATCTGAAAGACACCACAAAAGTTGTTCTACCTGCTTTCTGGGCTGAGATGGGGAATCGCTGAATTTTGGACTCGGCCGGTGACAAAATGTTCCAAACACACCCCATGCACAACTCCACCGGGGAAGGTGCCAGACAGGAGTTCTCTTGGTAGTTTTTACACTACCTTGGTAGGCATCTGAAAAACACCACAAAAGTTGTTCTACCGGCTTTCTGGGCTGAGATGGGGAACAGCTGAATTTTGGACTCGGCTGGTGACAAAATGTTCTAAACACACCCCATGCACAACTCCACCGGGGAAGGTGCCAGACAGGAGTTCTCTTAGTAGTTTTTACACTACCTTGGTAGGCATTTGAAAGGCACCACAAAAGTTGTTCTACCTGCTTTCGGGGCTGAGATGGGGAATCGCTGAATTTTGGAGTCGGCCGGTGACAAAATGTTCCAAACACACCCCATGCACAACTCCACCGGGGAAGGTGCCAGACAGGAGTTCTCCTGGTAGTTTTTACATTGCTCCGGTAGGCATCTGAAAGACACCACAAAAGTTGTTCTACCTGCTTTCTGGGCTGAGATGGGGAACCGCTGAATTTTGGAGTCGGCCGGTGACAAAATGTTCCAAACACACCCCATGCACAACTCCACCGGGGAAGGTGCCAGACAGGAGTTCTCCTGGTAGTTTTTACATTGCTCCGGTAGGCATCTGAAAGACACCACAAAAGTTGTTCTACCTGCTTTCTGGGCTGAGATGGGGAATCGCTGAATTTTGGAGTCGGCCGGTGACAAAATGTTCCAAACACACCCCATGCACAACTCCACCGGGGAAGGTGCCAGACAGGAGTTCTCTTGGTAGTTTTTACACTACCTTGGTAGGCATTTGAAAGGCACCACAAAAGTTGTTCTACCTGCTTTCTGGGCTGAGATGGGGAACCGCTGAATTTTGGACTCGGCTGGTGACAAAATGTTCTAAACACACCCCATGCACAACTCCACCGGGGAAGGTGCCAGACAGGAGTTCTCTTAGTAGTTTTTACACTACCTTGGTAGGCATTTGAAAGGCACCACAAAAGTTGTTCTACCTGCTTTCGGGGCTGAGATGGGGAATCGCTGAATTTTGGAGTCGGCCGGTGACAAAATGTTCCAAACACACCCCATGCACAACTCCACCGGGGAAGGTGCCAGACAGGAGTTCTCCTGGTAGTTTTTACATTGCTCCGGTAGGCATCTGAAAGGCACCACAAAAGTTGTTCTACCTGCTTTCTGGGCTGAGATGGGGAATCGCTGAATTTTGGACTCGGCCGGTGACAAAATGTTCCAAACACACCCCATGCACAACTCCACCGGGGAAGGTGCCAGGAACGAATTCTGTTGGTAGTTTTTACACTACCTTGGTAGGCAGCTGAAAGGCACAAGAAAAGAAGTTGTACCTGCTTTGTGGGCTGAGATGGGGAACCGCTGAATTTTGGAGTCGGCTGGTGACAAAATGTTCCAAACACACCCCATGCACAACTCCACCGGGGAAGGTGCCAGACAGGAGTTCTCTTGGTAGTTTTTACACTACCTTGGTAGGCAGCTGAAAGGCACCACAAAAGTTGTTCTACCTGCTTTCTGGGCTGAGATGGGGAAACGCTGAATTTTGGAGTCGGCTGGTGACAAAATGTTCCAAACACACCCCATGCACAACTCCACCGGGGAAGGTGCCAGACAGGAGTTCTCCTGGTAGTTTTTACATTGCTCCGGTAGGCAGCTGAAAGGCACCACAAAAGTTGTTCTACCTGCTTTCTGGGCTGAGATGGGGAACCGCTGAATTTTGGACTCGGCCGGTGAAAAAATGTTCCAAACACACCCCATGCACAACTCCACCGGGGAAGGTGCCAGACAGGAGTTCTCTTGGTAGTTTTTACACTACCTTGGTAGGCAGCTGAAAGGCACCACAAAAGTTGTTCTACCTGCTTTCTGGGCTGAGATGGGGAAACGCTGAATTTTGGACTCGGCTGGTGACAAAATGTTCCAAACACACCCCATGCACAACTCCACCGGGGAAGGTGCCAGACAGGAGTTCTCTTAGTAGTTTTTACACTACCTTGGTAGGCATCTGAAAGACAAGACAAAAGTTGTTCTACCTGCTTTCTGGGCTGAGATGGGGAATCGCTGAATTTTGGAGTCGGCCGGTGACAAAATGTTCCAAACACACCCCACGCACAACTCCACCGGGGAAGGTGCCAGACAGGAGTTCTCCTGGTAGTTTTTACACTACCTTGGTAGGCATCTGAAAGACACGACAAAAGTTGTTCTACCTGCTTTCTGGGCTGAGATGGGGAAACGCTGAATTTTGGACTCGGCTGGTGACAAAATGTTCCAAACACACCCCATGCACAACTCCACCGGGGAAGGTGCCAGACAGGAGTTCTCCTGGTAGTTTTTACATTGCTCCGGTAGGCATCTGAAAGACACCACAAAAGTTGTTCTACCTGCTTTCTGGGCTGAGATGGGGAATCGCTGAATTTTGGAGTCGGCCGGTGACAAAATGTTCCAAACACACCCCATGCACAACTCCACCGGGGAAGGTGCCAGACAGGAGTTCTCCTGGTAGTTTTTACATTGCTCCGGTAGGCAGCTGAAAGGCACCACAAAAGTTTTTCTACCTGCTTTCTGGGCTGAGATGGGGAACCGCTGAATTTTGGAGTCGGCCGGTGACAAAATGTTCCAAACACACCCCATGCACAACTCCACCGGGGAAGGTGCCAGACAGGAGTTCTCCTGGTAGTTTTTACACTACCTTGGTAGGCATCTGAAAGACACGACAAAAGTTGTTCTACCTGCTTTCTGGGCTGAGATGGGGAAACGCTGAATTTTGGAGTCGGCTGGTGACAAAATGTTCCAAACACACCCCATGCACAACTCCACCGGGGAAGGTGCCAGACAAGAGTTCTCTTAGTAGTTTTTACACTACCTTGGTAGGCAGCTGAAAGGCACCACAGAAGTTGTTCTACCTGCTTTCGGGGCTGAGATGGGGAATCGCTGAATTTTGGAGTCGGCCGGTGACAAAATGTTCCAAACACACCCCATGCACAACTCCACCGGGGAAGGTGCCAGACAGGAGTTCTCCTGGTAGTTTTTACACTACCTTGGTAGGCACCTGAAAGGCACCACAAAAGTTGTTCTACCTGCTTTCTGGGCTGAGATGGGGAAACGCTGAATTTTGGACTCGGCTGGTGACAAAATGTTCCAAAGACACCCCATGCACAACTCCACCACGGAAGGTGCCAGACAGGAGTTCTCCTGGTAGTTTTTACACTACCTTGGTAGGCATTTGAAAGGCACCACAAAAGTTGTTCTTCCTGCTTTCTGGTCTGAGATGGGGAACCGCTGAATTTTGGACTCGGCCGGTGACAAAATGTTCCAAACACACCCCATGCAAAACTCCACCGGGGAAGGTGCCAGACAGGAGTTCTCTTGGTAGTTTTTACACTACCTTGGTAGGCAGCTGAAAGGCACCACAAAAGTTGTTCTACCTGCTTTCTGGGCTGAGATGGGGAAACGCTGAATTTTGGACTTGGCTGGTGACAAAATGTTCCAAACACACCCCATGCACAACTCCACCGGGGAAGGTGCCAGACAGGAGTTCTCCTGGTAGTTTTTACACTACCTTGGTGGGCATTTGAAAGGCACCACAAAAGTTGTTCTTCCTGCTTTCTGGTCTGAGATGGGGAACCGCTGAATTTTGGACTCGGCCGGTGACAAAATGTTCCAAACACACCCCATGCAAAACTCCACCGGGGAAGGTGCCAGACAGGAGTTCTCTTGGTAGTTTTTACACTACCTTGGTAGGCAGCTGAAAGGCACCACAAAAGTTGTTCTACCTGCTTTCTGGGCTGAGATGGGGAACCGCTGAATTTTGGAGTCGGCCGGTGACAAAATGTTCCAAACACACCCCATGCACAACTCCACCGGGGAAGGTGCCAGACAGGAGTTCTCTTGGTAGTTTTTACACTACCTTGGTAGGCAGCTGAAAGGCACCACAAAAGTTGTTCTACCTGCTTTCTGGGCTGAGATGGGGAAACGCTGAATTTTGGACTCGGCTGGTGACAAAATGTTCCAAACACACCCCATGCACAACTCCACCACGGAAGGTGCCAGACAGGAGTTCTCCTGAGAGTTTTTACACTACCTTGGTGGGCATTTGAAAGGCACCACAAAAGTTGTTCTACCTGCTTTCTGGGCTGAGATGGGGAAACGCTGAATTTTGGAGTCGGCTGGTGACAAAATGTTCCAAACACACCCCATGCACAACTCCACCGGGGAAGGTGCCAGACAGGAGTTCTCCTGGTAGTTTTTACACTACCTTGGTAGGCAGCTGAAAGGCACCACAAAAGTTGTTCTTCCTGCTTTCTGGGCTGAGATGGGGAACCGCTGAATTTTGGAGTCGGCCGGTGACAAAATGTTCCAAACACACCCCATGCACAACTCCACCGGGGAAGGTGCCAGACAGGAGTTCTCTTGGTAGTTTTTACACTACCTTGGTAGGCAGCTGAAAGGCACCACAAAAGTTATTCTACCTGCTTTCTGGGCTGAGATGGGGAACCGCTGAATTTTGGACTCGGCCGGTGACAAAATGTTCCAAACACACCCCATGCACAACTCCACCGGGGAAGGTGCCAGACAGGAGTTCTCCTGGTAGTTTTTACACTACCTTGGTAGGCAGCTGAAAGGCACCACAAAAGTTGTTCTACCTGCTTTCTGGGCTGAGATGGGGAAACGCTGAATTTTGGACTCGGCTGGTGACAAAATGTTCCAAACACACCCCATGCACAACTCCACCACGGAAGGTGCCAGACAGGAGTTCTCCTGGTAGTTTTTACACTACCTTGGTGGGCATTTGAAAGGCACCACAAAAGTTGTTCTACCTGCTTTCTGGGCTGAGATGGGGAAACGCTGAATTTTGGAGTTGGCTGGTGACAAAATGTTCCAAACACACCCCATGCACAACTCCACCGGGGAAGGTGCCAGACAGGAGTTCTCCTGGTAGTTTTTACACTACCTTGGTAGGCATTTGAAAGGCACCACAAAAGTTGTTCTTCCTGCTTTCTGGGCTGAGATGGGGAAACGCTGAATTTTGGACTCGGCCGGTGACAAAATGTTCCAAGCACACCCCATGCACAACTCCACCGGGGAAGGTGCCAGACAGGAGTTCTCTTGGTAGTTTTTACACTACCTTGGTAGGCATTTGAAAGGCACCACAAAAGTTGTTCTACCTGCTTTCTGGGCTGAGATGGGGAACCGCTGAATTTTGGACTCGGCTGGTGACAAAATGTTCCAAACACACCCCCTGCACAACTCCACCGGGGAAGGTGCCAGGCAGGAGTTCTCCTGGTAGTTTTTACACTACCTTGGTGGGCATTTGAAAGACACCACAAAAGTTGTTCTACCTGCTTTCTGGGCTGAGATGGGGAATCGCTGAATTTTGGAGTCGGCTGGTGACAAAATGTTCCAAACACACCCCCTGCACAACTCCACCGGGGAAGGTGCCAGACAGGAGTTCTCCTGGTAGTTTTTACACTACCTTGGTAGGCATTTGAAAGGCACCACAAAAGTTGTTCTTCCTGCTTTCTGGTCTGGGATGGGGAACCGCTGAATTTTGGAGTCGGCCGGTGACAAAATGTTCCAAACACACCCCATGCACAACTCCACCGGGGAAGGTGCCAGACAGGAGTTCTCTTGGTAGTTTTTACACTACCTTGGTAGGCAGCTGAAAGGCACCACAAAAGTTGTTCTACCTGCTTTCTGGGCTGAGATGGGGAACAGCTGAATTTTGGACTCGGCCGGTGACAAAATGTTCCAAACACACCCCATGCACAACTCCACCGGGGAAGGTGCCAGACAGGAGTTCTCCTGGTAGTTTTTACATTGCTCCGGTAGGCATCTGAAAGACACCACAAAAGTTGTTCTACCTGCTTTCTGGGCTGAGATGGGGAAACGCTGAATTTTGGAGTCGGCTGGTGACAAAATGTTCCAAAGACACCCCATGCACAACTCCACCACGGAAGGTGCCAGACAGGAGTTCTACTGATAGTTTTTACACTACCTTGGTGGGCATTTGAAAGGCACCACAAAAGTTTTTCTACCTGCTTTCTGGGCTGAGATGGGGAAACGCTGAATTTTGGAGTCGGCTGGTGACAAAATGTTCCAAACACACCCCCTGCACAACTCCACCGGGAAAGGTGCCAGACAGGAGTTCTCCTGGTAGTTTTTACACTACCTTGGTAGGCATTTGAAAGGCACCACAAAAGTTGTTCTTCCTGCTTTCTGGTCTGAGATGGGGAACCGCTGAATTTTGGAGTCGGCCGGTGACAAAATGTTCCAAACACACCCCATGCACAACTCCACCGGGGAAGGTGCCAGACAGGAGTTCTCTTGGTAGTTTTTACACTACCTTGGTAGGCAGCTGAAAGGCACCACAAAAGTTGTTCTACCTGCTTTCTGGGCTGAGATGGGGAAACGCTGAATTTTGGAGTCGGCTGGTGACAAAATGTTCCAAACACACCCCCTGCACAACTCCACCGGGGAAGGTGCCAGACAGGAGTTCTCCTGGTAGTTTTTACACTACCTTGGTAGGCATTTGAAAGGCACCACAAAAGTTGTTCTTCCTGCTTTCTGGTCTGAGATGGGGAACCGCTGAATTTTGGAGTCGGCCGGTGACAAAATGTTCCAAACACACCCCATGCACAACTCCACCGGGGAAGGTGCCAGACAGGAGTTCTCTTGGTAGTTTTTACACTACCTTGGTAGGCAGCTGAAAGGCACCACAAAAGTTGTTCTACCTGCTTTCTGGGCTGAGATGGGGAACCGCTGAATTTTGGACTCGGCTGGTGACAAAATGTTCCAAACACACCCCATGCACAACTCCACCGGGGAAGGTGCCAGACAGGAGTTCTCCTGGTAGTTTTTACACTACCTTGGTAGGCAGCTGAAAGGCACCACAAAAGTTGTTCTACCTGCTTTCTGGGCTGAGATGGGGAATCGCTGAATTTTGGAGTCGGCCGGTGACAAAATGTTCCAAACACACCCCCTGCACAACTCCACCGGGAAAGGTGCCAGACAGGAGTTCTCTTGGTAGTTTTTACACTACCTTGGTAGGCATTTGAAAGGCACCACAAAAGTTGTTCTACCTGCTTTCTGGTCTGAGATGGGGAACCGCTGAATTTTGGACTCGGCTGGTGACAAAATGTTCCAAACACACCCCCTGCACAACTCCACCGGGGAAGGTGCCAGGCAGGAGTTCTCCTGGTAGTTTTTACACTACCTTGGTGGGCATTTGAAAGGCACCACAAAAGTTGTTCTACCTGCTTTCTGGGCTGAGATGGGGAATCGCTGAATTTTGGAGTCGGCTGGTGACAAAATGTTCCAAACACACCCCCTGCACAACTCCACCGGGGAAGGTGCCAGACAGGAGTTCTCCTGGTAGTTTTTACACTACCTTGGTAGGCATTTGAAAGGCACCACAAAAGTTGTTCTTCCTGCTTTCTGGTCTGAGATGGGGAACCGCTGAATTTTGGAGTCGGCCGGTGACAAAATGTTCCAAACACACCCCATGCACAACTCCACCGGGGAAGGTGCCAGACAGGAGTTCTCTTGGTAGTTTTTACACTACCTTGGTAGGCAGCTGAAAGGCACCACAAAAGTTGTTCTACCTGCTTTCTGGGCTGAGATGGGGAACAGCTGAATTTTGGACTCGGCCGGTGACAAAATGTTCCAAACACACCCCATGCACATCTCCACCGGGGAAGGTGCCAGACAGGAGTTCTCCTGGTAGTTTTTACATTGCTCCGGTAGGCATCTGAAAGACACCACAAAAGTTGTTCTACCTGCTTTCTGGGCTGAGATGGGGAACCGCTGAATTTTGGAGTCGGCTGGTGACAAAATGTTCCAAAGACACCCCATGCACAACTCCACCACGGAAGGTGCCAGACAGGAGTTCTACTGATAGTTTTTACACTACCTTGGTGGGCATTTGAAAGGCACCACAAAAGTTGTTCTACCTGCTTTCTGGGCTGAGATGGGGAAACGCTGAATTTTGGAGTCGGCTGGTGACAAAATGTTCCAAACACACCCCCTGCACAACTCCACCGGGAAAGGTGCCAGACAGGAGTTCTCCTGGTAGTTTTTACACTACCTTGGTAGGCATTTGAAAGGCACCACAAAAGTTGTTCTTCCTGCTTTCTGGGCTGAGATGGGGAAACGCTGAATTTTGGACTCGGCCGGTGACAAAATGTTCCAAACACACCCCATGCACAACTCCACCGGGGAAGGTGCCAGACAGGAGTTCTCTTGGTAGTTTTTACACTACCTTGGTAGGCAGCTGAAAGGCACTACAAAAGTTGTTCTACCTGCTTTCTGGGCTGAGATGGGGAAACGCTGAATTTTGGAGTCGGCTGGTGACAAAATGTTCCAAACACACCCCCTGCACAACTCCACCACGGAAGGTGCCAGACAGGAGTTCTCCTGGTAGTTTTTACACTACCTTGGTAGGCATTTGAAAGGCACCACAAAAGTTGTTCTTCCTGCTTTCTGGTCTGAGATGGGGAACCGCTGAATTTTGGAGTCGGCCGGTGACAAAATGTTCCAAACACACCCCATGCACAACTCCACCGGGGAAGGTGCCAGGAACGAATTCTGTTGGTAGTTTTTACACTACCTTGGTAGGCAGCTGAAAGGCACCACAAAAGTTGTTCTTCCTGCTTTCTGGGCTGAGATGGGGAACCGCTGAATTTTGGACTCGGCTGGTGACAAAATGTTCCAAACACACCCCATGCACAACTCCACCGGGGAAGGTGCCAGACAGGAGTTCTCTTGGTAGTTTTTACACTACCTTGGTAGGCATCTGAAAGGCACCACAAAAGTTGTTCTACCTGCTTTCTGGGCTGAGATGGGGAAACGCTGAATTTTGGAGTCGGCTGGTGACAAAATGTTCCAAACACACCCCATGCACAACTCCACCGGGGAAGGTGCCAGACAGGAGTTCTCCTGGTAGTTTTTACACTACCTTGGTAGGCAGCTGAAAGGCACCACAAAAGTTGTTCTTCCTGCTTTCTGGGCTGAGATGGGGAACCGCTGAATTTTGGAGTCGGCCGGTGACAAAATGTTCCAAACACACCCCATGCACAACTCCACCGGGGAAGGTGCCAGACAGGAGTTCTCTTGGTAGTTTTTACACTACCTTGGTAGGCAGCTGAAAGGCACCACAAAAGTTATTCTACCTGCTTTCTGGGCTGAGATGGGGAACCGCTGAATTTTGGACTCGGCCGGTGACAAAATGTTCCAAACACACCCCATGCACAACTCCACCGGGGAAGGTGCCAGACAGGAGTTCTCCTGGTAGTTTTTACACTACCTTGGTAGGCAGCTGAAAGGCACCACAAAAGTTGTTCTACCTGCTTTCTGGGCTGAGATGGGGAAACGCTGAATTTTGGAGTCGGCTGGTGACAAAATGTTCCAAAGACACCCCATGCACAACTCCACCACGGAAGGTGCCAGACAGGAGTTCTACTGATAGTTTTTACACTACCTTGGTGGGCATTTGAAAGGCACCACAAAAGTTTTTCTACCTGCTTTCTGGGCTGAGATGGGGAACCGCTGAATTTTGGAGTCGGCCGGTGACAAAATGTTCCAAACACACCCCATGCACAACTCCACCGGGGAAGGTGCCAGACAGGAGTTCTCCTGGTAGTTTTTACATTGCTCCGGTAGGCATCTGAAAGACACCACAAAAGTTGTTCTACCTGCTTTCTGGGCTGAGATGGGGAAACGCTGAATTTTGGAGTCGGCTGGTGACAAAATGTTCCAAAGACACCCCATGCACAACTCCACCACGGAAGGTGCCAGACAGGAGTTCTACTGATAGTTTTTACACTACCTTGGTGGGCATTTGAAAGGCACCACAAAAGTTTTTCTACCTGCTTTCTGGGCTGAGATGGGGAAACGCTGAATTTTGGAGTCGGCTGGTGACAAAATGTTCCAAACACACCCCCTGCACAACTCCACCGGGAAAGGTGCCAGACAGGAGTTCTCCTGGTAGTTTTTACACTACCTTGGTAGGCATTTGAAAGGCACCACAAAAGTTGTTCTTCCTGCTTTCTGGTCTGAGATGGGGAACCGCTGAATTTTGGAGTCGGCCGGTGACAAAATGTTCCAAACACACCCCATGCACAACTCCACCGGGGAAGGTGCCAGACAGGAGTTCTCTTGGTAGTTTTTACACTACCTTGGTAGGCAGCTGAAAGGCACCACAAAAGTTGTTCTACCTGCTTTCTGGGCTGAGATGGGGAAACGCTGAATTTTGGAGTCGGCTGGTGACAAAATGTTCCAAACACACCCCCTGCACAACTCCACCGGGGAAGGTGCCAGACAGGAGTTCTCCTGGTAGTTTTTACACTACCTTGGTAGGCATTTGAAAGGCACCACAAAAGTTGTTCTTCCTGCTTTCTGGTCTGAGATGGGGAACCGCTGAATTTTGGAGTCGGCCGGTGACAAAATGTTCCAAACACACCCCATGCACAACTCCACCGGGGAAGGTGCCAGACAGGAGTTCTCTTGGTAGTTTTTACACTACCTTGGTAGGCAGCTGAAAGGCACCACAAAAGTTGTTCTACCTGCTTTCTGGGCTGAGATGGGGAACCGCTGAATTTTGGACTCGGCTGGTGACAAAATGTTCCAAACACACCCCATGCACAACTCCACCGGGGAAGGTGCCAGACAGGAGTTCTCCTGGTAGTTTTTACACTACCTTGGTAGGCAGCTGAAAGGCACCACAAAAGTTGTTCTACCTGCTTTCTGGGCTGAGATGGGGAATCGCTGAATTTTGGAGTCGGCCGGTGACAAAATGTTCCAAACACACCCCCTGCACAACTCCACCGGGAAAGGTGCCAGACAGGAGTTCTCTTGGTAGTTTTTACACTACCTTGGTAGGCATTTGAAAGGCACCACAAAAGTTGTTCTACCTGCTTTCTGGGCTGAGATGGGGAACCGCTGAATTTTGGACTCGGCTGGTGACAAAATGTTCCAAACACACCCCCTGCACAACTCCACCGGGGAAGGTGCCAGGCAGGAGTTCTCCTGGTAGTTTTTACACTACCTTGGTGGGCATTTGAAAGGCACCACAAAAGTTGTTCTACCTGCTTTCTGGGCTGAGATGGGGAATCGCTGAATTTTGGAGTCGGCTGGTGACAAAATGTTCCAAACACACCCCCTGCACAACTCCACCGGGGAAGGTGCCAGACAGGAGTTCTCCTGGTAGTTTTTACACTACCTTGGTAGGCATTTGAAAGGCACCACAAAAGTTGTTCTTCCTGCTTTCTGGTCTGAGATGGGGAACCGCTGAATTTTGGAGTCGGCCGGTGACAAAATGTTCCAAACACACCCCATGCACAACTCCACCGGGGAAGGTGCCAGACAGGAGTTCTCTTGGTAGTTTTTACACTACCTTGGTAGGCAGCTGAAAGGCACCACAAAAGTTGTTCTACCTGCTTTCTGGGCTGAGATGGGGAACAGCTGAATTTTGGACTCGGCCGGTGACAAAATGTTCCAAACACACCCCATGCACATCTCCACCGGGGAAGGTGCCAGACAGGAGTTCTCCTGGTAGTTTTTACATTGCTCCGGTAGGCATCTGAAAGACACCACAAAAGTTGTTCTACCTGCTTTCTGGGCTGAGATGGGGAACCGCTGAATTTTGGAGTCGGCTGGTGACAAAATGTTCCAAAGACACCCCATGCACAACTCCACCACGGAAGGTGCCAGACAGGAGTTCTACTGATAGTTTTTACACTACCTTGGTGGGCATTTGAAAGGCACCACAAAAGTTGTTCTACCTGCTTTCTGGGCTGAGATGGGGAAACGCTGAATTTTGGAGTCGGCTGGTGACAAAATGTTCCAAACACACCCCCTGCACAACTCCACCGGGAAAGGTGCCAGACAGGAGTTCTCCTGGTAGTTTTTACACTACCTTGGTAGGCATTTGAAAGGCACCACAAAAGTTGTTCTTCCTGCTTTCTGGGCTGAGATGGGGAAACGCTGAATTTTGGACTCGGCCGGTGACAAAATGTTCCAAACACACCCCATGCACAACTCCACCGGGGAAGGTGCCAGACAGGAGTTCTCTTGGTAGTTTTTACACTACCTTGGTAGGAAGCTGAAAGGCACTACAAAAGTTGTTCTACCTGCTTTCTGGGCTGAGATGGGGAAACGCTGAATTTTGGAGTCGGCTGGTGACAAAATGTTCCAAACACACCCCCTGCACAACTCCACCACGGAAGGTGCCAGACAGGAGTTCTCCTGGTAGTTTTTACACTACCTTGGTAGGCATTTGAAAGGCACCACAAAAGTTGTTCTTCCTGCTTTCTGGTCTGAGATGGGGAACCGCTGAATTTTGGAGTCGGCCGGTGACAAAATGTTCCAAACACACCCCATGCACAACTCCACCGGGGAAGGTGCCAGGAACGAATTCTGTTGGTAGTTTTTACACTACCTTGGTAGGCAGCTGAAAGGCACCACAAAAGTTGTTCTACCTGCTTTCTGGGCTGAGATGGGGAACCGCTGAATTTTGGACTCGGCTGGTGACAAAATGTTCCAAACACACCCCATGCACAACTCCACCGGGGAAGGTGCCAGACAGGAGTTCTCTTGGTAGTTTTTACACTACCTTGGTAGGCATCTGAAAGGCACCACAAAAGTTGTTCTACCTGCTTTCTGGGCTGAGATGGGGAAACGCTGAATTTTGGAGTCGGCTGGTGACAAAATGTTCCAAACACACCCCATGCACAACTCCACCGGGGAAGGTGCCAGACAGGAGTTCTCCTGGTAGTTTTTACATTGCTCCGGTAGGCAGCTGAAAGGCACCACAAAAGTTTTTCTACCTGCTTTCTGGGCTGAGATGGGGAACCGCTGAATTTTGGACTCGGCCGGTGAAAAAATGTTCCAAACACACCCCATGCACAACTCCACCGGGGAAGGTGCCAGACAGGAGTTCTCTTGGTAGTTTTTACACTACCTTGGTAGGCAGCTGAAAGGCACCACAAAAGTTGTTCTACCTGCTTTCTGGGCTGAGATGGGGAAACGCTGAATTTTGGACTCGGCTGGTGACAAAATGTTCCAAACACACCCCATGCACAACTCCACCGGGGAAGGTGCCAGACAGGAGTTCTCCTGGTAGTTTTTACACTACCTTGGTAGGCATCTGAAAGACACGACAAAAGTTGTTCTACCTGCTTTCTGGGCTGAGATGGGGAATCGCTGAATTTTGGAGTCGGCCGGTGACAAAATGTTCCAAACACACCCCACGCACAACTCCACCGGGGAAGGTGTCAGACAGGAGTTCTCCTGGTAGTTTTTACACTACCTTGGTAGGCAGCTGAAAGGCACTACAAAAGTTGTTCTATCTGCTTTCTGGGCTGAGATGGGGAAACGCTGAATTTTGGAGTCGGCTGGTGACAAAATGTTCCAAACACACCCCCTGCACAACTCCACCGGGGAAGGTGCCAGACAGGAGTTCTCCTGGTAGTTTTTACACTACCTTGGTAGGCATTTGAAAGGCACCTCAAAAGTTGTTCTTCCTGCTTTCTGGTCTAAGATGGGGAACGGCTGAATTTTGGAGTCGGCCGGTGACAAAATGTTCCAAACACACCCCATGCACAACTCCACCGGGGAAGGTGCCAGACAGGAGTTCTCCTGGTAGTTTTTACACTACCTTGGTAGGCATCTGAAAGACACCACAAAAGTTGTTCTACCTGCTTTCTGGGCTGAGATGGGGAACCGCTGAATTTTGGACTCGGCCGGTGACAAAATGTTCCAAACACAGCCCATGCACAACTCCACCGGGGAAGGTGCCAGACAGGAGTTCTCCTGGTAGTTTTTACATTGCTCCGGTAGGCATCTGAAAGACACCACAAAAGTTGTTCTACCTGCTTTCTGGGCTGAGATGGGGAACCGCTGAATTTTGGAGTCGGCTGGTGACAAAATGTTCCAAAGACACCCCATGCACAACTCCACCACGGAAGGTGCCAGACAGGAGTTCTCCTGATAGTTTTTACACTACCTTGGTGGGCATTTGAAAGGCACCACAAAAGTTGTTCTACCTGCTTTCTGGGCTGAGATGGGGAACCGCTGAATTTTGGACTCGGCCGGTGACAAAATGTTCCAAACACACCCCCTGCACAACTCCACCGGGGAAGGTGCCAGACAGGAGTTCTCTTGGTAGTTTTTACACTACCTTGGTAGGCAGCTGAAAGGTACCACAAAAGTTGTTCTACCTGCTTTCTGGGCTGAGATGGGGAACCGCTGAATTTTGGAGTCGGCTGGTGACAAAATGTTCCAAACACACCCCATGCACAACTCCACCGGGGAAGGTGCCAGACAGGAGTTCTCCTGGTAGTTTTTACACTACCTTGGTAGGCATCTGAAAGACACCACAAAAGTTGTTCTACCTGCTTTCTGGGCTGAGATGGGGAACCGCTGAATTTTGGACTCGGCTGGTGACAAAATGTTCCAAAGACACCCCATGCACAACTCCACCACGGAAGGTGCCAGACAGGAGTTCTCCTGATAGTTTTTACACTACCTTGGTGGGCATTTGAAAGGCACCACAAAAGTTGTTCTACCTGCTTTCTGGGCTGAGATGGGGAACCGCTGAATTTTGGACTCGGCCGGTGACAAAATGTTCCAAACACACCCCCTGCACAACTCCACCGGGGAAGGTGCCAGACAGGAGTTCTCCTGGTAGTTTTTACATTGCTCCGGTAGGCATCTGAAAGACACCACAAAAGTTGTTCTACCTGCTTTCTGGGCTGAGATGGGGAACCGCTGAATTTTGGAGTCGGCCGGTGACAAAATGTTCCAAACACACCCCATGCACAACTCCACCGGGGAAGGTGCCAGGAACGAATTCTGTTGGTAGTTTTTACACTACCTTGGTAGGCAGCTGAAAGGCACAAGAAAAGAAGTTGTACCTGCTTTGTGGGCTGAGATGGGGAACCGCTGAATTTTGGAGTCGGCTGGTGACAAAATGTTCCAAACACACCCCATGCACAACTCCACCGGGGAAGGTGCCAGACAGGAGATCTCTTGGTAGTTTTTACACTACCTTGGTAGGCAGCTGAAAGGCACCACAAAAGTTGTTCTACCTGCTTTCTGGGCTGAGATGGGGAAACGCTGAATTTTGGAGTCGGCTGGTGACAAAATGTTCCAAACACACCCCATGCACAACTCCACCGGGGAAGGTGCCAGACAGGAGTTCTCCTGGTAGTTTTTACATTGCTCCGGTAGGCAGCTGAAAGGCACCACAAAAGTTTTTCTACCTGCTTTGTGGGCTGAGATGGGGAACCGCTGAATTTTGGAGTCGGCCGGTGACAAAATGTTCCAAACACACCCCATGCACAACTCCACCGGGGAAGGTGCCAGACAGGAGTTCTCTTGGTAGTTTTTACACTACCTTGGTAGGCAGCTGAAAGGCACCACAAAAGTTGTTCTACCTGCTTTCTGGGCTGAGATGGGGAAACGCTGAATTTTGGACTCGGCTGGTGACAAAATGTTCCAAACACACCCCATGCACAACTCCACCGGGGAAGGTGCCAGACAGGAGTTCTCTTAGTAGTTTTTACACTACCTTGGTAGGCATCTGAAAGACAAGACAAAAGTTGTTCTACCTGCTTTCGGGGCTGAGATGGGGAATCGCTGAATTTTGGAGTCGGCCGGTGACAAAATGTTCCAAACACACCCCATGCACAACTCCACCGGGGAAGGTGCCAGACAGGAGTTCTCTTAGTAGTTTTTACACTACCTTGGTAGGCATCTGAAAGACAAGACAAAAGTTGTTCTACCTGCTTTCGGGGCTGAGATGGGGAATCGCTGAATTTTGGAGTCGGCTGGTGACAAAATGTTCCAAACACACCCCATGCACAACTCCACCGGGGAAGGTGCCAGACAGGAGTTCTCTTAGTAGTTTTTACACTACCTTGGTAGGCAGCTGAAAGGCACCACAAAAGTTGTTCTACCTGCTTTCGGGGCTGAGATGGGGAATCGCTGAATTTTGGAGTCGGCCGGTGACAAAATGTTCCAAACACACCCCCTGCACAACTCCACCACGGAAGGTGCCAGACAGGAGTTCTCCTGGTAGTTTTCGCATTGCTCCGGTAGGCATCTGAAAGACACCACAAAAGTTGTTCTACCTGCTTTCTGGGCTGAGATGGGGAACCGCTGAATTTTGGAGTCGGCCGGTGACAAAATGTTCCAAACACACCCCATGCACAACTCCACCGGGGAAGGTGCCAGGAACGAATTCTGTTGGTAGTTTTTACACTACCTTGGTAGGCAGCTGAAAGGCACAAGAAAAGAAGTTGTACCTGCTTTCTGGGCTGAGATGGGGAACAGCTGAATTTTGGAGTCGGCTGGTGACAAAATGTTCCAAACACACCCCATGCACAACTCCACCGGGGAAGGTGCCAGGCAGGAGTTCTCTTGGTAGTTTTTACACTACCTTGGTAGGCAGCTGAAAGGCACCACAAAAGTTGTTCTACCTGCTTTCTGGGCTGAGATGGGGAACCGCTGAATTTTGGAGTCGGCTGGTGACAAAATGTTCCAAACACACCCCATGCACAACTCCACCGGGGAAGGTGCCAGACAGGAGTTCTCCTGGTAATTTTTACATTGCTCCGGTAGGCAGCTGAAAGGCACCACAAAAGTTGTTCTACCTGCTTTCTGGGCTGAGATGGGGAACCGCTGAATTTTGGACTCGGCCGGTGACAAAATGTTCCAAACACACCCCATGCACAACTCCACCGGGGAAGGTGCCAGACAGGAGTTCTCCTGGTAGTTTTTACACTACCTTGGTAGGCATCTGAAAGACACGACAAAAGTTGTTCTACCTGCTTTCTGGGCTGAGATGGGGAACCGCTGAATTTTGGAGTCGGCCGGTGACAAAATGTTCCAAACACACCCCCTGCACAACTCCACCGGGGAAGGTGCCAGACAGGAGTTCTCTTAGTAGTTTTTACACTACCTTGGTAGGCATCTGAAAGACACCACAAAAGATGTTCTACCGGCTTTCTGGGCTAAGATGGGGAACAGCTGAATTTTGGACTCGGCTGGTGACAAAATGTTCCAAAGACACCCCATGCACAACTCCACCGGGGAAGGTGCCAGACAGGAGTTCTCCTGGTAGTTTTTACATTGCTCCGGTAGGCATCTGAAAGACACCACAAAAGTTGTTCTACCTGCTTTCTGGGCTGAGATGGGGAACCGCTGAATTTTGGAGTCGGCTGGTGACAAAATGTTCCAAACACACCCCATGCACAACTCCACCGGGGAAGGTGCCAGACAGGAGTTCTCCTGGTAGTTTTTACATTGCTCCGGTAGGCATCTGAAAGACACCACAAAAGTTGTTCTACCTGCTTTCTGGGCTGAGATGGGGAACCGCTGAATTTTGGAGTCGGCCGGTGACAAAATGTTCCAAACACACCCCATGCACAACTCCACCGGGGAAGGTGACAGACAGGAGTTCTCCTGGTAGTTTTTACACTACCTTGGTAGGCATCTGAAAGACACCACAAAAGTTGTTCTACCTGCTTTCTGGGCTGAGATGGGGAACCGCTGAATTTTGGAGTCGGCTGGTGACAAAATGTTCCAAACACACCCCATGCACAACTCCACCACGGAAGGTGCCAGACAGGAGTTCTCCTGGTAGTTTTTACACTACCTTGGTAGGCATCTGAAAGACACGACAAAAGTTGTTCTACCTGCTTTCTGGGCTGAGATGGGGAATCGCTCAATTTTGGACTCGGCTGGTGACAAAATGTTCCAAACACACCCCCTGCACAACTCCACCGGGGAAGGTGCCAGACAGGAGTTCTCCTGGTAGTTTTTACACTACCTTGGTAGGCAGCTGAAAGGCACCACAAAAGTTGTTCTTCCTGCTTTCTGGTCTGAGATGGGGAATAGCTGAATTTTGGAGTCGGCCGGTGACAAAATGTTCCAAACACACCCCATGCACAACTCCACCGGGGAAGGTGCCAGACAGGAGTTCTCTTGGTAGTTTTTACACTACCTTGGTAGGCATTTGAAAGGCACCACAAAAGTTGTTCTACCTGCTTTCTGGGCTGAGATGGGGAACCGCTGAATTTTGGACTCGGCCGGTGACAAAATGTTCCAAACACACCCCATGCACAACTCCACCGGGGAAGGTGCCAGACAGGAGTTCTCTTGGTAGTTTTTACACTACCTTGGTAGGCAGCTGAAAGGCACCACAAAAGTTGTTCTACCTGCTTTCTGGGCTGAGATGGGGAACCGCTGAATTTTGGACTCGGCCGGTGACAAAATGTTCCAAACACACCCCATGCACAACTCCACCGGGGAAGGTGCCAGACAGGAGTTCTCCTGGTAGTTTTTACACTACCTTGGTAGGCATCTGAAAGACACCACAAAAGTTGTTCTACCTGCTTTCTGGGCTGAGATGGGGAACCGCTGAATTTTGGACTCGGCTGGTGACAAAATGTTCCAAACACACCCCATGCACAACTCCACCGGGGAAGGTGCCAGACAGGAGTTCTCCTGGTAGTTTTTACATTGCTCCGGTAGGCATCTGAAAGACACCACAAAAGTTGTTCTACCTGCTTTCTGGGCTGAGATGGGGAACAGCTGAATTTTGGAGTCGGCTGGTGACAAAATGTTCCAAAGACACCCCATGCACAACTCCACCACGGAAGGTGCCAGACAGGAGTTCTCCTGATAGTTTTTACACTACCTTGGTAGGCATTTGAAAGGCACCACAAAAGTTGTTCTACCTGCTTTCTGGGCTGAGATGGGGAACCGCTGAATTTTGGAGTCGGCCGGTGACAAAATGTTCCAAACACACCCCCTGCACAACTCCTCCGGGGAAGGTGCCAGAAACGAGTTCTGTTGGTAGTTTTTACACTACCCCGGTAGGCAAGAGAAAGGCACTACAAAAGTTGTTCTACCTGCTTTCTGGGCTGAGATGGGGAACCGCTGAATTTTGGAGTCGGCCGGTGACAAAATGTTCCAAACACACCCCATGCACAACTCCACCGGGGAAGGTGCCAGGAACGAATTCTGTTGGTAGTTTTTACACTACCTTGGTAGGCATCTGAAAGGCACCACAAAAGTTGTTCTACCTGCTTTCTGGGCTGAGATGGGGAACAGCTGAATTTTGGACTCGGCTGGTGACAAAATGTTCCAAACACACCCCATGCACAACTCCACCACGGAAGGTGCCAGACAGGAGTTCTCCTGATAGTTTTTACACTACCTTGGTGGGCATTTGAAAGGCACCACAAAAGTTGTTCTACCTGCTTTCTGGGCTGAGATGGGGAACCGCTGAATTTTGGAGTCGGCCGGTGACAAAATGTTCCAAACACACCCCCTGCACAACTCCTCCGGGGAAGGTGCCAGAAACGAGTTCTGTTGGTAGTTTTTACACTACCCCGGTAGGCAAGAGAAAGGCACTACAAAAGTTGTTCTACCTGCTTTCTGGGCTGAGATGGGGAACCGCTGAATTTTGGAGTCGGCCGGTGACAAAATGTTCCAAACACACCCCATGCACAACTCCACCGGGGAAGGTGCCAGGAACGAATTCTGTTGGTAGTTTTTACACTACCTTGGTAGGCATCTGAAAGGCACCACAAAAGTTGTTCTACCTGCTTTCTGGGCTGAGATGGGGAACCGCTGAATTTTGGACTCGGCTGGTGACAAAATGTTCCAAACACACCCCATGCACAACTCCACCGGGGAAGGTGCCAGACAGGAGTTCTCCTGGTAGTTTTTACACTACCTTGGTAGGCAGCTGAAAGGCACCACAAAAGTTGTTCTACCTGCTTTCTGGGCTGAGATGGGGAAACGCTGAATTTTGGAGTCGGCTGGTGACAAAATGTTCCAAACACACCCCATGCACAACTCCACCGGGGAAGGTGCCAGACAGGAGTTCTCCTGGTAGTTTTTACACTACCTTGGTAGGCATCTGAAAGACACCACAAAAGTTGTTCTACCTGCTTTCTGGGCTGAGATGGGGAAACGCTGAATTTTGGACTCGGCTGGTGACAAAATGTTCCAAACACAGCCCATGCACAACTCCACCGGGGAAGGTGCCAGACAGGAGTTCTCCTGGTAGTTTTTACATTGCTCCGGTAGGCATCTGAAAGACACCACAAAAGTTGTTCTACCTGCTTTCTGGGCTGAGATGGGGAACCGCTGAATTTTGGAGTCGGCCGGTAAACAAAATGTTCCAAAGACACCCCATGCACAACTCCACCACGGAAGGTGCCAGACAGGAGTTCTCCTGATAGTTTTTACACTACCTTGGTGGGCATTTGAAAGGCACCACAAAAGTTGTTCTACCTGCTTTCTGGGCTGAGATGGGGAACCGCTGAATTTTGGACTCGGCCGGTGACAAAATGTTCCAAACACACCCCCTGCACAACTCCACCGGGGAAGGTGCCAGACAGGAGTTCTCTTGGTAGTTTTTACACTACCTTGGTAGGCAGCTGAAAGGTACCACAAAAGTTGTTCTACCTGCTTTCTGGGCTGAGATGGGGAACCGCTGAATTTTGGAGTCGGCTGGTGACAAAATGTTCCAAACACACCCCATGCACAACTCCACCGGGGAAGGTGCCAGACAGGAGTTCTCCTGGTAGTTTTTACACTACCTTGGTAGGCATCTGAAAGACACCACAAAAGTTGTTCTACCTGCTTTCTGGGCTGAGATGGGGAACCGCTGAATTTTGGACTCGGCTGGTGACAAAATGTTCCAAAGACACCCCATGCACAACTCCACCACGGAAGGTGCCAGACAGGAGTTCTCCTGGTAGTTTTTACATTGCTCCGGTAGGCATCTGAAAGACACCACAAAAGTTGTTCTACCTGCTTTCTGGGCTGAGATGGGGAACCGCTGAATTTTGGAGTCGCCTGGTGACAAAATGTTCCAAACACACCCCATGCACAACTCCACCGGGGAAGGTGCCAGACAGGAGTTCTCCTGGTAGTTTTTACACTACCTTGGTAGGCATCTGAAAGACACCACAAAAGTTGTTCTACCTGCTTTCTGGGCTGAGATGGGGAACCGCTGAATTTTGGACTCGGCTGGTGACAAAATGTTCCAAAGACACCCCATGCACAACTCCACCACGGAAGGTGCCAGACAGGAGTTCTCCTGATAGTTTTTACACTACCTTGGTGGGCATTTGAAAGGCACCACAAAAGTTGTTCTACCTGCTTTCTGGGCTGAGATGGGGAACCGCTGAATTTTGGAGTCGGCCGGTGACAAAATGTTCCAAACACACCCCCTGCACAACTCCACCGGGGAAGGTGCCAGACAGGAGTTCTCCTGGTAGTTTTTACATTGCTCCGGTAGGCATCTGAAAGACACCACAAAAGTTGTTCTACCTGCTTTCTGGGCTGAGATGGGGAACCGCTGAATTTTGGACTCGGCTGGTGACAAAATGTTCCAAACACACCCCATGCACAACTCCACCGGGGAAGGTGCCAGACAGGAGTTCTCCTGGTAGTTTTTACATTGCTCCGGTAGGCATCTGAAAGACACCACAAAAGTTGTTCTACCTGCTTTCTGGGCTGAGATGGGGAACCGCTGAATTTTGGAGTCGGCCGGTGACAAAATGTTCCAAACACACCCCATGCACAACTCCACCGGGGAAGGTGCCAGGAACGAATTCTGTTGGTAGTTTTTACACTACCTTGGTAGGCAGCTGAAAGGCACAAGAAAAGAAGTTGTACCTGCTTTGTGGGCTGAGATGGGGAACCGCTGAATTTTGGAGTCGGCTGGTGACAAAATGTTCCAAACACACCCCATGCACAACTCCACCGGGGAAGGTGCCAGACAGGAGATCTCTTGGTAGTTTTTACACTACCTTGGTAGGCAGCTGAAAGGCACCACAAAAGTTGTTCTACCTGCTTTCTGGGCTGAGATGGGGAAACGCTGAATTTTGGAGTCGGCTGGTGACAAAATGTTCCAAACACACCCCATGCACAACTCCACCGGGGAAGGTGCCAGACAGGAGTTCTCCTGGTAGTTTTTACATTGCTCCGGTAGGCAGCTGAAAGGCACCACAAAAGTTTTTCTACCTGCTTTCTGGGCTGAGATGGGGAACCGCTGAATTTTGGAGTCGGCCGGTGACAAAATGTTCCAAACACACCCCATGCACAACTCCACCGGGGAAGGTGCCAGACAGGAGTTCTCTTGGTAGTTTTTACACTACCTTGGTAGGCAGCTGAAAGGCACCACAAAAGTTGTTCTACCTGCTTTCTGGGCTGAGATGGGGAAACGCTGAATTTTGGACTCGGCTGGTGACAAAATGTTCCAAACACACCCCATGCACAACTCCACCGGGGAAGGTGCCAGACAGGAGTTCTCTTAGTAGTTTTTACACTACCTTGGTAGGCATCTGAAAGACAAGACAAAAGTTGTTCTACCTGCTTTCGGGGCTGAGATGGGGAATCGCTGAATTTTGGAGTCGGCCGGTGACAAAATGTTCCAAACACACCCCATGCACAACTCCACCGGGGAAGGTGCCAGACAGGAGTTCTCTTAGTAGTTTTTACACTACCTTGGTAGGCATCTGAAAGACAAGACAAAAGTTGTTCTACCTGCTTTCGGGGCTGAGATGGGGAATCGCTGAATTTTGGAGTCGGCTGGTGACAAAATGTTCCAAACACACCCCATGCACAACTCCACCGGGGAAGGTGCCAGACAGGAGTTCTCTTAGTAGTTTTTACACTACCTTGGTAGGCATCTGAAAGACAAGACAAAAGTTGTTCTACCTGCTTTCGGGGCTGAGATGGGGAATCGCTGAATTTTGGACTCGGCTGGTGACAAAATGTTCCAAACACACCCCATGCACAACTCCACCGGGGAAGGTGCCAGACAGGAGTTCTCCTGGTAGTTTTTACATTGCTCCGGTAGGCATCTGAAAGACACCACAAAAGTTGTTCTACCTGCTTTCTGGGCTGAGATGGGGAACCGCTGAATTTTGGACTCGGCTGGTGACAAAATGTTCCAAACACACCCCATGCACAACTCCACCGGGGAAGGTGCCAGACAGGAGTTCTCCTGGTAGTTTTTACATTGCTCCGGTAGGCATCTGAAAGACACCACAAAAGTTGTTCTACCTGCTTTCTGGGCTGAGATGGGGAACAGCTGAATTTTGGAGTCGGCTGGTGACAAAATGTTCCAAAGACACCCCATGCACAACTCCACCACGGAAGGTGCCAGACAGGAGTTCTCCTGATAGTTTTTACACTACCTTGGTAGGCATTTGAAAGGCACCACAAAAGTTGTTCTACCTGCTTTCTGGGCTGAGATGGGGAACCGCTGAATTTTGGAGTCGGCCGGTGACAAAATGTTCCAAACACACCCCCTGCACAACTCCTCCGGGGAAGGTGCCAGAAACGAGTTCTGTTGGTAGTTTTTACACTACCCCGGTAGGCAAGAGAAAGGCACTACAAAAGTTGTTCTACCTGCTTTCTGGGCTGAGATGGGGAACCGCTGAATTTTGGAGTCGGCCGGTGACAAAATGTTCCAAACACACCCCATGCACAACTCCACCGGGGAAGGTGCCAGGAACGAATTCTGTTGGTAGTTTTTACACTACCTTGGTAGGCATCTGAAAGGCACCACAAAAGTTGTTCTACCTGCTTTCTGGGCTGAGATGGGGAACAGCTGAATTTTGGACTCGGCTGGTGACAAAATGTTCCAAACACACCCCATGCACAACTCCACCACGGAAGGTGCCAGACAGGAGTTCTCCTGATAGTTTTTACACTACCTTGGTGGGCATTTGAAAGGCACCACAAAAGTTGTTCTACCTGCTTTCTGGGCTGAGATGGGGAACCGCTGAATTTTGGAGTCGGCCGGTGACAAAATGTTCCAAACACACCCCCTGCACAACTCCTCCGGGGAAGGTGCCAGAAACGAGTTCTGTTGGTAGTTTTTACACTACCCCGGTAGGCAAGAGAAAGGCACTACAAAAGTTGTTCTACCTGCTTTCTGGGCTGAGATGGGGAACCGCTGAATTTTGGAGTCGGCCGGTGACAAAATGTTCCAAACACACCCCATGCACAACTCCACCGGGGAAGGTGCCAGGAACGAATTCTGTTGGTAGTTTTTACACTACCTTGGTAGGCATCTGAAAGGCACCACAAAAGTTGTTCTACCTGCTTTCTGGGCTGAGATGGGGAACCGCTGAATTTTGGACTCGGCTGGTGACAAAATGTTCCAAACACACCCCATGCACAACTCCACCGGGGAAGGTGCCAGACAGGAGTTCTCCTGGTAGTTTTTACACTACCTTGGTAGGCAGCTGAAAGGCACCACAAAAGTTGTTCTACCTGCTTTCTGGGCTGAGATGGGGAAACGCTGAATTTTGGAGTCGGCTGGTGACAAAATGTTCCAAACACACCCCATGCACAACTCCACCGGGGAAGGTGCCAGACAGGAGTTCTCCTGGTAGTTTTTACACTACCTTGGTAGGCATCTGAAAGACACCACAAAAGTTGTTCTACCTGCTTTCTGGGCTGAGATGGGGAAACGCTGAATTTTGGACTCGGCTGGTGACAAAATGTTCCAAACACAGCCCATGCACAACTCCACCGGGGAAGGTGCCAGACAGGAGTTCTCCTGGTAGTTTTTACATTGCTCCGGTAGGCATCTGAAAGACACCACAAAAGTTGTTCTACCTGCTTTCTGGGCTGAGATGGGGAACCGCTGAATTTTGGAGTCGGCCGGTAAACAAAATGTTCCAAAGACACCCCATGCACAACTCCACCACGGAAGGTGCCAGACAGGAGTTCTCCTGATAGTTTTTACACTACCTTGGTGGGCATTTGAAAGGCACCACAAAAGTTGTTCTACCTGCTTTCTGGGCTGAGATGGGGAACCGCTGAATTTTGGACTCGGCCGGTGACAAAATGTTCCAAACACACCCCCTGCACAACTCCACCGGGGAAGGTGCCAGACAGGAGTTCTCTTGGTAGTTTTTACACTACCTTGGTAGGCAGCTGAAAGGTACCACAAAAGTTGTTCTACCTGCTTTCTGGGCTGAGATGGGGAACCGCTGAATTTTGGAGTCGGCTGGTGACAAAATGTTCCAAACACACCCCATGCACAACTCCACCGGGGAAGGTGCCAGACAGGAGTTCTCCTGGTAGTTTTTACACTACCTTGGTAGGCATCTGAAAGACACCACAAAAGTTGTTCTACCTGCTTTCTGGGCTGAGATGGGGAACCGCTGAATTTTGGACTCGGCTGGTGACAAAATGTTCCAAAGACACCCCATGCACAACTCCACCACGGAAGGTGCCAGACAGGAGTTCTCCTGGTAGTTTTTACATTGCTCCGGTAGGCATCTGAAAGACACCACAAAAGTTGTTCTACCTGCTTTCTGGGCTGAGATGGGGAACCGCTGAATTTTGGAGTCGCCTGGTGACAAAATGTTCCAAACACACCCCATGCACAACTCCACCGGGGAAGGTGCCAGACAGGAGTTCTCCTGGTAGTTTTTACACTACCTTGGTAGGCATCTGAAAGACACCACAAAAGTTGTTCTACCTGCTTTCTGGGCTGAGATGGGGAACCGCTGAATTTTGGACTCGGCTGGTGACAAAATGTTCCAAAGACACCCCATGCACAACTCCACCACGGAAGGTGCCAGACAGGAGTTCTCCTGATAGTTTTTACACTACCTTGGTGGGCATTTGAAAGGCACCACAAAAGTTGTTCTACCTGCTTTCTGGGCTGAGATGGGGAACCGCTGAATTTTGGAGTCGGCCGGTGACAAAATGTTCCAAACACACCCCCTGCACAACTCCACCGGGGAAGGTGCCAGACAGGAGTTCTCCTGGTAGTTTTTACATTGCTCCGGTAGGCATCTGAAAGACACCACAAAAGTTGTTCTACCTGCTTTCTGGGCTGAGATGGGGAACCGCTGAATTTTGGACTCGGCTGGTGACAAAATGTTCCAAACACACCCCATGCACAACTCCACCGGGGAAGGTGCCAGACAGGAGTTCTCCTGGTAGTTTTTACATTGCTCCGGTAGGCATCTGAAAGACACCACAAAAGTTGTTCTACCTGCTTTCTGGGCTGAGATGGGGAACCGCTGAATTTTGGAGTCGGCCGGTGACAAAATGTTCCAAACACACCCCATGCACAACTCCACCGGGGAAGGTGCCAGGAACGAATTCTGTTGGTAGTTTTTACACTACCTTGGTAGGCAGCTGAAAGGCACAAGAAAAGAAGTTGTACCTGCTTTGTGGGCTGAGATGGGGAACCGCTGAATTTTGGAGTCGGCTGGTGACAAAATGTTCCAAACACACCCCATGCACAACTCCACCGGGGAAGGTGCCAGACAGGAGATCTCTTGGTAGTTTTTACACTACCTTGGTAGGCAGCTGAAAGGCACCACAAAAGTTGTTCTACCTGCTTTCTGGGCTGAGATGGGGAAACGCTGAATTTTGGAGTCGGCTGGTGACAAAATGTTCCAAACACACCCCATGCACAACTCCACCGGGGAAGGTGCCAGACAGGAGTTCTCCTGGTAGTTTTTACATTGCTCCGGTAGGCAGCTGAAAGGCACCACAAAAGTTTTTCTACCTGCTTTCTGGGCTGAGATGGGGAACCGCTGAATTTTGGAGTCGGCCGGTGACAAAATGTTCCAAACACACCCCATGCACAACTCCACCGGGGAAGGTGCCAGACAGGAGTTCTCTTGGTAGTTTTTACACTACCTTGGTAGGCAGCTGAAAGGCACCACAAAAGTTGTTCTACCTGCTTTCTGGGCTGAGATGGGGAAACGCTGAATTTTGGACTCGGCTGGTGACAAAATGTTCCAAACACACCCCATGCACAACTCCACCGGGGAAGGTGCCAGACAGGAGTTCTCTTAGTAGTTTTTACACTACCTTGGTAGGCATCTGAAAGACAAGACAAAAGTTGTTCTACCTGCTTTCGGGGCTGAGATGGGGAATCGCTGAATTTTGGAGTCGGCCGGTGACAAAATGTTCCAAACACACCCCATGCACAACTCCACCGGGGAAGGTGCCAGACAGGAGTTCTCTTAGTAGTTTTTACACTACCTTGGTAGGCATCTGAAAGACAAGACAAAAGTTGTTCTACCTGCTTTCGGGGCTGAGATGGGGAATCGCTGAATTTTGGAGTCGGCTGGTGACAAAATGTTCCAAACACACCCCATGCACAACTCCACCGGGGAAGGTGCCAGACAGGAGTTCTCTTAGTAGTTTTTACACTACCTTGGTAGGCAGCTGAAAGGCACCACAAAAGTTGTTCTACCTGCTTTCGGGGCTGAGATGGGGAATCGCTGAATTTTGGAGTCGGCTGGTGACAAAATGTTCCAAACACACCCCCTGCACAACTCCACCACGGAAGGTGCCAGACAGGAGTTCTCCTGGTAGTTTTCGCATTGCTCCGGTAGGCATCTGAAAGACACCACAAAAGTTGTTCTACCTGCTTTCTGGGCTGAGATGGGGAACCGCTGAATTTTGGAGTCGGCCGGTGACAAAATGTTCCAAACACACCCCATGCACAACTCCACCGGGGAAGGTGCCAGGAACGAATTCTGTTGGTAGTTTTTACACTACCTTGGTAGGCAGCTGAAAGGCACAAGAAAAGAAGTTGTACCTGCTTTCTGGGCTGAGATGGGGAACAGCTGAATTTTGGAGTCGGCTGGTGACAAAATGTTCCAAACACACCCCATGCACAACTCCACCGGGGAAGGTGCCAGGCAGGAGTTCTCTTGGTAGTTTTTACACTACCTTGGTAGGCATCTGAAAGACACCACAAAAGTTGTTCTACCTGCTTTCTGGGCTGAGATGGGGAACCGCTGAATTTTGGAGTCGGCTGGTGACAAAATGTTCCAAACACACCCCATGCACAACTCCACCGGGGAAGGTGCCAGACAGGAGTTCTCCTGGTAATTTTTACATTGCTCCGGTAGGCAGCTGAAAGGCACCACAAAAGTTGTTCTACCTGCTTTCTGGGCTGAGATGGGGAACCGCTGAATTTTGGACTCGGCCGGTGACAAAATGTTCCAAACACACCCCATGCACAACTCCACCGGGGAAGGTGCCAGACAGGAGTTCTCCTGGTAGTTTTTACACTACCTTGGTAGGCATCTGAAAGACACGACAAAAGTTGTTCTACCTGCTTTCTGGGCTGAGATGGGGAATCATGGAATTTTGGAGTCGGCCGGTGACAAAATGTTCCAAACACACCCCCTGCACAACTCCACCGGGGAAGGTGCCAGACAGGAGTTCTCTTAGTAGTTTTTACACTACCTTGGTAGGCATCTGAAAGACACCACAAAAGATGTTCTACCGGCTTTCTGGGCTGAGATGGGGAACAGCTGAATTTTGGACTCGGCTGGTGACAAAATGTTCCAAAGACACCCCATGCACAACTCCACCGGGGAAGGTGCCAGACAGGAGTTCTCCTGGTAGTTTTTACATTGCTCCGGTAGGCATCTGAAAGACACCACAAAAGTTGTTCTACCTGCTTTCTGGGCTGAGATGGGGAACCGCTGAATTTTGGAGTCGGCTGGTGACAAAATGTTCCAAACACAGCCCATGCACAACTCCACCGGGGAAGGTGCCAGACAGGAGTTCTCCTGGTAGTTTTTACATTGCTCCGGTAGGCATCTGAAAGACACCACAAAAGTTGTTCTACCTGCTTTCTGGGCTGAGATGGGGAACCGCTGAATTTTGGAGTCGGCCGGTGACAAAATGTTCCAAACACACCCCATGCACAACTCCACCGGGGAAGGTGACAGACAGGAGTTCTCCTGGTAGTTTTTACACTACCTTGGTAGGCATCTGAAAGACACCACAAAAGTTGTTCTACCTGCTTTCTGGGCTGAGATGGGGAACCGCTGAATTTTGGAGTCGGCTGGTGACAAAATGTTCCAAACACACCCCATGCACAACTCCACCACGGAAGGTGCCAGACAGGAGTTCTCCTGGTAGTTTTTACACTACCTTGGTAGGCATCTGAAAGACACCACAAAAGTTGTTCTACCTGCTTTCTGGGCTGAGATGGGGAATCGCTGAATTTTGGACTCGGCTGGTGACAAAATGTTCCAAACACACCCCCTGCACAACTCCACCGGGGAAGGTGCCAGACAGGAGTTCTCCTGGTAGTTTTTACACTACCTTGGTAGGCAGCTGAAAGGCACCACAAAAGTTGTTCTTCCTGCTTTCTGGTCTGAGATGGGGAATAGCTGAATTTTGGAGTCGGCCGGTGACAAAATGTTCCAAACACACCCCATGCACAACTCCACCGGGGAAGGTGCCAGACAGGAGTTCTCTTGGTAGTTTTTACACTACCTTGGTAGGCATTTGAAAGGCACCACAAAAGTTGTTCTACCTGCTTTCTGGGCTGAGATGGGGAACCGCTGAATTTTGGACTCGGCCGGTGACAAAATGTTCCAAACACACCCCATGCACAACTCCACCGGGGAAGGTGCCAGACAGGAGTTCTCTTGGTAGTTTTTACACTACCTTGGTAGGCAGCTGAAAGGCACCACAAAAGTTGTTCTACCTGCTTTCTGGGCTGAGATGGGGAAACGCTGAATTTTGGAGTCGGCTGGTGACAAAATGTTCCAAACACACCCCATGCACAACTCCACCGGGGAAGGTGCCAGACAGGAGTTCTCCTGGTAGTTTTTACACTACCTTGGTAGGCATCTGAAAGACACCACAAAAGTTGTTCTACCTGCTTTCTGGGCTGAGATGGGGAACCGCTGAATTTTGGACTCGGCTGGTGACAAAATGTTCCAAACACACCCCATGCACAACTCCACCGGGGAAGGTGCCAGACAGGAGTTCTCCTGGTAGTTTTTACATTGCTCCGGTAGGCATCTGAAAGACACCACAAAAGTTGTTCTACCTGCTTTCTGGGCTGAGATGGGGAACAGCTGAATTTTGGAGTCGGCTGGTGACAAAATGTTCCAAAGACACCCCATGCACAACTCCACCACGGAAGGTGCCAGACAGGAGTTCTCCTGATAGTTTTTACACTACCTTGGTAGGCATTTGAAAGGCACCACAAAAGTTGTTCTACCTGCTTTCTGGGCTGAGATGGGGAACCGCTGAATTTTGGAGTCGGCTGGTGACAAAATGTTCCAAACACACCCCCTGCACAACTCCTCCGGGGAAGGTGCCAGAAACGAGTTCTGTTGGTAGTTTTTACACTACCCCGGTAGGCAAGAGAAAGGCACTACAAAAGTTGTTCTACCTGCTTTCTGGGCTGAGATGGGGAACCGCTGAATTTTGGAGTCGGCCGGTGACAAAATGTTCCAAACACACCCCATGCACAACTCCACCGGGGAAGGTGCCAGGAACGAATTCTGTTGGTAGTTTTTACACTACCTTGGTAGGCATCTGAAAGGCACCACAAAAGTTGTTCTACCTGCTTTCTGGGCTGAGATGGGGAACAGCTGAATTTTGGACTCGGCTGGTGACAAAATGTTCCAAACACACCCCATGCACAACTCCACCACGGAAGGTGCCAGACAGGAGTTCTCCTGATAGTTTTTACACTACCTTGGTGGGCATTTGAAAGGCACCACAAAAGTTGTTCTACCTGCTTTCTGGGCTGAGATGGGGAACCGCTGAATTTTGGAGTCGGCCGGTGACAAAATGTTCCAAACACACCCCCTGCACAACTCCTCCGGGGAAGGTGCCAGAAACGAGTTCTGTTGGTAGTTTTTACACTACCCCGGTAGGCAAGAGAAAGGCACTACAAAAGTTGTTCTACCTGCTTTCTGGGCTGAGATGGGGAACCGCTGAATTTTGGAGTCGGCCGGTGACAAAATGTTCCAAACACACCCCATGCACAACTCCACCGGGGAAGGTGCCAGGAACGAATTCTGTTGGTAGTTTTTACACTACATTGGTAGGCATCTGAAAGGCACCACAAAAGTTGTTCTACCTGCTTTCTGGGCTGAGATGGGGAACCGCTGAATTTTGGACTCGGCTGGTGACAAAATGTTCCAAACACACCCCATGCACAACTCCACCGGGGAAGGTGCCAGACAGGAGTTCTCTTGGTAGTTTTTACACTACCTTGGTAGGCAGCTGAAAGGCACCACAAAAGTTGTTCTACCTGCTTTCTGGGCTGAGATGGGGAAACGCTGAATTTTGGAGTCGGCTGGTGACAAAATGTTCCAAACACACCCCATGCACAACTCCACCGGGGAAGGTGCCAGACAGGAGTTCTCCTGGTACTTTTTACATTGCTCCGGTAGGCAGCTGAAAGGCACCACAAAAGTTTTTCTACCTGCTTTCTGGGCTGAGATGGGGAACCGCTGAATTTTGGACTCGGCCGGTGAAAAAATGTTCCAAACACACCCCATGCACAACTCCACCGGGGAAGGTGCCAGACAGGAGTTCTCTTGGTAGTTTTTACACTACCTTGGTAGGCAGCTGAAAGGCACCACAAAAGTTGTTCTACCTGCTTTCTGGGCTGAGATGGGGAAACGCTGAATTTTGGACTCGGCTGGTGACAAAATGTTCCAAACACACCCCATGCACAACTCCACCGGGGAAGGTGCCAGACAGGAGTTCTCCTGGTAGTTTTTACACTACCTTGGTAGGCATCTGAAAGACACGACAAAAGTTGTTCTACCTGCTTTCTGGGCTGAGATGGGGAATCGCTGAATTTTGGAGTCGGCCGGTGACAAAATGTTCCAAACACACCCCACGCACAACTCCACCGGGGAAGGTGTCAGACAGGAGTTCTCCTGGTAGTTTTTACACTACCTTGGTAGGCAGCTGAAAGGCACCACAAAAGTTGTTCTATCTGCTTTCTGGGCTGAGATGGGGAAACGCTGAATTTTGGAGTCGGCTGGTGACAAAATGTTCCAAACACACCCCCTGCACAACTCCACCGGGGAAGGTGCCAGACAGGAGTTCTCCTGGTAGTTTTTACACTACCTTGGTAGGCATTTGAAAGGCACCTCAAAAGTTGTTCTTCCTGCTTTCTGGTCTAAGATGGGGAACGGCTGAATTTTGGAGTCGGCCGGTGACAAAATGTTCCAAACACACCCCATGCACAACTCCACCGGGGAAGGTGCCAGACAGGAGTTCTCTTGGTAGTTTTTACACTACCTTGGTAGGCAGCTGAAAGGCACCACAAAAGTTGTTCTACCTGCTTTCTGGGCTGAGATGGGGAACAGCTGAATTTTGGACTCGGCCGGTGACAAAATGTTCCAAACACACCCCATGCACAACTCCACCGGGGAAGGTGCCAGACAGGAGTTCTCTTGGTAGTTTTTACACTACCTTGGTAGGCAGCTGAAAGGTACCACAAAAGTTGTTCTACCTGCTTTCTGGGCTGAGATGGGGAACCGCTGAATTTTGGAGTCGGCTGGTGACAAAATGTTCCAAACACACCCCATGCACAACTCCACCGGGGAAGGTGCCAGACAGGAGTTCTCCTGGTAGTTTTTACACTACCTTGGTAGGCATCTGAAAGACACCACAAAAGTTGTTCTACCTGCTTTCTGGGCTGAGATGGGGAACCGCTGAATTTTGGACTCGGCTGGTGACAAAATGTTCCAAACACAGCCCATGCACAACTCCACCGGGGAAGGTGCCAGACAGGAGTTCTCCTGGTAGTTTTTACATTGCTCCGGTAGGCATCTGAAAGACACCACAAAAGTTGTTCTACCTGCTTTCTGGGCTGAGATGGGGAACCGCTGAATTTTGGACTCGGCTGGTGACAAAATGTTCCAAAGACACCCCATGCACAACTCCACCACGGAAGGTGCCAGACAGGAGTTCTCCTGATAGTTTTTACACTACCTTGGTGGGCATTTGAAAGGCACCACAAAAGTTGTTCTACCTGCTTTCTGGGCTGAGATGGGGAACCGCTGAATTTTGGACTCGGCCGGTGACAAAATGTTCCAAACACACCCCCTGCACAACTCCACCGGGGAAGGTGCCAGACAGGAGTTCTCTTGGTAGTTTTTACACTACCTTGGTAGGCAGCTGAAAGGTACCACAAAAGTTGTTCTACCTGCTTTCTGGGCTGAGATGGGGAACCGCTGAATTTTGGAGTCGGCTGGTGACAAAATGTTCCAAACACACCCCATGCACAACTCCACCGGGGAAGGTGCCAGACAGGAGTTCTCCTGGTAGTTTTTACACTACCTTGGTAGGCATCTGAAAGACACCACAAAAGTTGTTCTACCTGCTTTCTGGGCTGAGATGGGGAACCGCTGAATTTTGGACTCGGCTGGTGACAAAATGTTCCAAACACAGCCCATGCACAACTCCACCGGGGAAGGTGCCAGACAGGAGTTCTCCTGGTAGTTTTTACATTGCTCCGGTAGGCATCTGAAAGACACCACAAAAGTTGTTCTACCTGCTTTCTGGGCTGAGATGGGGAACCGCTGAATTTTGGAGTCGGCTGGTGACAAAATGTTCCAAACACACCCCATGCACAACTCCACCGGGGAAGGTGCCAGACAGGAGTTCTCCTGGTAGTTTTTACACTACCTTGGTAGGCATCTGAAAGACACCACAAAAGTTGTTCTACCTGCTTTCTGGGCTGAGATGGGGAACCGCTGAATTTTGGACTCGGCTGGTGACAAAATGTTCCAAAGACACCCCATGCACAACTCCACCACGGAAGGTGCCAGACAGGAGTTCTCCTGATAGTTTTTACACTACCTTGGTGGGCATTTGAAAGGCACCACAAAAGTTGTTCTACCTGCTTTCTGGGCTGAGATGGGGAAACGCTGAATTTTGGACTCGGCCGGTGACAAAATGTTCCAAACACACCCCCTGCACAACTCCACCGGGGAAGGTGCCAGACAGGAGTTCTCCTGGTAGTTTTTACATTGCTCCGGTAGGCATCTGAAAGACACCACAAAAGTTGTTCTACCTGCTTTCTGGGCTGAGATGGGGAACCGCTGAATTTTGGACTCGGCTGGTGACAAAATGTTCCAAACACACCCCATGCACAACTCCACCGGGGAAGGTGCCAGACAGGAGTTCTCCTGGTAGTTTTTACATTGCTCCGGTAGGCATCAAAAGACACCACAAAAGTTGTTCTACCTGCTTTCTGGGCTGAGATGGGGAACCGCTGAATTTTGGAGTCGGCCGGTGACAAAATGTTCCAAACACACCCCATGCACAACTCCACCGGGGAAGGTGCCAGGAACGAATTCTGTTGGTAGTTTTTACACTACCTTGGTAGGCAGCTGAAAGGCACAAGAAAAGAAGTTGTACCTGCTTTGTGGGCTGAGATGGGGAACCGCTGAATTTTGGAGTCGGCTGGTGACAAAATGTTCCAAACACACCCCATGCACAACTCCACCGGGGAAGGTGCCAGACAGGAGATCTCTTGGTAGTTTTTACACTACCTTGGTAGGCAGCTGAAAGGCACCACAAAAGTTGTTCTACCTGCTTTCTGGGCTGAGATGGGGAAACGCTGAATTTTGGAGTCGGCTGGTGACAAAATGTTCCAAACACACCCCATGCACAACTCCACCGGGGAAGGTGCCAGACAGGAGTTCTCCTGGTAGTTTTTACATTGCTCCGGTAGGCAGCTGAAAGGCACCACAAAAGTTTTTCTACCTGCTTTCTGGGCTGAGATGGGGAACCGCTGAATTTTGGAGTCGGCCGGTGACAAAATGTTCCAAACACACCCCATGCACAACTCCACCGGGGAAGGTGCCAGACAGGAGTTCTCTTGGTAGTTTTTACACTACCTTGGTAGGCAGCTGAAAGGCACCACAAAAGTTGTTCTACCTGCTTTCTGGGCTGAGATGGGGAAACGCTGAATTTTGGACTCGGCTGGTGACAAAATGTTCCAAACACACCCCATGCACAACTCCACCGGGGAAGGTGCCAGACAGGAGTTCTCTTAGTAGTTTTTACACTACCTTGGTAGGCATCTGAAAGACAAGACAAAAGTTGTTCTACCTGCTTTCGGGGCTGAGATGGGGAATCGCTGAATTTTGGAGTCGGCCGGTGACAAAATGTTCCAAACACACCCCATGCACAACTCCACCGGGGAAGGTGCCAGACAGGAGTTCTCTTAGTAGTTTTTACACTACCTTGGTAGGCATCTGAAAGACAAGACAAAAGTTGTTCTACCTGCTTTCGGGGCTGAGATGGGGAATCGCTGAATTTTGGAGTCGGCTGGTGACAAAATGTTCCAAACACACCCCATGCACAACTCCACTGGGGAAGGTGCCAGACAGGAGTTCTCTTAGTAGTTTTTACACTACCTTGGTAGGCATCTGAAAGACACCACAAGAGATATTCTACCGGCTTTCTGGGCTGAGATGGGGAACAGCTGAATTTTGGACTCGGCTGGTGACAAAATGTTCCAAAGACACCCCATGCACAACTCCACCGGGGAAGGTGCCAGACAGGAGTTCTCCTGGTAGTTTTTACATTGCTCCGGTAGGCATCTGAAAGACACCACAAAAGTTGTTCTACCTGCTTTCTGGGCTGAGATGGGGAAACGCTGAATTTTGGACTCGGCCGGTGACAAAATGTTCCAAACACACCCCATGCACAACTCCACCGGGGAAGGTGCCAGGAACGAATTCTGTTGGTAGTTTTTACACTACCTTGGTAGGCATCTGAAAGGCACCACAAAAGTTGTTCTACCTGCTTTCTGGGCTGAGATGGGGAACAGCTGAATTTTGGACTCGGCTGGTGACAAAATGTTCCAAACACACCCCATGCACAACTCCACCGGGGAAGGTGCCAGACAGGAGTTCTCTTGGTAGTTTTTACACTACCTTGGTAGGCATCTGAAAGGCACCACAAAAGTTGTTCTACCTGCTTTCTGGGCTGAGATGGGGAAACGCTGAATTTTGGAGTCGGCTGGTGACAAAATGTTCCAAACACACCCCATGCACAACTCCACCGGGGAAGGTGCCAGACAGGAGTTCTCCTGGTAGTTTTTACACTACCTTGGTAGGCAGCTGAAAGGCACCACAAAAGTTGTTCTACCTGCTTTCTGGGCTGAGATGGGGAACCGCTGAATTTTGGACTCGGCCGGTGAAAAAATGTTCCAAACACACCCCATGCACAACTCCACCGGGGAAGGTGCCAGACAGGAGTTCTCTTGGTAGTTTTTACACTACCTTGGTAGGCAGCTGAAAGGCACCACAAAAGTTGTTCTACCTGCTTTCTGGGCTGAGATGGGGAACCGCTGAATTTTGGACTCGGCTGGTGACAAAATGTTCCAAACACACCCCATGCACAACTCCACCGGGGAAGGTGCCAGACAGGAGTTCTCCTGGTAGTTTTTACACTACCTTGGTAGGCATCTGAAAGACACGACAAAAGTTGTTCTACCTGCTTTCGGGGCTGAGATGGGGAATCGCTGAATTTTGGAGTCGGCCGGTGACAAAATGTTCCAAACACACCCCACGCACAACTCCACCGGGGAAGGTGTCAGACAGGAGTTCTCCTGGTAGTTTTTACACTACCTTGGTAGGCAGCTGAAAGGCACCACAAAAGTTGTTCTATCTGCTTTCTGGGCTGAGATGGGGAAACGCTGAATTTTGGAGTCGGCTGGTGACAAAATGTTCCAAACACACCCCATGCACAACTCCACCGGGGAAGGTGCCAGACAGGAGTTCTCCTGGTAGTTTTTACACTACCTTGGTAGGCATTTGAAAGGCACCACAAAAGTTGTTCTTCCTGCTTTCTGGTCTAAGATGGGGAACGGCTGAATTTTGGAGTCGGCCGGTGACAAAATGTTCCAAACACACCCCATGCACAACTCCACCGGGGAAGGTGCCAGACAGGAGTTCTCTTGGTAGTTTTTACACTACCTTGGTAGGCAGCTGAAAGGCACCACAAAAGTTGTTCTACCTGCTTTCTGGGCTGAGATGGGGAACAGCTGAATTTTGGACTCGGCCGGTGACAAAATGTTCCAAAGACACCCCATGCACAACTCCACCGGGGAAGGTGCCAGACAGGAGTTCTCTTGGTAGTTTTTACACTACCTTGGTAGGCAGCTGAAAGGTACCACAAAAGTTGTTCTACCTGCTTTCTGGGCTGAGATGGGGAACCGCTGAATTTTGGAGTCGGCTGGTGAAAAAATGTTCCAAACACACCCCATGCACAACTCCACCGGGGAAGGTGCCAGACAGGAGTTCTCCTGGTAGTTTTTACACTACCTTGGTAGGCATCTGAAAGACACCACAAAAGTTGTTCTACCTGCTTTCTGGGCTGAGATGGGGAACCGCTGAATTTTGGAGTCGGCCGGTGACAAAATGTTCCAAACACACCCCATGCACAACTCCACCGGGGAAGGTGCCAGACAGGAGTTCTCCTGGTAGTTTTTACACTACCTTGGTGGGCATCTGAAAGACACGACAAAAGTTGTTCTACCTGCTTTCTGGGCTGAGATGGGGAATCGCTGAATTTTGGACTCGGCTGGTGACAAAATGTTCCAAAGACACCCCATGCACAACTCCACCACGGAAGGTGCCAGACAGGAGTTCTCCTGATAGTTTTTACACTACCTTGGTGGGCATTTGAAAGGCACCACAAAAGTTGTTCTACCTGCTTTCTGGGCTGAGATGGGGAACCGCTGAATTTTGGAGTCGGCCGGTGACAAAATGTTCCAAACACACCCCCTGCACAACTCCTCCGGGGAAGGTGCCAGACAGGAGTTCTGTTGGTAGTTTTTACACTACCCCGGTAGGCAAGAGAAAGGCACTACAAAAGTTGTTCTACCTGCTTTCTGGGCTGAGATGGGGAACCGCTGAATTTTGGAGTCGGCCGGTGACAAAATGTTCCAAACACACCCCATGCACAACTCCACCGGGGAAGGTGCCAGGAACGAATTCTGTTGGTAGTTTTTACACTACCTTGGTAGGCAGCTGAAAGGCACCACAAAAGTTGTTCTACCTGCTTTCTGGGCTGAGATGGGGAACCGCTGAATTTTGGACTCGGCCGGTGACAAAATGTTCCAAAGACACCCCATGCACAACTCCACCGGGAAAGGTGCCAGACAGGAGTTCTCTTGGTAGTTTTTACACTACCTTGGTAGGCAGCTGAAAGGTACCACAAAAGTTGTTCTACCTGCTTTCTGGGCTGAGATGGGGAACCGCTGAATTTTGGACTCGGCTGGTGACAAAATGTTCCAAACACACCCCATGCACAACTCCACCGGGGAAGGTGCCAGACAGGAGTTCTCCTGGTAGTTTTTACACTACCTTGGTAGGCATCTGAAAGACACCACAAAAGTTGTTCTACCTGCTTTCTGGGCTGAGATGGGGAACCGCTGAATTTTGGAGTCGGCCGGTGACAAAATGTTCCAAACACACCCCATGCACAACTCCACCGGGGAAGGTGCCAGACAGGAGTTCTCCTGGTAGTTTTTACACTACCTTGGTGGGCATCTGAAAGACACGACAAAAGTTGTTCTACCTGCTTTCTGGGCTGAGATGGGGAATCGCTGAATTTTGGACTCGGCTGGTGACAAAATGTTCCAAAGACACCCCATGCACAACTCCACCACGGAAGGTGCCAGACAGGAGTTCTCCTGATAGTTTTTACACTACCTTGGTGGGCATTTGAAAGGCACCACAAAAGTTGTTCTACCTGCTTTCTGGGCTGAGATGGGGAACCGCTGAATTTTGGAGTCGGCCGGTGACAAAATGTTCCAAACACACCCCCTGCACAACTCCTCCGGGGAAGGTGCCAGAAACGAGTTCTGTTGGTAGTTTTTACACTACCCCGGTAGGCAAGAGAAAGGCACTACAAAAGTTGTTCTACCTGCTTTCTGGGCTGAGATGGGGAACCGCTGAATTTTGGAGTCGGCCGGTGACAAAATGTTCCAAACACACCCCATGCACAACTCCACCGGGGAAGGTGCCAGGAACGAATTCTGTTGGTAGTTTTTACACTACCTTGGTAGGAATCTGAAAGGCACCACAAAAGTTGTTCTACCTGCTTTCTGGGCTGAGATGGGGAACCGCTGAATTTTGGAGTCGGCTGGTGACAAAATGTTCCAAACACACCCCATGCACAACTCCACCGGGGAAGGTGCCAGACAGGAGTTCTCCTGGTAGTTTTTACACTACCTTGGTAGGCATCTGAAAGACACGACAAAAGTTGTTCTACCTGCTTTCTGGGCTGAGATGGGGAATCGCTGAATTTTGGAGTCGGCCGGTGACAAAATGTTCCAAACACACCCCACGCACAACTCCACCGGGGAAGGTGTCAGACAGGAGTTCTCCTGGTAGTTTTTACATTGCTCCGGTAGGCATCTGAAAGACACGACAAAAGTTGTTCTACCTGCTTTCTGGGCTGAGATGGGGAATCGCTGAATTTTGGAGTCGGCCGGTGACAAAATGTTCCAAACACACCCCATGCACAACTCCACCGGGGAAGGTGCCAGACAGGAGTTCTCCTGGTAGTTTTTACATTGCTCCGGTAGGCATCTGAAAGACACCACAAAAGTTGTTCTACCTGCTTTCTGGGCTGAGATGGGGAACCGCTGAATTTTGGAGTCGGCTGGTGACAAAATGTTCCAAAGACACCCCATGCACAACTCCACCACGGAAGGTGCCAGACAGGAGTTCTCCTGATAGTTTTTACACTACCTTGGTGGGCATTTGAAAGGCACCACAAAAGTTGTTCTACCTGCTTTCTGGGCTGAGATGGGGAACCGCTGAATTTTGGAGTCGGCCGGTGACAAAATGTTCCAAACACACCCCCTGCACAACTCCTCCGGGGAAGGTGCCAGAAACGAGTTCTGTTGGTAGTTTTTACACTACCCCGGTAGGCAAGAGAAAGGCACTACAAAAGTTGTTCTACCTGCTTTCTGGGCTGAGATGGGGAACCGCTGAATTTTGGAGTCGGCTGGTGACAAAATGTTCCAAACACACCCCCTGCACAACTCCACCGGGGAAGGTGCCAGACAGGAGTTCTCCTGGTAGTTTTTACATTGCTCCGGTAGGCATCTGAAAGACACCACAAAAGTTGTTCTACCTGCTTTCTGGGCTGAGATGGGGAACCGCTGAATTTTGGAGTCGGCCGGTGACAAAATGTTCCAAACACACCCCATGCACAACTCCACCGGGGAAGGTGCCAGGAACGAATTCTGTTGGTAGTTTTTACACTACCTTGGTAGGCAGCTGAAAGGCACAAGAAAAGAAGTTGTACCTGCTTTGTGGGCTGAGATGGGGAACCGCTGAATTTTGGAGTCGGCTGGTGACAAAATGTTCCAAACACACCCCATGCACAACTCCACCGGGGAAGGTGCCAGACAGGAGATCTCTTGGTAGTTTTTACACTACCTTGGTAGGCAGCTGAAAGGCACCACAAAAGTTGTTCTACCTGCTTTCTGGGCTGAGATGGGGAAACGCTGAATTTTGGAGTCGGCTGGTGACAAAATGTTCCAAACACACCCCATGCACAACTCCACCGGGGAAGGTGCCAGACAGGAGTTCTCCTGGTAGTTTTTACATTGCTCCGGTAGGCAGCTGAAAGGCACCACAAAAGTTTTTCTACCTGCTTTCTGGGCTGAGATGGGGAACCGCTGAATTTTGGAGTCGGCCGGTGACAAAATGTTCCAAACACACCCCATGCACAACTCCACCGGGGAAGGTGCCAGACAGGAGTTCTCTTGGTAGTTTTTACACTACCTTGGTAGGCAGCTGAAAGGCACCACAAAAGTTGTTTTACCTGCTTTCTGGGCTGAGATGGGGAAACGCTGAATTTTGGACTCGGCTGGTGACAAAATGTTCCAAACACACCCCATGCACAACTCCACCGGGGAAGGTGCCAGACAGGAGTTCTCTTAGTAGTTTTTACACTACCTTGGTAGGCATCTGAAAGACAAGACAAAAGTTGTTCTACCTGCTTTCGGGGCTGAGATGGGGAATCGCTGAATTTTGGAGTCGGCCGGTGACAAAATGTTCCAAACACACCCCATGCACAACTCCACCGGGGAAGGTGCCAGACAGGAGTTCTCTTAGTAGTTTTTACACTACCTTGGTAGGCAGCTGAAAGGCACCACAAAAGTTGTTCTACCTGCTTTCGGGGCTGAGATGGGGAATCGCTGAATTTTGGAGTCGGCTGGTGACAAAATGTTCCAAACACACCCCATGCACAACTCCACTGGGGAAGGTGCCAGACAGGAGTTCTCTTAGTAGTTTTTACACTACCTTGGTAGGCATCTGAAAGACACCACAAGAGATGTTCTACCGGCTTTCTGGGCTGAGATGGGGAACAGCTGAATTTTGGACTCGGCTGGTGACAAAATGTTCCAAAGACACCCCATGCACAACTCCACCGGGGAAGGTGCCAGACAGGAGTTCTCCTGGTAGTTTTTACATTGCTCCGGTAGGCATCTGAAAGACACCACAAAAGTTGTTCTACCTGCTTTCTGGGCTGAGATGGGGAAACGCTGAATTTTGGACTCGGCCGGTGACAAAATGTTCCAAACACACCCCATGCACAACTCCACCGGGGAAGGTGCCAGGAACGAATTCTGTTGGTAGTTTTTACACTACCTTGGTAGGCATCTGAAAGGCACCACAAAAGTTGTTCTACCTGCTTTCTGGGCTGAGATGGGGAACAGCTGAATTTTGGAGTCGGCTGGTGACAAAATGTTCCAAACACACCCCATGCACAACTCCACCGGGGAAGGTGCCAGACAGGAGTTCTCTTGGTAGTTTTTACACTACCTTGGTAGGCAGCTGAAAGGCACCACAAAAGTTGTTCTACCTGCTTTCTGGGCTGAGATGGGGAAACGCTGAATTTTGGAGTCGGCTGGTGACAAAATGTTCCAAACACACCCCATGCACAACTCCACCGGGGAAGGTGCCAGACAGGAGTTCTCCTGGTAGTTTTTACATTGCTCCGGTAGGCAGCTGAAAGGCACCACAAAAGTTTTTCTACCTGCTTTCTGGGCTGAGATGGGGAACCGCTGAATTTTGGACTCGGCCGGTGAAAAAATGTTCCAAACACACCCCATGCACAACTCCACCGGGGAAGGTGCCAGACAGGAGTTCTCTTGGTAGTTTTTACACTACCTTGGTAGGCAGCTGAAAGGCACCACAAAAGTTGTTCTACCTGCTTTCTGGGCTGAGATGGGGAACCGCTGAATTTTGGACTCGGCTGGTGACAAAATGTTCCAAACACACCCCATGCACAACTCCACCGGGGAAGGTGCCAGACAGGAGTTCTCCTGGTAGTTTTTACACTACCTTGGTAGGCATCTGAAAGACACGACAAAAGTTGTTCTACCTGCTTTCTGGGCTGAGATGGGGAACCGCTGAATTTTGGAGTCGGCTGGTGACAAAATGTTCCAAACACACCCCATGCACAACTCCACCGGGGAAGGTGCCAGACAGGAGTTCTCCTGGTAGTTTTTACACTACCTTGGTAGGCATCTGAAAGACACCACAAAAGTTGTTCTACCTGCTTTCTGGGCTGAGATGGGGAACCGCTGAATTTTGGAGTCGGCCGGTGACAAAATGTTCCAAACACACCCCATGCACAACTCCACCGGGGAAGGTGCCAGACAGGAGTTCTCCTGGTAGTTTTTACACTACCTTGGTGGGCATCTGAAAGACACGACAAAAGTTGTTCTACCTGCTTTCTGGGCTGAGATGGGGAATCGCTGAATTTTGGACTCGGCTGGTGACAAAATGTTCCAAAGACACCCCATGCACAACTCCACCACGGAAGGTGCCAGACAGGAGTTCTCCTGATAGTTTTTACACTACCTTGGTGGGCATTTGAAAGGCACCACAAAAGTTGTTCTACCTGCTTTCTGGGCTGAGATGGGGAAACGCTGAATTTTGGACTCGGCCGGTGACAAAATGTTCCAAACACACCCCCTGCACAACTCCTCCGGGGAAGGTGCCAGAAACGAGTTCTGTTGGTAGTTTTTACACTACCCCGGTAGGCAAGAGAAAGGCACTACAAAAGTTGTTCTACCTGCTTTCTGGGCTGAGATGGGGAACCGCTGAATTTTGGAGTCGGCCGGTGACAAAATGTTCCAAACACACCCCATGCACAACTCCACCGGGGAAGGTGCCAGACAGGAGTTCTCTTGGTAGTTTTTACACTACCTTGGTAGGCAGCTGAAAGGCACCACAAAAGTTGTTCTACCTGCTTTCTGGGCTGAGATGGGGAACAGCTGAATTTTGGACTCGGCCGGTGACAAAATGTTCCAAAGACACCCCATGCACAACTCCACCGGGGAAGGTGCCAGACAGGAGTTCTCTTGGTAGTTTTTACACTACCTTGGTAGGCAGCTGAAAGGTACCACAAAAGTTGTTCTACCTGCTTTCTGGGCTGAGATGGGGAACCGCTGAATTTTGGAGTCGGCTGGTGACAAAATGTTCCAAACACACCCCATGCACAACTCCACCGGGGAAGGTGCCAGACAGGAGTTCTCCTGGTAGTTTTTACACTACCTTGGTAGGCATCTGAAAGACACCACAAAAGTTGTTCTACCTGCTTTCTGGGCTGAGATGGGGAACCACTGAATTTTGGAGTCGGCCGGTGACAAAATGTTCCAAACACACCCCATGCACAACTCCACCGGGGAAGGTGCCAGACAGGAGTTCTCTTAATAGTTTTTACACTACCTTGGTGGGCATCTGAAAGACACGACAAAAGTTGTTCTACCTGCTTTCTGGGCTGAGATGGGGAATCGCTGAATTTTGGACTCGGCTGGTGACAAAATGTTCCAAAGACACCCCATGCACAACTCCACCACGGAAGGTGCCAGACAGGAGTTCTCCTGATAGTTTTTACACTACCTTGGTGGGCATTTGAAAGGCACCACAAAAGTTGTTCTACCTGCTTTCTGGGCTGAGATGGGGAACCGCTGAATTTTGGAGTCGGCCGGTGACAAAATGTTCCAAACACACCCCCTGCACAACTCCTCCGGGGAAGGTGCCAGAAACGAGTTCTGTTGGTAGTTTTTACACTACCCCGGTAGGCAAGAGAAAGGCACTACAAAAGTTGTTCTACCTGCTTTCTGGGCTGAGATGGGGAACCGCTGAATTTTGGAGTCGGCCGGTGACAAAATGTTCCAAACACACCCCATGCACAACTCCACCGGGGAAGGTGCCAGGAACGAATTCTGTTGGTAGTTTTTACACTACCTTGGTAGGAATCTGAAAGGCACCACAAAAGTTGTTCTACCTGCTTTCTGGGCTGAGATGGGGAACCGCTGAATTTTGGACTCGGCTGGTGAAAAAATGTTCCAAACACACCCCATGCACAACTCCACCGGGGAAGGTGCCAGACAGGAGTTCTCCTGGTAGTTTTTACACTACCTTGGTAGGCATCTGAAAGACACGACAAAAGTTGTTCTACCTGCTTTCTGGGCTGAGATGGGGAATCGCTGAATTTTGGACTCGGCCGGTGACAAAATGTTCCAAACACACCCCACGCACAACTCCACCGGGGAAGGTGTCAGACAGGAGTTCTCCTGGTAGTTTTTACATTGCTCCGGTAGGCATCTGAAAGACACCACAAAAGTTGTTCTACCTGCTTTCTGGGCTGAGATGGGGAATCGCTGAATTTTGGAGTCGGCCGGTGACAAAATGTTCCAAACACACCCCATGCACAACTCCACCGGGGAAGGTGCCAGACAGGAGTTCTCCTGGTAGTTTTTACATTGCTCCGGTAGGCATCTGAAAGACACCACAAAAGTTGTTCTACCTGCTTTCTGGGCTGAGATGGGGAACCGCTGAATTTTGGAGTCGGCTGGTGACAAAATGTTCCAAAGACACCCCATGCACAACTCCACCACGGAAGGTGCCAGACAGGAGTTCTCCTGATAGTTTTTACACTACCTTGGTGGGCATTTGAAAGGCACCACAAAAGTTGTTCTACCTGCTTTCTGGGCTGAGATGGGGAACCGCTGAATTTTGGAGTCGGCCGGTGACAAAATGTTCCAAACACACCCCCTGCACAACTCCTCCGGGGAAGGTGCCAGAAACGAGTTCTGTTGGTAGTTTTTACACTACCCCGGTAGGCAAGAGAAAGGCACTACAAAAGTTGTTCTACCTGCTTTCTGGGCTGAGATGGGGAACCGCTGAATTTTGGAGTCGGCCGGTGACAAAATGTTCCAAACACACCCCATGCACAACTCCACCGGGGAAGGTGCCAGGAACGAATTCTGTTGGTAGTTTTTACACTACCTTGGTAGGCATCTGAAAGGCACCACAAAAGTTGTTCTACCTGCTTTCTGGGCTGAGATGGGGAACAGCTGAATTTTGGAGTCGGCTGGTGACAAAATGTTCCAAACACACCCCATGCACAACTCCACCGGGGAAGGTGCCAGACAGGAGTTCTCTTGGTAGTTTTTACACTACCTTGGTAGGCAGCTGAAAGGCACCACAAAAGTTGTTCTACCTGCTTTCTGGGCTGAGATGGGGAAACGCTGAATTTTGGAGTCGGCTGGTGACAAAATGTTCCAAACACACCCCATGCACAACTCCACCGGGGAAGGTGCCAGACAGGAGTTCTCCTGGTAGTTTTTACATTGCTCCAGTAGGCAGCTGAAAGGCACCACAAAAGTTTTTCTACCTGCTTTCTGGGCTGAGATGGGGAACCGCTGAATTTTGGACTCGGCCGGTGACAAAATGTTCCAAACACACCCCATGCACAACTGCACCGGGGAAGGTGCCAGACAGGAGTTCTCTTAGTAGTTTTTACACTACCTTGGTAGGCATCTGAAAGACACCACAAAAGTTGTTCTACCTGCTTTCTGGGCTGAGATGGGGAACAGCTGAATTTTGGAGTCGGCCGGTGACAAAATGTTCCAAACACACCCCATGCACAACTCCACCGGGGAAGGTGCCAGACAGGAGTTCTCCTGGTAGTTTTTACCCTACCTTGGTAGGCATCTAAAAGACACCACAAAAGTTGTTTTACCTGCTTTCTGGGCTGAGATGGGGAACCGCTGAATTTTGGAGTCGGCTGGTGACAAAATGTTCCAAACACACCCCCTGCACAACTCCACCGGGGAAGGTGCCAGACAGGAGTTCTCCTGGTAGTTTTTACATTGCTCCGGTAGGCATCTGAAAGACACCACAAAAGTTGTTCTACCTGCTTTCTGGGCTGAGATGGGGAACCGCTGAATTTTGGAGTCGGCCGGTGACAAAATGTTCCAAACACACCCCATGCACAACTCCACCGGGGAAGGTGCCAGACAGGAGTTCTCCTGGTAGTTTTTACATTGCTCCGGTAGGCATCTGAAAGACACCACAAAAGTTGTTCTACCTGCTTTCTGGGCTGAGATGGGGAACCGCTGAATTTTGGAGTCGGCCGGTGACAAAATGTTCCAAACACACCCCATGCACAACTCCACCACGGAAGGTGCCAGGAACGAATTCTGTTGGTAGTTTTTACACTACCTTGGTAGGCAGCTGAAAGGCACAAGAAAAGAAGTTGTACCTGCTTTGTGGGCTGAGATGGGGAACCGCTGAATTTTGGAGTCGGCTGGTGACAAAATGTTCCAAACACACCCCATGCACAACTCCACCGGGGAAGGTGCCAGGCAGGAGTTCTCTTGGTAGTTTTTACACTACCTTGGTAGGCAGCTGAAAGGCAGCACAAAAGTTTTTCTACCTGCTTTCTGGGCTGAGATGGGGAAACGCTGAATTTTGGAGTCGGCTGGTGACAAAATGTTCCAAACACACCCCATGCACAACTCCACCGGGGAAGGTGCCAGACAGGAGTTCTCCTGGTAGTTTTTACATTGCTCCGGTAGGCAGCTGAAAGGCACCACAAAAGTTTTTCTACCTGCTTTCTGGGCTGAGATGGGGAACCGCTGAATTTTGGACTCGGCTGGTGAAAAAATGTTCCAAACACACCCCATGCACAACTCCACCGGGGAAGGTGCCAGACAGGAGTTCTCCTGGTAGTTTTTACACTACCTTGGTAGGCATCTGAAAGACACGACAAAAGTTGTTCTACCTGCTTTCTGGGCTGAGATGGGGAAACGCTGAATTTTGGACTCGGCTGGTGACAAAATGTTCCAAACACACCCCATGCACAACTCCACCGGGGAAGGTGCCAGACAGGAGTTCTCTTAGTAGTTTTTACACTACCTTGGTAGGCAGCTGAAAGGCACTACAAAAGTTGTTCTACCTGCTTTCGGGGCTGAGATGGGGAATCGCTGAATTTTGGAGTCGGCCGGTGACAAAATGTTCCAAACACACCCCACGCACAACTCCACCGGGGAAGGTGCCAGACAGGAGTTCTCTTAGTAGTTTTTACACTACCTTGGTAGGCATCTGAAAGACACCACAAAAGTTGTTTTACCTGCTTTCTGGGCTGAGATGGGGAACCGCTGAATTTTGGAGTCGGCTGGTGACAAAATGTTCCAAACACACCCCATGCACAACTCCACCACGGAAGGTGCCAGACAGGAGTTCTCCTGGTAGTTTTTACATTGCTCCGGTAGGCATTTGAAAGTCACCACAAAAGTTGTTCTACCTGCTTTCTGGGCTGAGATGGGGAACCGCTGAATTTTGGACTCGGCTGGTGACAAAATGTTCCAAACACACCCCATGCACAACTCCACCGGGGAAGGTGCCAGACAGGAGTTCTCCTGGTAGTTTTTACACTACCTTGGTAGGCATCTGAAAGACACCACAAAAGTTGTTCTACCTGCTTTCTGGGCTGAGATGGGGAATCGCTGAATTTTGGACTCGGCTGGTGACAAAATGTTCCAAAGACACCCCATGCACAACTCCACCGGGGAAGGTGCCAGACAGGAGTTCTCCTGGTAGTTTTTACACTACCTTGGTAGGCATCTGAAAGGCACCACAAAAGTTGTTCTACCTGCTTTCTGGTCTGAGATGGGGAACAGCTGAATTTTGGAGTCGGCCGGTGACAAAATGTTCCAAACACACCCCATGCACAACTCCACCGGGGAAGGTGCCAGACAGGAGTTCTCCTGGTAGTTTTTACCCTACCTTGGTAGGCATCTGAAAGACACCACAAAAGTTGTTTTACCTGCTTTGTGGGCTGAGATGGGGAACCGCTGAATTTTGGAGTCGGCTGGTGAAAAAATGTTCCAAACACACCCCATGCACAACTCCACCGGGGAAGGTGCCAGACAGGAGTTCTCCTGGTAGTTTTTACACTACCTTGGTAGGCATCTAAAAGACACCACAAAAGTTGTTCTACCTGCTTTCTGGGCTGAGATGGGGAATCGCTGAATTTTGGAGTCGGCCGGTGACAAAATGTTCCACAGACACCCCATGCACAACTCCACCGGCAAAGGTGCCAGGAACGAATTCTGTTGGTAGTTTTTACACTACCTTGTTAGGCAGCTGAAAGGCACAAGAAAAGTTGTTCTACCTGCTTTGTGGGCTGAGATGGGGAACCGCTGAATTTTGGAGTCGGCCGGTGACAAAATGTTCCAAACACACCCCATGCACAACTCCACCGGGGAAGGTGCCAGACAGGAGTTCTCCTGGTAGTTTTTACACTACCTTGGTAGGCAGCTGAAAGGCACCACAAAAGTTGTTCTACCTGCTTTCTGGGCTTAGATGGGGAAACGCTGAATTTTGGAGTCGGCTGGTGACAAAATGTTCCAAACACACCCCCTGCACAACTCCACCGGGGAAGGTGCCAGACAGGAGTTCTCCTGGTAGTTTTTACATTGCTCCGGTAGGCATCTGAAAGACACCACAAAAGTTGTTCTACCTGCTTTCTGGGCTGAGATGGGGAATCGCTGAATTTTGGAGTCGGCCGGTGACAAAATGTTCCAAACACACCCCATGCACAACTCCACCGGGGAAGGTGCCAGGAACGAATTCTGTTGGTAGTTTTTACACTACCTTGGTAGGCAGCTGAAAGGCACAAGAAAAGAAGTTGTACCTGCTTTGTGGGCTGAGATGGGGAACCGCTGAATTTTGGAGTCGGCTGGTGACAAAATGTTCCAAACACACCCCATGCACAACTCCACCGGGGAAGGTGCCAGACAGGAGTTCTCTTGGTAGTTTTTACACTACCTTGGTAGGCAGCTGAAAGGCACCACAAAAGTTGTTCTACCTGCTTTCTGGTCTGAGATGGGGAAACGCTGAATTTTGGAGTCGGCTGGTGACAAAATGTTCCAAACACACCCCATGCACAACTCCACCGGGGAAGGTGCCAGACAGGAGTTCTCCTGGTAATTTTTACATTGCTCCGGTAGGCAGCTGAAAGGCACCACAAAAGTTGTTCTACCTGCTTTCTGGGCTGAGATGGGGAACCGCTGAATTTTGGACTCGGCCGGTGACAAAATGTTCCAAACACACCCCATGCACAACTCCACCGGGGAAGGTGCCAGACAGGAGTTCTCCTGGTAGTTTTTACACTACCTTGGTAGGCATCTGAAAGACACGACAAAAGTTGTTCTACCTGCTTTCTGGGCTGAGATGGGGAATCATGGAATTTTGGAGTCGGCCGGTGACAAAATGTTCCAAACACACCCCCTGCACAACTCCACCGGGGAAGGTGCCAGACAGGAGTTCTCTTAGTAGTTTTTACACTACCTTGGTAGGCATCTGAAAGACAAGACAAAAGTTGTTCTACCTGCTTTCTGGGCTGAGATGGGGAACCGCTGAATTTTGGACTCGGCCGGTGACAAAATGTTCCAAACACACCCCATGCACAACTCCACCGGGGAAGGTGCCAGACAGGAGTTCTCTTAGTAGTTTTTACACTACCTTGGTAGGCATCTGAAAGACACCACAAAAGATGTTCTACCGGCTTTCTGGGCTGAGATGGGGAACAGCTGAATTTTGGACTCGGCTGGTGACAAAATGTTCCAAACACACCCCATGCACAACTCCACCGGGGAAGGTGCCAGACAGGAGTTCTCCTGGTAGTTTTTACATTGCTCCGGTAGGCATCTGAAAGACACCACAAAAGTTGTTCTACCTGCTTTCTGGGCTGAGATGGGGAACCGCTGAATTTTGGAGTCGGCTGGTGACAAAATGTTCCAAACACACCCCATGCACAACTCCACCGGGGAAGGTGCCAGACAGGAGTTCTCCTGGTAGTTTTTACATTGCTCCGGTAGGCATCTGAAAGACACCACAAAAGTTGTTCTACCTGCTTTCTGGGCTGAGATGGGGAACCGCTGAATTTTGGAGTCGGCCGGTGACAAAATGTTCCAAACACACCCCATGCACAACTCCACCGGGGAAGGTGACAGACAGGAGTTCTCCTGGTAGTTTTTACCCTACCTTGGTAGGCATCTGAAAGACACCACAAAAGTTGTTTTACCTGCTTTCTGGGCTGAGATGGGGAACCGCTGAATTTTGGAGTCGGCTGGTGACAAAATGTTCCAAACACACCCCATGCACAACTCCACCGGGGAAGGTGCCAGACAGGAGTTCTCCTGGTAGTTTTTACACTACCTTGGTAGGCATCTAAAAGACACCACAAAAGTTGTTCTACCTGCTTTCTGGGCTGAGATGGGGAATCGCTGAATTTTGGAGTCGGCCGGTGACAAAATGTTCCACAGACACCCCATGCACAACTCCACCGGGGAAGGTGCCAGGAACGAATTCTGTTGGTAGTTTTTACACTACCTTGTTAGGCAGCTGAAAGGCACAAGAAAAGTTGTTCTACCTGCTTTGTGGGCTGAGATGGGGAACCGCTGAATTTTGGAGTCGGCCGGTGACAAAATGTTCCAAACACACCCCATGCACAACTCCACCGGGGAAGGTGCCAGACAGGAGTTCTCCTGGTAGTTTTTACATTGCTCCGGTAGGCATCTGAAAGACACCACAAAAGTTGTTCTACCTGCTTTCTGGGCTGAGATGGGGAACCGCTGAATTTTGGAGTCGGCCGGTGACAAAATGTTCCAAACACACCCCATGCACAACTCCACCGGGGAAGGTGCCAGGAACGAATTCTGTTGGTAGTTTTTACACTACCTTGGTAGGCAGCTGAAAGGCACAAGAAAAGAAGTTGTACCTGCTTTGTGGGCTGAGATGGGGAACCGCTGAATTTTGGACTCGGCTGGTGACAAAATGTTCCAAACACACCCCATGCACAACTCCACCGGGGAAGGTGCCAGACAGGAGTTCTCCTGGTAGTTTTTACATTGCTCCGGTAGGCATCTGAAAGACACCACAAAAGTTGTTCTACCTGCTTTCTGGGCTGAGATGGGGAACCGCTGAATTTTGGAGTCGGCCGGTGACAAAATGTTCCAAACACACCCCATGCACAACTCCACCGGGGAAGGTGACAGACAGGAGTTCTCCTGGTAGTTTTTACACTACCTTGGTAGGCATCTGAAAGACACCACAAAAGTTGTTTTACCTGCTTTCTGGGCTGAGATGGGGAACCGCTGAATTTTGGAGTCGGCTGGTGACAAAATGTTCCAAACACACCCCATGCACAACTCCACCGGGGAAGGTGACAGACAGGAGTTCTCCTGGTAGTTTTTACATTGCTCCGGTAGGCATTTGAAAGTCACCACAAAAGTTGTTCTACCTGCTTTCTGGGCTGAGATGGGGAACCGCTGAATTTTGGACTCGGCTGGTGACAAAGTGTTCCAAACACACCCCATGCACAACTCCACCACGGAAGGTGCCAGACAGGAGTTCTCCTGGTAGTTTTTACACTACCTTGGTAGGCATCTGAAAGACACCACAAAAGTTGTTCTACCTGCTTTCTGGGCTGAGATGGGGAATCGCTGAATTTTGGACTCGGCTGGTGACAAAATGTTCCAAAGACACCCCATGCACAACTCCACCGGGGAAGGTGCCAGACAGGAGTTCTCTTGGTAGTTTTTACACTACCTTGGTAGGCATTTGAAAGGCACCACAAAAGTTGTTCTACCTGCTTTCTGGGCTGAGATGGGGAACAGCTGAATTTTGGACTCGGCCGGTGACAAAATGTTCCAAACACACCCCATGCACAACTCCACCGGGGAAGGTGCCAGACAGGAGTTCTCTTGGTAGTTTTTACACTACCTTGGTAGGCAGCTGAAAGGCACCACAAAAGTTGTTCTACCTGCTTTCTGGGCTGAGATGGGGAACCGCTGAATTTTGGAGTCGGCTGGTGACAAAATGTTCCAAACACACCCCATGCACAACTCCACCGGGGAAGGTGCCAGACAGGAGTTCTCCTGGTAGTTTTTACACTACCTTGGTAGGCATCTGAAAGACACCACAAAAGTTGTTCTACCTGCTTTCTGGGCTGAGATGGGGAACAGCTGAATTTTGGAGTCGGCCGGTGACAAAATGTTCCAAACACACCCCATGCACAACTCCACCGGGGAAGGTGCCAGACAGGAGTTCTCCTGGTAGTTTTTACCCTACCTTGGTAGGCATCTAAAAGACACCACAAAAGTTGTTTTACCTGCTTTCTGGGCTGAGATGGGGAAACGCTGAATTTTGGACTCGGCTGGTGACAAAATGTTCCAAACACACCCCCTGCACAACTCCACCGGGGAAGGTGCCAGACAGGAGTTCTCCTGGTAGTTTTTACATTGCTCCGGTAGGCATCTGAAAGACACCACAAAAGTTGTTCTACCTGCTTTCTGGGCTGAGATGGGGAACCGCTGAATTTTGGAGTCGGCCGGTGACAAAATGTTCCAAACACACCCCATGCACAACTCCACCGGGGAAGGTGCCAGACAGGAGTTCTCCTGGTAGTTTTTACATTGCTCCGGTAGGCATCTGAAAGACACCACAAAAGTTGTTCTACCTGCTTTCTGGGCTGAGATGGGGAACCGCTGAATTTTGGAGTCGGCCGGTGACAAAATGTTCCAAACACACCCCATGCACAACTCCACCACGGAAGGTGCCAGGAACGAATTCTGTTGGTAGTTTTTACACTACCTTGGTAGGCAGCTGAAAGGCACAAGAAAAGAAGTTGTACCTGCTTTGTGGGCTGAGATGGGGAACCGCTGAATTTTGGAGTCGGCTGGTGACAAAATGTTCCAAACACACCCCATGCACAACTCCACCGGGGAAGGTGCCAGGCAGGAGTTCTCTTGGTAGTTTTTACACTACCTTGGTAGGCAGCTGAAAGGCAGCACAAAAGTTTTTCTACCTGCTTTCTGGGCTGAGATGGGGAAACGCTGAATTTTGGAGTCGGCTGGTGACAAAATGTTCCAAACACACCCCATGCACAACTCCACCGGGGAAGGTGCCAGACAGGAGTTCTCCTGGTAGTTTTTACATTGCTCCGGTAGGCAGCTGAAAGGCACCACAAAAGTTTTTCTACCTGCTTTCTGGGCTGAGATGGGGAACCGCTGAATTTTGGACTCGGCTGGTGAAAAAATGTTCCAAACACACCCCATGCACAACTCCACCGGGGAAGGTGCCAGACAGGAGTTCTCCTGGTAGTTTTTACACTACCTTGGTAGGCATCTGAAAGACACGACAAAAGTTGTTCTACCTGCTTTCTGGGCTGAGATGGGGAAACGCTGAATTTTGGACTCGGCTGGTGACAAAATGTTCCAAACACACCCCATGCACAACTCCACCGGGGAAGGTGCCAGACAGGAGTTCTCTTAGTAGTTTTTACACTACCTTGGTAGGCAGCTGAAAGGCACTACAAAAGTTGTTCTACCTGCTTTCGGGGCTGAGATGGGGAATCGCTGAATTTTGGAGTCGGCCGGTGACAAAATGTTCCAAACACACCCCACGCACAACTCCACCGGGGAAGGTGCCAGACAGGAGTTCTCTTAGTAGTTTTTACACTACCTTGGTAGGCATCTGAAAGACACCACAAAAGTTGTTTTACCTGCTTTCTGGGCTGAGATGGGGAACCGCTGAATTTTGGAGTCGGCTGGTGACAAAATGTTCCAAACACACCCCATGCACAACTCCACCACGGAAGGTGCCAGACAGGAGTTCTCCTGGTAGTTTTTACATTGCTCCGGTAGGCATTTGAAAGTCACCACAAAAGTTGTTCTACCTGCTTTCTGGGCTGAGATGGGGAACCGCTGAATTTTGGACTCGGCTGGTGACAAAATGTTCCAAACACACCCCATGCACAACTCCACCACGGAAGGTGCCAGACAGGAGTTCTCCTGGTAGTTTTTACACTACCTTGGTAGGCATCTGAAAGACACCACAAAAGTTGTTCTACCTGCTTTCTGGGCTGAGATGGGGAATCGCTGAATTTTGGACTCGGCTGGTGACAAAATGTTCCAAAGACACCCCATGCACAACTCCACCGGGGAAGGTGCCAGACAGGAGTTCTCCTGGTAGTTTTTACACTACCTTGGTAGGCATCTGAAAGGCACCACAAAAGTTGTTCTACCTGCTTTCTGGGCTGAGATGGGGAACCGCTGAATTTTGGAGTCGGCCGGTGACAAAATGTTCCAAACACACCCCATGCACAACTCCACCGGGGAAGGTGCCAGACAGGAGTTCTCCTGGTAGTTTTTACCCTACCTTGGTAGGCATCTGAAAGACACCACAAAAGTTGTTTTACCTGCTTTGTGGGCTGAGATGGGGAACCGCTGAATTTTGGAGTCGGCTGGTGAAAAAATGTTCCAAACACACCCCATGCACAACTCCACCGGGGAAGGTGCCAGACAGGAGTTCTCCTGGTAGTTTTTACACTACCTTGGTAGGCATCTAAAAGACACCACAAAAGTTGTTCTACCTGCTTTCTGGGCTGAGATGGGGAATCGCTGAATTTTGGAGTCGGCCGGTGACAAAATGTTCCACAGACACCCCATGCACAACTCCACCGGGGAAGGTGCCAGGAACGAATTCTGTTGGTAGTTTTTACACTACCTTGTTAGGCAGCTGAAAGGCACAAGAAAAGTTGTTCTACCTGCTTTGTGGGCTGAGATGGGGAACCGCTGAATTTTGGAGTCGGCCGGTGACAAAATGTTCCAAACACACCCCATGCACAACTCCACCGGGGAAGGTGCCAGACAGGAGTTCTCCTGATAGTTTTTACACTACCTTGGTAGGCAGCTGAAAGGCACCACAAAAGTTGTTCTACCTGCTTTCTGGGCTTAGATGGGGAAACGCTGAATTTTGGAGTCGGCTGGTGACAAAATGTTCCAAACACACCCCCTGCACAACTCCACCGGGGAAGGTGCCAGACAGGAGTTCTCCTGGTAGTTTTTACATTGCTCCGGTAGGCATCTGAAAGACACCACAAAAGTTGTTCTACCTGCTTTCTGGGCTGAGATGGGGAACCGCTGAATTTTGGACTCGGCCGGTGACAAAATGTTCCAAACACACCCCATGCACAACTCCACCGGGGAAGGTGCCAGGAACGAATTCTGTTGGTAGTTTTTACACTACCTTGGTAGGCAGCTGAAAGGCACAAGAAAAGAAGTTGTACCTGCTTTGTGGGCTGAGATGGGGAACCGCTGAATTTTGGAGTCGGCTGGTGACAAAATGTTCCAAACACACCCCATGCACAACTCCACCGGGGAAGGTGCCAGACAGGAGTTCTCTTGGTAGTTTTTACACTACCTTGGTAGGCAGCTGAAAGGCACCACAAAAGTTGTTCTACCTGCTTTCTGGGCTGAGATGGGGAAACGCTGAATTTTGGAGTCGGCTGGTGACAAAATGTTCCAAACACACCCCATGCACAACTCCACCGGGGAAGGTGCCAGACAGGAGTTCTCCTGGTAATTTTTACATTGCTCCGGTAGGCAGCTGAAAGGCACCACAAAAGTTGTTCTACCTGCTTTCTGGGCTGAGATGGGGAACCGCTGAATTTTGGACTCGGCCGGTGACAAAATGTTCCAAACACACCCCATGCACAACTCCACCGGGGAAGGTGCCAGACAGGAGTTCTCCTGGTAGTTTTTACACTACCTTGGTAGGCATCTGAAAGACACGACAAAAGTTGTTCTACCTGCTTTCTGGGCTGAGATGGGGAATCATGGAATTTTGGAGTCGGCCGGTGACAAAATGTTCCAAACACACCCCCTGCACAACTCCACCGGGGAAGGTGCCAGACAGGAGTTCTCTTAGTAGTTTTTACACTACCTTGGTAGGCATCTGAAAGACAAGACAAAAGTTGTTCTACCTGCTTTCTGGGCTGAGATGGGGAATCGCTGAATTTTGGACTCGGCCGGTGACAAAATGTTCCAAACACACCCCATGCACAACTCCACCGGGGAAGGTGCCAGACAGGAGTTCTCTTAGTAGTTTTTACACTACCTTGGTAGGCATCTGAAAGACACCACAAAAGATGTTCTACCGGCTTTCTGGGCTGAGATGGGGAACAGCTGAATTTTGGACTCGGCTGGTGACAAAATGTTCCAAACACACCCCATGCACAACTCCACCGGGGAAGGTGCCAGACAGGAGTTCTCCTGGTAGTTTTTACATTGCTCCGGTAGGCATCTGAAAGACACCACAAAAGTTGTTCTACCTGCTTTCTGGGCTGAGATGGGGAACCGCTGAATTTTGGAGTCGGCTGGTGACAAAATGTTCCAAACACACCCCATGCACAACTCCACCGGGGAAGGTGCCAGACAGGAGTTCTCCTGGTAGTTTTTACATTGCTCCGGTAGGCATCTGAAAGACACCACAAAAGTTGTTCTACCTGCTTTCTGGGCTGAGATGGGGAACCGCTGAATTTTGGAGTCGGCCGGTGACAAAATGTTCCAAACACACCCCATGCACAACTCCACCGGGGAAGGTGACAGACAGGAGTTCTCCTGGTAGTTTTTACCCTACCTTGGTAGGCAGCTGAAAGGCACCACAAAAGTTGTTTTACCTGCTTTCTGGGCTGAGATGGGGAACCGCTGAATTTTGGAGTCGGCTGGTGACAAAATGTTCCAAACACACCCCATGCACAACTCCACCGGGGAAGGTGCCAGACAGGAGTTCTCCTGGTAGTTTTTACACTACCTTGGTAGGCATCTAAAAGACACCACAAAAGTTGTTCTACCTGCTTTCTGGGCTGAGATGGGGAATCGCTGAATTTTGGAGTCGGCCGGTGACAAAATGTTCCACAGACACCCCATGCACAACTCCACCGGGGAAGGTGCCAGGAACGAATTCTGTTGGTAGTTTTTACACTACCTTGTTAGGCAGCTGAAAGGCACAAGAAAAGTTGTTCTACCTGCTTTGTGGGCTGAGATGGGGAACCGCTGAATTTTGGAGTCGGCCGGTGACAAAATGTTCCAAACACACCCCATGCACAACTCCACCGGGGAAGGTGCCAGACAGGAGTTCTCCTGGTAGTTTTTACACTACCTTGGTAGGCAGCTGAAAGGCACCACAAAAGTTGTTCTACCTGCTTTCTGGGCTGAGATGGGGAACCGCTGAATTTTGGAGTCGGCTGGTGACAAAATGTTCCAAACACACCCCATGCACAACTCCACCGGGGAAGGTGACAGACAGGAGTTCTGTTGGTAGTTTTTACATTGCTCCGGTAGGCATCTGAAAGACACCACAAAAGTTGTTCTACCTGCTTTCTGGGCTGAGATGGGGAACCGCTGAATTTTGGAGTCGGCTGGTGACAAAATGTTCCAAACACACCCCATGCACAACTCCACCGGGGAAGGTGCCAGACAGGAGTTCTCCTGGTAGTTTTTACATTGCTCCGGTAGGCATCTGAAAGACACCACAAAAGTTGTTCTACCTGCTTTCTGGGCTGAGATGGGGAACCGCTGAATTTTGGAGTCGGCCGGTGACAAAATGTTCCAAACACACCCCATGCACAACTCCACCGGGGAAGGTGACAGACAGGAGTTCTCCTGGTAGTTTTTACACTACCTTGGTAGGCATCTGAAAGACACCACAAAAGTTGTTTTACCTGCTTTCTGGGCTGAGATGGGGAACCGCTGAATTTTGGAGTCGGCTGGTGACAAAATGTTCCAAACACACCCCATGCACAACTCCACCGGGGAAGGTGACAGACAGGAGTTCTCCTGGTAGTTTTTACATTGCTCCGGTAGGCATTTGAAAGTCACCACAAAAGTTGTTCTACCTGCTTTCTGGGCTGAGATGGGGAACCGCTGAATTTTGGACTCGGCTGGTGACAAAGTGTTCCAAACACACCCCATGCACAACTCCACCACGGAAGGTGCCAGACAGGAGTTCTCCTGGTAGTTTTTACACTACCTTGGTAGGCATCTGAAAGACACCACAAAAGTTGTTCTACCTGCTTTCTGGGCTGAGATGGGGAATCGCTGAATTTTGGAGTCGGCCGGTGACAAAATGTTCCAAAGACACCCCATGCACAACTCCACCGGGGAAGGTGCCAGACAGGAGTTCTCTTGGTAGTTTTTACACTACCTTGGTAGGCATTTGAAAGGCACCACAAAAGTTGTTCTACCTGCTTTCTGGGCTGAGATGGGGAACAGCTGAATTTTGGACTCGGCCGGTGACAAAATGTTCCAAACACACCCCATGCACAACTCCACCGGGGAAGGTGCCAGACAGGAGTTCTCTTGGTAGTTTTTACACTACCTTGGTAGGCAGCTGAAAGGCACCACAAAAGTTGTTCTACCTGCTTTCTGGGCTGAGATGGGGAACCGCTGAATTTTGGAGTCGGCTGGTGACAAAATGTTCCAAACACACCCCATGCACAACTCCACCGGGGAAGGTGCCAGACAGGAGTTCTCCTGGTAGTTTTTACACTACCTTGGTAGGCATCTGAAAGACACCACAAAAGTTGTTCTACCTGCTTTCTGGGCTGAGATGGGGAACCGCTGAATTTTGGAGTCGGCCGGTGACAAAATGTTCCAAACACACCCCCTGCACAACTCCACCACGGAAGGTGCCAGACAGGAGTTCTGTTGGTAGTTTTTACATTGCTCCGGTAGGCATCTGAAAGACACCACAAAAGTTGTTCTACCTGCTTTCTGGGCTGAGATGGGGAACCGCTGAATTTTGGAGTCGGCTGGTGACAAAATGTTCCAAACACACCCCATGCACAACTCCACCGGGGAAGGTGCCAGACAGGAGTTCTCCTGGTAGTTTTTACATTGCTCCGGTAGGCATCTGAAAGACACCACAAAAGTTGTTCTACCTGCTTTCTGGGCTGAGATGGGGAACCGCTGAATTTTGGAGTCGGCCGGTGACAAAATGTTCCAAACACACCCCATGCACAACTCCACCGGGGAAGGTGACAGACAGGAGTTCTCCTGGTAGTTTTTACACTACCTTGGTAGGCATCTGAAAGACACCACAAAAGTTGTTTTACCTGCTTTCTGGGCTGAGATGGGGAACCGCTGAATTTTGGAGTCGGCTGGTGACAAAATGTTCCAAACACACCCCATGCACAACTCCACCGGGGAAGGTGCCAGACAGGAGTTCTCCTGGTAGTTTTTACATTGCTCCGGTAGGCATTTGAAAGTCACCACAAAAGTTGTTCTACCTGCTTTCTGGGCTGAGATGGGGAACCGCTGAATTTTGGACTCGGCTGGTGACAAAATGTTCCAAACACACCCCATGCACAACTCCACCACGGAAGGTGCCAGACAGGAGTTCTCCTGGTAGTTTTTACACTACCTTGGTAGGCATCTGAAAGACACGACAAAAGTTGTTCTACCTGCTTTCTGGGCTGAGATGGGGAATCGCTGAATTTTGGACTCGGCTGGTGACAAAATGTTCCAAAGACACCCCATGCACAACTCCACCGGGGAAGGTGCCAGACAGGAGTTCTCTTGGTAGTTTTTACACTACCTTGGTAGGCATTTGAAAGGCACCACAAAAGTTGTTCTACCTGCTTTCTGGGCTGAGATGGGGAACAGCTGAATTTTGGACTCGGCCGGTGACAAAATGTTCCAAACACACCCCATGCACAACTCCACCGGGGAAGGTGCCAGACAGGAGTTCTCTTGGTAGTTTTTACACTACCTTGGTAGGCAGCTGAAAGGCACCACAAAAGTTGTTCTACCTGCTTTCTGGGCTGAGATGGGGAACCGCTGAATTTTGGAGTCGGCTGGTGACAAAATGTTCCAAACACACCCCATGCACAACTCCACCGGGGAAGGTGCCAGACAGGAGTTCTCCTGGTAGTTTTTACACTACCTTGGTAGGCATCTGAAAGACACCACAAAAGTTGTTCTACCTGCTTTCTGGGCTGAGATGGGGAACCGCTGAATTTTGGACTCGGCTGGTGACAAAATGTTCCAAACACACCCCATGCACAACTCCACCGGGGAAGGTGCCAGACAGGAGTTCTCCTGGTAGTTTTTACATTGCTCCGGTAGGCATCTGAAAGACACCACAAAAGTTGTTCTACCTGCTTTCTGGGCTGAGATGGGGAACCGCTGAATTTTGGACTCGGCTGGTGACAAAATGTTCCAAACACACCCCATGCACAACTCCACCACGGAAGGTGCCAGACAGGAGTTCTCCTGGTAGTTTTTACACTACCTTGGTAGGCATCTGAAAGACACGACAAAAGTTGTTCTACCTGCTTTCTGGGCTGAGAAGGGGGAATCGCTGAATTTTGGACTCGGCTGGTGACAAAATGTTCCAAACACACCCCCTGCACAACTCCACCGGGGAAGGTGCCAGACAGGAGTTCTCCTGGTAGTTTTTACACTACCTTGGTAGGCATTTGAAAGGCACCACAAAAGTTGTTCTTCCTGCTTTCTGGTCTGAGATGGGGAACAGCTGAATTTTGGAGTCGGCCGGTGACAAAATGTTCCAAACACACCCCATGCACAACTCCACCGGGGAAGGTGCCAGACAGGAGTTCTCTTGGTAGTTTTTACACTACCTTGGTAGGCATTTGAAAGGCACCACAAAAGTTTTTCTACCTGCTTTCTGGGCTGAGATGGGGAATCGCTGAATTTTGGAGTCGGCCGGTGACAAAATGTTCCAAACACACCCCATGCACAACTCCACCACGGAAGGTGCCAGACAGGAGTTCTCCTGATAGTTTTTACACTACCTTGGTAGGCAGCTGAAAGGCACCACAAAAGTTGTTCTACCTGCTTTCTGGGCTGAGATGGGGAACCGCTGAATTTTGGACTCGGCTGGTGACAAAATGTTCCAAACACACCCCATGCACAACTCCACCGGGGAAGGTGCCAGACAGGAGTTCTCCTGGTAGTTTTTACACTACCTTGGTAGGCATCTGAAAGACACCACAAAAGTTGTTCTACCTGCTTTCTGGGCTGAGATGGGGAACCGCTGAATTTTGGACTCGGCTGGTGACAAAATGTTCCAAACACACCCCATGCACAACTCCACCGGGGAAGGTGCCAGACAGGAATTCTCCTGGTAGTTTTTACATTGCTCCGGTAGGCATCAGAAAGACACCACAAAAGTTGTTCTACCTGCTTTCTGGGCTGAGATGGGGAACCGCTGAATTTTGGAGTCGGCTGGTGACAAAATGTTCCAAAGACACCCCATGCACAACTCCACCACGGAAGGTGCCAGACAGGAGTTCTCCTGATAGTTTTTACACTACCTTGGTGGGCATTTGAAAGGCACCACAAAAGTTGTTTTACCTGCTTTCTGGGCTGAGATGGGGAACCGCTGAATTTTGGAGTCGGCCGGTGACAAAATGTTCCAAACACACCCCCTGCACAACTCTTCCGGGGAAGGTGCCAGAAACGAGTTCTGTTGGTAGTTTTTACACTACCTTGGTAGGCAGCTGAAAGGCACCACAAAAGTTGTTCTACCTGCTTTCTGGGCTGAGATGGGGAACCGCTGAATTTTGGACTCGGCCGGTGACAAAATGTTCCAAACACACCCCATGCACAACTCCACCGGGGAAGGTGCCAGACAGGAGTTCTCTTGGTAGTTTTTACACTACCTTGGTAGGCAGCTGAAAGGCACCACAAAAGTTGTTCTACCTGCTTTCTGGGCTGAGATGGGGAACCGCTGAATTTTGGACTCGGCTGGTGACAAAATGTTCCAAACACACCCCATGCACAACTCCACCGGGGAAGGTGCCAGACAGGAGTTCTCCTGGTAGTTTTTACACTACCTTGGTAGGCATCTGAAAGACACCACAAAAGTTTTTCTACCTGCTTTCTGGGCTGAGATGGGGAACCGCTGAATTTTGGACTCGGCTGGTGACAAAATGTTCCAAACACACCCCATGCACAACTCCACCGGGGAAGGTGCCAGACAGGAATTCTCCTGGTAGTTTTTACATTGCTCCGGTAGGCATCTGAAAGACACCACAAAAGTTGTTCTACCTGCTTTCTGGGCTGAGATGGGGAACCGCTGAATTTTGGAGTCGGCTGGTGACAAAATGTTCCAAAGACACCCCATGCACAACTCCACCACGGAAGGTGCCAGACAGGAGTTCTCCTGATAGTTTTTACACTACCTTGGTGGGCATTTGAAAGGCACCACAAAAGTTGTTCTACCTGCTTTCTGGGCTGAGATGGGGAACCGCTGAATTTTGGAGTCGGCCGGTGACAAAATGTTCCAAACACACCCCCTGCACAACTCCTCCGGGGAAGGTGCCAGAAACGAGTTCTGTTGGTAGTTTTTACACTACCCCGGTAGGCAAGAGAAAGGCACTACAAAAGTTGATCTACCTGCTTTCTGGGCTGAGATGGGGAACCGCTGAATTTTGGAGTCGGCCGGTGACAAAATGTTCCAAAGACACCCCATGCACAACTCCACCGGGGAAGGTGCCAGGAACGAATTCTGTTGGTAGTTTTTACACTACCTTGGTAGGCATCTGAAAGGCACCACAAAAGTTGTTCTACCTGCTTTCTGGGCTGAGATGGGGAACAGCTGAATTTTGGAGTCGGCTGGTGACAAAATGTTCCAAAGACACCCCATGCACAACTCCACCGGGGAAGGTGCCAGACAGGAGTTCTCTTGGTAGTTTTTACACTACCTTGGTAGGCAGCTGAAAGGCACCACAAAAGTTGTTCTACCTGCTTTCTGGGCTGAGATGGGGAAACGCTGAATTTTGGAGTCGGCTGGTGACAAAATGTTCCAAACACACCCTATGCACAACTCCACCGGGGAAGGTGCCAGACAGGAGTTCTCCTGGTAGTTTTTACATTGCTCCGGTAGGCAGCTGAAAGGAACCACAAAAGTTTTTCTACCTGCTTTCTGGGCTGAGATGGGGAACCGCTGAATTTTGGACTCGGCCGGTGACAAAATGTTCCAAACACACCCCATGCACAACTCCACCGGGGAAGGTGCCAGACAGGAGTTCTCTTGGTAGTTTTTACACTACCTTGGTAGGCAGCTGAAAGGCACCACAAAAGTTGTTCTACCTGCTTTCTGGGCTGAGATGGGGAAACGCTGAATTTTGGACTCGGCTGGTGACAAAATGTTCCAAACACACCCCATGCACAACTCCACCGGGGAAGGTGCCAGACAGGAGTTCTCCTGGTAGTTTTTACACTACCTTGGTAGGCATCTGAAAGACACGACAAAAGTTGTTCTACCTGCTTTCTGGGCTGAGATGGGGAATCGCTGAATTTTGGAGTCGGCCGGTGACAAAATGTTCCAAACACACCCCACGCACAACTCCACCGGGGAAGGTGTCAGACAGGAGTTCTCCTGGTAGTTTTTACACTACCTTGGTAGGCAGCTGAAAGGCACCACAAAAGTTGTTCTATCTGCTTTCTGGGCTGAGATGGGGAAACGCTGAATTTTGGAGTCGGCTGGTGACAAAATGTTCCAAACACACCCCCTGCACAACTCCACCGGGGAAGGTGCCAGACAGGAGTTCTCCTGGTAGTTTTTACACTACCTTGGTAGGCATTTGAAAGGCACCACAAAAGTTGTTCTTCCTGCTTTCTGGTCTAAGATGGGAAACCGCTGAATTTTGGACTCGGCCGGTGACAAAATGTTCCAAACACACCCCATGCACAACTCCACCGGGGAAGGTGCCAGACAGGAGTTCTCTTGGTAGTTTTTACACTACCTTGGTAGGCAGCTGAAAGGCACCACAAAAGTTGTTCTACCTGCTTTCTGGGCTGAGATGGGGAACAGCTGAATTTTGGACTCGGCCGGTGACAAAATGTTCCAAACACACCCCATGCACAACTCCACCGGGGAAGGTGCCAGACAGGAGTTCTCTTGGTAGTTTTTACACTACCTTGGTAGGCAGCTGAAAGGTACCACAAAAGTTGTTCTACCTGCTTTCTGGGCTGAGATGGGGAACCGCTGAATTTTGGAGTCGGCTGGTGACAAAATGTTCCAAACACACCCCATGCACAACTCCACCGGGGAAGGTGCCAGACAGGAGTTCTCCTGATAGTTTTTACACTACCTTGGTAGGCATCTGAAAGACACCACAAAAGTTGTTCTACCTGCTTTCTGGGCTGAGATGGGGAACCGCTGAATTTTGGACTCGGCTGGTGACAAAATGTTCCAAACACAGCCCATGCACAACTCCACCGGGGAAGGTGCCAGACAGGAGTTCTCCTGGTAGTTTTTACATTGCTCCGGTAGGCATCTGAAAGACACCACAAAAGTTGTTCTACCTGCTTTCTGGGCTGAGATGGGGAACCGCTGAATTTTGGAGTCGGCCGGTGACAAAATGTTCCAAACACACCCCATGCACAACTCCACCGGGGAAGGTGCCAGGAACGAATTCTGTTGGTAGTTTTTACACTACCTTGGTAGGCAGCTGAAAGGCACAAGAAAAGAAGTTGTACCTGCTTTGTGGGCTGAGATGGGGAACCGCTGAATTTTGGAGTCGGCTGGTGACAAAATGTTCCAAACACACCCCATGCACAACTCCACCGGGGAAGGTGCCAGACAGGAGTTCTCCTGGTAGTTTTTACATTGCTCCGGTAGGCATCTGAAAGACACCACAAAAGTTGTTCTACCTGCTTTCTGGGCTGAGATGGGGAAACACTGAATTTTGGAGTCGGCTGGTGACAAAATGTTCCAAACACACCCCATGCACAACTCCACCGGGGAAGGTGCCAGACAGGAGTTCTCCTGGTAGTTTTTACATTGCTCCGGTAGGCAGCTGAAAGGCACCACAAAAGTTTTTCTACCTGCTTTCTGGGCTGAGATGGGGAACCGCTGAATTTTGGAGTCGGCCGGTGACAAAATGTTCCAAACACACCCCATGCACAACTCCACCGGGGAAGGTGCCAGACAGGAGTTCTCTTGGTAGTTTTTACACTACCTTGGTAGGCAGCTGAAAGGCACCACAAAAGTTGTTCTACCTGCTTTCTGGGCTGAGATGGGGAAACGCTGAATTTTGGACTCGGCTGGTGACAAAATGTTCCAAACACACCCCATGCACAACTCCACCGGGGAAGGTGCCAGACAGGAGTTCTCTTAGTAGTTTTTACACTACCTTGGTAGGCATCTGAAAGACAAGACAAAAGTTGTTCTACCTGCTTTCGGGGCTGAGATGGGGAATCGCTGAATTTTGGAGTCGGCCGGTGACAAAATGTTCCAAACACACCCCATGCACAACTCCACCGGGGAAGGTGCCAGACAGGAGTTCTCTTAGTAGTTTTTACACTACCTTGGTAGGCATCTGAAAGACAAGACAAAAGTTGTTCTACCTGCTTTCGGGGCTGAGATGGGGAATCGCTGAATTTTGGAGTCGGCTGGTGACAAAATGTTCCAAACACACCCCATGCACAACTCCACCGGGGAAGGTGCCAGACAGGAGTTCTCTTAGTAGTTTTTACACTACCTTGGTAGGCATCTGAAAGACACCACAAAAGTTGTTCTACCTGCTTTCTGGGCTGAGATGGGGAACAGCTGAATTTTGGACTCGGCTGGTGACAAAATGTTCCAAAGACACCCCATGCACAACTCCACCGGGGAAGGTGCCAGACAGGAGTTCTCCTGGTAGTTTTTACATTGCTCCGGTAGGCATCTGAAAGACACCACAAAAGTTGTTCTACCTGCTTTCTGGGCTGAGATGGGGAACCGCTGAATTTTGGACTCGGCTGGTGACAAAATGTTCCAAACACACCCCATGCACAACTCCACCGGGGAAGGTGACAGACAGGAGTTCTCCTGGTAGTTTTTACACTACCTTGGTAGGCATCTGAAAGACACCACAAAAGTTGTTTTACCTGCTTTCTGGGCTGAGATGGGGAACCGCTGAATTTTGGAGTCGGCTGGTGACAAAATGTTCCAAACACACCCCCTGCACAACTCCACCACGGAAGGTGCCAGACAGGAGTTCTCCTGGTAGTTTTTACATTGCTCCGGTAGGCATTTGAAAGTCACCACAAAAGTTGTTCTACCTGCTTTCTGGGCTGAGATGGGGAACCGCTGAATTTTGGACTCGGCTGGTGACAAAATGTTCCAAACACACCCCATGCACAACTCCACCACGGAAGGTGCCAGACAGGAGTTCTCCTGGTAGTTTTTACACTACCTTGGTAGGCATCTGAAAGACACGACAAAAGTTGTTCTACCTGCTTTCTGGGCTGAGAAGGGGGAATCGCTGAATTTTGGACTCGGCTGGTGACAAAATGTTCCAAACACACCCCCTGCACAACTCCACCGGGGAAGGTGCCAGACAGGAGTTCTCCTGGTAGTTTTTACACTACCTTGGTAGGCATTTGAAAGGCACCACAAAAGTTGTTCTTCCTGCTTTCTGGTCTGAGATGGGGAACAGCTGAATTTTGGAGTCGGCCGGTGACAAAATGTTCCAAACACACCCCATGCACAACTCCACCGGGGAAGGTGCCAGACAGGAGTTCTCTTGGTAGTTTTTACACTACCTTGGTAGGCATTTGAAAGGCACCACAAAAGTTTTTCTACCTGCTTTCTGGGCTGAGATGGGGAACCGCTGAATTTTGGACTCGGCCGGTGACAAAATGTTCCAAACACACCCCATGCACAACTCCACCGGGGAAGGTGCCAGACAGGAGTTCTCTTGGTAGTTTTTACACTACCTTGGTAGGCAGCTGAAAGGCACCACAAAAGTTGTTCTACCTGCTTTCTGGGCTGAGATGGGGAACCGCTGAATTTTGGACTCGGCTGGTGACAAAATGTTCCAAACACACCCCATGCACAACTCCACCGGGGAAGGTGCCAGACAGGAGTTCTCCTGGTAGTTTTTACACTACCTTGGTAGGCATCTGAAAGACACCACAAAAGTTGTTCTACCTGCTTTCTGGGCTGAGATGGGGAACCGCTGAATTTTGGACTCGGCTGGTGACAAAATGTTCCAAACACACCCCATGCACAACTCCACCGGGGAAGGTGCCAGACAGGAATTCTCCTGGTAGTTTTTACATTGCTCCGGTAGGCATCAGAAAGACACCACAAAAGTTGTTCTACCTGCTTTCTGGGCTGAGATGGGGAACCGCTGAATTTTGGAGTCGGCTGGTGACAAAATGTTCCAAAGACACCCCATGCACAACTCCACCACGGAAGGTGCCAGACAGGAGTTCTCCTGATAGTTTTTACACTACCTTGGTGGGCATTTGAAAGGCACCACAAAAGTTGTTTTACCTGCTTTCTGGGCTGAGATGGGGAACCGCTGAATTTTGGAGTCGGCCGGTGACAAAATGTTCCAAACACACCCCCTGCACAACTCTTCCGGGGAAGGTGCCAGAAACGAGTTCTGTTGGTAGTTTTTACACTACCTTGGTAGGCATCTGAAAGGCACCACAAAAGTTGTTCTACCTGCTTTCTGGGCTGAGATGGGGAACCGCTGAATTTTGGAGTCGGCTGGTGACAAAATGTTCCAAACACACCCCCTGCACAACTCCACCACGGAAGGTGCCAGACAGGAGTTCTCCTGGTAGTTTTTACATTGCTCCGGTAGGCATTTGAAAGTCACCACAAAAGTTGTTCTACCTGCTTTCTGGGCTGAGATGGGGAACCGCTGAATTTTGGACTCGGCTGGTGACAAAATGTTCCAAACACACCCCATGCACAACTCCACCACGGAAGGTGCCAGACAGGAGTTCTCCTGGTAGTTTTTACACTACCTTGGTAGGCATCTGAAAGACACGACAAAAGTTGTTCTACCTGCTTTCTGGGCTGAGAAGGGGGAATCGCTGAATTTTGGACTCGGCTGGTGACAAAATGTTCCAAACACACCCCCTGCACAACTCCACCGGGGAAGGTGCCAGACAGGAGTTCTCCTGGTAGTTTTTACACTACCTTGGTAGGCATTTGAAAGGCACCACAAAAGTTGTTCTTCCTGCTTTCTGGTCTGAGATGGGGAACAGCTGAATTTTGGAGTCGGCCGGTGACAAAATGTTCCAAACACACCCCATGCACAACTCCACCGGGGAAGGTGCCAGACAGGAGTTCTCTTGGTAGTTTTTACACTACCTTGGTAGGCATTTGAAAGGCACCACAAAAGTTTTTCTACCTGCTTTCTGGGCTGAGATGGGGAATCGCTGAATTTTGGAGTCGGCCGGTGACAAAATGTTCCAAACACACCCCATGCACAACTCCACCACGGAAGGTGCCAGACAGGAGTTCTCCTGATAGTTTTTACACTACCTTGGTAGGCAGCTGAAAGGCACCACAAAAGTTGTTCTACCTGCTTTCTGGGCTGAGATGGGGAACCGCTGAATTTTGGACTCGGCTGGTGACAAAATGTTCCAAACACACCCCATGCACAACTCCACCGGGGAAGGTGCCAGACAGGAGTTCTCCTGGTAGTTTTTACACTACCTTGGTAGGCATCTGAAAGACACCACAAAAGTTGTTCTACCTGCTTTCTGGGCTGAGATGGGGAACCGCTGAATTTTGGACTCGGCTGGTGACAAAATGTTCCAAACACACCCCATGCACAACTCCACCGGGGAAGGTGCCAGACAGGAATTCTCCTGGTAGTTTTTACATTGCTCCGGTAGGCATCAGAAAGACACCACAAAAGTTGTTCTACCTGCTTTCTGGGCTGAGATGGGGAACCGCTGAATTTTGGAGTCGGCTGGTGACAAAATGTTCCAAACACACCCCATGCACAACTCCACCGGGGAAGGTGCCAGACAGGAGTTCTCCTGATAGTTTTTACACTACCTTGGTGGGCATTTGAAAGGCACCACAAAAGTTGTTTTACCTGCTTTCTGGGCTGAGATGGGGAACCGCTGAATTTTGGAGTCGGCCGGTGACAAAATGTTCCAAACACACCCCCTGCACAACTCTTCCGGGGAAGGTGCCAGAAACGAGTTCTGTTGGTAGTTTTTACACTACCTTGGTAGGCAGCTGAAAGGCACCACAAAAGTTGTTCTACCTGCTTTCTGGGCTGAGATGGGGAACCGCTGAATTTTGGACTCGGCCGGTGACAAAATGTTCCAAACACACCCCATGCACAACTCCACCGGGGAAGGTGCCAGACAGGAGTTCTCTTGGTAGTTTTTACACTACCTTGGTAGGCAGCTGAAAGGCACCACAAAAGTTGTTCTACCTGCTTTCTGGGCTGAGATGGGGAACCGCTGAATTTTGGACTCGGCTGGTGACAAAATGTTCCAAACACACCCCATGCACAACTCCACCGGGGAAGGTGCCAGACAGGAGTTCTCCTGGTAGTTTTTACACTACCTTGGTAGGCATCTGAAAGACACCACAAAAGTTGTTCTACCTGCTTTCTGGGCTGAGATGGGGAACCGCTGAATTTTGGACTCGGCTGGTGACAAAATGTTCCAAACACACCCCATGCACAACTCCACCGGGGAAGGTGCCAGACAGGAATTCTCCTGGTAGTTTTTACATTGCTCCGGTAGGCATCTGAAAGACACCACAAAAGTTGTTCTACCTGCTTTCTGGGCTGAGATGGGGAACCGCTGAATTTTGGAGTCGGCTGGTGACAAAATGTTCCAAAGACACCCCATGCACAACTCCACCACGGAAGGTGCCAGACAGGAGTTCTCCTGATAGTTTTTACACTACCTTGGTGGGCATTTGAAAGGCACCACAAAAGTTGTTCTACCTGCTTTCTGGGCTGAGATGGGGAACCGCTGAATTTTGGAGTCGGCCGGTGACAAAATGTTCCAAACACACCCCCTGCACAACTCCTCCGGGGAAGGTGCCAGAAACGAGTTCTGTTGGTAGTTTTTACACTACCCCGGTAGGCAAGAGAAAGGCACTACAAAAGTTGATCTACCTGCTTTCTGGGCTGAGATGGGGAACCGCTGAATTTTGGAGTCGGCCGGTGACAAAATGTTCCAAAGACACCCCATGCACAACTCCACCGGGGAAGGTGCCAGGAACGAATTCTGTTGGTAGTTTTTACACTACCTTGGTAGGCATCTGAAAGGCACCACAAAAGTTGTTCTACCTGCTTTCTGGGCTGAGATGGGGAACAGCTGAATTTTGGAGTCGGCTGGTGACAAAATGTTCCAAAGACACCCCATGCACAACTCCACCGGGGAAGGTGCCAGACAGGAGTTCTCTTGGTAGTTTTTACACTACCTTGGTAGGCAGCTGAAAGGCACCACAAAAGTTGTTCTACCTGCTTTCTGGGCTGAGATGGGGAAACGCTGAATTTTGGAGTCGGCTGGTGACAAAATGTTCCAAACACACCCTATGCACAACTCCACCGGGGAAGGTGCCAGACAGGAGTTCTCCTGGTAGTTTTTACATTGCTCCGGTAGGCAGCTGAAAGGAACCACAAAAGTTTTTCTACCTGCTTTCTGGGCTGAGATGGGGAACCGCTGAATTTTGGACTCGGCCGGTGACAAAATGTTCCAAACACACCCCATGCACAACTCCACCGGGGAAGGTGCCAGACAGGAGTTCTCTTGGTAGTTTTTACACTACCTTGGTAGGCAGCTGAAAGGCACCACAAAAGTTGTTCTACCTGCTTTCTGGGCTGAGATGGGGAAACGCTGAATTTTGGACTCGGCTGGTGACAAAATGTTCCAAACACACCCCATGCACAACTCCACCGGGGAAGGTGCCAGACAGGAGTTCTCCTGGTAGTTTTTACACTACCTTGGTAGGCATCTGAAAGACACGACAAAAGTTGTTCTACCTGCTTTCTGGGCTGAGATGGGGAATCGCTGAATTTTGGAGTCGGCCGGTGACAAAATGTTCCAAACACACCCCACGCACAACTCCACCGGGGAAGGTGTCAGACAGGAGTTCTCCTGGTAGTTTTTACACTACCTTGGTAGGCAGCTGAAAGGCACCACAAAAGTTGTTCTATCTGCTTTCTGGGCTGAGATGGGGAAACGCTGAATTTTGGAGTCGGCTGGTGACAAAATGTTCCAAACACACCCCCTGCACAACTCCACCGGGGAAGGTGCCAGACAGGAGTTCTCCTGGTAGTTTTTACACTACCTTGGTAGGCATTTGAAAGGCACCACAAAAGTTGTTCTTCCTGCTTTCTGGTCTAAGATGGGAAACCGCTGAATTTTGGACTCGGCCGGTGACAAAATGTTCCAAACACACCCCATGCACAACTCCACCGGGGAAGGTGCCAGACAGGAGTTCTCTTGGTAGTTTTTACACTACCTTGGTAGGCAGCTGAAAGGCACCACAAAAGTTGTTCTACCTGCTTTCTGGGCTGAGATGGGGAACAGCTGAATTTTGGACTCGGCCGGTGACAAAATGTTCCAAACACACCCCATGCACAACTCCACCGGGGAAGGTGCCAGACAGGAGTTCTCTTGGTAGTTTTTACACTACCTTGGTAGGCAGCTGAAAGGTACCACAAAAGTTGTTCTACCTGCTTTCTGGGCTGAGATGGGGAACCGCTGAATTTTGGAGTCGGCTGGTGACAAAATGTTCCAAACACACCCCATGCACAACTCCACCGGGGAAGGTGCCAGACAGGAGTTCTCCTGATAGTTTTTACACTACCTTGGTAGGCATCTGAAAGACACCACAAAAGTTGTTCTACCTGCTTTCTGGGCTGAGATGGGGAACCGCTGAATTTTGGACTCGGCTGGTGACAAAATGTTCCAAACACAGCCCATGCACAACTCCACCGGGGAAGGTGCCAGACAGGAGTTCTCCTGGTAGTTTTTACATTGCTCCGGTAGGCATCTGAAAGACACCACAAAAGTTGTTCTACCTGCTTTCTGGGCTGAGATGGGGAACCGCTGAATTTTGGAGTCGGCCGGTGACAAAATGTTCCAAACACACCCCATGCACAACTCCACCGGGGAAGGTGCCAGGAACGAATTCTGTTGGTAGTTTTTACACTACCTTGGTAGGCAGCTGAAAGGCACAAGAAAAGAAGTTGTACCTGCTTTGTGGGCTGAGATGGGGAACCGCTGAATTTTGGAGTCGGCTGGTGACAAAATGTTCCAAACACACCCCATGCACAACTCCACCGGGGAAGGTGCCAGACAGGAGTTCTCTTGGTAGTTTTTACACTACCTTGGTAGGCAGCTGAAAGGCACCACAAAAGTTGTTCTACCTGCTTTCTGGGCTGAGATGGGGAAACACTGAATTTTGGAGTCGGCTGGTGACAAAATGTTCCAAACACACCCCATGCACAACTCCACCGGGGAAGGTGCCAGACAGGAGTTCTCCTGGTAGTTTTTACATTGCTCCGGTAGGCAGCTGAAAGGCACCACAAAAGTTTTTCTACCTGCTTTCTGGGCTGAGATGGGGAACCGCTGAATTTTGGAGTCGGCCGGTGACAAAATGTTCCAAACACACCCCATGCACAACTCCACCGGGGAAGGTGCCAGACAGGAGTTCTCTTGGTAGTTTTTACACTACCTTGGTAGGCAGCTGAAAGGCACCACAAAAGTTGTTCTACCTGCTTTCTGGGCTGAGATGGGGAAACGCTGAATTTTGGACTCGGCTGGTGACAAAATGTTCCAAACACACCCCATGCACAACTCCACCGGGGAAGGTGCCAGACAGGAGTTCTCTTAGTAGTTTTTACACTACCTTGGTAGGCATCTGAAAGACAAGACAAAAGTTGTTCTACCTGCTTTCGGGGCTGAGATGGGGAATCGCTGAATTTTGGAGTCGGCCGGTGACAAAATGTTCCAAACACACCCCATGCACAACTCCACCGGGGAAGGTGCCAGACAGGAGTTCTCTTAGTAGTTTTTACACTACCTTGGTAGGCATCTGAAAGACAAGACAAAAGTTGTTCTACCTGCTTTCGGGGCTGAGATGGGGAATCGCTGAATTTTGGAGTCGGCTGGTGACAAAATGTTCCAAACACACCCCATGCACAACTCCACCGGGGAAGGTGCCAGACAGGAGTTCTCTTAGTAGTTTTTACACTACCTTGGTAGGCATCTGAAAGACACCACAAAAGTTGTTCTACCTGCTTTCTGGGCTGAGATGGGGAACAGCTGAATTTTGGACTCGGCTGGTGACAAAATGTTCCAAAGACACCCCATGCACAACTCCACCGGGGAAGGTGCCAGACAGGAGTTCTCCTGGTAGTTTTTACATTGCTCCGGTAGGCATCTGAAAGACACCACAAAAGTTGTTCTACCTGCTTTCTGGGCTGAGATGGGGAAACGCTGAATTTTGGAGTCGGCTGGTGACAAAATGTTCCAAACACACCCCATGCACAACTCCACCGGGGAAGGTGCCAGACAGGAGTTCTCCTGGTAGTTTTTACATTGCTCCGGTAGGCATCTGAAAGACACCACAAAAGTTGTTCTACCTGCTTTCTGGGCTGAGATGGGGAACCGCTGAATTTTGGAGTCGGCCGGTGACAAAATGTTCCAAACACACCCCATGCACAACTCCACCACGGAAGGTGCCAGGAACGAATTCTGTTGGTAGTTTTTACACTACCTTGGTAGGCATCTGAAAGGCACCACAAAAGTTGTTTTACCTGCTTTCTGGGCTGAGATGGGGAACCGCTGAATTTTGGAGTCGGCTGGTGACAAAATGTTCCAAACACACCCCCTGCACAACTCCACCGGGGAAGGTGCCAGACAGGAGTTCTCCTGGTAGTTTTTACATTGCTCCGGTAGGCATTTGAAAGTCACCACAAAAGTTGTTCTACCTGCTTTCTGGGCTGAGATGGGGAACCGCTGAATTTTGGACTCGGCTGGTGACAAAATGTTCCAAACACACCCCATGCACAACTCCACCACGGAAGGTGCCAGACAGGAGTTCTCCTGGTAGTTTTTACACTACCTTGGTAGGCATCTGAAAGACACGACAAAAGTTGTTCTACCTGCTTTCTGGGCTGAGATGGGGAATCGCTGAATTTTGGACTCGGCTGGTGACAAAATGTTCCAAACACACCCCCTGCACAACTCCACCGGGGAAGGTGCCAGACAGGAGTTCTCCTGGTAGTTTTTACACTACCTTGGTAGGCAGCTGAAAGGCACCACAAAAGTTGTTCTACCTGCTTTCTGGGCTGAGATGGGGAACCGCTGAATTTTGGAGTCGGCTGGTGACAAAATGTTCCAAACACACCCCATGCACAACTCCACCGGGGAAGGTGCCAGACAGGAGTTCTCCTGGTAGTTTTTACATTGCTCCGGTAGGCATCTGAAAGACACCACAAAAGTTGTTCTACCTGCTTTCTGGGCTGAGATGGGGAACCGCTGAATTTTGGAGTCGGCTGGTGACAAAATGTTCCAAACACACCCCATGCACAACTCCACCGGGGAAGGTGCCAGACAGGAGTTCTCCTGGTAGTTTTTACATTGCTCCGGTAGGCATCTGAAAGACACCACAAAAGTTGTTCTACCTGCTTTCTGGGCTGAGATGGGGAACCGCTGAATTTTGGAGTCGGCTGGTGACAAAATGTTCCAAACACACCCCATGCACAACTCCACCGGGGAAGGTGCCAGACAGGAGTTCTCCTGGTAGTTTTTACATTGCTCCGGTAGGCATCTGAAAGACACCACAAAAGTTGTTCTACCTGCTTTCTGGGCTGAGATGGGGAACCGCTGAATTTTGGAGTCGGCCGGTGACAAAATGTTCCAAACACACCCCCTGCACAACTCCTCCGGGGAAGGTGCCAGACAGGAGTTCTGTTGGTAGTTTTTACACTACCCCGGTAGGCAAGAGAAAGGTACTACAAAAGTTGTTCTACCTGCTTTCTGGGCTGAGATGGGGAACCGCTGAATTTTGGAGTCGGCCGGTGACAAAATGTTCCAAACACACCCCATGCACAACTCCACCGGGGAAGGTGCCAGGAACGAATTCTGTTGGTAGTTTTTACACTACCTTGGTAGGCATCTGAAAGGCACCACAAAAGTTGTTCTACCTGCTTTCTGGGCTGAGATGGGGAACAGCTGAATTTTGGAGTCGGCTGGTGACAAAATGTTCCAAACACACCCCATGCACAACTCCACCGGGGAAGGTGCCAGACAGGAGTTCTCTTGGTAGTTTTTACACTACCTTGGTAGGCAGCTGAAAGGCACCACAAAAGTTGTTCTACCTGCTTTCTGGGCTGAGATGGGGAAACGCTGAATTTTGGAGTCGGCTGGTGACAAAATGTTCCAAACACACCCCATGCACAACTCCACCAGGGAAGGTGCCAGACAGGAGTTCTCCTGGTAGTTTTTACATTGCTCCGGTAGGCAGCTGAAAGGCACCACAAAAGTTTTTCTACCTGCTTTCTGGGCTGAGATGGGGAACAGCTGAATTTTGGACTCGGCCGGTGAAAAAATGTTCCAAACACACCCCATGCACAACTCCACCGGGGAAGGTGCCAGACAGGAGTTCTCTTGGTAGTTTTTACACTACCTTGGTAGGCATCTGAAAGACAAGACAAAAGTTGTTCTACCTGCTTTCGGGGCTGAGATGGGGAATCGCTGAATTTTGGAGTCGGCTGGTGACAAAATGTTCCAAACACACCCCCTGCACAACTCCACCGGGGAAGGTGCCAGACAGGAGTTCTCTTAGTAGTTTTTACACTACCTTGGTAGGCATCTGAAAGGCACCACAAAAGTTGTTCTACCTGCTTTCTGGGCTGAGATGGGGAATCGCTGAATTTTGGACTCGGCCGGTGACAAAATGTTCCAAACACACCCCATGCACAACTCCACCGGGGAAGGTGCCAGACAGGAGTTCTCTTAGTAGTTTTTACACTACCTTGGTAGGCATCTGAAAGACACCACAAAAGATGTTTTACCGGCTTTCTGGGCTGAGATGGGGAACAGCTGAATTTTGGACTCGGCTGGTGACAAAATGTTCCAAACAAACCCCATGCACAACTCCACCGGGGAAGGTGCCAGACAGGAGTTCTCCTGGTAGTTTTTACACTACCTTGGTAGGCATCTGAAAGACACCACAAAAGTTGTTCTACCTGCTTTCTGGGCTGAGATGGGGAACCGCTGAATTTTGGAGTCGGCTGGTGACAAAATGTTCCAAACACACCCCATGCACAACTCCACCGGGGAAGGTGCCAGACAGGAGTTCTCCTGGTAGTTTTTACCCTACCTTGGTAGGCATCTGAAAGACACCACAAAAGTTGTTTTACCTGCTTTCTGGGCTGAGATGGGGAACCGCTGAATTTTGGAGTCGGCTGGTGACAAAATGTTCCAAACACACCCCATGCACAACTCCACCGGGGAAGGTGCCAGACAGGAGTTCTCCTGGTAGTTTTTACACTACCTTGGTAGGCATCTAAAAGACACCACAAAAGTTGTTCTACCTGCTTTCTGGGCTGAGATGGGGAATCGCTGAATTTTGGAGTCGGCCGGTGACAAAATGTTCCACAGACACCCCATGCACAACTCCACCGGGGAAGGTGCCAGGAACGAATTCTGTTGGTAGTTTTTACACTACCTTGTTAGGCATCTGAAAGACACCACAAAAGTTGTTCTACCTGCTTTCTGGGCTGAGATGGGGAACCGCTGAATTTTGGAGTCGGCCGGTGACAAAATGTTCCAAACACACCCCATGCACAACTCCACCGGGGAAGGTGCCAGGAACGAATTCTGTTGGTAGTTTTTACACTACCTTGGTAGGGAGCTGAAAGGCACAAGAAAAGAAGTTGTACCTGCTTTGTGGGCTGAGATGGGGAACCGCTGAATTTTGGAGTCGGCTGGTGACAAAATGTTCCAAACACACCCCATGCACAACTCCACCGGGGAAGGTGCCAGACAGGAGTTCTCCTGGTAGTTTTTACACTACCTTGGTAGGCATCTGAAAGACACCACAAAAGTTGTTCTACCTGCTTTCCGGGCTGAGATGGGGAATCATGGAATTTTGGAGTCGGCCGGTGACAAAATGTTCCAAACACACCCCCTGCACAACTCCACCGGGGAAGGTGCCAGACAGGAGTTCTCTTAGTAGTTTTTACACTACCTTGGTAGGCATCTGAAAGACAAGACAAAAGTTGTTCTACCTGCTTTCTGGGCTGAGATGGGGAACCGCTGAATTTTGGAGTCGGCTGGTGACAAAATGTTCCAAACACACCCCATGCACAACTCCACCGGGGAAGGTGCCAGACAGGAGTTCTCCTGGTAGTTTTTACATTGCTCCGGTAGGCATCTGAAAGACACCACAAAAGTTGTTCTACCTGCTTTCTGGGCTGAGATGGGGAACCGCTGAATTTTGGAGTCGGCTGGTGACAAAATGTTCCAAACACACCCCATGCACAACTCCACCGGGGAAGGTGCCAGACAGGAGTTCTCCTGGTAGTTTTTACATTGCTCCGGTAGGCATCTGAAAGACACCACAAAAGTTGTTCTACCTGCTTTCTGGGCTGAGATGGGGAACCGCTGAATTTTGGAGTCGGCTGGTGACAAAATGTTCCAAACACACCCCATGCACAACTCCACCGGGGAAGGTGCCAGACAGGAGTTCTCCTGGTAGTTTTTACATTGCTCCGGTAGGCATCTGAAAGACACCACAAAAGTTGTTCTACCTGCTTTCTGGGCTGAGATGGGGAACCGCTGAATTTTGGAGTCGGCCGGTGACAAAATGTTCCAAACACACCCCCTGCACAACTCCTCCGGGGAAGGTGCCAGACAGGAGTTCTGTTGGTAGTTTTTACACTACCCCGGTAGGCAAGAGAAAGGTACTACAAAAGTTGTTCTACCTGCTTTCTGGTCTGAGATGGGGAACCGCTGCATTTTGGAGTCGGCCGGTGACAAAATGTTCCAAACACACCCCATGCACAACTCCACCGGGGAAGGTGCCAGGAACGAATTCTGTTGGTAGTTTTTACACTACCTTGGTAGGCATCTGAAAGGCACCACAAAAGTTGTTCTACCTGCTTTCTGGGCTGAGATGGGGAACAGCTGAATTTTGGAGTCGGCTGGTGACAAAATGTTCCAAACACACCCCATGCACAACTCCACCGGGGAAGGTGCCAGACAGGAGTTCTCTTGGTAGTTTTTACACTACCTTGGTAGGCAGCTGAAAGGCACCACAAAAGTTGTTCTACCTGCTTTCTGGGCTGAGATGGGGAAACGCTGAATTTTGGAGTCGGCTGGTGACAAAATGTTCCAAACACACCCCATGCACAACTCCACCGGGGAAGGTGCCAGACAGGAGTTCTCCTGGTAGTTTTTACATTGCTCCGGTAGGCAGCTGAACGGCACCACAAAAGTTTTTCTACCTGCTTTCTGGGCTGAGATGGGGAACAGCTGAATTTTGGACTCGGCCGGTGAAAAAATGTTCCAAACACACCCCATGCACAACTCCACCGGGGAAGGTGCCAGACAGGAGTTCTCTTGGTAGTTTTTACACTACCTTGGTAGGCATCTGAAAGACAAGACAAAAGTTGTTCTACCTGCTTTCGGGGCTGAGATGGGGAATCGCTGAATTTTGGAGTCGGCTGGTGACAAAATGTTCCAAACACACCCCCTGCACAACTCCACCGGGGAAGGTGCCAGACAGGAGTTCTCTTAGTAGTTTTTACACTACCTTGGTAGGCATCTGAAAGGCACCACAAAAGTTGTTCTACCTGCTTTCTGGGCTGAGATGGGGAATCGCTGAATTTTGGACTCGGCCGGTGACAAAATGTTCCAAACACACCCCATGCACAACTCCACCGGGGAAGGTGCCAGACAGGAGTTCTCTTAGTAGTTTTTACACTACCTTGGTAGGCATCTGAAAGACACCACAAAAGATGTTTTACCGGCTTTCTGGGCTGAGATGGGGAACAGCTGAATTTTGGACTCGGCTGGTGACAAAATGTTCCAAACAAACCCCATGCACAACTCCACCGGGGAAGGTGCCAGACAGGAGTTCTCCTGGTAGTTTTTACATTGCTCCGGTAGGCATCTGAAAGACACCACAAAAGTTGTTCTACCTGCTTTCTGGGCTGAGATGGGGAACCGCTGAATTTTGGAGTCGGCTGGTGACAAAATGTTCCAAACACACCCCATGCACAACTCCACCGGGGAAGGTGCCAGACAGGAGTTCTCCTGGTAGTTTTTACATTGCTCCGGTAGGCATCTGAAAGACACCACAAAAGTTGTTCTACCTGCTTTCTGGGCTGAGATGGGGAACCGCTGAATTTTGGAGTCGGCCGGTGACAAAATGTTCCAAACACACCCCCTGCACAACTCCTCCGGGGAAGGTGCCAGACAGGAGTTCTGTTGGTAGTTTTTACACTACCCCGGTAGGCAAGAGAAAGGTACTACAAAAGTTGTTCTACCTGCTTTCTGGGCTGAGATGGGGAACCGCTGAATTTTGGAGTCGGCCGGTGACAAAATGTTCCAAACACACCCCATGCACAACTCCACCGGGGAAGGTGCCAGGAACGAATTCTGTTGGTAGTTTTTACACTACCTTGGTAGGCATCTGAAAGGCACCACAAAAGTTGTTCTACCTGCTTTCTGGGCTGAGATGGGGAACAGCTGAATTTTGGAGTCGGCTGGTGACAAAATGTTCCAAACACACCCCATGCACAACTCCACCGGGGAAGGTGCCAGACAGGAGTTCTCTTGGTAGTTTTTACACTACCTTGGTAGGCAGCTGAAAGGCACCACAAAAGTTGTTCTACCTGCTTTCTGGGCTGAGATGGGGAAACGCTGAATTTTGGAGTCGGCTGGTGACAAAATGTTCCAAACACACCCCATGCACAACTCCACCGGGGAAGGTGCCAGACAGGAGTTCTCCTGGTAGTTTTTACATTGCTCCGGTAGGCAGCTGAAAGGCACCACAAAAGTTTTTCTACCTGCTTTCTGGGCTGAGATGGGGAACAGCTGAATTTTGGACTCGGCCGGTGAAAAAATGTTCCAAACACACCCCATGCACAACTCCACCGGGGAAGGTGCCAGACAGGAGTTCTCTTGGTAGTTTTTACACTACCTTGGTAGGCATCTGAAAGACAAGACAAAAGTTGTTCTACCTGCTTTCGGGGCTGAGATGGGGAATCGCTGAATTTTGGAGTCGGCTGGTGACAAAATGTTCCAAACACACCCCCTGCACAACTCCACCGGGGAAGGTGCCAGACAGGAGTTCTCTTAGTAGTTTTTACACTACCTTGGTAGGCATCTGAAAGGCACCACAAAAGTTGTTCTACCTGCTTTCTGGGCTGAGATGGGGAATCGCTGAATTTTGGACTCGGCCGGTGACAAAATGTTCCAAACACACCCCATGCACAACTCCACCGGGGAAGGTGCCAGACAGGAGTTCTCTTAGTAGTTTTTACACTACCTTGGTAGGCATCTGAAAGACACCACAAAAGATGTTTTACCGGCTTTCTGGGCTGAGATGGGGAACAGCTGAATTTTGGACTCGGCTGGTGACAAAATGTTCCAAACAAACCCCATGCACAACTCCACCGGGGAAGGTGCCAGACAGGAGTTCTCCTGGTAGTTTTTACACTACCTTGGTAGGCATCTGAAAGACACCACAAAAGTTGTTCTACCTGCTTTCTGGGCTGAGATGGGGAACCGCTGAATTTTGGAGTCGGCTGGTGACAAAATGTTCCAAACACACCCCATGCACAACTCCACCGGGGAAGGTGCCAGACAGGAGTTCTCCTGGTAGTTTTTACCCTACCTTGGTAGGCATCTGAAAGACACCACAAAAGTTGTTTTACCTGCTTTCTGGGCTGAGATGGGGAACCGCTGAATTTTGGAGTCGGCTGGTGACAAAATGTTCCAAACACACCCCATGCACAACTCCACCGGGGAAGGTGCCAGACAGGAGTTCTCCTGGTAGTTTTTACACTACCTTGGTAGGCATCTAAAAGACACCACAAAAGTTGTTCTACCTGCTTTCTGGGCTGAGATGGGGAATCGCTGAATTTTGGAGTCGGCCGGTGACAAAATGTTCCACAGACACCCCATGCACAACTCCACCGGGGAAGGTGCCAGGAACGAATTCTGTTGGTAGTTTTTACACTACCTTGTTAGGCATCTGAAAGACACCACAAAAGTTGTTCTACCTGCTTTCTGGGCTGAGATGGGGAACCGCTGAATTTTGGAGTCGGCCGGTGACAAAATGTTCCAAACACACCCCATGCACAACTCCACCGGGGAAGGTGCCAGGAACGAATTCTGTTGGTAGTTTTTACACTACCTTGGTAGGGAGCTGAAAGGCACAAGAAAAGAAGTTGTACCTGCTTTGTGGGCTGAGATGGGGAACCGCTGAATTTTGGAGTCGGCTGGTGACAAAATGTTCCAAACACACCCCATGCACAACTCCACCGGGGAAGGTGCCAGACAGGAGTTCTCCTGGTAGTTTTTACACTACCTTGGTAGGCATCTGAAAGACACCACAAAAGTTGTTCTACCTGCTTTCCGGGCTGAGATGGGGAATCATGGAATTTTGGAGTCGGCCGGTGACAAAATGTTCCAAACACACCCCATGCACAACTCCACCGGGGAAGGTGCCAGGAACGAATTCTGTTGGTAGTTTTTACACTACCTTGGTAGGCATCTGAAAGACAAGACAAAAGTTGTTCTACCTGCTTTCTGGGCTGAGATGGGGAACCGCTGAATTTTGGACTCGGCCGGTGACAAAATGTTCCAAACACACCCCATGCACAACTCCACCGGGGAAGGTGCCAGACAGGAGTTCTCTTGGTAGTTTTTACACTACCTTGGTAGGCATCTGAAAGACACCACAAAAGTTGTTCTACCTGCTTTCTGGGCTGAGATGGGGAATCGCTGAATTTTGGAGTCGGCTGGTGACAAAATGTTCCAAACACACCCCATGCACAACTCCACCGGGGAAGGTGCCAGACAGGAGTTCTCCTGGTAGTTTTTACACTACCTTGGTAGGCATCTGAAAGACACCACAAAAGTTGTTCTACCTGCTTTCTGGGCTGAGATGGGGAACCGCTGAATTTTGGACTCGGCTGGTGACAAAATGTTCCAAACACACCCCATGCACAACTCCACCGGGGAAGGTGCCAGACAGGAGTTCTCCTGGTAGTTTTTACATTGCTCCGGTAGGCATCTGAAAGACACCACAAAAGTTGTTCTACCTGCTTTCTGGGCTGAGATGGGGAACCGCTGAATTTTGGACTCGGCTGGTGACAAAATGTTCCAAACACACCCCATGCACAACTCCACCACGGAAGGTGCCAGACAGGAGTTCTCCTGGTAGTTTTTACACTACCTTGGTAGGCATTTGAAAGACACCACAAAAGTTGTTTTACCTGCTTTCTGGGCTGAGATGGGGAACCGCTGAATTTTGGAGTCGGCTGGTGACAAAATGTTCCAAACACACCCCCTGCACAACTCCACCACGGAAGGTGCCAGACAGGAGTTCTCCTGGTAGTTTTTACATTGCTCCGGTAGGCATTTGAAAGTCACCACAAAAGTTGTTCTACCTGCTTTCTGGGCTGAGATGGGGAACCGCTGAATTTTGGACTCGGCTGGTGACAAAATGTTCCAAACACACCCCATGCACAACTCCACCGGGGAAGGTGCCAGACAGGAGTTCTCCTGGTAGTTTTTACACTACCTTGGTAGGCATCTGAAAGACACGACAAAAGTTGTTCTACCTGCTTTCTGGGCTGAGATGGGGAATCGCTGAATTTTGGACTCGGCCGGTGACAAAATGTTCCAAACACACCCCATGCACAACTCCACCGGGGAAGGTGCCAGACAGGAGTTCTCTTAGTAGTTTTTACACTACCTTGGTAGGCAGCTGAAAGACACCACAAAAGATGTTCTACCGGCTTTCTGGGCTGAGATGGGGAACAGCTGAATTTTGGACTCGGCTGGTGACAAAATGTTCCAAACACACCCCATGCACAACTCCACCGGGGAAGGTGCCAGACAGGAGTTCTCCTGGTAGTTTTTACACTACCTTGGTAGGCATCTGAAAGACACCACAAAAGTTGTTCTACCTGCTTTCTGGGCTGAGATGGGGAACCGCTGAATTTTGGACTCGGCTGGTGACAAAATGTTCCAAACACACCCCATGCACAACTCCACCGGGGAAGGTGCCAGACAGGAGTTCTCCTGGTAGTTTTTACATTGCTCCGGTAGGCATCTGAAAGACACCACAAAAGTTGTTCTACCTGCTTTCTGGGCTGAGATGGGGAACCGCTGAATTTTGGAGTCGGCTGGTGACAAAATGTTCCAAACACACCCCATGCACAACTCCACCGGGGAAGGTGCCAGACAGGAGTTCTCTTGGTAGTTTTTACACTACCTTGGTAGGCATTTGAAAGACACCACAAAAGTTGTTTTACCTGCTTTCTGGGCTGAGATGGGGAACCGCTGAATTTTGGAGTCGGCTGGTGACAAAATGTTCCAAACACACCCCCTGCACAACTCCACCACGGAAGGTGCCAGACAGGAGTTCTCCTGGTAGTTTTTACATTGCTCCGGTAGGCATTTGAAAGTCACCACAAAAGTTGTTCTACCTGCTTTCTGGGCTGAGATGGGGAACCGCTGAATTTTGGACTCGGCTGGTGACAAAATGTTCCAAACACACCCCATGCACAACTCCACCACGGAAGGTGCCAGACAGGAGTTCTCCTGGTAGTTTTTACACTACCTTGGTAGGCATCTGAAAGACACGACAAAAGTTGTTCTTCCTGCTTTCTGGGCTGAGATGGGGAATCGCTGAATTTTGGACTCGGCTGGTGACAAAATGTTCCAAACACACCCCCTGCACAACTCCACCGGGGAAGGTGCCAGACAGGAGTTCTCCTGGTAGTTTTTACACTACCTTGGTAGGCATTTGAAAGGCACCACAAAAGTTGTTCTACCTGCTTTCTGGGCTGAGATGGGGAACAGCTGAATTTTGGAGAAGGCCGGTGACAAAATGTTCCAAACACACCCCCTGCACAACTCCTCCGGGGAAGGTGCCAGAAACGAGTTCTGTTGGTAGTTTTTACACTACCCCGGTAGGCAAGAGAAAGGCACTACAAAAGTTGTTCTACCTGCTTTCTGGGCTGAGATGGGGAACCGCTGAATTTTGGAGTCGGCCGGTGACAAAATGTTCCAAACACACCCCATGCACAACTCCACCACGGAAGGTGCCAGGAACGAATTCTGTTGGTAGTTTTTACACTACCTTGGTAGGCATCTGAAAGGCACCACAAAAGTTGTTCTACCTGCTTTCTGGGCTGAGATGGGGAACAGCTGAATTTTGGAGTCGGCTGGTGACAAAATGTTCCAAACACACCCCATGCACAACTCCACCGGGGAAGGTGCCAGACAGGAGTTCTCTTGGTAGTTTTTACACTACCTTGGTAGGCAGCTGAAAGGCACCACAAAAGTTGTTCTACCTGCTTTCTGGGCTGAGATGGGGAAACGCTGAATTTTGGACTCGGCTGGTGACAAAATGTTCCAAACACACCCCATGCACAACTCCACCGGGGAAGGTGCCAGACAGGAGTTCTCCTGGTAGTTTTTACATTGCTCCGGTAGGCAGCTGAAAGGCACCACAAAAGTTTTTCTACCTGCTTTCTGGGCTGAGATGGGGAACCGCTGAATTTTGGACTCGGCCGGTGAAAAAATGTTCCAAACACACCCCATGCACAACTCCACCGGGGAAGGTGCCAGACAGGAGTTCTCTTGGTAGTTTTTACACTACCTTGGTAGGCAGCTGAAAGGCACCACAAAAGTTGTTCTACCTGCTTTCTGGGCTGAGATGGGGAAACGCTGAATTTTGGACTCGGCTGGTGACAAAATGTTCCAAACACACCCCATGCACAACTCCACCGGGGAAGGTGCCAGACAGGAGTTCTCCTGGTAGTTTTTACACTACCTTGGTAGGCATCTGAAAGACACGACAAAAGTTGTTCTACCTGCTTTCTGGGCTGAGATGGGGAACCGCTGAATTTTGGAGTCGGCCGGTGACAAAATGTTCCAAACACACCCCACGCACAACTCCACCGGGGAAGGTGTCAGACAGGAGTTCTCCTGGTAGTTTTTACACTACCTTGGTAGGCAGCTGAAAGGCACCACAAAAGTTGTTCTATCTGCTTTCTGGGCTGAGATGGGGAAACGCTGAATTTTGGAGTCGGCTGGTGACAAAATGTTCCAAACACACCCCCTGCACAACTCCACCGGGGAAGGTGCCAGACAGGAGTTCTCCTGGTAGTTTTTACACTACCTTGGTAGGCATTTGAAAGGCACCACAAAAGTTGTTCTTCCTGCTTTCTGGTCTGAGATGGGGAACCGCTGAATTTTGGAGTCGGCCGGTGACAAAATGTTCCAAACACACCCCATGCACAACTCCACCGGGGAAGGTGCCAGACAGGAGTTCTCTTGGCATTTTTTACTACTACCTTGGTAGGCAGCTGAAAGGCACCACAAAAGTTGTTCTACCTGCTTTCTGGGCTGAGATGGGGAACCGCTGAATTTTGGACTCGGCTGGTGACAAAATGTTCCAAAGACACCCCATGCACAACTCCACCACGGAAGGTGCCAGACAGGAGTTCTCCTGATAGTTTTTACACTACCTTGGTGGGCATTTGAAAGGCACCACAAAAGTTGTTCTACCTGCTTTCTGGGCTGAGATGGGGAACCGCTGAATTTTGGACTCGGCCGGTGACAAAATGTTCCAAACACACCCCATGCACAACTCCACCGGGGAAGGTGCCAGGAACGAATTCTGTTGGTAGTTTTTACACTACCTTGGTAGGCAGCTGAAAGGCACAAGAAAAGTTGTTGTACCTGCTTTGTGGGCTGAGATGGGGAACCGCTGAATTTTGGAGTCGGCTGGTGACAAAATGTTCCAAACACACCCCATGCACAACTCCACCGGGGAAGGTGCCAGACAGGAGTTCTCTTGGTAGTTTTTACACTACCTTGGTAGGCAGCTGAAAGGCACCACAAAAGTTGTTCTACCTGCTTTCTGGGCTGAGATGGGGAAACGCTGAATTTTGGAGTCGGCTGGTGACAAAATGTTCCAAACACACCCCATGCACAACTCCACCGGGGAAGGTGCCAGACAGGAGTTCTCCTGGTAGTTTTTACATTGCTCCGGTAGGCAGCTGAAAGGCACCACAAAAGTTTTTCTACCTGCTTTCTGGGCTGAGATGGGGAACCGCTGAATTTTGGAGTCGGCCGGTGAAAAAATGTTCCAAACACACCCCATGCACAACTCCACCGGGGAAGGTGCCAGGAACGAATTCTCTTGGTAGTTTTTACACTACCTTGGTAGGCATCTGAAAGACAAGACAAAAGTTGTTCTACCTGCTTTCGGGGCTGAGATGGGGAATCGCTGAATTTTGGAGTCGGCTGGTGACAAAATGTTCCAAACACACCCCATGCACAACTCCACCGGGGAAGGTGCCAGGCAGGAGTTCTCTTAGTAGTTTTTACACTACCTTGGTAGGCATCTGAAAGACACCACAAAAGATGTTCTACCGGCTTTCTGGGCTGAGATGGGGAACAGCTGAATTTTGGACTCGGCTGGTGACAAAATGTTCCAAAGACACCCCATGCACAACTCCACCGGGGAAGGTGCCAGACAGGAGTTCTCCTGGTAGTTTTTACATTGCTCCGGTAGGCATCTGAAAGACACCACAAAAGTTGTTCTACCTGCTTTCTGGGCTGAGATGGGGAACCGCTGAATTTTGGAGTCGGCTGGTGACAAAATGTTCCAAACACACCCCATGCACAACTCCACCGGGGAAGGTGCCAGACAGGAGTTCTCCTGGTAGTTTTTACATTGCTCCGGTAGGCATCTGAAAGACACCACAAAAGTTGTTCTACCTGCTTTCTGGGCTGAGATGGGGAACCGCTGAATTTTGGAGTCGGCCGGTGACAAAATGTTCCAAACACACCCCATGCACAACTCCACCGGGGAAGGTGACAGACAGGAGTTCTCCTGGTAGTTTTTACACTACCTTGGTAGGCATCTGAAAGACACCACAAAAGTTGTTTTACCTGCTTTCTGGGCTGAGATGGGGAACCGCTGAATTTTGGAGTCGGCTGGTGACAAAATGTTCCAAACACACCCCCTGCACAACTCCACCACGGAAGGTGCCAGACAGGAGTTCTCCTGGTAGTTTTTACATTGCTCCGGTAGGCATTTGAAAGTCACCACAAAAGTTGTTCTACCTGCTTTCTGGGCTGAGATGGGGAACCGCTGAATTTTGGACTCGGCTGGTGACAAAATGTTCCAAACACACCCCATGCACAACTCCACCACGGAAGGTGCCAGACAGGAGTTCTCCTGGTAGTTTTTACACTACCTTGGTAGGCATCTGAAAGACACGACAAAAGTTGTTCTACCTGCTTTCTGGGCTGAGATGGGGAATCGCTGAATTTTGGACTCGGCTGGTGACAAAATGTTCCAAACACACCCCCTGCACAACTCCACCGGGGAAGGTGCCAGACAGGAGTTCTCTTGGTAGTTTTTACACTACCTTGGTAGGCAGCTGAAAGGCACCACAAAAGTTGTTCTACCTGCTTTCTGGGCTGAGATGGGGAACCGCTGAATTTTGGAGTCGGCTGGTGACAAAATGTTCCAAACACACCCCATGCACAACTCCACCGGGGAAGGTGCCAGACAGGAGTTCTCCTGGTAGTTTTTACACTACCTTGGTAGGCATCTGAAAGACACCACAAAAGTTGTTCTACCTGCTTTCTGGGCTGAGATGGGGAACCGCTGAATTTTGGACTCGGCTGGTGACAAAATGTTCCAAACACACCCCATGCACAACTCCACCGGGGAAGGTGCCAGACAGGAGTTCTCCTGGTAGTTTTTACATTGCTCCGGTAGGCATCTGAAAGACACCACAAAAGTTGTTCTACCTGCTTTCTGGGCTGAGATGGGGAACCGCTGAATTTTGGAGTCGGCTGGTGACAAAATGTTCCAAAGACACCCCATGCACAACTCCACCACGGAAGGTGCCAGACAGGAGTTCTCCTGATAGTTTTTACACTACCTTGGTGGGCATTTGAAAGGCACCACAAAAGTTGTTCTACCTGCTTTCTGGGCTGAGATGGGGAACCGCTGAATTTTGGAGTCGGCCGGTGACAAAATGTTCCAAACACACCCCCTGCACAACTCCACCGGGGAAGGTGCCAGAAACGAGTTCTGTTGGTAGTTTTTACACTACCCCGGTAGGCAAGAGAAAGGCACTACAAAAGTTGTTCTACCTGCTTTCTGGGCTGAGATGGGGAACCGCTGAATTTTGGAGTCGGCCGGTGACAAAATGTTCCGAACACACCCCATGCACAACTCCACCGGGGAAGGTGCCAGGAACGAATTCTGTTGGTAGTTTTTACACTACCTTGGTAGGCATCTGAAAGGCACCACAAAAGTTGTTCTACCTGCTTTCTGGGCTGAGATGGGGAACCGCTGAATTTTGGAGTCGGCTGGTGACAAAATGTTCCAAACACACCCCATGCACAACTCCACCGGGGAAGGTGCCAGACAGGAGTTCTCCTGGTAGTTTTTACACTACCTTGGTAGGCATCTGAAAGACACGACAAAAGTTGTTCTACCTGCTTTCTGGGCTGAGATGGGGAACCGCTGAATTTTGGAGTCAGCCGGTGACAAAATGTTCCAAACACACCCCATGCACAACTCCACCGGGGAAGGTGTCAGACAGGAGTTCTCCTGGTAGTTTTTACATTGCTCCGGTAGGCATCTGAAAGACACCACAAAAGTTGTTCTACCTGCTTTCTGGGCTGAGATGGGGAACCGCTGAATTTTGGAGTCGGCTGGTGACAAAATGTTCCAAACACACCCCATGCACAACTCCACCGGGGAAGGTGACAGACAGGAGTTCTCCTGGTAGTTTTTACACTACCTTGGTAGGCATCTGAAAGACACCACAAAAGTTGTTTTACCTGCTTTCTGGGCTGAGATGGGGAACCGCTGAATTTTGGAGTCGGCTGGTGACAAAATGTTCCAAACACACCCCCTGCACAACTCCACCGGGGAAGGTGCCAGACAGGAGTTCTCCTGGTAGTTTTTACATTGCTCCGGTAGGCATTTGAAAGTCACCACAAAAGTTGTTCTACCTGCTTTCTGGGCTGAGATGGGGAACCGCTGAATTTTGGACTCGGCTGGTGACAAAATGTTCCAAACACACCCCATGCACAACTCCACCACGGAAGGTGCCAGACAGGAGTTCTCCTGGTAGTTTTTACACTACCTTGGTAGGCATCTGAAAGACACGACAAAAGTTGTTCTACCTGCTTTCTGGGCTGAGATGGGGAACCGCTCAATTTTGGAGTCGGCTGGTGACAAAATGTTCCAAACACACCCCCTGCACAACTCCACCGGGGAAGGTGCCAGACAGGAGTTCTCTTAATAGTTTTTACACTACCTTGGTAGGCATTTGAAAGGCACCACAAAAGTTGTTGTACCTGCTTTCTGGGCTGAGATGGGGAAACGCTGAATTTTGGACTCGGCCGGTGACAAAATGTTCCAAACACACCCCATGCACAACTCCACCGGGGAAGGTGCCAGACAGGAGTTCTCCTGGTAGTTTTTACACTACCTTGGTAGGCATCTGAAAGACACCACAAAAGTTGTTCTACCTGCTTTCTGGGCTGAGATGGGGAACCGCTGAATTTTGGACTCGGCTGGTGACAAAATGTTCCAAACACACCCCATGCACAACTCCACCGGGGAAGGTGCCAGACAGGAGTTCTCCTGGTAGTTTTTACATTGCTCCGGTAGGCATCTGAAAGACACCACAAAAGTTGTTCTACCTGCTTTCTGGGCTGAGATGGGGAACCGCTGAATTTTGGAGTCGGCTGGTGACAAAATGTTCCAAACACACCCCATGCACAACTCCACCGGGGAAGGTGCCAGACAGGAGTTCTCCTGGTAGTTTTTACATTGCTCCGGTAGGCATCTGAAAGACACCACAAAAGTTGTTTTACCTGCTTTCTGGGCTGAGATGGGGAACCGCTGAATTTTGGAGTCGGCCGGTGACAAAATGTTCCAAACACACCCCATGCACAACTCCTCCGGGGAAGGTGCCAGACAGGAGTTCTCTTGATAGTTTTTACACTACCTTGGTAGGCAGCTGAAAGGCACCACAAAAGTTGTTTTACCTGCTTTCTGGGCTGAGATGGGGAACCGCTGAATTTTGGAGTCGGCTGGTGACAAAATGTTCCAAACACACCCCCTGAACAACTCCACCACGGAAGGTGCCAGACAGGAGTTCTCCTGGTAGTTTTTACATTGCTCCGGTAGGCATTTGAAAGTCACCACAAAAGTTGTTCTACCTGCTTTCTGGGCTGAGATGGGGAACCGCTGAATTTTGGACTCGGCTGGTGACAAAATGTTCCAAACACACCCCATGCACAACTCCACCGGGGAAGGTGACAGACAGGAGTTCTCCTGGTAGTTTTTACACTACCTTGGTAGGCATCTGAAAGACACCACAAAAGTTGTTTTACCTGCTTTCTGGGCTGAGATGGGGAACCGCTGAATTTTGGAGTCGGCTGGTGACAAAATGTTCCAAACACACCCCCTGCACAACTCCACCACGGAAGGTGCCAGACAGGAGTTCTCCTGGTAGTTTTTACATTGCTCCGGTAGGCATTTGAAAGTCACCACAAAAGTTGTTCTACCTGCTTTCTGGGCTGAGATGGGGAACCGCTGAATTTTGGACTCGGCTGGTGACAAAATGTTCCAAACACACCCCATGCACAACTCCACCACGGAAGGTGCCAGACAGGAGTTCTCCTGGTAGTTTTTACACTACCTTGGTAGGCATCTGAAAGACACGACAAAAGTTGTTCTACCTGCTTTCTGGGCTGAGATGGGGAATCGCTGAATTTTGGACTCGGCTGGTGACAAAATGTTCCAAACACACCCCCTGCACAACTCCACCGGGGAAGGTGCCAGACAGGAGTTCTCCTGGTAGTTTTTACACTACCTTGGTAGGCAGCTGAAAGGCACCACAAAAGTTGTTCTACCTGCTTTCTGGGCTGAGATGGGGAACCGCTGAATTTTGGAGTCGGCTGGTGACAAAATGTTCCAAACACACCCCATGCACAACTCCACCGGGGAAGGTGCCAGACAGGAGTTCTCCTGGTAGTTTTTACACTACCTTGGTAGGCATCTGAAAGACACCACAAAAGTTGTTCTACCTGCTTTCTGGGCTGAGATGGGGAACCGCTGAATTTTGGACTCGGCTGGTGACAAAATGTTCCAAACACACCCCATGCACAACTCCACCGGGGAAGGTGCCAGACAGGAGTTCTCCTGGTAGTTTTTACATTGCTCCGGTAGGCATCTGAAAGACACCACAAAAGTTGTTCTACCTGCTTTCTGGGCTGAGATGGGGAACCGCTGAATTTTGGAGTCGGCTGGTGACAAAATGTTCCAAAGACACCCCATGCACAACTCCACCACGGAAGGTGCCAGACAGGAGTTCTCCTGATAGTTTTTACACTACCTTGGTGGGCATTTGAAAGGCACCACAAAAGTTGTTCTACCTGCTTTCTGGGCTGAGATGGGGAACCGCTGAATTTTGGAGTCGGCCGGTGACAAAATGTTCCAAACACACCCCCTGCACAACTCCTCCGGGGAAGGTGCCAGAAACGAGTTCTGTTGGTAGTTTTTACACTACCCCGGTAGGCAAGAGAAAGGCACTACAAAAGTTGTTCTACCTGCTTTCTGGGCTGAGATGGGGAACCGCTGAATTTTGGAGTCGGCCGGTGACAAAATGTTCCAAACACACCCCATGCACAACTCCACCGGGGAAGGTGCCAGGAACGAATTCTGTTGGTAGTTTTTACACTACCTTGGTAGGCATCTGAAAGGCACCACAAAAGTTGTTCTACCTGCTTTCTGGGCTGAGATGGGGAACCGCTGAATTTTGGAGTCGGCTGGTGACAAAATGTTCCAAACACACCCCATGCACAACTCCACCGGGGAAGGTGCCAGACAGGAGTTCTCCTGGTAGTTTTTACACTACCTTGGTAGGCATCTGAAAGACACCACAAAAGTTGTTCTACCTGCTTTCTGGGCTGAGATGGGGAACCGCTGAATTTTGGAGTCGCCCGGTGACAAAATGTTCCAAACACACCCCATGCACAACTCCACCGGGGAAGGTGTCAGACAGGAGTTCTCCTGGTAGTTTTTACATTGCTCCGGTAGGCATCTGAAAGACACCACAAAAGTTGTTCTACCTGCTTTCTGGGCTGAGATGGGGAACCGCTGAATTTTGGAGTCGGCCGGTGACAAAATGTTCCAAACACACCCCATGCACAACTCCACCGGGGAAGGTGACAGACAGGAGTTCTCCTGGTAGTTTTTACACTACCTTGGTAGGCATCTGAAAGACACCACAAAAGTTGTTTTACCTGCTTTCTGGGCTGAGATGGGGAACCGCTGAATTTTGGAGTCGGCTGGTGACAAAATGTTCCAAACACACCCCCTGCACAACTCCACCGGGGAAGGTGCCAGACAGGAGTTCTCCTGGTAGTTTTTACATTGCTCCGGTAGGCATTTGAAAGTCACCACAAAAGTTGTTCTACCTGCTTTCTGGGCTGAGATGGGGAACCGCTGAATTTTGGACTCGGCTGGTGACAAAATGTTCCAAACACACCCCATGCACAACTCCACCACGGAAGGTGCCAGACAGGAGTTCTCCTGGTAGTTTTTACACTACCTTGGTAGGCATCTGAAAGACACGACAAAAGTTGTTCTACCTGCTTTCTGGGCTGAGATGGGGAACCGCTGAATTTTGGAGTCGGCTGGTGACAAAATGTTCCAAACACACCCCATGCACAACTCCACCGGGGAAGGTGCCAGACAGGAGTTCTCCTGGTAGTTTTTACACTACCTTGGTAGGCAGCTGAAAGGCACCACAAAAGTTGTTGTAACTGCTTTCTGGGCTGAGATGGGGAACTGCTGAATTTTGGAGTCGGCTGGTGACAAAATGTTCCAAACACACCCCATGCACAACTCCACCGGGGAAGGTGCCAGACAGGAGTTCTCCTGGTAGTTTTTACACTACCTTGGTAGGCATCTGAAAGACACCACAAAAGTTGTTCTACCTGCTTTCTGGGCTGAGATGGGGAACCGCTGAATTTTGGACTCGGCCGGTGACAAAATGTTCCAAACACACCCCATGCACAACTCCACCGGGGAAGGTGCCAGACAGGAGTTCTCCTGGTAGTTTTTACATTGCTCCGGTAGGCATCTGAAAGACACCACAAAAGTTGTTCTACCTGCTTTCTGGGCTGAGATGGGGAACCGCTGAATTTTGGAGTCGGCTGGTGACAAAATGTTCCAAACACACCCCATGCACAACTCCACCGGGGAAGGTGCCAGACAGGAGTTCTCCTGGTAGTTTTTACATTGCTCCGGTAGGCATCTGAAAGACACCACAAAAGTTGTTCTACCTGCTTTCTGGGCTGAGATGGGGAACCGCTGAATTTTGGAGTCGGCCGGTGACAAAATGTTCCAAACACACCCCCTGCACAACTCCTCCGGGGAAGGTGCCAGAAACGAGTTCTGTTGGTAGTTTTTACACTACCTTGGTAGGCAGCTGAAAGGCACCACAAAAGTTGTTTTACCTGCTTTCTGGGCTGAGATGGGGAACCGCTGAATTTTGGACTCGGCCGGTGAAAAAATGTTCCAAACACACCCCATGCACAACTCCACCGGGGAAGGTGCCAGGAACGAATTCTCTTGGTAGTTTTTACACTACCTTGGTAGGCATCTGAAAGACAAGACAAAAGTTGTTCTACCTGCTTTCGGGGCTGAGATGGGGAATCGCTGAATTTTGGAGTCGGCTGGTGACAAAATGTTCCAAACACACCCCATGCACAACTCCACCGGGGAAGGTGCCAGGCAGGAGTTCTCTTAGTAGTTTTTACACTACCTTGGTAGGCATCTGAAAGACACCACAAAAGATGTTCTACCGGCTTTCTGGGCTGAGATGGGGAACAGCTGAATTTTGGACTCGGCTGGTGACAAAATGTTCCAAAGACACCCCATGCACAACTCCACCGGGGAAGGTGCCAGACAGGAGTTCTCCTGGTAGTTTTTACATTGCTCCGGTAGGCATCTGAAAGACACCACAAAAGTTGTTCTACCTGCTTTCTGGGCTGAGATGGGGAACCGCTGAATTTTGGAGTCGGCTGGTGACAAAATGTTCCAAACACACCCCATGCACAACTCCACCGGGGAAGGTGCCAGACAGGAGTTCTCCTGGTAGTTTTTACATTGCTCCGGTAGGCATCTGAAAGACACCACAAAAGTTGTTCTACCTGCTTTCTGGGCTGAGATGGGGAACCGCTGAATTTTGGAGTCGGCCGGTGACAAAATGTTCCAAACACACCCCATGCACAACTCCACCGGGGAAGGTGACAGACAGGAGTTCTCCTGGTAGTTTTTACACTACCTTGGTAGGCATCTGAAAGACACCACAAAAGTTGTTTTACCTGCTTTCTGGGCTGAGATGGGGAACCGCTGAATTTTGGAGTCGGCTGGTGACAAAATGTTCCAAACACACCCCATGCACAACTCCACCACGGAAGGTGCCAGACAGGAGTTCTCCTGGTAGTTTTTACATTGCTCCGGTAGGCATTTGAAAGTCACCACAAAAGTTGTTCTACCTGCTTTCTGGGCTGAGATGGGGAACCGCTGAATTTTGGACTCGGCTGGTGACAAAATGTTCCAAACACACCCCATGCACAACTCCACCACGGAAGGTGCCAGACAGGAGTTCTCCTGGTAGTTTTTACACTACCTTGGTAGGCATCTGAAAGACACGACAAAAGTTGTTCTACCTGCTTTCTGGGCTGAGATGGGGAATCGCTGAATTTTGGACTCGGCTGGTGACAAAATGTTCCAAACACACCCCCTGCACAACTCCACCGGGGAAGGTGCCAGACAGGAGTTCTCTTGGTAGTTTTTACACTACCTTGGTAGGCAGCTGAAAGGCACCACAAAAGTTGTTCTACCTGCTTTCTGGGCTGAGATGGGGAACCGCTGAATTTTGGAGTCGGCTGGTGACAAAATGTTCCAAACACACCCCATGCACAACTCCACCGGGGAAGGTGCCAGACAGGAGTTCTCCTGGTAGTTTTTACACTACCTTGGTAGGCATCTGAAAGACACCACAAAAGTTGTTCTACCTGCTTTCTGGGCTGAGATGGGGAACCGCTGAATTTTGGACTCGGCTGGTGACAAAATGTTCCAAACACACCCCATGCACAACTCCACCGGGGAAGGTGCCAGACAGGAGTTCTCCTGGTAGTTTTTACATTGCTCCGGTAGGCATCTGAAAGACACCACAAAAGTTGTTCTACCTGCTTTCTGGGCTGAGATGGGGAACCGCTGAATTTTGGAGTCGGCTGGTGACAAAATGTTCCAAAGACACCCCATGCACAACTCCACCACGGAAGGTGCCAGACAGGAGTTCTCCTGATAGTTTTTACACTACCTTGGTGGGCATTTGAAAGGCACCACAAAAGTTGTTCTACCTGCTTTCTGGGCTGAGATGGGGAACCGCTGAATTTTGGAGTCGGCCGGTGACAAAATGTTCCAAACACACCCCCTGCACAACTCCACCGGGGAAGGTGCCAGAAACGAGTTCTGTTGGTAGTTTTTACACTACCCCGGTAGGCAAGAGAAAGGCACTACAAAAGTTGTTCTACCTGCTTTCTGGGCTGAGATGGGGAACCGCTGAATTTTGGAGTCGGCCGGTGACAAAATGTTCCGAACACACCCCATGCACAACTCCACCGGGGAAGGTGCCAGGAACGAATTCTGTTGGTAGTTTTTACACTACCTTGGTAGGCATCTGAAAGGCACCACAAAAGTTGTTCTACCTGCTTTCTGGGCTGAGATGGGGAACCGCTGAATTTTGGAGTCGGCTGGTGACAAAATGTTCCAAACACACCCCATGCACAACTCCACCGGGGAAGGTGCCAGACAGGAGTTCTCCTGGTAGTTTTTACACTACCTTGGTAGGCATCTGAAAGACACGACAAAAGTTGTTCTACCTGCTTTCTGGGCTGAGATGGGGAACCGCTGAATTTTGGAGTCAGCCGGTGACAAAATGTTCCAAACACACCCCATGCACAACTCCACCGGGGAAGGTGTCAGACAGGAGTTCTCCTGGTAGTTTTTACATTGCTCCGGTAGGCATCTGAAAGACACCACAAAAGTTGTTCTACCTGCTTTCTGGGCTGAGATGGGGAACCGCTGAATTTTGGAGTCGGCTGGTGACAAAATGTTCCAAACACACCCCATGCACAACTCCACCGGGGAAGGTGACAGACAGGAGTTCTCCTGGTAGTTTTTACACTACCTTGGTAGGCATCTGAAAGACACCACAAAAGTTGTTTTACCTGCTTTCTGGGCTGAGATGGGGAACCGCTGAATTTTGGAGTCGGCTGGTGACAAAATGTTCCAAACACACCCCCTGCACAACTCCACCGGGGAAGGTGCCAGACAGGAGTTCTCCTGGTAGTTTTTACATTGCTCCGGTAGGCATTTGAAAGTCACCACAAAAGTTGTTCTACCTGCTTTCTGGGCTGAGATGGGGAACCGCTGAATTTTGGACTCGGCTGGTGACAAAATGTTCCAAACACACCCCATGCACAACTCCACCGGGGAAGGTGCCAGACAGGAGTTCTCCTGGTAGTTTTTACACTACCTTGGTAGGCATCTGAAAGACACGACAAAAGTTGTTCTACCTGCTTTCTGGGCTGAGATGGGGAACCGCTCAATTTTGGAGTCGGCTGGTGACAAAATGTTCCAAACACACCCCCTGCACAACTCCACCGGGGAAGGTGCCAGACAGGAGTTCTCTTAATAGTTTTTACACTACCTTGGTAGGCATTTGAAAGGCACCACAAAAGTTGTTGTACCTGCTTTCTGGGCTGAGATGGGGAAACGCTGAATTTTGGACTCGGCCGGTGACAAAATGTTCCAAACACACCCCATGCACAACTCCACCGGGGAAGGTGCCAGACAGGAGTTCTCCTGGTAGTTTTTACACTACCTTGGTAGGCATCTGAAAGACACGACAAAAGTTGTTCTACCTGCTTTCTGGGCTGAGATGGGGAACCGCTGAATTTTGGAGTCAGCCGGTGACAAAATGTTCCAAACACACCCCATGCACAACTCCACCGGGGAAGGTGTCAGACAGGAGTTCTCCTGGTAGTTTTTACATTGCTCCGGTAGGCATCTGAAAGACACCACAAAAGTTGTTCTACCTGCTTTCTGGGCTGAGATGGGGAACCGCTGAATTTTGGAGTCGGCTGGTGACAAAATGTTCCAAACACACCCCATGCACAACTCCACCGGGGAAGGTGCCAGACAGGAGTTCTCCTGGTAGTTTTTACACTACCTTGGTAGGCATCTGAAAGACACCACAAAAGTTGTTTTACCTGCTTTCTGGGCTGAGATGGGGAACCGCTGAATTTTGGAGTCGGCTGGTGACAAAATGTTCCGAACACACCCCCTGCACAACTCCACCGGGGAAGGTGCCAGACAGGAGTTCTCCTGGTAGTTTTTACATTGCTCCGGTAGGCATTTGAAAGTCACCACAAAAGTTGTTCTACCTGCTTTCTGGGCTGAGATGGGGAACCGCTGAATTTTGGACTCGGCTGGTGACAAAATGTTCCAAACACACCCCATGCACAACTCCACCACGGAAGGTGCCAGACAGGAGTTCTCCTGGTAGTTTTTACACTACCTTGGTAGGCATCTGAAAGACACGACAAAAGTTGTTCTACCTGCTTTCTGGGCTGAGATGGGGAACCGCTCAATTTTGGAGTCGGCTGGTGACAAAATGTTCCAAACACACCCCCTGCACAACTCCACCGGGGAAGGTGCCAGACAGGAGTTCTCTTAATAGTTTTTACACTACCTTGGTAGGCATTTGAAAGGCACCACAAAAGTTGTTGTACCTGCTTTCTGGGCTGAGATGGGGAAACGCTGAATTTTGGACTCGGCCGGTGACAAAATGTTCCAAACACACCCCATGCACAACTCCACCGGGGAAGGTGCCAGACAGGAGTTCTCCTGGTAGTTTTTACACTACCTTGGTAGGCATCTGAAAGACACCACAAAAGTTGTTCTACCTGCTTTCTGGGCTGAGATGGGGAACCGCTGAATTTTGGACTCGGCCGGTGACAAAATGTTCCAAACACACCCCATGCACAACTCCACCGGGGAAGGTGCCAGACAGGAGTTCTCCTGGTAGTTTTTACATTGCTCCGGTAGGCATCTGAAAGACACCACAAAAGTTGTTCTACCTGCTTTCTGGGCTGAGATGGGGAACCGCTGAATTTTGGAGTCGGCTGGTGACAAAATGTTCCAAACACACCCCATGCACAACTCCACCGGGGAAGGTGCCAGACAGGAGTTCTCCTGGTAGTTTTTACATTGCTCCGGTAGGCATCTGAAAGACACCACAAAAGTTGTTTTACCTGCTTTCTGGGCTGAGATGGGGAACCGCTGAATTTTGGAGTCGGCCGGTGACAAAATGTTCCAAACACACCCCATGCACAACTCCTCCGGGGAAGGTGCCAGACAGGAGTTCTCTTGATAGTTTTTACACTACCTTGGTAGGCAGCTGAAAGGCACCACAAAAGTTGTTTTACCTGCTTTCTGGGCTGAGATGGGGAACCGCTGAATTTTGGACTCGGCTGGTGACAAAATGTTCCAAAGACACCCCCTGAACAACTCCACCACGGAAGGTGCCAGACAGGAGTTCTCCTGGTAGTTTTTACATTGCTCCGGTAGGCATTTGAAAGTCACCACAAAAGTTGTTCTACCTGCTTTCTGGGCTGAGATGGGGAACCGCTGAATTTTGGACTCGGCTGGTGACAAAATGTTCCAAACACACCCCATGCACAACTCCACCGGGGAAGGTGACAGACAGGAGTTCTCCTGGTAGTTTTTACACTACCTTGGTAGGCATCTGAAAGACACCACAAAAGTTGTTTTACCTGCTTTCTGGGCTGAGATGGGGAACCGCTGAATTTTGGAGTCGGCTGGTGACAAAATGTTCCAAACACACCCCCTGCACAACTCCACCACGGAAGGTGCCAGACAGGAGTTCTCCTGGTAGTTTTTACATTGCTCCGGTAGGCATTTGAAAGTCACCACAAAAGTTGTTCTACCTGCTTTCTGGGCTGAGATGGGGAACCGCTGAATTTTGGACTCGGCTGGTGACAAAATGTTCCAAACACACCCCATGCACAACTCCACCACGGAAGGTGCCAGACAGGAGTTCTCCTGGTAGTTTTTACACTACCTTGGTAGGCATCTGAAAGACACGACAAAAGTTGTTCTACCTGCTTTCTGGGCTGAGATGGGGAATCGCTGAATTTTGGACTCGGCTGGTGACAAAATGTTCCAAACACACCCCCTGCACAACTCCACCGGGGAAGGTGCCAGACAGGAGTTCTCCTGGTAGTTTTTACACTACCTTGGTAGGCAGCTGAAAGGCACCACAAAAGTTGTTCTACCTGCTTTCTGGGCTGAGATGGGGAACCGCTGAATTTTGGAGTCGGCTGGTGACAAAATGTTCCAAACACACCCCATGCACAACTCCACCGGGGAAGGTGCCAGACAGGAGTTCTCCTGGTAGTTTTTACACTACCTTGGTAGGCATCTGAAAGACACCACAAAAGTTGTTCTACCTGCTTTCTGGGCTGAGATGGGGAACCGCTGAATTTTGGACTCGGCTGGTGACAAAATGTTCCAAACACACCCCATGCACAACTCCACCGGGGAAGGTGCCAGACAGGAGTTCTCCTGGTAGTTTTTACATTGCTCCGGTAGGCATCTGAAAGACACCACAAAAGTTGTTCTATCTGCTTTCTGGGCTGAGATGGGGAATCGCTGAATTTTGGACTCGGCCGGTGACAAAATGTTCCAAAGACACCCCATGCACAACTCCACCACGGAAGGTGCCAGACAGGAGTTCTCCTGATAGTTTTTACACTACCTTGGTGGGCATTTGAAAGGCACCACAAAAGTTGTTCTACCTGCTTTCTGGGCTGAGATGGGGAACCGCTGAATTTTGGAGTCGGCCGGTGACAAAATGTTCCAAACACACCCCCTGCACAACTCCTCCCGGGAAGGTGCCAGAAACGAGTTCTGTTGGTAGTTTTTACACTACCCCGGTAGGCAAGAGAAAGGCACTACAAAAGTTGTTCTACCTGCTTTCTGGGCTGAGATGGGGAACCGCTGAATTTTGGAGTCGGCCGGTGACAAAATGTTCCAAACACACCCCATGCACAACTCCACCGGGGAAGGTGCCAGGAACGAATTCTGTTGGTAGTTTTTACACTACCTTGGTAGGCATCTGAAAGGCACCACAAAAGTTGTTCTACCTGCTTTCTGGGCTGAGATGGGGAACCGCTGAATTTTGGAGTCGGCCGGTGACAAAATGTTCCAAACACACCCCATGCACAACTCCACCGGGGAAGGTGCCAGACAGGAGTTCTCCTGGTAGTTTTTACACTACCTTGGTAGGCATCTGAAAGACACGACAAAAGTTGTTCTACCTGCTTTCTGGGCTGAGATGGGGAACCGCTGAATTTTGGAGTCGCCCGGTGACAAAATGTTCCAAACACACCCCATGCACAACTCCACCGGGGAAGGTGTCAGACAGGAGTTCTCCTGGTAGTTTTTACATTGCTCCGGTAGGCATCTGAAAGACACCACAAAAGTTGTTCTACCTGCTTTCTGGGCTGAGATGGGGAACCGCTGAATTTTGGAGTCGGCCGGTGACAAAATGTTCCAAACACACCCCATGCACAACTCCACCGGGGAAGGTGACAGACAGGAGTTCTCCTGGTAGTTTTTACACTACCTTGGTAGGCATCTGAAAGACACCACAAAAGTTGTTTTACCTGCTTTCTGGGCTGAGATGGGGAACCGCTGAATTTTGGAGTCGGCTGGTGACAAAATGTTCCAAACACACCCCCTGCACAACTCCACCGGGGAAGGTGCCAGACAGGAGTTCTCCTGGTAGTTTTTACATTGCTCCGGTAGGCATTTGAAAGTCACCACAAAAGTTGTTCTACCTGCTTTCTGGGCTGAGATGGGGAACCGCTGAATTTTGGACTCGGCTGGTGACAAAATGTTCCAAACACACCCCATGCACAACTCCACCGGGGAAGGTGCCAGACAGGAGTTCTCCTGGTAGTTTTTACACTACCTTGGTAGGCATCTGAAAGACACGACAAAAGTTGTTCTACCTGCTTTCTGGGCTGAGATGGGGAACCGCTGAATTTTGGAGTCGGCTGGTGACAAAATGTTCCAAACACACCCCATGCACAACTCCACCGGGGAAGGTGCCAGACAGGAGTTCTCCTGGTAGTTTTTACACTACCTTGGTAGGCAGCTGAAAGGCACCACAAAAGTTGTTGTAACTGCTTTCTGGGCTGAGATGGGGAACTGCTGAATTTTGGACTCGGCTGGTGACAAAATGTTCCAAAGACACCCCATGCACAACTCCACCGGGGAAGGTGACAGACAGGAGTTCTCCTGGTAGTTTTTACACTACCTTGGTAGGCATCTGAAAGACACCACAAAAGTTGTTCTACCTGCTTTCTGGGCTGAGATGGGGAACCGCTGAATTTTGGAGTCGGCCGGTGACAAAATGTTCCAAACACACCCCATGCACAACTCCACCGGGGAAGGTGCCAGGAACGAATTCTGTTGGTAGTTTTTACACTACCTTGGTAGGCAGCTGAAAGGCACAAGAAAAGAAGTTGTACCTGCTTTGTGGGCTGAGATGGGGAACCGCTGAATTTTGGACTCGGCCGGTGACAAAATGTTCCAAACACACCCCATGCACAACTCCACCGGGGAAGGTGCCAGGCAGGAGTTCTCTTGGTAGTTTTTACACTACCTTGGTAGGCAGCTGAAAGGCACCACAAAAGTTGTTCTACCTGCTTTCTGGGCTGAGATGGGGAAACGCTGAATTTTGGAGTCGGCTGGTGACAAAATGTTCCAAACACACCCCATGCACAACTCCACCGGGGAAGGTGCCAGACAGGAGTTCTCCTGGTAGTTTTTACATTGCTCCGGTAGGCATCTGAAAGACACCACAAAAGTTGTTCTACCTGCTTTCTGGGCTGAGATGGGGAACCGCTGAATTTTGGAGTCGGCTGGTGACAAAATGTTCCAAACACACCCCATGCACAACTCCACCGGGGAAGGTGCCAGACAGGAGTTCTCCTGGTAGTTTTTACATTGCTCCGGTAGGCATCTGAAAGACACCACAAAAGTTGTTCTACCTGCTTTCTGGGCTGAGATGGGGAACCGCTGAATTTTGGAGTCGGCCGGTGACAAAATGTTCCAAACACACCCCATGCACAACTCCACCGGGGAAGGTGCCAGGAACGAATTCTGTTGGTAGTTTTTACACTACCTTGGTAGGCAGCTGAAAGGCACAAGAAAAGAAGTTGTACCTGCTTTGTGGGCTGAGATGGGGAACCGCTGAATTTTGGACTCGGCCGGTGACAAAATGTTCCAAACACACCCCATGCACAACTCCACCGGGGAAGGTGCCAGGCAGGAGTTCTCTTGGTAGTTTTTACACTACCTTGGTAGGCAGCTGAAAGGCACCACAAAAGTTGTTCTACCTGCTTTCTGGGCTGAGATGGGGAAACGCTGAATTTTGGAGTCGGCTGGTGACAAAATGTTCCAAACACACCCCATGCACAACTCCACCGGGGAAGGTGCCAGACAGGAGTTCTCCTGGTAATTTTTACATTGCTCCGGTAGGCAGCTGAAAGGCACCACAAAAGTTGTTCTACCTGCTTTCTGGGCTGAGATGGGGAACCGCTGAATTTTGGACTCGGCCGGTGACAAAATGTTCCAAACACACCCCATGCACAACTCCACCGGGGAAGGTGCCAGACAGGAGTTCTCTTGGTAGTTTTTACACTACCTTGGTAGGCAGCTGAAAGGCACCACAAAACTTGTTCTACCTGCTTTCTGGGCTGAGATGGGGAAACGCTGAATTTTGGACTCGGCTGGTGACAAAATGTTCCAAACACACCCCATGCACAACTCCACCGGGGAAGGTGCCAGACAGGAGTTCTCCTGGTAGTTTTTACACTACCTTGGTAGGCATCTGAAAGACACGACAAAAGTTGTTCTACCTGCTTTCTGGGCTGAGATGGGGAATCATGGAATTTTGGAGTCGGCCGGTGACAAAATGTTCCAAACACACCCCACGCACAACTCCACCGGGGAAGGTGCCAGACAGGAGTTCTCTTAGTAGTTTTTACACTACCTTGGTAGGCATCTGAAAGACAAGACAAAAGTTGTTCTACCTGCTTTCTGGGCTGAGATGGGGAATCGCTGAATTTTGGACTCGGCCGGTGACAAAATGTTCCAAACACACCCCATGCACAACTCCACCGGGGAAGGTGCCAGACAGGAGTTCTCTTAGTAGTTTTTACACTACCTTGGTAGGCATCTGAAAGACACCACAAAAGATGTTCTACCGGCTTTCTGGGCTGAGATGGGGAACAGCTGAATTTTGGACTCGGCTGGTGACAAAATGTTCCAAAGACACCCCATGCACAACTCCACCGGGGAAGGTGACAGACAGGAGTTCTCCTGGTAGTTTTTACACTACCTTGGTAGGCATCTGAAAGACACCACAAAAGTTGTTCTACCTGCTTTCTGGGCTGAGATGGGGAACCGCTGAATTTTGGAGTCGGCCGGTGACAAAATGTTCCAAACACACCCCATGCACAACTCCACCGGGGAAGGTGCCAGGAACGAATTCTGTTGGTAGTTTTTACACTACCTTGGTAGGCAGCTGAAAGGCACAAGAAAAGAAGTTGTACCTGCTTTGTGGGCTGAGATGGGGAACCGCTGAATTTTGGACTCGGCCGGTGACAAAATGTTCCAAACACACTCCATGCACAACTCCACCGGGGAAGGTGCCAGGCAGGAGTTCTCTTGGTAGTTTTTACACTACCTTGGTAGGCAGCTGAAAGGCACCACAAAAGTTGTTCTACCTGCTTTCTGGGCTGAGATGGGGAAACGCTGAATTTTGGAGTCGGCTGGTGACAAAATGTTCCAAACACACCCCATGCACAACTCCACCGGGGAAGGTGCCAGACAGGAGTTCTCCTGGTAGTTTTTACATTGCTCCGGTAGGCATCTGAAAGACACCACAAAAGTTGTTCTACCTGCTTTCTGGGCTGAGATGGGGAACCGCTGAATTTTGGAGTCGGCTGGTGACAAAATGTTCCAAACACACCCCATGCACAACTCCACCGGGGAAGGTGCCAGACAGGAGTTCTCCTGGTAGTTTTTACATTGCTCCGGTAGGCATCTGAAAGACACCACAAAAGTTGTTCTACCTGCTTTCTGGGCTGAGATGGGGAACCGCTGAATTTTGGAGTCGGCCGGTGACAAAATGTTCCAAACACACCCCATGCACAACTCCACCGGGGAAGGTGCCAGGAACGAATTCTGTTGGTAGTTTTTACACTACCTTGGTAGGCAGCTGAAAGGCACAAGAAAAGAAGTTGTACCTGCTTTGTGGGCTGAGATGGGGAACCGCTGAATTTTGGACTCGGCCGGTGACAAAATGTTCCAAACACACCCCATGCACAACTCCACCGGGGAAGGTGCCAGGCAGGAGTTCTCTTGGTAGTTTTTACACTACCTTGGTAGGCAGCTGAAAGGCACCACAAAAGTTGTTCTACCTGCTTTCTGGGCTGAGATGGGGAAACGCTGAATTTTGGAGTCGGCTGGTGACAAAATGTTCCAAACACACCCCATGCACAACTCCACCGGGGAAGGTGCCAGACAGGAGTTCTCCTGGTAGTTTTTACATTGCTCCGGTAGGCATCTGAAAGACACCACAAAAGTTGTTCTACCTGCTTTCTGGGCTGAGATGGGGAACCGCTGAATTTTGGAGTCGGCTGGTGACAAAATGTTCCAAACACACCCCATGCACAACTCCACCGGGGAAGGTGCCAGACAGGAGTTCTCCTGGTAGTTTTTACATTGCTCCGGTAGGCATCTGAAAGACACCACAAAAGTTGTTCTACCTGCTTTCTGGGCTGAGATGGGGAACCGCTGAATTTTGGAGTCGGCCGGTGACAAAATGTTCCAAACACACCCCATGCACAACTCCACCGGGGAAGGTGCCAGACAGGAGTTCTCCTGGTAGTTTTTACATTGCTCCGGTAGGCATCTGAAAGACACCACAAAAGTTGTTCTACCTGCTTTCTGGGCTGAGATGGGGAACCGCTGAATTTTGGAGTCGGCTGGTGACAAAATGTTCCAAACACACCCCCTGCACAACTCCACCACGGAAGGTGCCAGACAGGAGTTCTCCTGGTAGTTTTTACATTGCTCCGGTAGGCATTTGAAAGACACCACAAAAGTTGTTCTACCTGCTTTCTGGGCTGAGATGGGGAACCGCTGAATTTTGGACTCGGCTGGTGACAAAATGTTCCAAACACACCCCATGCACAACTCCACCACGGAAGGTGCCAGACAGGAGTTCTCCTGGTAGTTTTTACACTACCTTGGTAGGCATCTGAAAGACACCACAAAAGTTGTTCTACCTGCTTTCTGGGCTGAGATGGGGAACCGCTGAATTTTGGAGTCGGCTGGTGGCAAAATGTTCCAAACACACCCCATGCAAAACTCCACCGGGGAAGGTGCCAGACAGGAGTTCTCCTGGTAGTTTTTACATTGCTCCGGTAGGCATCTGAAAGACACCACAAAAGTTGTTCTACCTGCTTTCTGGGCTGAGATGGGGAACCGCTGAATTTTGGAGTCGGCCGGTGACAAAATGTTCCAAACACACCCCATGCACAACTCCACCGGGGAAGGTGCCAGGAACGAATTCTGTTGGTAGTTTTTACACTACCTTGGTAGGCAGCTGAAAGGCACCACAAAAGTTGTTCTACCTGCTTTCTGGGCTGAGATGGGGAACCGCTGAATTTTGGACTCGGCTGGTGACAAAATGTTCCAATCACACCCCATGCACAACTCCACCGGGGAAGGTGCCAGACAGGAGTTCTCCTGGTAGTTTTTACATTGCTCCGGTAGGCATCTGAAAGACACCACAAAAGTTGTTCTACCTGCTTTCTGGGCTGAGATGGGGAACCGCTGAATTTTGGAGTCGGCTGGTGACAAAATGTTCCAAAGACACCCCATGCACAACTCCACCACGGAAGGTGCCAGACAGGAGTTCTCCTGATAGTTTTTACACTACCTTGGTGGGCATTTGAAAGGCACCACAAAAGTTGTTCTACCTGCTTTCTGGGCTGAGATGGGGAACCGCTGAATTTTGGAGTCGGCCGGTGACAAAATGTTCCAAACACACCCCCTGCACAACTCCTCCGGGGAAGGTGCCAGAAACGAGTTCTGTTGGTAGTTTTTACACTACCCCGGTAGGCAAGAGAAAGGCACTACAAAAGTTGTTCTACCTGCTTTCTGGGCTGAGATGGGGAACCGCTGAATTTTGGAGTCGGCCGGTGACAAAATGTTCCAAACACACCCCATGCACAACTCCACCGGGGAAGGTGCCAGGAACGAATTCTGTTGGTAGTTTTTACACTACCTTGGTAGGCATCTGAAAGGCACGACAAAAGTTGTTCTACCTGCTTTCTGGGCTGAGATGGGGAATCGCTGAATTTTGGAGTCGGCCGGTGACAAAATGTTCCAAACACACCCCACGCACAACTCCACCGGGGAAGGTGTCAGACAGGAGTTCTCCTGGTAGTTTTTACACTACCTTGGTAGGCAGCTGAAAGGCACCACAAAAGTTGTTCTATCTGCTTTCTGGGCTGAGATGGGGAAACGCTGAATTTTGGAGTCGGCTGGTGACAAAATGTTCCAAACACACCCCATGCACAACTCCACCCGGGGAAGGTGCCAGACAGGAGTTCTCCTGGTAGTTTTTACACTACCTTGGTAGGCATCTGAAAGACACCACAAAAGTTGTTCTACCTGCTTTCTGGGCTGAGATGGGGAACTGCTGAATTTTGGACTCGGCCGGTGACAAAATGTTCCAAACACACCCCATGCACAACTCCACCGGGGAAGGTGCCAGACAGGAGTTCTCCTGGTAGTTTTTACATTGCTCCGGTAGGCATCTGAAAGACACCACAAAAGTTGTTCTACCTGCTTTCTGGGCTGAGATGGGGAACCGCTGAATTTTGGACTCGGCTGGTGACAAAATGTTCCAAAGACACCCCATGCACAACTCCACCGGGGAAGGTGCCAGACAGGAGTTCTACTGGTAGTTTTTACACTACCTTGGTGGGCATTTGAAAGGCACCACAAAAGTTGTTCTACCTGCTTTCTGGGCTGAGATGGGGAACCGCTGAATTTTGGACTCGGCTGGTGACAAAATGTTCCAAACACACCCCCTGCACAACTCCACCGGGGAAGGTGCCAGACAGGAGTTCTCCTGGTAGTTTTTACATTGCTCCGGTAGGCATCTGAAAGACACCACAAAAGTTGTTCTACCTGCTTTCTGGGCTGAGATGGGGAACCGCTGAATTTTGGAGTCGGCCGGTGACAAAATGTTCCAAACACACCCCATGCACAACTCCACCGGGGAAGGTGCCAGACAGGAGTTCTCCTGGTAGTTTTTACATTGCTCCGGTAGGCATCTGAAAGACACCACAAAAGTTGTTCTACCTGCTTTCTGGGCTGAGATGGGGAACCGCTGAATTTTGGAGTCGGCCGGTGACAAAATGTTCCAAACACACCCCATGCACAACTCCACCGGGGAAGGTGCCAGGAACGAATTCTGTTGGTAGTTTTTACACTACCTTGGTAGGCAGCTGAAAGGCACAAGAAAAGAAGTTGTACCTGCTTTGTGGGCTGAGATGGGGAACCGCTGAATTTTGGAGTCGGCTGGTGACAAAATGTTCCAAACACACCCCATGCACAACTCCACCGGGGAAGGTGCCAGGCAGGAGTTCTCTTGGTAGTTTTTACACTACCTTGGTAGGCAGCTGAAAGGCACCACAAAAGTTGTTCTACCTGCTTTCTGGGCTGAGATGGGGAAACGCTGAATTTTGGAGTCGGCTGGTGACAAAATGTTCCAAACACACCCCATGCACAACTCCACCGGGGAAGGTGCCAGACAGGAGTTCTCCTGGTAATTTTTACATTGCTCCGGTAGGCAGCTGAAAGGCACCACAAAAGTTGTTCTACCTGCTTTCTGGGCTGAGATGGGGAAACCGCTGAATTTTGGACTCGGCCGGTGACAAAATGTTCCAAACACACCCCATGCACAACTCCACCGGGGAAGGTGCCAGACAGGAGTTCTCTTGGTAGTTTTTACACTACCTTGGTAGGCAGCTGAAAGGCACCACAAAACTTGTTCTACCTGCTTTCTGGGCTGAGATGGGGAAACGCTGAATTTTGGACTCGGCTGGTGACAAAATGTTCCAAACACACCCCATGCACAACTCCACCGGGGAAGGTGCCAGACAGGAGTTCTCCTGGTAGTTTTTACACTACCTTGGTAGGCATCTGAAAGACACGACAAAAGTTGTTCTACCTGCTTTCTGGGCTGAGATGGGGAATCATGGAATTTTGGAGTCGGCCGGTGACAAAATGTTCCAAACACACCCCACGCACAACTCCACCGGGGAAGGTGCCAGACAGGAGTTCTCTTAGTAGTTTTTACACTACCTTGGTAGGCATCTGAAAGACAAGACAAAAGTTGTTCTACCTGCTTTCTGGGCTGAGATGGGGAATCGCTGAATTTTGGAGTCGGCCGGTGACAAAATGTTCCAAACACACCCCATGCACAACTCCACCGGGGAAGGTGCCAGACAGGAGTTCTCTTAGTAGTTTTTACACTACCTTGGTAGGCATCTGAAAGACACCACAAAAGATGTTCTACCGGCTTTCTGGGCTGAGATGGGGAACAGCTGAATTTTGGACTCGGCTGGTGACAAAATGTTCCAAAGACACCCCATGCACAACTCCACCGGGGAAGGTGACAGACAGGAGTTCTCCTGGTAGTTTTTACACTACCTTGGTAGGCATCTGAAAGACACCACACAAAGTTGTTCTACCTGCTTTCTGGGCTGAGATGGGGAACCGCTGAATTTTGGAGTCGGCCGGTGACAAAATGTTCCAAACACACCCCATGCACAACTCCACCGGGGAAGGTGCCAGGAACGAATTCTGTTGGTAGTTTTTACACTACCTTGGTAGGCAGCTGAAAGGCACAAGAAAAGAAGTTGTACCTGCTTTGTGGGCTGAGATGGGGAACCGCTGAATTTTGGACTCGGCCGGTGACAAAATGTTCCAAACACACCCCATGCACAACTCCACCGGGGAAGGTGCCAGGCAGGAGTTCTCTTGGTAGTTTTTACACTACCTTGGTAGGCAGCTGAAAGGCACCACAAAAGTTGTTCTACCTGCTTTCTGGGCTGAGATGGGGAAACGCTGAATTTTGGAGTCGGCTGGTGACAAAATGTTCCAAACACACCCCATGCACAACTCCACCGGGGAAGGTGCCAGACAGGAGTTCTCCTGGTAGTTTTTACATTGCTCCGGTAGGCATCTGAAAGACACCACAAAAGTTGTTCTACCTGCTTTCTGGGCTGAGATGGGGAACCGCTGAATTTTGGAGTCGGCTGGTGACAAAATGTTCCAAACACACCCCATGCACAACTCCACCGGGGAAGGTGCCAGACAGGAGTTCTCCTGGTAGTTTTTACATTGCTCCGGTAGGCATCTGAAAGACACCACAAAAGTTGTTCTACCTGCTTTCTGGGCTGAGATGGGGAACCGCTGAATTTTGGAGTCGGCCGGTGACAAAATGTTCCAAACACACCCCCTGCACAACTCCTCCGGGGAAGGTGCCAGAAACGAGTTCTGTTGGTAGTTTTTACACTACCTTGGTAGGCAGCTGAAAGGCACCACAAAAGTTGTTTTACCTGCTTTCTGGGCTGAGATGGGGAACCGCTGAATTTTGGAGTCGGCTGGTGACAAAATGTTCCAAACACACCCCCTGCACAACTCCACCACGGAAGGTGCCAGACAGGAGTTCTCCTGGTAGTTTTTACATTGCTCCGGTAGGCATTTGAAAGTCACCACAAAAGTTGTTCTACCTGCTTTCTGGGCTGAGATGGGGAACCGCTGAATTTTGGACTCGGCTGGTGACAAAATGTTCCAAACACACCCCATGCACAACTCCACCACGGAAGGTGCCAGACAGGAGTTCTCCTGGTAGTTTTTACACTACCTTGGTAGGCATCTGAAAGACACCACAAAAGTTGTTCTACCTGCTTTCTGGGCTGAGATGGGGAACCGCTGAATTTTGGAGTCGGCTGGTGGCAAAATGTTCCAAACACACCCCATGCAAAACTCCACCGGGGAAGGTGCCAGACAGGAGTTCTCCTGGTAGTTTTTACATTGCTCCGGTAGGCATCTGAAAGACACCACAAAAGTTGTTCTACCTGCTTTCTGGGCTGAGATGGGGAACCGCTGAATTTTGGAGTCGGCCGGTGACAAAATGTTCCAAACACACCCCATGCACAACTCCACCGGGGAAGGTGCCAGGAACGAATTCTGTTGGTAGTTTTTACACTACCTTGGTAGGCAGCTGAAAGGCACCACAAAAGTTGTTCTACCTGCTTTCTGGGCTGAGATGGGGAACCGCTGAATTTTGGACTCGGCTGGTGACAAAATGTTCCAATCACACCCCATGCACAACTCCACCGGGGAAGGTGCCAGACAGGAGTTCTCCTGGTAGTTTTTACATTGCTCCGGTAGGCATCTGAAAGACACCACAAAAGTTGTTCTACCTGCTTTCTGGGCTGAGATGGGGAACCGCTGAATTTTGGAGTCGGCTGGTGACAAAATGTTCCAAAGACACCCCATGCACAACTCCACCACGGAAGGTGCCAGACAGGAGTTCTCCTGATAGTTTTTACACTACCTTGGTGGGCATTTGAAAGGCACCACAAAAGTTGTTCTACCTGCTTTCTGGGCTGAGATGGGGAACCGCTGAATTTTGGAGTCGGCCGGTGACAAAATGTTCCAAACACACCCCCTGCACAACTCCTCCGGGGAAGGTGCCAGAAACGAGTTCTGTTGGTAGTTTTTACACTACCCCGGTAGGCAAGAGAAAGGCACTACAAAAGTTGTTCTACCTGCTTTCTGGGCTGAGATGGGGAACCGCTGAATTTTGGAGTCGGCCGGTGACAAAATGTTCCAAACACACCCCATGCACAACTCCACCGGGGAAGGTGCCAGGAACGAATTCTGTTGGTAGTTTTTACACTACCTTGGTAGGCATCTGAAAGGCACCACAAAAGTTGTTCTACCTGCTTTCTGGGCTGAGATGGGGAACAGCTGAATTTTGGACTCGGCTGGTGACAAAATGTTCCAAACACACCCCATGCACAACTCCACCGGGGAAGGTGCCAGGCAGGAGTTCTCTTGGTAGTTTTTACACTACCTTGGTAGGCAGCTGAAAGGCACCACAAAAGTTGTTCTACCTGCTTTCTGGGCTGAGATGGGGAAACGCTGAATTTTGGAGTCGGCTGGTGACAAAATGTTCCAAACACACCCCATGCACAACTCCACCGGGGAAGGTGCCAGACAGGAGTTCTCCTGGTAGTTTTTACATTGCTCCGGTAGGCAGCTGAAAGGCACCACAAAAGTTTTTCTACCTGCTTTCTGGGCTGAGATGGGGAACCGCTGAATTTTGGACTCGGCCGGTGACAAAATGTTCCAAACACACCCCATGCACAACTCCACCGGGGAAGGTGCCAGACAGGAGTTCTCTTGGTAGTTTTTACACTACCTTGGTAGGCAGCTGAAAGGCACCACAAAAGTTGTTCTACCTGCTTTCTGGGCTGAGATGGGGAAACGCTGAATTTTGGACTCGGCTGGTGACAAAATGTTCCAAACACACCCCATGCACAACTCCACCGGGGAAGGTGCCAGGAACGAATTCTGTTGGTAGTTTTTACACTACCTTGGTAGGCATCTGAAAGGCACGACAAAAGTTGTTCTACCTGCTTTCTGGGCTGAGATGGGGAATCGCTGAATTTTGGAGTCGGCCGGTGACAAAATGTTCCAAACACACCCCACGCACAACTCCACCGGGGAAGGTGTCAGACAGGAGTTCTCCTGGTAGTTTTTACACTACCTTGGTAGGCAGCTGAAAGGCACCACAAAAGTTGTTCTATCTGCTTTCTGGGCTGAGATGGGGAAACGCTGAATTTTGGAGTCGGCTGGTGACAAAATGTTCCAAACACACCCCATGCACAACTCCACCGGGGAAGGTGCCAGACAGGAGTTCTCCTGGTAGTTTTTACACTACCTTGGTAGGCATCTGAAAGACACCACAAAAGTTGTTCTACCTGCTTTCTGGGCTGAGATGGGGAACTGCTGAATTTTGGACTCGGCCGGTGACAAAATGTTCCAAACACACCCCATGCACAACTCCACCGGGGAAGGTGCCAGACAGGAGTTCTCCTGGTAGTTTTTACATTGCTCCGGTAGGCATCTGAAAGACACCACAAAAGTTGTTCTACCTGCTTTCTGGGCTGAGATGGGGAACCGCTGAATTTTGGACTCGGCTGGTGACAAAATGTTCCAAAGACACCCCATGCACAACTCCACCGGGGAAGGTGCCAGACAGGAGTTCTACTGGTAGTTTTTACACTACCTTGGTGGGCATTTGAAAGGCACCACAAAAGTTGTTCTACCTGCTTTCTGGGCTGAGATGGGGAACCGCTGAATTTTGGACTCGGCTGGTGACAAAATGTTCCAAACACACCCCCTGCACAACTCCACCGGGGAAGGTGCCAGACAGGAGTTCTCCTGGTAGTTTTTACATTGCTCCGGTAGGCATCTGAAAGACACCACAAAAGTTGTTCTACCTGCTTTCTGGGCTGAGATGGGGAACCGCTGAATTTTGGAGTCGGCCGGTGACAAAATGTTCCAAACACACCCCATGCACAACTCCACCGGGGAAGGTGCCAGACAGGAGTTCTCCTGGTAGTTTTTACATTGCTCCGGTAGGCATCTGAAAGACACCACAAAAGTTGTTCTACCTGCTTTCTGGGCTGAGATGGGGAACCGCTGAATTTTGGAGTCGGCCGGTGACAAAATGTTCCAAACACACCCCATGCACAACTCCACCGGGGAAGGTGCCAGGAACGAATTCTGTTGGTAGTTTTTACACTACCTTGGTAGGCAGCTGAAAGGCACAAGAAAAGAAGTTGTACCTGCTTTGTGGGCTGAGATGGGGAACCGCTGAATTTTGGAGTCGGCTGGTGACAAAATGTTCCAAACACACCCCATGCACAACTCCACCGGGGAAGGTGCCAGGCAGGAGTTCTCTTGGTAGTTTTTACACTACCTTGGTAGGCAGCTGAAAGGCACCACAAAAGTTGTTCTACCTGCTTTCTGGGCTGAGATGGGGAAACGCTGAATTTTGGAGTCGGCTGGTGACAAAATGTTCCAAACACACCCCATGCACAACTCCACCGGGGAAGGTGCCAGACAGGAGTTCTCCTGGTAATTTTTACATTGCTCCGGTAGGCAGCTGAAAGGCACCACAAATGTTGTTCTACCTGCTTTCTGGGCTGAGATGGGGAACCGCTGAATTTTGGACTCGGCCGGTGACAAAATGTTCCAAACACACCCCATGCACAACTCCACCGGGGAAGGTGCCAGACAGGAGTTCTCTTGGTAGTTTTTACACTACCTTGGTAGGCAGCTGAAAGGCACCACAAAACTTGTTCTACCTGCTTTCTGGGCTGAGATGGGGAAACGCTGAATTTTGGACTCGGCTGGTGACAAAATGTTCCAAACACACCCCATGCACAACTCCACCGGGGAAGGTGCCAGACAGGAGTTCTCCTGGTAGTTTTTACACTACCTTGGTAGGCATCTGAAAGACACGACAAAAGTTGTTCTACCTGCTTTCTGGGCTGAGATGGGGAATCATGGAATTTTGGAGTCGGCCGGTGACAAAATGTTCCAAACACACCCCACGCACAACTCCACCGGGGAAGGTGCCAGACAGGAGTTCTCTTAGTAGTTTTTACACTACCTTGGTAGGCATCTGAAAGACAAGACAAAAGTTGTTCTACCTGCTTTCTGGGCTGAGATGGGGAATCGCTGAATTTTGGACTCGGCCGGTGACAAAATGTTCCAAACACACCCCATGCACAACTCCACCGGGGAAGGTGCCAGACAGGAGTTCTCTTAGTAGTTTTTACACTACCTTGGTAGGCATCTGAAAGACACCACAAAAGATGTTCTACCGGCTTTCTGGGCTGAGATGGGGAACAGCTGAATTTTGGACTCGGCTGGTGACAAAATGTTCCAAAGACACCCCATGCACAACTCCACCGGGGAAGGTGACAGACAGGAGTTCTCCTGGTAGTTTTTACACTACCTTGGTAGGCATCTGAAAGACACCACAAAAGTTGTTCTACCTGCTTTCTGGGCTGAGATGGGGAACCGCTGAATTTTGGAGTCGGCCGGTGACAAAATGTTCCAAACACACCCCATGCACAACTCCACCGGGGAAGGTGCCAGGAACGAATTCTGTTGGTAGTTTTTACACTACCTTGGTAGGCAGCTGAAAGGCACAAGAAAAGAAGTTGTACCTGCTTTGTGGGCTGAGATGGGGAACCGCTGAATTTTGGACTCGGCCGGTGACAAAATGTTCCAAACACACCCCATGCACAACTCCACCGGGGAAGGTGCCAGGCAGGAGTTCTCTTGGTAGTTTTTACACTACCTTGGTAGGCAGCTGAAAGGCACCACAAAAGTTGTTCTACCTGCTTTCTGGGCTGAGATGGGGAAACGCTGAATTTTGGAGTCGGCTGGTGACAAAATGTTCCAAACACACCCCATGCACAACTCCACCGGGGAAGGTGCCAGACAGGAGTTCTCCTGGTAGTTTTTACACTACCTTGGTAGGCATCTGAAAGACACCACAAAAGTTGTTTTACCTGCTTTCTGGGCTGAGATGGGGAACCGCTGAATTTTGGAGTCGGCTGGTGACAAAATGTTCCAAACACACCCCCTGCACAACTCCACCACGGAAGGTGCCAGAAACGAGTTCTCCTGGTAGTTTTTACATTGCTCCGGTAGGCATTTGAAAGTCACCACAAAAGTTGTTCTACCTGCTTTCTGGGCTGAGATGGGGAACCGCTGAATTTTGGACTCGGCTGGTGACAAAATGTTCCAAACACACCCCATGCACAACTCCACCACGGAAGGTGCCAGACAGGAGTTCTCCTGGTAGTTTTTACACTACCTTGGTAGGCATCTGAAAGACACCACAAAAGTTGTTCTACCTGCTTTCTGGGCTGAGATGGGGAACCGCTGAATTTTGGAGTCGGCCGGTGACAAAATGTTCCAAACACACCCCATGCACAACTCCACCGGGGAAGGTGCCAGGAACGAATTCTGTTGGTAGTTTTTACACTACCTTGGTAGGCAGCTGAAAGGCACAAGAAAAGAAGTTGTACCTGCTTTGTGGGCTGAGATGGGGAACCGCTGAATTTTGGAGTCGGCTGGTGACAAAATGTTCCAAACACACCCCATGCACAACTCCACCGGGGAAGGTGCCAGGCAGGAGTTCTCTTGGTAGTTTTTACACTACCTTGGTGGGCATTTGAAAGGCACCACAAAAGTTGTTCTACCTGCTTTCTGGGCTGAGATGGGGAAACGCTGAATTTTGGAGTCGGCTGGTGACAAAATGTTCCAAACACACCCCATGCACAACTCCACCGGGGAAGGTGCCAGACAGGAGTTCTCCTGGTAGTTTTTACACTACCTTGGTAGGCATCTGAAAGACACGACAAAAGTTGTTCTACCTGCTTTCTGGGCTGAGATGGGGAATCATGGAATTTTGGAGTCGGCCGGTGACAAAATGTTCCAAACACACCCCACGCACAACTCCACCGGGGAAGGTGCCAGACAGGAGTTCTCTTAGTAGTTTTTACACTACCTTGGTAGGCATCTGAAAGACAAGACAAAAGTTGTTCTACCTGCTTTCTGGGCTGAGATGGGGAATCGCTGAATTTTGGACTCGGCCGGTGACAAAATGTTCCAAACACACCCCATGCACAACTCCACCGGGGAAGGTGCCAGACAGGAGTTCTCTTAGTAGTTTTTACACTACCTTGGTAGGCATCTGAAAGACACCACAAAAGATGTTCTACCGGCTTTCTGGGCTGAGATGGGGAACAGCTGAATTTTGGACTCGGCTGGTGACAAAATGTTCCAAAGACACCCCATGCACAACTCCACCGGGGAAGGTGCCAGACAGGAGTTCTCCTGGTAGTTTTTACACTACCTTGGTAGGCATCTGAAAGACACCACAAAAGTTGTTCTACCTGCTTTCTGGGCTGAGATGGGGAACCGCTGAATTTTGGAGTCGGCTGGTGACAAAATGTTCCAAACACACCCCATGCACAACTCCACCGGGGAAGGTGCCAGACAGGAGTTCTCCTGGTAGTTTTTACGTTGCTCCGGTAGGCATCTGAAAGACACCACAAAAGTTGTTCTACCTGCTTTCTGGGCTGAGATGGGGAACCGCTGAATTTTGGAGTCGGCCGGTGACAAAATGTTCCAAACACACCCCCTGCACAACTCCACCGGGGAAGGTGACAGACAGGAGTTCTCCTGGTAGTTTTTACACTACCTTGGTAGGCATCTGAAAGACACCACAAAAGATGTTCTACCGGCTTTCTGGGCTGAGATGGGGAACAGCTGAATTTTGGACTCGGCTGGTGACAAAATGTTCCAAAGACACCCCATGCACAACTCCACCGGGGAAGGTGCCAGACAGGAGTTCTCCTGGTAGTTTTTACATTGCTCCGGTAGGCATCTGAAAGACACCACAAAAGTTGTTCTACCTGCTTTCTGGGCTGAGATGGGGAACCGCTGAATTTTGGACTCGGCTGGTGACAAAATGTTCCAAACACACCCCATGCACAACTCCACCACGGAAGGTGCCAGACAGGAGTTCTCCTGGTAGTTTTTACACTACCTTGGTAGGCATCTGAAAGACACCACAAAAGTTGTTCTACCTGCTTTCTGGGCTGAGATGGGGAACCGCTGAATTTTGGAGTCGGCTGGTGGCAAAATGTTCCAAACACACCCCATGCAAAACTCCACCGGGGAAGGTGCCAGACAGGAGTTCTCCTGGTAGTTTTTACATTGCTCCGGTAGGCATCTGAAAGACACCACAAAAGTTGTTCTACCTGCTTTCTGGGCTGAGATGGGGAACCGCTGAATTTTGGAGTCGGCCGGTGACAAAATGTTCCAAACACACCCCATGCACAACTCCACCGGGGAAGGTGCCAGGAACTAATTCTGTTGGTAGTTTTTACACTACCTTGGTAGGCAGCTGAAAGGCACAAGAAAAGTTGTTGTACCTGCTTTGTGGGCTGAGATGGGGAACCGCTGAATTTTGGAGTCGGCCGGTGACAAAATGTTCCAAACACACCCCATGCACAACTCCACCGGGGAAGGTGCCAGACAGGAGTTCTCCTGGTAGTTTTTACACTACCTTGGTAGGCATCTGAAAGACACGACAAAAGTTGTTCTACCTGCTTTCTGGGCTGAGATGGGGAATCGCTGAATTTTGGAGTCGGCCGGTGACAAAATGTTCCAAACACACCCCACGCACAACTCCACCGGGGAAGGTGCCAGACAGGAGTTCTCCTGGTAGTTTTTACACTACCTTGGTAGGCAGCTGAAAGGCACCACAAAAGTTGTTCTACCTGCTTTCTGGGCTGAGATGGGGAAACGCTGAATTTTGGACTCGGCTGGTGACAAAATGTTCCAAACACACCCCCTGCACAACTCCACCGGGGAAGGTGCCAGACAGGCGTTCTCCTGGTAGTTTTTACACTACCTTGGTGGGCATTTGAAAGGCACCACAAAAGTTGTTCTACCTGCTTTCTGGGCTGAGATGGGGAAACGCTGAATTTTGGAGTCGGCTGGTGACAAAATGTTCCAAACACACCCCCTGCACAACTCCACCACGGAAGGTGCCAGACAGGAGTTCTCCTGGTAGTTTTTACATTGCTCCGGTAGGCATCTGAAAGACACCACAAAAGTTGTTCTACCTGCTTTCTGGGCTGAGATGGGGAACCGCTGAATTTTGGAGTCGGCCGGTGACAAAATGTTCCAAACACACCCCATGCACAACTCCACCACGGAAGGTGCCAGGAACGAATTCTGTTGGTAGTTTTTACACTACCTTGGTAGGCAGCTGAAAGGCACAAGAAAAGAAGTTGTACCTGCTTTGTGGGCTGAGATGGGGAACCGCTGAATTTTGGAGTCGGCTGGTGACAAAATGTTCCAAACACACCCCATGCACAACTCCACCGGGGAAGGTGCCAGGCAGGAGTTCTCTTGGTAGTTTTTACACTACCTTGGTAGGCAGCTGAAAGGCACCACAAAAGTTGTTCTACCTGCTTTCTGGGCTGAGATGGGGAAACGCTGAATTTTGGACTCGGCTGGTGACAAAATGTTCCAAACACACCCCATGCACAACTCCACCGGGGAAGGTGCCAGACAGGAGTTCTCCTGGTAATTTTTACATTGCTCCGGTAGGCAGCTGAAAGGCACCACAAAAGTTTTTCTACCTGCTTTCTGGGCTGAGATGGGGAACCGCTGAATTTTGGACTCGGCCGGTGACAAAATGTTCCAAACACACCCCATGCACAACTCCACCGGGGAAGGTGCCAGACAGGAGTTCTCCTGGTAGTTTTTACACTACCTTGGTAGGCATCTGAAAGACACCACAAAAGTTGTTCTACCTGCTTTCTGGGCTGAGATGGGGAACCGCTGAATTTTGGAGTCGGCTGGTGACAAAATGTTCCAAACACACCCCATGCACAACTCCACCGGGGAAGGTGCCAGACAGGAGTTCTCCTGGTAGTTTTTACGTTGCTCCGGTAGGCATCTGAAAGACACCACAAAAGTTGTTCTACCTGCTTTCTGGGCTGAGATGGGGAACCGCTGAATTTTGGAGTCGGCCGGTGACAAAATGTTCCAAACACACCCCATGCACAACTCCACCGGGGAAGGTGACAGACAGGAGTTCTCCTGGTAGTTTTTACACTACCTTGGTAGGCATCTGAAAGACACCACAAAAGTTGTTTTACCTGCTTTCTGGGCTGAGATGGGGAACCGCTGAATTTTGGAGTCGGCTGGTGACAAAATGTTCCAAACACACCCCCTGCACAACTCCACCACGGAAGGTGCCAGACAGGAGTTCTCCTGGTAGTTTTTACATTGCTCCGGTAGGCATTTGAAAGTCACCACAAAAGTTGTTCTACCTGCTTTCTGGGCTGAGATGGGGAACCGCTGAATTTTGGACTCGGCTGGTGACAAAATGTTCCAAACACACCCCATGCACAACTCCACCACGGAAGGTGCCAGACAGGAGTTCTCCTGGTAGTTTTTACACTACCTTGGTAGGCATCTGAAAGACACCACAAAAGTTGTTCTACCTGCTTTCTGGGCTGAGATGGGGAACCGCTGAATTTTGGAGTCGGCTGGTGGCAAAATGTTCCAAACACACCCCATGCAAAACTCCACCGGGGAAGGTGCCAGACAGGAGTTCTCCTGGTAGTTTTTACATTGCTCCGGTAGGCATCTGAAAGACACCACAAAAGTTGTTCTACCTGCTTTCTGGGCTGAGATGGGGAACCGCTGAATTTTGGAGTCGGCCGGTGACAAAATGTTCCAAACACACCCCATGCACAACTCCACCGGGGAAGGTGCCAGGAACTAATTCTGTTGGTAGTTTTTACACTACCTTGGTAGGCAGCTGAAAGGCACAAGAAAAGTTGTTGTACCTGCTTTGTGGGCTGAGATGGGGAACCGCTGAATTTTGGAGTCGGCCGGTGACAAAATGTTCCAAACACACCCCATGCACAACTCCACCGGGGAAGGTGCCAGACAGGAGTTCTCCTGGTAGTTTTTACACTACCTTGGTAGGCATCTGAAAGACACGACAAAAGTTGTTCTACCTGCTTTCTGGGCTGAGATGGGGAATCGCTGAATTTTGGAGTCGGCCGGTGACAAAATGTTCCAAACACACCCCACGCACAACTCCACCGGGGAAGGTGCCAGACAGGAGTTCTCCTGGTAGTTTTTACACTACCTTGGTAGGCAGCTGAAAGGCACCACAAAAGTTGTTCTACCTGCTTTCTGGGCTGAGATGGGGAAACGCTGAATTTTGGACTCGGCTGGTGACAAAATGTTCCAAACACACCCCCTGCACAACTCCACCAGGGAAGGTGCCAGACAGGCGTTCTCCTGGTAGTTTTTACACTACCTTGGTGGGCATTTGAAAGGCACCACAAAAGTTGTTCTACCTGCTTTCTGGGCTGAGATGGGGAAACGCTGAATTTTGGAGTCGGCTGGTGACAAAATGTTCCAAACACACCCCCTGCACAACTCCACCACGGAAGGTGCCAGACAGGAGTTCTCCTGGTAGTTTTTACATTGCTCCGGTAGGCATCTGAAAGACACCACAAAAGTTGTTCTACCTGCTTTCTGGGCTGAGATGGGGAACCGCTGAATTTTGGAGTCGGCCGGTGACAAAATGTTCCAAACACACCCCATGCACAACTCCACCACGGAAGGTGCCAGGAACGAATTCTGTTGGTAGTTTTTACACTACCTTGGTAGGCAGCTGAAAGGCACAAGAAAAGAAGTTGTACCTGCTTTGTGGGCTGAGATGGGGAACCGCTGAATTTTGGAGTCGGCTGGTGACAAAATGTTCCAAACACACCCCATGCACAACTCCACCGGGGAAGGTGCCAGGCAGGAGTTCTCTTGGTAGTTTTTACACTACCTTGGTAGGCAGCTGAAAGGCACCACAAAAGTTGTTCTACCTGCTTTCTGGGCTGAGATGGGGAAACGCTGAATTTTGGACTCGGCTGGTGACAAAATGTTCCAAACACACCCCATGCACAACTCCACCGGGGAAGGTGCCAGACAGGAGTTCTCCTGGTAATTTTTACATTGCTCCGGTAGGCAGCTGAAAGGCACCACAAAAGTTTTTCTACCTGCTTTCTGGGCTGAGATGGGGAACCGCTGAATTTTGGACTCGGCCGGTGACAAAATGTTCCAAACACACCCCATGCACAACTCCACCGGGGAAGGTGCCAGACAGGAGTTCTCCTGGTAGTTTTTACACTACCTTGGTAGGCAGCTGAAATGCACCACAAAACTTGTTCTACCTGCTTTCTGGGCTGAGATGGGGAAACGCTGAATTTTGGAGTCGGCTGGTGACAAAATGTTCCAAACACACCCCATGCACAACTCCACCGGGGAAGGTGCCAGACAGGAGTTCTCTTGGTAGTTTTTACACTACCTTGGTAGGCAGCTGAAAGGCACCACAAAAGTTGTTCTACCTGCTTTCTGGGCTGAGATGGGGAACAGCTGAATTTTGGACTCGGCCGGTGACAAAATGTTCCAAACACACCCCCTGCACAACTCCACCGGGGAAGGTGCCAGACAGGAGTTCTCTTAGTAGTTTTTACACTACCTTGGTAGGCAGCTGAAAGGTACCACAAAAGTTGTTCTACCTGCTTTCTGGGCTGAGATGGGGAACCGCTGAATTTTGGACTCGGCTGGTGACAAAATGTTCCAAACACACCCCATGCACAACTCCACCGGGGAAGGTGCCAGACAGGAGTTCTCCTGGTAGTTTTTACACTACCTTGGTAGGCATCTGAAAGACACCACAAAAGTTGTTCTACCTGCTTTCTGGGCTGAGATGGGGAACTGCTGAATTTTGGACTCGGCCGGTGACAAAATGTTCCAAACACACCCCATGCACAACTCCACCGGGGAAGGTGCCAGACAGGAGTTCTCCTGGTAGTTTTTACATTGCTCCGGTAGGCATCTGAAAGACACCACAAAAGTTGTTCTACCTGCTTTCTGGGCTGAGATGGGGAACCGCTGAATTTTGGACTCGGCTGGTGACAAAATGTTCCAAACACACCCCATGCACAACTCCACCGGGGAAGGTGCCAGACAGGAGTTCTCCTGGTAGTTTTTACACTACCTTGGTAGGCATCTGAAAGACACGACAAAAGTTGTTCTACCTGCTTTCTGGGCTGAGATGGGGAATCATGGAATTTTGGAGTCGGCCGGTGACAAAATGTTCCAAACACACCCCACGCACAACTCCACCGGGGAAGGTGCCAGACAGGAGTTCTCTTAGTAGTTTTTACACTACCTTGGTAGGCATCTGAAAGACAAGACAAAAGTTGTTCTACCTGCTTTCTGGGCTGAGATGGGGAACCGCTGAATTTTGGACTCGGCCGGTGACAAAATGTTCCAAACACACCCCATGCACAACTCCACCGGGGAAGGTGCCAGACAGGAGTTCTCTTAGTAGTTTTTACACTACCTTGGTAGGCATCTGAAAGACACCACAAAAGATGTTCTACCGGCTTTCTGGGCTGAGATGGGGAACAGCTGAATTTTGGACTCGGCTGGTGACAAAATGTTCCAAAGACACCCCATGCACAACTCCACCGGGGAAGGTGCCAGACAGGAGTTCTCCTGGTAGTTTTTACACTACCTTGGTAGGCATCTGAAAGACACCACAAAAGTTGTTCTACCTGCTTTCTGGGCTGAGATGGGGAACCGCTGAATTTTGGAGTCGGCTGGTGACAAAATGTTCCAAACACACCCCATGCACAACTCCACCGGGGAAGGTGCCAGACAGGAGTTCTCCTGGTAGTTTTTACGTTGCTCCGGTAGGCATCTGAAAGACACCACAAAAGTTGTTCTACCTGCTTTCTGGGCTGAGATGGGGAACCGCTGAATTTTGGAGTCGGCCGGTGACAAAATGTTCCAAACACACCCCATGCACAACTCCACCGGGGAAGGTGCCAGACAGGAGTTCTCCTGGTAGTTTTTACACTACCTTGGTAGGCATCTGAAAGACACCACAAAAGTTGTTTTACCTGCTTTCTGGGCTGAGATGGGGAACCGCTGAATTTTGGAGTCGGCTGGTGACAAAATGTTCCAAACACACCCCCTGCACAACTCCACCACGGAAGGTGCCAGACAGGAGTTCTCCTGGTAGTTTTTACATTGCTCCGGTAGGCATTTGAAAGTCACCACAAAAGTTGTTCTACCTGCTTTCTGGGCTGAGATGGGGAACCGCTGAATTTTGGACTCGGCTGGTGACAAAATGTTCCAAACACACCCCATGCACAACTCCACCACGGAAGGTGCCAGAAAGGAGTTCTCCTGGTAGTTTTTACACTACCTTGGTAGGCATCTGAAAGACACCACAAAAGTTGTTCTACCTGCTTTCTGGGCTGAGATGGGGAACCGCTGAATTTTGGAGTCGGCTGGTGGCAAAATGTTCCAAACACACCCCATGCAAAACTCCACCGGGGAAGGTGCCAGACAGGAGTTCTCCTGGTAGTTTTTACATTGCTCCGGTAGGCATCTGAAAGACACCACAAAAGTTGTTCTACCTGCTTTCTGGGCTGAGATGGGGAACCGCTGAATTTTGGAGTCGGCCGGTGACAAAATGTTCCAAACACACCCCACGCACAACTCCACCGGGGAAGGTGCCAGACAGGAGTTCTCCTGGTAGTTTTTACACTACCTTGGTAGGCAGCTGAAAGGCACCACAAAAGTTGTTCTACCTGCTTTCTGGGCTGAGATGGGGAAACGCTGAATTTTGGACTCGGCTGGTGACAAAATGTTCCAAAGACACCCCCTGCACAACTCCACCGGGGAAGGTGCCAGACAGGCGTTCTCCTGGTAGTTTTTACACTACCTTGGTGGGCATTTGAAAGGCACCACAAAAGTTGTTCTACCTGCTTTCTGGGCTGAGATGGGGAACCGCTGAATTTTGGAGTCGGCTGGTGACAAAATGTTCCAAACACACCCCCTGCACAACTCCACCACGGAAGGTGCCAGACAGGAGTTCTCCTGGTAGTTTTTACATTGCTCCGGTAGGCATCTGAAAGACACCACAAAAGTTGTTCTACCTGCTTTCTGGGCTGAGATGGGGAACCGCTGAATTTTGGAGTCGGCCGGTGACAAAATGTTCCAAACACACCCCATGCACAACTCCACCGGGGAAGGTGCCAGGAACGAATTCTGTTGGTAGTTTTTACACTACCTTGGTAGGCAGCTGAAAGGCACAAGAAAAGAAGTTGTACCTGTTTTGTGGGCTGAGATGGGGAACCGCTGAATTTTAGAGTCGGCTGGTGACAAAATGTTCCAAACACACCCCATGCACAACTCCACCACGGAAGGTGCCAGACAGGAGTTCTCTTAGTAGTTTTTACACTACCTTGGTAGGCATCTGAAAGACACCACAAAAGATGTTCTACCGGCTTTCTGGGCTGAGATGGGGAACAGCTGAATTTTGGACTCGGCTGGTGACAAAATGGTCCAAAGACACCCCATGCACAACTCCACCGGGGAAGGTGCCAGACAGGAGTTCTCCTGGTAGTTTTTACACTACCTTGGTAGGCATCTGAAAGACACCACAAAAGTTGTTCTACCTGCTTTCTGGGCTGAGATGGGGAACCGCTGAATTTTGGAGTCGGCTGGTGACAAAATGTTCCAAACACACCCCATGCACAACTCCACCGGGGAAGGTGCCAGACAGGAGTTCTCCTGGTAGTTTTTACGTTGCTCCGGTAGGCATCTGAAAGACACCACAAAAGTTGTTCTACCTGCTTTCTGGGCTGAGATGGGGAACCGCTGAATTTTGGAGTCGGCCGGTGACAAAATGTTCCAAACACACCCCATGCACAACTCCACCGGGGAAGGTGACAGACAGGAGTTCTCCTGGTAGTTTTTACACTACCTTGGTAGGCATCTGAAAGACACCACAAAAGTTGTTTTACCTGCTTTCTGGGCTGAGATGGGGAACCGCTGAATTTTGGAGCCGGCTGGTGACAAAATGTTCCAAACACACCCCATGCACAACTCCACCACGGAAGGTGCCAGACAGGAGTTCTCCTGGTAGTTTTTACATTGCTCCCGTAGGCATTTGAAAGACACCACAAAAGTTGTTCTACCTGCTTTCTGGGCTGAGATGGGGAACCGCTGAATTTTGGACTCGGCTGGTGACAAAATGTTCCAAAACACACCCCATGCACAACTCCACCACGGAAGGTGCCAGACAGGAGTTCTCCTGGTAGTTTTTACACTACCTTGGTAGGCATCTGAAAGACAAGACAAAAGTTGTTCTACCTGCTTTCTGGGCTGAGATGGGGAATCGCTGAATTTTGGACTCGGCCGGTGACAAAATGTTCCAAACACACCCCATGCACAACTCCACCGGGGAAGGTGCCAGACAGGAGTTCTCTTAGTAGTTTTTACACTACCTTGGTAGGCATCTGAAAGACACCACAAAAGATGTTCTACCGGCTTTCTGGGCTGAGATGGGGAACAGCTGAATTTTGGACTCGGCTGGTGACAAAATGTTCCAAAGACACCCCATGCACAACTCCACCGGGGAAGGTGCCAGACAGGAGTTCTCCTGGTAGTTTTTACACTACCTTGGTAGGCATCTGAAAGACACCACAAAAGTTGTTCTACCTGCTTTCTGGGCTGAGATGGGGAACCGCTGAATTTTGGAGTCGGCTGGTGACAAATGTTCCAAACACACCCCATGCACAACTCCACCACGGAAGGTGCCAGACAGGAGTTCTCCTGGTAGTTTTTACGTTGCTCCGGTAGGCATCTGAAAGACACCACAAAAGTTGTTCTACCTGCTTTCTGGGCTGAGATGGGGAACCGCTGAATTTTGGAGTCGGCCGGTGACAAAATGTTCCAAACACACCCCATGCACAACTCCACCGGGGAAGGTGACAGACAGGAGTTCTCCTGGTAGTTTTTACACTACCTTGGTAGGCATCTGAAAGACACCACAAAAGTTGTTTTACCTGCTTTCTGGGCTGAGATGGGGAACCGCTGAATTTTGGAGTCGGCTGGTGACAAAATGTTCCAAACACACCCCCTGCACAACTCCACCACGGAAGGTGCCAGACAGGAGTTCTCCTGGTAGTTTTTACATTGCTCCGGTAGGCATTTGAAAGTCACCACAAAAGTTGTTCTACCTGCTTTCTGGGCTGAGATGGGGAACCGCTGAATTTTGGACTCGGCTGGTGACAAAATGTTCCAAACACACCCCATGCACAACTCCACCACGGAAGGTGCCAGACAGGAGTTCTCCTGGTAGTTTTTACACTACCTTGGTAGGCATCTGAAAGACACCACAAAAGTTGTTCTACCTGCTTTCTGGGCTGAGATGGGGAACCGCTGAATTTTGGAGTCGGCTGGTGGCAAAATGTTCCAAACACACCCCATGCAAAACTCCACCGGGGAAGGTGCCAGACAGGAGTTCTCCTGGTAGTTTTTACATTGCTCCGGTAGGCATCTGAAAGACACCACAAAAGTTGTTCTACCTGCTTTCTGGGCTGAGATGGGGAACCGCTGAATTTTGGAGTCGGCCGGTGACAAAATGTTCCAAACACACCCCATGCACAACTCCACCGGGGAAGGTGCCAGGAACGAATTCTGTTGGTAGTTTTTACACTACCTTGGTAGGCAGCTGAAAGGCACAAGAAAAGTTGTTGTACCTGCTTTGTGGGCTGAGATGGGGAACCGCTGAATTTTGGAGTCGGCCGGTGACAAAATGTTCCAAACACACCCCATGCACAACTCCACCGGGGAAGGTGCCAGACAGGAGTTCTCCTGGTAGTTTTTACACTACCTTGGTAGGCATCTGAAAGACACGACAAAAGTTGTTCTACCTGCTTTCTGGGCTGAGATGGGGAATCGCTGAATTTTGGAGTCGGCCGGTGACAAAATGTTCCAAACACACCCCACGCACAACTCCACCGGGGAAGGTGCCAGACAGGAGTTCTCCTGGTAGTTTTTACACTACCTTGGTAGGCAGCTGAAAGGCACCACAAAAGTTGTTCTACCTGCTTTCTGGGCTGAGATGGGGAAACGCTGAATTTTGGACTCGGCTGGTGACAAAATGTTCCAAAGACACCCCCTGCACAACTCCACCGGGGAAGGTGCCAGACAGGCGTTCTCCTGGTAGTTTTTACACTACCTTGGTGGGCATTTGAAAGGCACCACAAAAGTTGTTCTACCTGCTTTCTGGGCTGAGATGGGGAACCGCTGAATTTTGGAGTCGGCTGGTGACAAAATGTTCCAAACACACCCCCTGCACAACTCCACCACGGAAGGTGCCAGACAGGAGTTCTCCTGGTAGTTTTTTACATTGCTCCGGTAGGCATCTGAAAGACACCACAAAAGTTGTTCTACCTGCTTTCTGGGCTGAGATGGGGAACCGCTGAATTTTGGAGTCGGCCGGTGACAAAATGTTCCAAACACACCCCATGCACAACTCCACCGGGGAAGGTGCCAGGAACGAATTCTGTTGGTAGTTTTTACACTACCTTGGTAGGCAGCTGAAAGGCACAAGAAAAGAAGTTGTACCTGCTTTGTGGGCTGAGATGGGGAACCGCTGAATTTTGGAGTCGGCTGGTGACAAAATGTTCCAAACACACCCCATGCACAACTCCACCGGGGAAGGTGCCAGGCAGGAGTTCTCTTGGTAGTTTTTACACTACCTTGGTAGGCAGCTGAAAGGCACCACAAAAGTTGTTCTACCCTGCTTTCTGGGCTGAGATGGGGAAACGCTGAATTTTGGAGTCGGCTGGTGACAAAATGTTCCAAACACACCCCATGCACAACTCCACCGGGGAAGGTGCCAGACAGGAGTTCTCCTGGTAATTTTTACATTGCTCCGGTAGGCAGCTGAAAGGCACCACAAAAGTTTTTCTACCTGCTTTCTGGGCTGAGATGGGGAACCGCTGAATTTTGGACTCGGCCGGTGACAAAATGTTCCAAACACACCCCATGCACAACTCCACCGGGGAAGGTGCCAGACAGGAGTTCTCTTGGTAGTTTTTTACACTACCTTGGTAGGCAGCTGAAAGGCACCACAAAACTTGTTCTACCTGCTTTCTGGGCTGAGATGGGGAAACGCTGAATTTTGGAGTCGGCTGGTGACAAAATGTTCCAAACACACCCCATGCACAACTCCACCGGGGAAGGTGCCAGACAGGAGTTCTCCTGGTAGTTTTTTACACTACCTTGGTAGGCATCTGAAAGACACGACAAAAGTTGTTCTACCTGCTTTCTGGGCTGAGATGGGGAATCGCTGAATTTTGGAGTCGGCCGGTGACAAAATGTTCCAAACACACCCCACGCACAACTCCACCGGGGAAGGTGCCAGACAGGAGTTCTCTTAGTAGTTTTTACACTACCTTGGTAGGCATCTGAAAGACAAGACAAAAGTTGTTGTACCTGCTTTGTGGGCTGAGATGGGGAACCGCTGAATTTTGGAGTCGGCCGGTGACAAAATGTTCCAAACACACCCCATGCACAACTCCACCACGGAAGGTGCCAGACAGGAGTTCTCCTGGTAGTTTTTACACTACCTTGGTAGGCATCTGAAAGACACCACAAAAGTTGTTCTACCTGCTTTCTGGGCTGAGATGGGGAACCGCTGAATTTTGGAGTCGGCCGGTGACAAAATGTTCCAAACACACCCCATGCACAACTCCACCGGGGAAGGTGCCAGGAACGAATTCTGTTGGTAGTTTTTACACTACCTTGGTAGGCAGCTGAAAGGCACAAGAAAAGAAGTTGTACCTGCTTTGTGGGCTGAGATGGGGAACCGCTGAATTTTGGAGTCGGCTGGTGACAAAATGTTCCAAACACACCCCATGCACAACTCCACCGGGGAAGGTGCCAGGCAGGAGTTCTCTTGATAGTTTTTACACTACCTTGGTAGGAAGCTGAAAGGCACCACAAAAGTTGTTCTACCTGCTTTCTGGGCTGAGATGGGGAAACGCTGAATTTTGGAGTCGGCTGGTGACAAAATGTTCCAAACACACCCCATGCACAACTCCACCGGGGAAGGTGCCAGACAGGAGTTCTCCTGGTAATTTTTACATTGCTCCGGTAGGCAGCTGAAAGGCACCACAAAAGTTTTTCTACCTGCTTTCTGGGCTGAGATGGGGAACCGCTGAATTTTGGACTCGGCCGGTGACAAAATGTTCCAAACACACCCCATGCACAACTCCACCGGGGAAGGTGCCAGACAGGAGTTCTCCTGGTAGTTTTTACACTACCTTGGTAGGCAGCTGAAATGCACCACAAAACTTGTTCTACCTGCTTTCTGGGCTGAGATGGGGAAACGCTGAATTTTGGAGTCGGCTGGTGACAAAATGTTCCAAACACACCCCATGCACAACTCCACCGGGGAAGGTGCCAGGCAGGAGTTCTCCTGGTAGTTTTTACACTACCTTGGTAGGCATCTGAAAGACACGACAAAAGTTGTTCTACCTGCTTTCTGGGCTGAGACGGGGAATCGCTGAATTTTGGAGTCGGCCGGTGACAAAATGTTCCAAACACACCCCACGCACAACTCCACCGGGGAAGGTGCCAGACAGGAGTTCTCTTAGTAGTTTTTACACTACCTTGGTAGGCATCTGAAAGACAAGACAAAAGTTGTTCTACCTGCTTTCTGGGCTGAGATGGGGAATCGCTGAATTTTGGACTCGGCTGGTGACAAAATGTTCCAAACACACCCCATGCACAACTCCACCGGGGAAGGTGCCAGACAGGAGTTCTCCTGGTAGTTTTTACACTACCTTGGTAGGCATCTGAAAGACACCACAAAAGTTGTTCTACCTGCTTTCTGGGCTGAGATGGGGAAACGCTGAATTTTGGAGTCGGCTGGTGACAAAATGTTCTAAACACACCCCATGCACAACTCCACCGGGGAAGGTGCCAGACAGGAGTTCTCCTGGTAGTTTTTACATTGCTCCGGTAGGCATTTGAAAGTCACCACAAAAGTTGTTCTACCTGCTTTCTGGGCTGAGATGGGGAACCGCTGAATTTTGGACTCGGCTGGTGACAAAATGTTCCAAACACACCCCATGCACAACTCCACCACGGAAGGTGCCAGACAGGGAGTTCTCCTGGTAGTTTTTACACTACCTTGGTAGGCATCTGAAAGACACCACAAAAGTTGTTCTACCTGCTTTCTGGGCTGAGATGGGGAACCGCTGAATTTTGGAGTCGGCTGGTGGCAAAATGTTCCAAACACACCCCCTGCACAACTCCACCGGGGAAGGTGCCAGACAGGAGTTCTCCTGGTAGATTTACATTGCTCCGGTAGGCATCTGAAAGACACCACAAAAGTTGTTCTACCTGCTTTCTGGGCTGAGATGGGGAACCGCTGAATTTTGGACTCGGCTGGTGACAAAATGTTCCAAACACACCCCATGCACAACTCCACCGGGGAAGGTGCCAGACAGGAGTTCTCCTGGTAGTTTTTACATTGCTCCGGTAGGCATCTGAAAGACACCACAAAAGTTGTTCTACCTGCTTTCTGGGCTGAGATGGGGAATCGCTGAATTTTGGAGTCGGCCGGTGACAAAATGTTCCACAGACACCCCATGCACAACTCCACCGGGGAAGGTGCCAGGAACGAATTCTGTTGGTAGTTTTTACACTACCTTGGTAGGCAGCTGAAAGGCACAAGAAAAGTTGTTGTACCTGCTTTGTGGGCTGAGATGGGGAACCGCTGAATTTTGGAGTCGGCCGGTGACAAAATGTTCCAAACACACCCCATGCACAACTCCACCGGGGAAGGTGCCAGACAGGAGTTCTCTTGGTAGTTTTTACACTACCTTGGTAGGCATTTGAAAGGCACCACAAAAGATGTTCTACCTGCTTTCTGGGCTGAGATGGGGAACCGCTGAATTTTGGACTCGGCTGGTGACAAAATGTTCCAAACACACCCCCTGCACAACTCCACCGGGGAAGGTGCCAGACAGGAGTTCTCCTGGTAGTTTTTACACTACCTTGGTAGGCATCTGAAAGACACCACAAATGTTGTTCTACCTGCTTTGTGGGCTGAGATGGGGAACCGCTGAATTTTGGACTCGGCTGGTGACAAAATGTTCCAAACACACCCCATGCACAACTCCACCGGGGAAGGTGCCAGACAGGAGTTCTCCTGGTAGTTTTTACACTACCTTGGTAGGCATCTGAAAGACACCACAAAAGTTGTTCTACCTGCTTTCGGGGCTGAGATGGGGAACCGCTGAATTTTGGACTCGGCCGGTGACAAAATGTTCCAAAGACACCCCATGCACAACTCCACCGGGGAAGGTGCCAGACAGGAGTTCTCTTAGTAGTTTTTACACTACCTTGGTAGGCACCTGAAAGACACCACAAAAGTTGTTCTACCTGCTTTCTGGGCTGAGATGGGGAACCGCTGAATTTTGGAGTCGGCCGGTGACAAAATGTTCCAAACACACCCCCTGCACAACTCCTCCGGGGAAGGTGCCAGGCAGGAGTTCTCTTGGTAGTTTTTACACTACCTTGGTAGGCAGCTGAAAGGCACCACAAAAGTTGTTCTACCTGCTTTCTGGGCTGAGATGGGGAAATGCTGAATTTTGGAGTCGGCTGGTGACAAAATGTTCCAAACACACCCCCTGCACAACTCCACCGGGGAAGGTGCCAGACAAGAGTTCTGTTGGTAGTTTTTACACTACCTTGGTAGGCACCTGAAAGACACCACAAAAGTTGTTCTACCTGCTTTCGGGGCTGAGATGGGGAACCGCTGAATTTTGGACTCGGCCGGTGACAAAATGTTCCAAAGACACCCCATGCACAACTCCACCGGGGAAGGTGCCAGACAGGAGTTCTCTTAGTAGTTTTTTACACTACCTTGGTAGGCACCTGAAAGACACCACAAAAGTTGTTCTACCTGCTTTCTGGGCTGAGATGGGGAACCGCTGAATTTTGGAGTCGGCCGGTGACAAAATGTTCCAAACACACCCCCTGCACAACTCCTCCGGGGAAGGTGCCAGGCAGGAGTTCTCTTGGTAGTTTTTACACTACCTTGGTAGGCAGCTGAAAGGCACCACAAAAGTTGTTCTACCTGCTTTCTGGGCTGAGATGGGGAAATGCTGAATTTGGAGTCGGCTGGTGACAAAATGTTCCAAACACACCCCATGCACAACTCCACCGGGGAAGGTGCCAGACAGGAGTTCTCTTAGTAGTTTTTACACTACCTTGGTAGGCATCTGAAAGGCACCACAAAAGTTGTTCTACCTGCTTTCTGGGCTGAGATGGGGAACCGCTGAATTTTGGTCTCGGCTGGTGACAAAATGTTCCAAACACACCCCATGCACAACTCCACCGGGGAAGGTGCCAGACAGGAGTTCTCCTGGTAGTTTTTACACTACCTTGGTAGGCATCTGAAAGACACCACAAAAGTTGTTCTACCTGCTTTCTGGGCTGAGATGGGGAAACGCTGAATTTTGGAGTCGGCTGGTGACAAAATGTTCCAAACACACCCCCTGCACAACTCCACCGGGGAAGGTGCCAGACAGGAGTTCTCCTGGTAGTTTTTACATTGCTCCGGTAGGCATCTGAAAGACACCACAAAAGTTGTTCTACCTGCTTTCTGGGCTGAGATGGGGAAACGCTGAATTTTGGAGTCGGCCGGTGAAAAAATGTTCCAAACACACCCCATGCACAACTCCACCGGGGAAGGTGCAAGGAACGAATTCTGTTGGTAGTTTTTACACTACCTTGGTAGGAAGCTGAAAGGCACAAGAAAAGAAGTTGTACCTGCTTTGTGGGCTGAGATGGGGAACCGCTGAATTTTGGAGTCGGCTGGTGACAAAATGTTCCAAACACACCCCATGCACAACTCCACCGGGGAAGGTGCCAGACAGGAGTTCTCCTGGTAGTTTTTACATTGCTCCGGTAGGCAGCTGAAAGGCACCACAAAAGTTTTTCTACCTGCTTTCTGGGCTGAGATGGGGAACCGCTGAATTTTGGACTCGGCCGGTGACAAAATGTTCCAAACACACCCCATGCACAACTCCACCGGGGAAGGTGCCAGACAGGAGTTCTCTTGGTAGTTTTTACACTACCTTGGTAGGCAGCTGAAAGGCACCACA